>NW_027507791.1:155760168-156416878 GCF_037356315.1 Lithobates pipiens | reverse complement strand
ACACACAACACACACACACAGAGGCGGGCTCTAGGCTTTGTGAGGCCTTAGGCGAATCTTACACATGAGGCCCCACCCACGCCCATAATGAGGAAAATAATTCAAGCAATAAAAATGGCTGAAAAAACACAGTGTTCATCAGCACCACTTCCAGGGCACTCTCCTCACCCATCAGACATATGCAGCCAATAAAACGCCTCTGACCCAGCAAGGTGGCAACCCCTCTAAGAATTTCCTGTGTCTTGGGAGAATGGTGGGGATTGTCACTGAGTCGAGGAAGTAGAGTGGGGGGATCAGAGAGGTGGGGAGGGACAGGGGGAGAGAGAGGGGGGAGAGAGAGAGGAGGGAGAAAGAGAGATGAGGGGAGGGAGAGGGAGGAGAGAGAGGAGGGGAGGGAGAGGGAGGAGAGAGAGGAGGGGAGGGAGAGGGAGGGAAAGTAGGGAGAAAGAGAGAGGAGGGGAGGGGAGAGGGGGAGAGAGAGAGGGAGAAAGAGAGATGAGGGAAGGGAGAGGTGGGAGAGAGAGGAGGGAGAAAGAGAGAGAGGGGGGAGAAAGAGAGAGAGGAGGGGAGGGAGAGGGGAGGGAAGAGGGGGAGAGGGGAGGGGGGAGAGGGGAGGGGGGAGAAAGAGAGAGGAGGGGAGGAGAGAGAGGAGGGAGGGAGAAAGAGAGAGGAGGGGAAAGAGAGAGAGGAGGAGGGGGAGGAGAGAGAGAAAGAGGGGAATGAGAGGAGAGAGAGAGGAGGGGAGGGGGAGGGGAGAGAGAGGGAAAGGAGAGAGGAGGGGAGGGGAAGGAGAGAGAGGAGGAGGGGGAGGAGAGAAAGAGGGGAATGAGAGGAGAGAGAGAGGAGGGGAGGGGGAGGAGAGAGAGAGGGAAAGGAGAGAGGAGGGGAGGGGAAGGGAGAGAGAAGAGGGGAAGGATAGAGAGAAGAGGGGAAGGAGAGAGAAGTGAGGAAGGAGAGAGAAGAGAGGAAGGAGAGAGAAAAGAGGAGTTGGAGAGAGAGAGGAGGGGGGGAGAGAGAGAGAGAGAGAGAGAGAGGAGGGGGAGAGAGAGAGAGGAGGGGGGAGAGAGAAGGGGGAGAGAGAGAGAGGAGGGGGAGAGAGAGAGAGGAGGGGGAGAGAGAGAGAGGAGGGGGGAGAGAGAGAGAGGAGGGGGAGAGAGAGAGTGAGAGGAGGGGGAGAGAGAGAGAGAGAGGAGGGGGAGAGAGAGAGAGGAGGGGGAGGGAGGCTGAGAAAGAGAGAGGAGGGGAAAGAGAGAGGAGGGGAAAGAGAGAGGAGGGGAAAGAGAGAGGAGGGGAAAGAGAGAGGAGGGGAGGGAGAGAGAGGAGGAGGGGAGGAGAGAGAAAGAGGGGAATGAGAGGGAGAGAGAGAGGAGGGGAGGGGGAGGAGAGAGAGAGAAGGGAAGGAGAGAGGAGGGGAGGGGAAGGAGAGAGAAGGAAGAGAAGGAGAAAGAGAGGAGGGGAAGGAGAGAGAGAGAGGAGGGAGAGGAGGGATTGGGAGAGAAAGAGGGAGGGGAGGGAGAGAGAGAGAGAGGGGAGGGAGAGAGAGAGAGAGAGAGAGAGAGAGAGGGGAGGGAGAGAAGGGAGGGAGGGAATGAGAGAGAAGAGGGGGAGGAGGGAGGGGAGGGAGAGAGAGAGAGGAGGGGAGAGAGAGAGGAGGGGAGAGAGAGAGAGGAGGGGAGAGAGAGAGAGAGGGAGAGAGAGAGAGAGGAGGGGAGAGAGAGAGAGAGGGAGAGAGAGAGGAGGGGAAGGAGAGAGAGAGGAGGGGAAGGAGAGAGAGAGGAGGGGGAGAGAGAGAGTGGGCGAGAGAGAGGAGAGAGGAGGGGAGGGGAGGGAGAGAGAGAGAGAAGAGAGAAGGGGAGAGAGGGAGGGGGAGAGAGAGAGAGAGAGGGGAGGGAGAGAGAGAGAGAGAGAGAGGGGGGAGAGAGAGAGGAGGGGGGAGAGAGAAGGGGGAGAGAGAGAGAGGAGGGGGGAGAGAGAGAGAGGAGGGGGAGAGAGAGAGAGGGAGGGGGAGAGAGGAGGGGGAGGGAGGGGGAGAAAGAGAGAGGAGGGGAAGAGAGAGGAGGGGAGGGAGAGAGAGAAGGGCAGGGAGAGAGAGGATGAAAGGAGAGAGAGGGGAGGAGAGGAGGGAAGGAGAGAGAGAGGAGGAGGGGAGTGGAGAGGAGGGGGGAGAGAGAGAGGAGGGGAAGGAGAGAGAGAGAGAGAGAGAGAGAGAGAGGGGGAAGGAGAGAGAGAGAGAGGAGGGGAAGGAGAGAGAGAGAGAGGAGGGGAAGGAGAGAGAGAGAGAGAGAGAGAGAGAGGAGGGGAAGGAGAGAGGAGAGAGAGAGAGAGAGAGGAGGGGAAGGAGAGAGAGGAGAGAGAGAGAGGAGGGGAAGGAGAGAGAGAGAGGAGGGGAGGAGAGAGAGAGAGGAGGGGAAGGAGAGAGAGAGAGGAGGGGAAGGAGAGAGAGAGGAGGGGGAAGGAGAGAGAGAGGAGGGGAAGGAGAGAGGAGAGAGGAGGGGAAGGAGAGATAGAGAGAGGAGGGAGAGAGAGAGAGGAGGGGAAGGAGAGAGAGGAGGGGAAGATAGAGAGAGGAGGAGGAACAGGGAGAGAGAGGAGGGGCGGAGAGAGAGAGGAGGGAAGGAGAGAGAGGAGGGGAGAGAGAGAGAGAGAGGGATAGAGAGAGGGAGGGGAGGGAGAGAGAGGGGGAGGGGAAGGAGAGAGAAGAGGCTGAGAGAGAGGGGAGGGCAGAGAGAGAGAGAGGAGGGGTGGAGAGAGAGAGGAGGAGAGGAGGGATGGAAGAGAAAGAGGGAGGAGAGAGAGGAGGGGAAGGAGAGAGAGAGAGGAGGGGAGGGAGAGAGAGAGAGGAGGGGGGAGAATGAGAGAGATAGGCTGAGAGAGAGGGGGGGGCAGGGAGAGAGAGGAGGGGCGAAGACAGAGGAGGGGCAAAGAGAGGGGAGGAGAGAAAGAGGGGGAGGGAGAGAAAGAGGAGGAGGGGGGAGAGAGAGAGGAGGGGGGAGAGAGAGAGGAGGGGAGGGAGGGGAGGGGGAGGAAAGAGAGAGCGGAGAGAGGAGGGGAAGGAGAGATAGAGAGAGGAGGGAGAGAGAGAGAGGAGGGGAAGGAGAGAGAGGAGGGGAAGATAGAGAGAGGAGGGGAAGGAGAGACTGGAGGAGAGGGAGGGGAAGGAGAGAGAAGAGGCTGAGAGGGCAGGGAGAGAGAGGAGGGAAGGAGAGAGAGAGGAGGGAAGGAGAGAGAGAGGAGGGAAGGAGAGAGAGGAGGAGAGAGAGAGATAAAGAGAGGAGGGGAGGGAGAGAGAGGAGGAGGGAGGGAGGGGAAGGAGAGAGAAGAGGTTGAGAGAGAGGGGAGGGCAGGGCAGGGAGAGAGAGGAGGGGTGAAGAGAGAGGAGGGAAGGAGAGAGAGGGGAGGAGAGAGAGGGGAGGGAGAGAGAGGGGAGGGAGAGAGAGGGGAGGGAGAGAGGAGGGGAGAGAGAGAGAGGAGGGGGAGAGAGAGAGAGGAGGGAGAGCGAGAGAGGAGGGTGGAGAGAGAGAGGAGGGGGGAGAGAGAGAGGAGGGGGGAGAGAGAGAGGAGAGAGAGAGAGGAGGGGAAGGTGAGAGAGAGAGGATGGGAAGGAGAGAGAGAGGAGGGGAAGGAGAGAGAGAGAGGAGGGGAAGGAGAGATAGAGAGAGGAGGGAGAGAGAGAGAGGAGTGGAAGGAGAGAGAGGAGGGGAGGGAGGGGAAGGAGAGAGAAGAGGCTGAGAGGGGAGGGCAGGGAGAGAGAGAGGAGGGGCGGAGAGAGAGAGGAGGGGCGGAGAGAGAGGAGGGAGAGAGAGAGATAGAGAGAGGAGGGGAGAGAGAGAGAGGAGGGGAGGGAGGGGAAGGAGAGAGAAGAGGCTGAGAGAGAGGGGAGGGCAGAGAGAGAGAGAGGAGGGGTGGGAGAGAAAAGAGGGGGAGAGAGAGGAGGGGGAGGGGGAGAGAGAGGAGGGGAGGGAGAGAGAAGGAGGGGAGGGAGAGAGAGAGGAGGGGAGGGAGAGAGAGAGAGAGGGGGGAGAGAGAGAAGGGAGGGAGGGGAATGAGGAGAGAAGAGGCTGAGAGAGAGAGGAGGGCAGGGAGAGAGGAGGGGGGGCGAAGAGAGAGGAGGGAAGGAGAGAGAGGGGAGGAGAGGAGGGGAGGGAGAGAAAGAGGGGGAGGGAGAGAGAGAGAGGAGGGGGAGAGAGAGAGGAGGGGGAGAGAGGAGAGAGAGGAAGGGGGGGAGGAGAGAGAAGAGGCTGAGAGAGAGGGAAGGGCTGAGAGAGAGGGAAGGGCAGGGAGAGAGAGAAGGGCGGAGAGAGAGAGGGGAGGAGAGGAGGGAAGGAGAGAGAGGGGAGGAGGGGTGGGAGAGAAGAGGGGGGAGGGAGAGAGATTGGAGGGGAGAGAGAGGAGGGTAAGGAGAGAGAGAGAGAAGAGGGAGAGAGAGAGGGGAAGGAGAGAGATAGGAGGGGAGAGAGAGATGAGGGGAGGGAGAGAGAGAGAGAGAGAGAGGAGGGGAAGGAGAGAAAAGAGGGGAGGGAGAGAGAGAGGGGAAGGAGAGAGAGATAGGAGGGGAGGAGAGAGAGAGATGAGGGGAGGTAGAGAGAGAGGAGGGGAGGAAGGGAGAGGAGGAAGGGAGAGGAGGGGAAGGAGAGAGAAGAGGGGAGGGAGAGAGGAGAAGAGGGTATGGATAGAGAGAGGGGGAGGAGAGAGGAGGAAGAGAAAGAGGGAGGGGAAGGGAGAGGGGGGGAGCAAGAGATTGTGAGCGAGGGGGAGAGCGAGGGGGAGGGTGAGAGAGGGGGAGGGAGAGAGAGAGAAGGTGAGCCAGAAGGAGAGGGGGTGAGAGAGGTAGAGAAAGGGTGTGCAAAAGGGGAGAGAAAGAGGGTGAGCAAGGGGGTAGAGAGAGAGAAAAAGAGAGAGGGAGAGAGGAAGGGGAAGGGTTAAAGAGAGAGAGGGGGGTGGTTAGAAAGAGGGGGGGGGGGTGAGGGAAAGGGGGCGAGAGAGATCTCTAGCCTTGTCCCTGTCTGCAGCCCCTTCCTGTGCCCCTGTCCGGTCTGTGAGAGCACTGGGGGCAAAGAGCAGGGAGGAGCTGGAGTGTGCGGGGGGTGGGGCGGAGAGTGTCGGGGGTTGGGTCTGGAGAGTGCAGGGGGTAGGGAAGGAGAGTGCTAGGGGGTGGGGGGTAGAGAGTACAGGGGGTGGGGGCAGCGCGATCTAAGCAGTGGGGGGGCAGAGAGAGCAGGGGGTGGGGGGGGGGAGAATGCAGGGGGGGTGGAGAGTGCTAGGGGATGGGGCTGGAGAGGGCAGGGGGTGGGGAATGATAGGAGGTGGGGTCCGGAGAGTGCAGGGGGGTGGGGGTGAAGAGTGCAGGGGGTGTGGGCGGAGAGGGTAGGGTGTGGGGGGTAAGCGGGGGGGGGGCGGAGAGGGCAGGGGGGGGGGGAGGGGGGTGGGGGTGGGGGGTGTGGGCTGAGGGCAGGGGGTGAGGGGGAGAGTGCTGGGGGCCAGAGAGAATGGGGAAAGGTGGAGAGCACAGGAGGGGTGGGGGCTGGAGAAGGGGAGCAGAAAGAATTGGAGTGGAGAGCAGGGGGTACTGGTGAAATGGGGCGGAGTCAGGAAGGACAAAGAGGGGCTGGAGAGCAGGAGAGGTGGAGCCAGGGAGTACAAGGAGGGGCCTGGAGAGCAGGAGGGGCGGAGCCAGGGAGCACACGGAGGGGCCGTGCAGCACAGGGATGGAGAAAAAGTTAGATAGGAGGAGCGATGGGGAGACTGCACATAGTAAAATACATGTTTTCATATTCCTCCATGCAGCCGCTTAATGATCACTTCTCCTCCTCTCCCTCCTGCAGACATTCAGTGGCTGCAGGAGGGAATGGAAATCAATTCCACTATGTGCAGTCTCCCCACCGCTCCTCCTATTCAGGCACACAGGCAGGCTGCACGAACACACTCACCTTCTCTCTGGTCGGCTAGGCATCAGAGCTCCTTCCTCTTCTTCATAATCATGGGCAGCTCAGCTGGATAGCTTCAGCGACCCCCGCACTGGTGAACAAATTAGGGGGCAGGTGCGGAGGAGAGGTTTGTTGAGCGGCACAGGCTGAAGGAGCTGCAGATCCCACATGGACATGCCGCCCACATGCCTTGGAGCCCGCCCGGTGCTGTAATCCAGCCGCTGCCGCCAGCTAGAGGCCACTGTCCCGCTCCCCACACTTGCTGCCATCGGACGCTCCGTGACATCAGCGTTTGATCACAGGCAAATTAGGCGGCCCGCGAGGCCCTTGTGAGTGCGGGGCCTTAGGCGTTAGCCTAATTTGCCTAATTAAAGCGGGAGTCCGCCGGGAGTCCGCTTTTTTTTTTTTTTAAAGCCAGCAGCTACAAATACTGCAGCTGCTGACTTTTAAAATAGTGACACTTACCTGTCCAGCGTGCCCGCGATGTCGGCACCCGAAGCCGATCTCTCGATCGTCTCTTGGGTGCTGCCGCCGCCATCTTGGTATGGGAATCAGGAAGTGGAGCCTTTCGGCTTCATTTCCCAGTTCCCTACTGTGCATGTGCGAGTCGTGCTGCGCAATAAGGATGGACCCGCTGCCTCTGGGATCTGTGTGTTTCCAGCAGGCAGCGGGGGACTTTTGGAAAGGGGCGTAATCTACGCCCCTTTCTGCAGAGAGCTATCCCGGAAGTGGGTGCAGATACCAAGATTCCAATGAGCGGAAGGTCCACTTTAGGGTGGACCTCCGCTTTAAAGAGCCGCCTCTGTATATATTATATATATATATATATATATATATATATATATATATATAATATACATACACACACACACACACTATATTACCAAACGTATTGAGATGCCTGCCTTTACACGCACATGAACTGTAAAAGCATCCCAGCCTTAGTCCGTGGGGTTCGATATTGTGTTGGCTCACCCTTTGTAGCTATAAAAGCTTCAACTCTTCTGGGAAGGCTGTCCACAAGGTTTAAGAGTGTGTCTATTGGAATATTTGATCTTTCTTCCAGAAGCGCATTTGTGAGGTCAGGCATTGATGTTGGACAAGAAGGCCTGGCTTGCAGTCCCCACTCTAATTCATCCCAATTCATCCCAAAGGTGTTCTATGAGGTTGAGGTCAGGACTCTATGCAGGCCATTCAAGTTCCTCCACCCCAAACTCATCACTCATCCATATCTTTATGGATCTTCCTTTGTTGACTGGTCCAAATCATTTGGTGGAGGGGGGATTATGGTGTGGGTTTTTTTTCTGGGGTTGCGCTTGCCCCTTAATTGCAGTAAAGGGAATCTTAAGGTGTCAGCATACCAAGACATTGTGGACAATTTCATGCTCCCAACTTTGTGGGAACAGTTTGAGATTGGCCCTTCCTGTTCCAAAACTACTAAGCACCGGTGCATAAAGCTACAAAGTTACTATGGTAACACTGTATTGTTCTGGTCACAGTGTGTTGAAAAGCTGTAAAAAAATAAAACAATTGTAATAAAAAAGAAAAAATGTAAAAAACGTTTTAAAAAATGATTACTTTTTTTTTTTTACATACGGTCTCCAGTCAGTGTCCCTGATCACTGTCACACCAATTATATGATGATGCTGTACTGCACTGGTGACAGTATGTGAAAAAAATTTTTTTAGACTTTTTGTTTTTTAATTTCTTAATTTTCCAAAATTGAGTACACCCTCACATTTTTGTAAATATTTTATTATATCTTTTCATGTTTACAATGCAAAGTAGTGAGTGTGCAGCTTGTATAACAGTGTAAATTTGCTGTCCCCTCAAAATAACTCAACACGCAGCCATTAATGTCTAAACTGCTGGCAACAAAAGTGAGGTGATCTCAGGTGTGAATGGGGAGCAGGTGTGTTAAATTTGGTGTTATTGCTCCCACTCTCTCATACTGGTCACTGGAAGTTCAATATGGCACCTAATGGCAAAGAACTCTTGCGTGTGCAACCAGGTGAGGAGTACAAAGACAAGTGTGTCTTACCTACAGCCAAGCATGGTGGTGGGAGTGTCATGGTCTCGGGCTGCATGAGTGCTGCCGGCACTGGGGAGCTACAGTTCATTGAGGGAACCATGAATGTCCACATGTACTGTGACATACTGAAACAGAGCATGATCACCTCCTTCAGAGACTGGGCTGCAGGGCAGTATTCCAAAATGATAACGACCCCAAACACTCCTCTAAGATGACCACTATCTTGCTAAAGAAGCTGAGCATAAAGGTGATGGACTGGCCAAGCATGTCTCCAGACCTAATCCCTATTGAGCATCTGTGGGGCATCCTCATACAGAAGGTGGATGAGCGCAAGATCACTAACATCCACCAGCTCCGTGATGTCGTCATGGAGGAGTGGAAGAGGACTTTATTGTCAACCTGCAAAGCTCTGGTGAACTCCATGCCCAAGAGGGTTAAGGAAGTGCGGGAAAATAATGGTGGCCACACAAAATATTGACACTTTGGGCCCAATTTGGGCATTTTCACTTGTGCACTCTCTTTTGTTGCCAGTGGTATAGACATTAATGGCTGTTTCTAGAGTTATTTTGAGGCTACAGCAAATTTACACTGTTATACAAGCTGTATACTCAGTACTTTACATTGTATCAAAGTGTAATTTCTTCAGTGTTGTCAAAGGTATAATAAAATATTTACATAAATGTGAGGGTATACGCACTTTTGTGAGATACTCTAATTGTGACAAAAAAGTACAACTTCAAAAAACTCGCCATGCCTCTTACAAAATACATTGGACTGTCTACATTCCAAAAAGGGGTCATTTGGGGGTATTTGTACTTTTCTGGTATTTTTGGGCCTAATGAAATGAGATAGGGTGTCAGTATACCAGGATTGATCAATTTTCATATATTCCTTGAAAAGGTATTCAAACCCCTTGCAATTCTCCATATTTTTGCATGTTACAACCAAAAATGTAAATGTATTTAATTGGCATTTTATGTGATAGACCAACACAAAGGGGCTGATTTACTAAGAACAATGTGTTGCGCCAGTTCATACCTTAATTGGTGCGCTGGAAAAGTCATTAACCGAACGTGTGTACCAGCACACTTTGAAGCTCAAATTGTTAATAAATATGTAAACTGCAACTGGTGCTAGGGTAACGGTGCAGTTTCTCATTGATAATAGCGCACGACCAATACAACTGGTTAACCAGTTGCCGACCGCCGCACGCCGATGTACGTCGGTACAATGGCACGGGCAGGCATAAGGACATACATGTACGTCCCTTGCCTCCCGCGGGTCGGGGGCCCGATCGGGCCCCCGCCCGGTGCCTGCGGCGGTCGGTATTCGTACGGGAGCGATCCCGGACGAGGGGACGGCCATTCATTCATGGCCACCCCCTCGCGATCGCTCCCGACGAATAGAAATCCCCGGTGACATCACTTCCTCTCCTGTAAAGTAAACACAGGAGAGGAAGTGATGTATTCTCTCCTCCATGTCGGTATTTTTCGTTCCGACACGGAGGAGAGCGGATCAGTAAGTTGCACCAACACTCACACACACAGTAGAACATGCCAGGCACACTCACACCCCCCCTTTACCCCCCGATCACCCCCCCAATTACCCCTGCCCCCCAGTCACAGTGACACCAATGTCATTTTTTTTTTTTTTTGCATTGGTGTCATTTGTGACTGTAATAACTGTTAGGGCAGTTAGAGTTAGCCCCCTTTAGTTCTAATGTACCCCCCTAACCCCCCCAATAAAGGTTTAACCCCGTGATCACCCCCCGTCGCCAGTGTCACATTGCAGCGGTTTATGAGAACGAATGTGATTCGCACCGCACTGCAGTGCAAATCACATCCGATCTCTGTGCGATTCGAGTTCAGCCATTCGCCGCACCCGCCGCACCCGCCACACCCGCCGCACCCGCCGCAAATTCGCACGGGACCCTTTTTTTGGCCCGCAGCAGAATCGGATCGCATGGGTGTTCACACCATGCGATCCGAGTTTGCAGATCGCACTGCGATATGCGAACTGATCTGGGGGTGTCAGTAACATTTCACTGACACTCCCAGCAGTTCGCATAGGGCAGTGTGAACTGCCGCCGGGAGGCATGCGATGCGGGAACCCGCCGCGGATTCGCGGCGTTTCCGCATCGCTCCAGTGTGAACCCAGCCTAATAAGCGATCATTTTATTTATTAGTGTCACAGGTGACGCTAGTTAGGCAGGTAGGTATTTAGGTTCGCCGCAGCTTTTTATAGCGCCAGGGACCCCCATATACTACCGCATAAAGCCCCCTGATTGCCCCCTAGTTAACCCTTTCACCAGTGATCACCATATAACTGTTACAGGTGACGCTGGTTGGTTAGTTATTTTTTTATAGTTTCAGGGCACCCGCCATTTATTACCTAATAAAGGTTTAACCCCCTGATCACCCGGCGGGTGTCATTTGTGACTAATAACTGTTAGGGCAGTTAGGGTTAGCCCCCTTTAGTTCTAAGGTACCCCCCTAACCCCCCCAATAAAGGTTTAACCCCGTGATCACCCCCCGTCGCCAGTGTCACTAAGGCTGGGTTCACATTGCAGCGGTTTATGAGAACGGATGTGATTCGCACCGCACTGCAGTGCAAATCACATCCGATCTCTGTGCGATTCGAGTTCAGCCATTCGCCGCACCCGCCGCAAATTCGCACGGGACCCTTTTTTTGGCCCGCAGCAGAATCGGATCGCATGGGTGTTCACACCATGCGATCCGAGTTTGCAGATCGCACTGCGATATGCGAACTGATCTGGGGGTGTCAGTAACATTTCACTGACACTCCCAGCAGTTCGCATAGGGCAGTGTGAACTGCCGCCGGGAGGCATGCGATGCGGGAACCCGCCGCGCATTCGTGGCGTTCCCGCATCGCTCCAGTGTGAACCCAGCCTAATAAGCGATCGTTTTTCTGATCGCCGTATTAGTGTCACAGGTGACGCTAGTTAGGCAGGTAGGTATTTAGGTTCGCTGCAGCTTTTTATAGCGCCAGGGACCCCCATATACTACCGCATAAAGCCCCCTAATTGCCCCCTAGTTAACCCTTTCACCAGTGATCACCATATAACTGTTACAGGTGACGCTGGTTGGTTAGTTATTTTTTTATAGTTTCAGGGCACCCGCCATTTATTACCTAGTCTCACTAGTGTACCCCTAAATTTAGGGGTGTCTACTTTCCAAAATGGGGTCATTTGGGGGGGGTTTGTGCCATCTTGGCATTTTATGGCCTTCAAAACTGTAACGCCCTTAGAAAGCCTGAAGGCGGTACTTGGTTTTCGGGGCCCCGTACGCGGCTAGGCTCCCAAAAAGTCCCACATATGTGGTATCCCCATACTCAGGAGAAGCAGCAGAATTTATTTTGGGGTGTCATTTCACATATGCCCATGGCATGCGTGAGCAATATATCATTTAGTGACAACTTTGTGAAAAAAAAAAAAAAAAAAAAAAAGTTTGTAATTTTCCCGCAACTTGTGGCAAAATATAAAATATTCCATGGACTCAACATGCCTCTCAGCAAATAGCTTGGGGTGTCTACTTTCTAAAATGGGGTCATTTGTGGGGGTTTTGTGCCATCTTGGCATTTTATGGCCTTCAAAACTGTAATAGGTAGTGAGGAGTGAAATCAAAAAATTACGCCCTTAGAAAGCCTGAAGGCGGTGCTTGGTTTTCGGGGCCCCGTACGCGGCTAGGCTCCCAAAAAGTCCCACATATGTGGTATCCCCGTACTCAGGAGAAGCAGCAGAATTTATTTTGGGGTGTCATTTCACATATGCCCATGGCATGCATGAGCAATATATCATTTAGTGACAACTTTGTTAAAAAAAAAAAAAAAAAAAAAAAAGTTTGTAATTTTCCCGCAACTTGTGGCAAAATATAAAATATTCCATGAACTCAACATGCCTCTCAGCAAATAGCTTGGGGTGTCTACTTTCTAAAATGGGGTCATTTGTGGGGGTTTTGTGCCATCTTGGCATTTTATGGCCTTCAAAACTGTAATAGGTAGTGAGAAGTGAACTCAAAAATTTACGCCCTTAGAAAGCCTGAAGGCGGTGCTTGGTTTTCGGGGCCCCGTACGCGGCTAGGCTCCCAAAAAGTCCCACATATGTGGTATCCCCATACTCAGGAGAAGCAGCAGAATTTATTTTGGGGTGTCATTTCACATACGCCCATAGCATGTGTGAGCAATATATCATTTAGTGACAACTTTGTGTAAAAAAAAAAAAAAATTTTTTTTTTTGTCATTATTCAATCGCTTGAGGCAAAAAAATAAAATATTCAATGGGCTCAACATGCCTCTTATCAATTTCCTTAGGGGGTCTACTTTCCAAAATGGGGTCATTTGGGGGGGTTTTGTACTGCCCTGCCATTTTAGCACCTCAAGAAATGAGATAGGCAGTCGTAAACTAAAAGCTGCGTAAATTCCAGAAAACGTACCTTAGTTTGTAGATGTGACAACTTTTGCGCAAACCAATAAATATACAATTATTGACTTTTTTTTTACCAAAGACATGTGGCTGAATACATTTTGGCCTAAATGTATGACTAAAATTGAGTTTATTGGATTTTTCTAATAACAAAAAGTAGAAAATATCATTTTTTTTCAAAATTTGCGGTCTTTTTACGTTTATATCGCAAAAAATAAAAATCGCAGAGGCAATCAAATACCATCAAAAGAAAGCTCTATTTGTGGGAAGAAAAGGACGCAAATTTTGTTTGGGTACAACATTGCATGACCGCGCAATTACCAGTTAAAGCAGCGCAGTGCCAAAGTGTAAAAAGACCTCTGGTCATTTACCAGCAAAATGGTCCGGTCTGAAAGTGGTTAATTTCATCTCATTGGATGTGTCTTGTTAGACAATTAGTAGGTGTTCTGAGTTAATTAACCCTTTTAATGCTAATCTCATTCCTATTACTTATAATAAATCTTTGAATTGTGTTTTTTTCTATTTTTACCCAAATCTTTCAATACATTACAAAGAACAGACAAGTGTTTCTAAACCCAATAAGTTAATATTTTCATATCTTGATCTTTAAAAGTGACCATACACTGCAATCAGTTAGATCTTAAAAAAAATAGATTTAGTGCAAGAACCTGTTTGATTTCCTATAATTTGAATTAATTGTTCAAGTGCATCTTCCTATTACCTATTTTGCAGAAATATCGAGTTGTACAGAGATTGGCCAATCAGATTGCATAGTACGTGACTATCTTAAGTGCCAAATTTGAAATGTAAATGTGCCATGACCCACTTGTATTTTCTAAACAATATTTCTTGGGCATTATACAAGGCACATGAGAAACCACCTTTTTTCCAATCCCAAGGGTGAGTGCACATCTACTAGGAGGGCACCCTATTTAAGCACATAAGGAGCACAGAACTACTTATCAAGGCACAGCACTGTATATGAGTTTTTCATCATTGTTCCACAAGCACCAGCACTTTTCACTGATTGTTTTCCGTATTTTACATAGATTTTTCTGTATATAGCATACATTGCATATAGCATTTACATAGTTAGTAAGGTTGAATAAAGACACCAGTCCATCCAGTTCAACCTGAGTGAGTGTCTACAATTGTCTATCCCTGTGCATTGTACATTGCACACTCACATCGGTCCCTACCCTCAAGGAGCCCACAATCCAAGGTCCTCATTCATATACTAGGGCCAATTTTGGGACAGAAGCCAATTAACCTTTCAGCATATCTTTGGAGTGTGGGAGGAAACCAGAGGAAACCCATGCAGGCACAGGGAGAACATGCAAACTCCAGGCAGGTAGTGTCATGGTTGGGATTTGAACCAGCGACCCTTTTTACTGCTAGGCAAGAGTGCTAACCGCTACACTGCCCCATGTCTTTCCATGGGGACACACCTACCAATGTCTTTCCTTGGGGACACACAGGTCAAACTAAGTAATTTCCCCATTAGGTAAATTGCACTCTAGCATTTTGCTGTGTACATCCCAAATGATTAGGTATCTTGGACTTTGGGGTTTATTTACTAAAGGCAAATCCACTTTGCACTACAAGTGCAGTTTCTGGAAATCCGAGTGGGACATGCAAGGCAAACAAAAATAAAAAAAAAATCAGAATCTTTGCTTCTATACAATTGAATGATAAAATCACCAGTGCTTTTGCTCATATTAATAGCGAGTACACTTGTATTGCAGAGTGGATTCGCCTTTAACCACTTTAGCCCCGGACCAATTTTCAGCCTAAGGACCAGAGGTCTTTTTACAATTTCGCACTGCACTGCTTTAACTGGTAATTGCGCGGTCATGCAATGTTGTACCCAAACTAAATTTGTGTCCTTTTCTTCCCACAAATAGAGCTTTCTTTTGATGGTATTTGATTGCCTCTGCGATTTTTATTTTTTGCGATATAAATGGAAAAAGACAGAAAATTTCGAGAAAAAAATATATTTTCTACTTTTTGTTATGAGAAAAATCAAATAAACTCAATTTTAGTCATACATTTCAGGCAAAATTTATTCAGCCACATGTCTTTAGTAAAAAAAATGTCAATAAGCGTATATTTATTGGTTTGCGCAAAAGTTATAGCGTCTACAAACTAGAGTACATTTTCTGGAATTTACACAGCTTTTAATTTATGACTGCCTATCTCATTTCTTGAGGTGCTAAAATGGCAGGGCAGTAAAAATTAGGGATGCACCGAATGGGTTTTTTGGTGCCGAAACCGATACCGAAAATGAAAAATACACTAGGCCGAAAACCGAAACCGATACCGAAACAGCACCGATACCGAAAATGACTGTTTTTAAAAAATATTTTTATACAGGAGGTGGCCAGAGACTGGGGACATGGTACAGGAGGTGGTCAGAGACTGGGGACATGGTACAGGAGGTGGTCAGAGACTGGGGACGTGGTACAGGAGGTGGTCAGAGCCTGGGGACATGGTACAGGAGGTGGTCAGAGACTGGGGACGTGGTACAGGAGGTGGTCAGAGACTGGGGACATGGTACAGGAGGTGGTCAGAGACTGGGGACACGGTACGGGAGGTGGTCAGAGACTGGGGACACGGTACGGGAGGTGGTCAGAGACTGGGGACACGGTACAGGAGATGGTCAGAGACTGGGGACACGGTACAGGAGATGGTCAGAGACTGGGGACACGGTACAGGAGATGGTCAGAGACAGAGGACGTGGTACAGGAGGCATCCCCCATTGCAGGCCAGTGTCCCCCATTGCAGGCCAGTGTCCCCTATTGCATCCAGTGTGTCCCTTTGTGTCCCCTTTTGCATCCAGTGTGTCCCTTTGTGTCCCCTTTTGCATCCAGTGTGTCCCCTTGTGTCCCCTTTTGCATCCAGTGTGTCCCCTTGTGTCCCCTTTTGCATCCAATGTGTCCCTTTGTGTCCCCTTTTGCATCCAGTGTGTCCCCTTGTGTCCCCTTAGCATCCAGCGTGTCCCCTTTTGCATCCAGTGTGTCCCCTTTTGCAGTCAGTGTGTCCCCTTTTGCATCCAGTGTGTCCCCTTGTGTCCCCTTTTGCGGCCAGTGTGTCCCCTTGTGTCCCCTTTTGCGGCCAGTGTGTCCCCTTTTGCAGCCAGTGTGTCCCCTTGCGGCCAGTGTGTCCCCTTGCGGCCAGCGTGTCCCCTTGCGGCCAGCGTGTCCCCTTGCGGCCAGCGTGTCCCCTTGCGGCCAGCGTGTCCCCTTGCGGCCAGCGTGTCCCCTTGCGGCCAGCGTGTCCCCCTTTGCAGCCAGCGTGTCCCCCTTTGCAGCCAGCGTGTGTGTCCCCCTTTACAGCCAGCGTGTGTGTCCCCCTTTACAGCCAGCGTGTGTGTCCCCCTTTACAGCCAGCCTGTGTGTCCCCCCTTTACAGCCAGCCTGTGTGTCCCCCCTTTGCAGCCAGCCTGTGTGTCCCCTTTTGTTGCAGCCAGCCTGTGTGTCCCCTTTTGTTGCAGCCAGCCTGTGTGTCCCCTTTTGTTGCAGCCAGCCTGTGTGTCCCCTTTTGTTGCAGCCAGCCTGTGTGTCCCCTTTTGTTGCAGCCAGCCTGTGTGTCCCCTTTTGTTGCAGCCAGCCTGTGTGTCCCCCCTTTTGTTGCAGCCAGCCTGTGTGTCCCCCCTTTTGTTGCAGCCAGCCTGTGTGTCCCCCCTTTTGTTGCAGCCAGCCTGTGTGTCCCCTTTTGTTGCAGCCAGCCTGTGTGTCCCCTTTTGTTGCAGCCAGCCTGTGTGTCCCCTTTTGTTGCAGCCAGCCTGTGTGTCCCCTTTTGTTGCAGCCTGTGTAGGGAAGAGAGCCGCCTCCGCCGCTTGTTGGATCACAGCGCCGGGAACATCACAGCTTTCATTTCAATTACTGTGTGTTCCCGGCCGCGCGCCGTCACACGCAGCCCCTCCCCCTTGTCCGGGCACTTTGATAGACAGATCATCCGTCCAATCCTGCGGATGATCTGTCTATCTAAGTGCCCGGACAAGGGGGAGGGGCTGCGTGTGACGGTGCGCGGCCGGGAACACACAGCAATTGAAATGAAAGCTGTGATGTTCCCGGCGCTGTGATCCAACAAGCGGCGGAGGTGGCTCTCCTGCGCTTCACACCCCCCATGATGGGCGTCACCAGGGCGGGGGTGGAGCCCCGCCCCCACCCAGGCCATGCCCCATTTTCGGCTCCATTATCGGCCGTTTTTCTCTTTCGGCAAATTGCCGAAAAGGGCATTTTCGGCCGATATGTTTCGGCGGCCGAAATTTCGGTGCATCACTAGTACAAATCCCCCCAAATGACCCCATTTTGGAAAGTAGACACCCCAAGGAAATTGCTGAGGGGCATGTTGAACCCATTGAATATTTTTTTTTTGTCTCAAGTGATTGAATAATGACACACAAAAAAAAAAAGTAGTTTACAAAAAGTTGTCACTAAATGATATATTGCTCACACATGCCATAGTTATATGTGGAATTGCACCGCAAAATATATTCTGCTGCTTCTCCTGAGTACGGGGATACCACATATGTGGGACTTTTTGGGAGTCTAGCCGCGTACGGCACCCCGAAATCCAATCACTGCCTTCAGGATTTCTAAGGGTGCAAATTTTTGATTTCACTCCTCACTACCTATCACAGTTTCGAAGGCCATAAAATGCCAAAATAACACAAAACCCCCCCAAATGACCCCATTTTGGAAAGAAGACACCCCAAGGAAATTGCTGAGGGGCATGTTGAGCCCATTGAATATTTTTTTTTGTCCCAAGTGATTGAATAATGACACAAAAAAAAAGAAAAAAAAAAAAAGTTTACAAAAAGTTGTCACTAAATGATATATTGCTCACAAATGCCATAGTTATATGTGGAATTGCACCCCAAAATATATTCTGTTGCTTCTCCTGAGTACGGGGATACCACATATGTGGGACTTTTTGGGAGTCTAGCTGCGTACGGCACCCCGAAAACCAATCACTGCCTTTAGGATTTCTAAGGGTGCAAATTTTTGATTTCACTCCTCACTACCTATCACGGTTTCGAAGGCCATAAAATGCCAAAATAGCACAAAACCCCCCCCCCCAAATTAGACACCCCAAGCTATTTACTGAGAGGCATGTTGAGTCCATGGAATATTTTATATTTTGCCACAAGTTGCGGGAATATTACAAACTTTTTTTTTTTGCACAAAGTTGTCACTAAATGATATATTGCTCACACATGCTATGGGCATAAGTCAAATTACACCCCAAAATAAATTATGCTGCTTCTCCCGAGTACGGGGATACCACATGTGGGGGACTTTTTGGGAGCCTAGCCACGTACGGGACCCCGAAAACCAAGCACTGCCTTCCGGATTTAAATATAAAACGCTACCAAAAAAAACTGTTAGCGATTGCAGGGATCAGGCCTGACTCTGCGATCGCTGTAGTTATGTGTTTAGTGTTTTGTAAGTGACAGTGATCGATCGATACTGCACTTGGGTGGGCTGGGCAGAGGGGCAAAACGCAGGTACTAGCAGGTATCTGGGCTGATCCCGCTAACAATGCGTTTTTTTGGAACCCTAAACTGCTGGGGACGCTAGTATAGATCTGATCAGATCAGATATTGATCTGTTCAGATTCTATACCACTACGGGAGGTTTATGCTTTGCGCGTGGGTGTTAGCGGTACTGGCACTAACTTAGCGCTGCCTGGGGCGACGCAGACCCTGACCCTAAAACCTAATTGATATCACCTGCCGGGTGATCAGGGGGTTAAACCTTTATTGGGTAATAAATGGTGGGTGCCCTGATGCTATAAAAAGCAAACTAACTAACCAGAGTCACCCGTAACACTTATACGGTGATCACTGGTGAAAGGGTTAACTAGGGGCAATCAGGGGGTTCAAATTTTTATTAGGTAGTATATGGGGGTCCCTGGCGCTATATAAAAACCTGACGGGGAACCTAAATAACTAACTGGCTAACCAGCGTCACCAGTGACACTTATACGGTGATCGCTGGTGAAAGGGTTAACTAGGGGCAATCAGGGGGTTAAAACCATTATTGGGTAGTATATGGGGGTACCTAGCGCTATAAAAACCTGGCGGTGAACCTAAAAAAATAACTAGCTACCTAGCAACACTAGTGACACTAATGCAGCGATCAGAAAAACGATCGCTTAGTGACACTGGCAAAAGGGGGTGAAAGGGTTAACTAGGGGCAATCAGGGGGTTAAAACCATTATTGGATAGTATATCGGGGTACCTAGTGCTATAAAAACCGGGCGGTGAACCTAAAAAAATAACTAGCTACCTAGCGACACTAATGCATCGGTCAGAAAAACGATTGCTTAGTGACATTGGAAAAAGGGGGTGAAAGGGTTAACTAGGGGCAATCAGGGGGTTAAAACCATTATTGGGTAGTATATCGGGGTACCTAGCGCTATAAAAACCTGGCGGTGAACCTAAAAAAATAACTAGCTACCTAGCGACACTAGCGACACCAATGCAGCAATCAGAAAAATGATCGCTTAGTGACACTGGCAAAAAGGGGGTGAAAGGGTTAATTAGGGGCAATCAGGGGGTTAAAACCATTATTGGGTAGTATATGGGGGTACCTAGCGCTATAAAAACCTGGCGGTGAACCTAAAAAAATAACTAGCTACCTAGCGACACTAATGCAGCGATCAGAAACACGATTGCTTAGTGACACTGGCAAAAGGGGGTGAAAGGGTTAACTAAGGGCAATCAGGGGGTTAAACCTTTATTGGGGGTGGTAGGGGGCTACCCTGGACCTAACACTTACTGCCCTGACACTTTTTACTTTTACAACTGACACTAAATGCAGTGATCAGTAAATAAATGATCACTGCAATCAGTGACACTGTGACTGGGGGGGGGGCGGGGGGGATGGGGGGGCGATCGGGGGGGTGATCGGGGGGGTTTGTGTGCCTGTGTGTGCCTACATGTTAGTGTAGTGTTGGTGCACACTTACTTTTAGTCTTCTCCTTGTAGTCCGGTCAAAAAGACCGCCCCGAGGAGAATGACATCACTTCCTCCCTGCTGTGTATACAATACACAGTGGGAGGAAGCTTCTCATTCGCCAGGAGCGATCGAGAGGGGATGGCCAGAAACCAACGGCCATCCCCTCATCCCGGATCACTCCTGAAGCGAAACGGACGGCTGCATCCAGCGGGAGGGGGTCCGATCGGACCCCCCACCCGCTGGAAGGCAAGCACATACATGTACGTGCTTGTGCCTGTACATGCCATTGTGATGACGTACAATGGCATGTGGCGGTCGTTAAGTGGTTAATAAACTCCAAAATACCTAATAATGTGGGGTGTACACAACAAAGTTCTAGAGTGCAATTTGCCTAATGGGGACACTAGTTAGATTGACCTGTGTGTCCCCAAGGAAAGACAATGGTAGGGTTTTACCCTAACTTCCAGCAGGGGTTCTAACCCTCACTTGGTTCCTTCACTTGACCACAAGTAGAATAGGATTGTCTTGAGCTCAATTTTAGCTCAGTGCTCTAAATTAGTGCTTCTCAACCCTGTCCTCAGGTACCCCCAACAGGTCATGTTTGCAGGCTTTCCTTCATCTTACCCAGGTCCTTTAAATCACAGTCAATGGCTTTGTATTTTGGACAGCTATTTTAGCTAAGATAAATTCCCAAAACATGTCCTGTTGGGGATACTTGAGGACGTAGGCTGAGAACCACTGTGCTAAAATGGAAAATTGAATACTTAACTCTCTGCAATTTTCCTTTCCTGGTGCCTATCCATGGCAGCATATGCACAATTCATGTATTTGCTACCGTGAAGGCACCAGGAAAGTAGCTTTTAGACAAATCACACTTTTTTTTGCCATGCAAATTAGCCTAGTTAAGCTGCAGATGGGAAATATGTTGCAAGAAAATAAATAAAACACATAAAATGTAAAAAAAAAAAAATGCTACAAATTTTATTGGTCAACAAAACAGGACTTGGAAAAAAAGCAAGGAAAGCAAAAAACACATGTATGTTAATTTGATACACTAACAGAATATGGTTTTGAGGTCTAACCATTTTTCAAAGGAAATTAACAGGAGTGTGCCCACAAGCAGACATCTATTAAGGATTTAAACAATAAATTAGTCAACATCTTGGAGGACAATTTTGCAATATAATGCAGCACACACAATTAAAACACACACACACTTACACGCTTTTCAGGCAAGGTAAAGAATGCTATCTGGAAGCTTTATATAACATTGGTTTGTGTGCTAATGAAGCAATTGAAAACACATGCACAGTCCATGAAACACACAAAATGCAAGTTCACCCAGTGTAGAGACAAAACTTCAAAGTGGGTACATCTGTTAAGGATGTCCTTAAATTACTAACCCAAAAAACACACTCTCTGTGCATGCCCAAAAACATTCAAATGCTGTTCACACACAAGAAGAAGAAAAAAAGAGCAAAGTCCTTGAGCATGCCCAGACCAACTAAAATGCAGCTGTCCACCCCCTGTCCAAAATTAAGCACATCATCCAGCATGCTACAAAATTACAGATGTGATAAACACCCCACAGTCCAGGGGGGCCAACAAAGAGCCTAACATGGGCAAAAGTTATACAACAAATACCATTGCAGTCTATGGGAACTGACTTGTGAATTTTGCTAGTTCCCACTTGGCTGGCTTATCTTCTAGTTATTGGCCTCAAAATGGGTATGGGGACCCAGGTCCCACCCTGAGGGACATATATCAATGTCCCTAATTTGGACAACCACAAAAACGAAACAGAGAGAAGTGTCTTTAAAAATGCTAAATTGCTTAAAAGCTAGTAACTAGGGGGGGGGCTTACTCTGCCTGTAAAGTGGTGCATCTGTAGCATGTATCCAAAATGCTGATTCAAATATGTACGGCTTTTGAGAAAAGTTACAAATCTTCATTGCAGCTGCAAGATTTTAACACAAAACAAAAAATGGCCATCCCCCCAATACATACAAGGCCATTTGGGTCTGTTAAGGCTTAAAATGAGAACCCCCACGTGAAAAATCCCATTCCAAACAGTAACAAACCCCTAGCCAAACACACAGCAAGCCAGCCCATGAAAGGGGGGTGGATGCTTGGGGGCAGGAGGGACTCGGGTACCCAGAAATTCAACCACTTTGTTCCCATATTCAGGGGGACAAGGGCCTCTTCCACACAAACCTAGGCTGGGCCTGTTTAAAGGCTGTATACAGGGGGCTTTACGGAATGTGCAAAGCCCCTTTAAACTAGTGGATACAAGGTGCTTTGTGGTTGGTATTGGGCTGAGGCAGCCAGCTATGTTGAGTGCATGTGGCCTTGTATGGTTCAGGAGGGGGTTGGGCGATTGCTCTTCTTACCTCTTTCCTAGCTGGACCTGTTGTATGCTCTGAAAAAGGACGTGGTTTGGATTAATGAAGGCAGCTCACAGCCTTTTGAGATTGGAGTGGAGTGTGGAGTTCCCCTTTAAAAGCAAAAGTTAGTCTATGGAAATCCAAGGGGTTAGAGGGGGGAGACAAAGCGTTGTAGAATGGAGTGAGGAGTTCCCCTTTAAAAGCAAAAGCTAGCCCACAGTAATCATATGAATTATATAATGCCCTTTTAGGAGGAGCCAGAGGAGCAAGTGTCTTTTTTACATTATTTTAACAAGGTGCATGTCACATGTTAGCAAAGTAACATGCTAACATGACCTGTGTGCAAAGCTCCCTAAAAAAAATACATAAAGGTGAACCAGTGTAAAAAAAAAAAAAAAAAAAAAGAGAGAGTGTGCATGTGCAAGGGATCCGTGATGGACGCCTAGTCATGGAGCTCCGCGCCAGCCCGGACCGAGCGGCATGCACTGGCCTGAGCCATCACAAGCCGCGATTTCAGGGCGTTCAGCACCCGGAACCCACAGAGATCACCCCCTGCATGTCCGTTCGGGTCCATAGGCGAAATCTGAAGCCAACCTTCGCAGACTCCACCTGACCTGGGTGTACCAAGATGGCCGCTGGCGCAGACTCTGCAAGCCTGCCTCATGTCCCCAGCATGGAAGCGTAGCACGAACACAGGCAAATCATCTCCCCAGCCCACCTACACTATCCCCACAGGCCACAAGGACTCTGCCAGCAGGAGGTGCTACCCTCCCCAACCTCCACAGAGTCGCTCCTCGGACACTCGTTCGGAGATGCTCCATTTTCCCCTGCAGGGCCTGTCATGGCCACACACTCTGACTCTCTCCACTATGATTCCCCCACCAGGGATCAGTCTTTCAATATAGAAGATCTATACCTCAAATTATCTACGCTTCTGGACAGTGTCTTAGCCTCCACAGCTGCCAAAATCACCAGGGAGATCAAGGCAGACCTCCAGAATATAGAGACCAGAATTGACGCCATTGAAACAAAGGTAGATCAAACTAATGCTACTGCACACCAAAATTCTGACCTCATTTTTACCCTCCAAGAACAATTGGACACTGCTATGTCCCGCTTTGACGACTTGGAGAACAGATCCAGGAGATACAACTTTAGGATCAGAGGTCTACCCGAATCCATCCAAAATGTCACTTTGGCAACACAAACCTTATGAAAACACTGATCCTGAATATCTCAGCACAACGACTGGAGCTAGACAGGGCTCATAGATCACTTGGCCCCCCCAGAAAGGACGGCACACCCAGGGATATCATCGTCAAACCTAATTTTTATACAGTAAAGGAGACAGTCATGAGACAAGCACGTACCCTCCCCCAGGTGACATGCCATGTGCAAATATTTACCGACTTAGCTCCCTCAACTATTCAACGCAGAAGGACTCAAACCACTGCTACAAGCTCTAGCTAAGAAGGAAATAAAGTACAGATGGTCCTTTCCATTCGCAGTTAAATTCTCTTCTAGCGGACAAGATTACTCCTTCTCCACTTTCGTGGCGGGTGAAACTCTGCTCCTCAAGCTGAAAGTAATCTCCCAAGAAGCGCACATGGAAAGCTCCGGCCCTCCTATGGGCTCAAATAAGCGCCCGCCACCAGTGAGCCCCCTGAATCCCCTATGGAACAAATCCAAGACACGCAGATCGGTCCAAAAAGGTCCTCCCTGATTGTCATCTTGTTACAGAAATGTTGTGTTTTATTGACTCGCCACCTAAATGACGATCCTTTTAGTTTGTCCACTTGTTCTTAGCAATGCCTTAACTCCTGTCTACCCTTGAGCCCTGCTTCCAAATACTGTCTTTGGTCCCTCTGCCTTTCTGGCTAGA
The DNA here is from genome assembly GCF_037356315.1 of Lithobates pipiens. Classification (NCBI taxonomy): domain Eukaryota; kingdom Metazoa; phylum Chordata; class Amphibia; order Anura; family Ranidae; genus Lithobates; species Lithobates pipiens. The sequence goes on along the minus strand of NW_027507791.1, from coordinate 156,393,248 downwards.
AATTCACCTCTGCCAGCTCCGGCTCAGTGATTTCTGAACTCATCTCTTTAAGCAAGATTACGGAAGATAGGGCATTGTCCCATAGACAAAGTTTCCCCCTCTTGATTCTGGATGGATTTGGGGTGGAGGACATGTCACTCTCCTTCCCTATGTTCTGCCCTGCTCTTTGAGACGCGGGGGGGGGGGGGGTTAAGAGACATTGGGGGTTGTAGAAACTTCCCCTACCACAGTTAAATGTTGTCGGCTTTTGCTGAACCGACGCCTTATCCCTGTCTGATAGCATTCCACATTACAGGGCTGTTTGATTGTTACATTGTTAATTTCTACATTTCCCTCAGACCCAGGGTGCCCTGGTCTGGGGTGGTACACATGTGCCTCCCCCTATCCCTTTGATTCCTCCTGGACTCGGAGGGATAGGATCTCCAGGCCTCGTTAGGTATGGAGTTTTTTTGCTTTTTTTTCTCGATTCCCTGCACTTCTAAATGCAGGAAATCCGTATGGTCCAATATCTCTACCCCAAGTGTCTTTTTGCCCAGGGAGGAAAATCAGTGCCTTCCCCTACTCCTCTAATCCTCTCTTCCTCTTTCCGGAACATCAATTAACTACTCTTTTTTTTTTTCACATTTTTTTATTTTATTGAGAAATAGGAAAAGAATTACAGAAATCTTGAATAACAGAAATGAACACATGTTAAGGGGTTACAAAGCCCAAGACTTCCACCTTATTAAATGACTTATAGTGCAAAAACATACAGTAGCTAAGGAGAGTGGGAGTCAGGAGTTGTGATCCGCCCTACTATTCTGGGTAGGATGCCAGGTGGTAAGGTATAGAATGTTGCAATGAACTACTCTATCTTTCAATAAGGTCTCTTGCTTGGTCTACGCTCCCAGAGATATCAAGTCTCAGCTGTCCGGAAACCTCACCCTCCATGCCACATGGATACAGGCTTCTTAAGGTAAGGGACGGGGGACACTTCTATGCTCCTCTCCAGTGGCTCAATGGCTGACCACACACAAAATATCTTAAAAATAGCTACTCACAATGCACAGGGTATGAAGTCCCCCCATAAAAGAAGAAAACTCTTCAACCTATACAAATATTCCAAGATTGACATTGTCATGCTTCAAGAAGCGCACCTTCTGATTTGGTATAGCTCCCCTCCTTTATTTGATACATTTGCTAGCAGTTTTTAAAAGACCTTTTTTCTGACACTTTTTAAACAGCATTTTTTTCCCCTCTTTCTTCCTGCCAAATTAGGGGAGGGGTTAATTGTTCACAGGTGTATAAAGGTAGTTATACAAACTCCCCCAGGAGCTTGCTCCCTGATTGTGGCTTGCATGTGGATTTTGTGAACACAAGTGGATTTTTTGAACACAAGTGGAGAAGACATGTACGTAGCTGTAGTGCAACGTAAGCGTAGGACATACATGACAGGGTGCAAGGCTTACGCAGGGGAATGGTACGAGGGGTTAAGAAAGTTACAAGGCTTACCTGATTGGAGGATGGTGTAAGAGGGGGTGGAGTAGAGTTGATGTGAAGGCACGTGAGTCTAGGAGGGTCAGCAGTCTGGAGCAGCAGGTCAGGAGGAACGTTCAGGATCAGCTACCTGGAAAAGATGAGTGGGTTAGAGCAGCTTTGGGCCCAGCTTAGATCAGCCGCAGAACAGCATGGCGCAGACTGGTTACAAAGCCAAATTGCGGCCACCCTTCAGGGGGTAGGGCAGGGACCTTCCGCAGATGGGGTACTCCCGACACGGGCAAGGAGGTCTCGGCCCCCTGTGCGCCTTAGCCCTGACATTGCCCCCCGTACTCAGCGCCGGCTTGGGAGCCCCAGTTGGGCCCCTTCAGGCCCCCCTGCTAAGCAGACACCCCGGTCGTCTAGTGGGGGGCCTGGGAGGAATCCCCGTCCACGGCTGAGTCCCAGAGGGAGGGGGGTCACTCACTGGATCCTGCCTCAGGCCACCTCCAGGACCGCGCGATCGGTGGTGGTTCCAGTGGTTCCCCCTGGCGATGCTCCGGTCGGGGGGGCCGCTCGACGGGGGAGAGTGGGGTCCTCGGGCGCCGGCCTTGTCCCGGAGGCGGCCGTCGGCCTGCCACGTGTGGGCGCCATCTTAGCTTCGGGGGGGGGCCCATTAGAAGATGCAGAGCGGCAGTCGGGTGGCCACGCCTCCGGGCATGTTTCTGTGCCTGGGAGGGAGGGCCAGCGGAGGAGCAGCGCGCGCGCACTCGGCGCGGCGCACGCTGATGACGTCGGCGGAAGTGAGGTCGGCGCGACCGGAAGTGATGTCCTAGTAAACAAAAAACATGGCGGCCGCCATGCACAACGACAGGAAAACGGTCGGGAGCGGCCTGGGCCGTCTGGCACACCAGCGCAGAGGCCCCCGAGGGTCAGAACACTGATGAAGGACAGCAGCATGGAAGAGGGAGAGCTGCAGGAGGACGAGTGCAATCCGGCGGCGGCAGTAGGGTCAGCGGCTGGAGAGCCTTCCAGGCAACAGCAGCCCGGTAAGTCCTTGGGGTCTGTGGGGGGGTTTCTTGCGGGGGTGGGTGGGGGGGCGAAGGGGGGGGGGAGTTGTTGGTGGTGTTGAAAGAGCTGCTGCGCAGCCTGCAAGGCGACTCGGTGCCGGTGCACGCCCCGAGTACTCCATGGGTAGGGCCGCCCGCCGCGGCTCGGGTAGAGCTGGGGACGGCTGTCCCCCCCGGGTTGGGGTTGTCGGTGGGTGGGGTGGCAGCGGAGACGCAGACGGAGAGGGAGGTGCTGGCGCGGAAGGACGGCGAGGGACCAAGTGGGGCTGCGGTGGACAAAGACAAGGATGCTGAAAAAATTTGCTTGCCAGATGCGGCGAGGAGCGAAGTTTATGTGTGCTTCGAGGGACCGTTAGGGGCGCATTTGAAGAAGGAGGTGAGGGAGAAGATTTGGAAGGACGAGTTTGTGGAGATCTTCTCGTTGTTGCCGTTGGAGAAATTTAATTTAGACAGGGTCAAGCCTGATGAGAGCAGGAAGGAAGAGGAGGAGAAGAGGAGATATAGGCTTATTCCACGCACGTTTGCGAATTGGCTGCAAGCGTTTGCGATTTTAGCTAGCGTGATTGGGGAAAAGGCGCCGGAGAATTGTTCGGCATTGTTCTGTTACCTGGAGGCCATTAGTGAGGCGCACAGGGTTTATGGGGGCTTGGCCTGGCTACGTTATGACGAACAGTTTCGTCAACGCAAAGCGGTACGGACGTCCATTAGGTGGGACCACAAGGACATCAGCCTGTGGATGAAGTTGATGACTTCGGCCCGGGCCCCGGGACAGTTTTTTCCAGGGGGGGCCGGCGCCGCCGCCTCAGCGGGATCGCTGGCCCCAAAAAAGAAGGGGGTCTGCTGGCAATTTAATGACGGGACGTGCAAGTTTGGTAACGCCTGTCGTTACAAGCACGAGTGTTCGGGATGCAGTGGAGGGCACCCCTTCGCACGTTGTTTCAGACAGGGAAAAGGTCGTACTGGAGATTTCGCTGGAAAAAGGGATGACGCCGGTGAGGCTGGAAAGGATGCTTCCTTTCCTCAGTAGGTATCCTGATCGTGCGGCGGCGGGGTTGTTGGAGGCTGGTTTTCGGGATGGGTTTAGGATTCCGAGTGCGTTGAGGGAGGTTCCCCCGCTGGCCAAGAATTTAAGGTCGGCTTTGCTGCATGAACACGTGGTGTCGGCAAAATTGGCTAAAGAGGTGGCGTTGGGCCGGATGGCCGGCCCATTTCTTGCCCCTCCGATGGCGGATCTGGTGGTCTCGCCTTTGGGGGTTGTTCCGAAGAAGGAACCGGGGCAATTCAGGATGATTCACCACCTGTCTTACCCCAGGGGCGGATCGGTAAATGATGGTATTGACCCGCAAGCTTGTGCGGTTACTTATACATCATTTGATGCAGCGATAGCGTGGGTGAGAAAGTATGGCAGGGGGGCTCTTTTGGCTAAAACGGATGTAGAGGCGGCGTTTCGTTTGTTGCCGGTACATCCAGGGAGTATGCGCTTGTTGGGTTGTTGCTGGCAGGGGTCGTATTTTGTCGATCGCTGCTTGCCCATGGGATGTTCTATCTCGTGTGCACTTTTTGAGCGGTTCAGTTCGTTTTTTGAATGGGCTGTACGGGAGACGGCGGGAGTCAACTCGGTCATACATTACCTGGATGACTTCCTGTGTGTAGGGCCGGCAGGATCCCGCGGCTGCGGGATACTACTGGGGACGTTGCAGCATTTGGCCGAACGGTTTGGGGTTCCCTTGGCGAGGGAGAAGACGGAGGGTCCCAGGTCGGAGATAGTGTTTTTGGGAATCACGATTGATTCCATGGCCATGGAATGTAGGTTGCCTGAGGAGAAGGTGGTGGCGCTGCGGCAGGAGGTGGTCGCGGCGCGGGGAAAACGAAAACTCAGGTTGAAGGAATTGCAATCGCTCCTGGGCAAATTGAATTTTGCTTGCAGGATTATGCCTATGGGGAGAATTTTTTGCAGGAGACTGGCGGCAGCCACAGCAGGGGTGAAGGTGCCCACTCATTTTGTGCGGTTGTCCAGAGAATTACGGGATGATCTGGGTGTATGGGGGGTGTTCCTGGTGGAGTTTAATGGGAGAGCGATTGTGCAGGAGGGACCGGTCAGCAACGCTGATTTGGTTTTGTTTACTGACGCAGCAGGTTCGGCAGGTTATGGAGCTTATTGCCAGGGGCAATGGAGTGCCGAACCATGGCCGGACTCTTGGAGGGGGGCGGGGTTTTTAACTAACCTGGCGTTACTGGAGCTTTTTCCCATAGTTCTGGCGGTGGAATTGTGGGGGGACAAGCTCCGGGATAAAAAAGTGCGCTTCCATTGTGATAACATGGGAGTGGTGGTGGCCATAAATAATGTTTCGGCCTCCTCCCCCCCGGTGGTTAGGTTGTTAAGGAGGTTGGTACTCAGTTGTTTACGGATTAATGCGTTTGTTTATGCGGTGCATATCCCTGGGATTGAGAATAAGTTGGCGGATGCTCTGTCTCGTTTCCAGTGGGAGGACTTTCGCAGACTGGCTCCGGACGCGAACAGATGCGGGGACCCGTGCCCTCCAGAGATGTGGGGGATTGCGTTGGAATCATCGGAGGACTGATTCAGCAGTCGTTGAGTGAAGGTACTCGAGCGGCTTATAATGCAGTGTGGAGGGAATGGTCGAACTGGTTGGGTGAGGTTGGGGGGTCGGAGGGCCCGGCGGAGCTGCTGCGGTGGGTATTGGGTTTTATCTGTTACAATTATGTGTCTGGGGTGTCGGGCTCGGCAGTCAGCAAGAAAATGTCGGCTTTGGCCTTTTTGTTTCAATGTAAGGGGTTGGCGGATGTGACTAAGAATTTTTTAGTTAAAAAGGCGTTGAGGGGTTTTAGAAAAGGGGCGGCAAAAAGGGATTTGCGGCACCCGATTTCTTTTGAAGTTTTGGGTATTTTGTTGAGCCACGTCCGGGAAGTGTGTTCTTTGGTTTTTGAACAACTACTTTTCCGAGCTGCTTTCCTGGTGGCATTTTTTGGGGCGTTTCGGATAGGAGAATTGGTATCGCCATCTAAAACAGCTCCGGGGGGTTTGGGGAGGGGTGACGTTTCATGGGCCCCTTCTTCGGTGGTAATTTTGGTCAGGAAGTCCAAAACGGACCAGTTGGGTAGAGGGGTGCGGGTAACATTGTTTCGGGGGACGGACCCTAGTTTTTGTCCGGTGGAGGCTTTAAGGGTTTATTTTGGAGGTTCGCCCGGACCGGGACGGTGTGTTATTCATGCATGCGGATGGTTCGTGCCTTTCGCGGTTTCAATTTACGGCGGTGTTGAGGAAGTGTTTGCGGAGCGGGGGTTTGTCTCCGGGAGAGTATGCTGCTCATTCCTTCCGGATAGGGGCGGCCACGGAGGCAGCTAGATGGGGATTGCCGGAAGAGGTTATTAAGCAAATTGGGAGGTGGGAGTCTCGGAGGTATCAGCTTTATGTGCGACCGCACCTCGTGTAAAAGGGGTGGGAGTACGGTTCATTGGCGTGGTCGACTATATGTTTTGGTTGTTTTGGGTTGGGTTGGTTAATTTTTGGTTATGTCATTTCAGAGCCGGGATGTCTCATTTGGATTTTGGGACATTCTTTTGTGTTCTGGGGGGCTAGACGGACGGATGTACGGCCGGACGGCAGACAACTCAGACTGTCCAGGGATGAAGGCCGGGTTCGATGGATTGGCATCCCGGGACTGATGTGGCACAGGGTGGTGCCAGAGGTTCATCGCTATGCGGGCCTGGATCGGGCACCGGACGTACTGGTCATACATGTGGGAGGTAACGACTTGGTTGTTAGGCCGATGCGCAACATCATAAAAGACATCAGGTGGGACTTCCTCAGGCTTCGTACTGCCTTCCCGGACATGATTATTGTGTGGTCCGATATTGTGGCCCGCATGTCTTGGAGGGGGGCCCGGTCTTGTGAGAAGATTAATAAGGCCCGGATAAAGGTGAACAAAGAGGTGGGGAGGTTTGTTGCCCGGAATGGTGGTATTGTGGTGAGGCATTGGGAGTTGGAAGTGGAGACGTGGAGGTATTTACGGGGGGATGGTGTCCACCTTAACCCAGTGGGGATTGACCTGTGGGCTTTGGGTTTGGAAGATGGCATTGGCAGGGCTCTGCAGGTGTGGCGGCAGGCACAAGGGTGAGGTGTCACTCTTGTGCTGCTGTGGCGGTAGGGTCCTTGACGGCTGGTATGCAATTTATCTGTTCCAAATTAGGTTTTGGAAAAGTTAGGACCCATCATGGGTATGGAGTCCTCCCGGGTGGTCTGGTGGCTGGCCAGACTGACGGGCTAATAAGTTGGGGGTCTGTGGTCAATTGGTAAGTCCCCGAGGCAAGTTGGCGGCTGGGGACGAATGCCATAAAAAGTTGGGATTACAGGCTCAAGTTGAAATGGGGTCGTCAGGGATCAACAACTGTTTATCTGATGAGCTGGTTTTGGTTACAAGAAAATATATGGTAAAATAAAATGGTTACAGAAGTTTTAAAGAAAAAGTTTTAGTTTGGTTTATTGTTTAAATAAAGGCCTGGAAAGGCCATTTACATCCAGCAGGTGTCTGTGTCATTTTTTATAAGAAAAGGTATAAAAGGGGTGTACATGTATGGATTGGCGTAGTAAGGTATCTGGCTACCTTGTCAAGACATGTACGTAGCTGTAGTGCAACGTAAGCGTAGGACATACATGACAGGGTGCAAGGCTTACGCAGCGGAATGGTACGAGGGGTTAAGAAAGTTACAAGGCTTTCCTGATTGGAGGATGGTGTAAGAGGGGGTGGAGTAGAGTTGATGTGAAGGCACGTGAGTCTAGGAGGGTCAGCAGTCTGGAGCAGCAGGTCAGGAGGAACGTTCCCGCCCGCCCGCCCGCCCTGTTAATGGGGAGGGTTGGTTGGATATGGGGTGACCATGAGTACGAGTGGCGGTAGGGTCCTTGACGGCTGGTATGCAATTTATCTGTTCCAAATTAGGTTTTGGAAAAGTTAGGACCCATCATGGGTATGGAGTCCTCCCGGGTGGTCTGGCGGCTGGCCAGACTGACGGGCTAATAAGTTGGGGGTCTGTGGTCAATTGGTAAGTCCCCGAGGCAAGTTGGCGGCTGGGGACGAATGCCATAAAAAGTTGGGATTACAGGCTCAAGTTGAAATGGGGTCGTCAGGGATCAACAACTGTTTATCTGATGAGCTGGTTTTGGTTACAAGAAAATATATGGTAAAATAAAATGGTTACAGAAGTTTTAAAGAAAAAGTTTTAGTTTGGTTTATTGTTTAAATAAAGGCCTGGAAAGGCCATTTACATCCAGCAGGTGTCTGTGTCATTTTTTATAAGAAAAGGTATAAAAGGGGTGTACATGTATGGATTGGCGTAGTAAGGCATCTGGCTACCTTGTCAAGACATGTACGTAGCTGTAGTGCAACGTAAGCGTAGGACATACATGACAGGGTGCAAGGCTTACGCAGGGGAATGGTACGAGGGGTTAAGAAAGTTACAAGGCTTACCTGATTGGAGGATGGTGTAAGAGGGGGTGGAGTAGAGTTGATGTGAAGGCACGTGAGTCTAGGAGGGTCAGCAGTCTGGAGCAGCAGGTCAGGAGGAACGTTCCCGCCCGCCCGCCCTGTTAATGGGGAGGGTTGGTTGGATATGGGGTGACCATGAGTACGAGTGGCGGTAGGGTCCTTGACGGCTGGTATGCAATTTATCTGTTCCAAATTAGGTTTTGGAAAAGTTAGGACCCATCATGGGTATGGAGTCCTCCCGGGTGGTCTGGCGGCTGGCCAGACTGACGGGCTAATAAGTTGGGGGTCTGTGGTCAATTGGTAAGTCCCCGAGGCAAGTTGGCGGCTGGGGACGAATGCCATAAAAAGTTGGGATTACAGGCTCAAGTTGAAATGGGGTCGTCAGGGATCAACAACTGTTTATCTGATGAGCTGGTTTTGGTTACAAGAAAATATATGGTAAAATAAAATGGTTACAGAAGTTTTAAAGAAAAAGTTTTAGTTTGGTTTATTGTTTAAATAAAGGCCTGGAAAGGCCATTTACATCCAGCAGGTGTCTGTGTCATTTTTTATAAGAAAAGGTATAAAAGGGGTGTACATGTATGGATTGGCGTAGTAAGGTATCTGGCTACCTTGTCATGTAACAACCAGGAGTTGTGCTTTGACTGCTTCTGCTTGACTGCTTCTGCTTGCAAGTGTTGTTTTTGGGGGTGTTTTATTTTCTCCCCTCCTTTATTTGATACATTTGCTAGCAGTTTTTAAAAGACCTTTTTTCTGACACTTTTTAAACAGCATTTTTTTCCCCTCTTTCTTCCTGCCAAATTAGGGGAGGGGTTAATTGTTCACAGGTGTATAAAGGTAGTTATACAAACTCCCCCAGGAGCTTGCTCCCTGATTGTGGCTTGCATGTGCATTTTGTGAACACAAGTGTTTTTTTTTTTAACTAAAGTGGAGAGTTAACAACCAGGAGTTGTGCTTTGACTGCTTCTGCTTGACTGCTTCTGCTTGCAAGTGTTGTTTTTGGGGGTGTTTTATTTTCTCCCCTCCTTTATTTGATACATTTGCTAGCAGTTTTTAAAAGACCTTTTTTCTGACACTTTTTAGGCCGGGTTCACACCGCTGCGATGCGGGAACGCCGCGAATCCGCGGCGTTTTCCCGCATCGCATGACTCCCGCCGGCAGTTCACACTGCCCTATGCGGACGGCTGGGAGTGTCAATGATATGTTAATGACACCCCCAGATCCGTCCGCATATCGCAGTGCGATCTGCCGACTCGCACAGGAATCGGATCGCATGGTGTGAACCCCCATGCGATCCGATTCTGTTGCGGACCAAAAAAGGGTCCCGTGCGAGTTTGCTGCGGGAGCGATGCGAATTCAGCCATACTATCTGTATGGCTGAACTCGCATCGCTACGGAGATCGGATGTGATTTGCGGTGCGAATCACATCCGGATCTCCCCCCGCAGCAGTGTGAACCCAGCCTTAAACAGCATTTTTTTCCCCTCTTTCTTCCTGCCAAATTAGGGGAGGGGTTAATTGTTCACAGGTGTATAAAAGTAGTTATACAAACTCCCCCAGGAGCTTGCTCCCTGATTGTGGCTTGCATGTGGATTTTGTGAACACAAGTGTTTTTTTTTAACTAAAGTGGAGAGTTAACAACCAGGAGTTGTGCTTTGACTGCTTCTGCTTGACTGCTTCTGCTTGCAAGTGTTGTTTTTGGGGGTGTTTTATTTTCTCCCCTCCTTTATTTGATACATTTGCTAGCAGTTTTTAAAAGACCTTTTTTCTGACACTTTTTAAACAGCATTTTTTTTCCCCTCTTTCTTCCTGCCAAATTAGGGGAGGGGTTAATTGTTTACAGGTGTATAAAGGTAGTTATACAAACTCCCCCAGGAGCTTGCTCCCTGATTGTGGCTTGCATGTGGATTTTGTGAACACAAGTGTTTTTTTTTTTTAACTAAAGTGGAGAGTTAACAACCAGGAGTTGAAAACAGGAGTTAAGACAGGAGTCTCTAACCTCTATCCTACATCCATCCTCCCATCCATTTTAAAGATCCCACTGCAAGGGGCAACCAGACAGCTTTCCAGAAACGTCAGGCTGACAGCAAGCCAGATTCACCGGAACCAGAGTGTTTAAAGGGGACAACCGCAGCCAGGTAAGCTTGCACCTCCACTCCCCCCCCCCCCCCAGTGATTGTTCCAGGGACTCCGTCCGACCGCCTACGGGGGTCAGGAAGGAATTTTTGCCCCACTGGTGCGTTTGGCTGCTACTGTCAGGGGGTTTTTCGCCTTCCTCTGGAACAACCATAGGTTAGCATACCCCTACCTCCGGCCTCCTTTCCATTTTTTACGCTATCCTAGGACGACTATTCCAGATCACAGCCAGACTTCTTTTCTGAGCGGAGACCTCCACCTTAAGTAAAGGTAGCTGGAACAGCCAGCAACCGAATACAACAAACTCCTTCCGCATCCATATAGGCATCCCCTGATCAACTTGCGCGCTAATAGCCTCAAGCACGGCGGCAAGTCTGATACCTAGCCCCACCTCAGGATCAATACCCTGATCAAGATCATCATATTAGGCCCATAGTACCATCAACAGCATCCACAAACCATGTGCTACTTCAAATACTCAGCTGAAGTTCTGCACAGACTAAGGAACATCAACACCACACTGCCATCTTCCATACAAAAAATACTTCAAAGAGAACAACTATTAAAAACCGGACGACAACCAGCTCCCAACCACAGGAAGACATCTACTCGACCACTACAATTAGATTGCGCCTTGATTAACGCCAGGTCTGCAGTCAAACATAGACTGGAAGTACACGACTTCATCATCGAGAACAATGTAGACTGCCTCTTCATCACCGAAAGCTGGTTAACCTCTGACTGCAACACCATCCTCACCGAATTGGTGCCGGAAAACTACAGGATCCTAACCGAACACCGGATAGGGAAAAAAGGAGGAGGCCTAGCAGTGATCTTTAAAGGTCACCTGGATCTCACTAAACCATCATCTCAGAACCCAGTTCCTTTTATGGAAACCCTGACGCTACATCTTCAACCAACACCCCATGACACCACTCATATTCTACTGTGCTACAGACCACCGGGACCAAAGTCCAATCTTCTTTCACCCCTCACGGAATCCTTTGCAATGCACACCCTAAAATTCTAAAATTTCATGGCACTCGGAGATTTCAACCTTTGGGCAAACTAGCCTAAAGACCCCATCGCGACTGCCTGCATCAATCAACTAGAAGAACTGGGTCTACAGCAACTGATAAAGAATCCCACTCATGGATCAGGACACACCCTGGACCTCATTTTCAAACAGAACATCGACGTCAACATACTCGACAACATAACTCTGCCATGGACGGATCACCACGCCATCAAATTCAAAATCACTACCAACATCACCAACGCAAAACGGAAACCTGTAACAACGCACTGGACCAGATCGCATAAAAAAACTGTACTCCGAAGCCTTCAAAACCACTCTGTCCAAAAAGAGATCTACAATAACCTTAAACCACTCTACGGAGGAAACACTCAACTCCCTGAACAAGGCATTACTGCAATCAGCAGACTCGGTAGCACCAAAATGCAGGGCACTCATCAGGAAGAAAAATGCTGGATGGTTTAATAGCTCCCTCTCCGTACTAAAGCAAGAACGCAGAAGAGCGGAAAGAACATGGAGAAGAAATCCCACCGAGGAAAACCTATTTAACTACAAAGGTCTGACAGGGAATTATTGGAAAGCAATCTTCAAAGCCAAAAAGGACCACTTCTCATATACAATCTCAACGGCCGCAAACCAACCACGGGAACTGTTTAAACTGGTTAATCAATCAATGAATCCGGTTTGCCTAGAACCCCCAGAAAGCGAATCCCAGGATTACTGTGACAAACTGTCGGATTTTTTCATCGATAAAGTCAAAACCATCAGGGAAACAATTTGTCAGAAGAAAACATCCAACCTCAGCCAGCAAATACATAAAGAGGATGTCTGCACCAACATACCGCAACCGCCAAAATTTTCACTATCCCCAATTACCGTAGACACCGCAAAAAACATCATTAATAAACTGCGTGACAGTACCTCACCTATTGACATCATCCCCACAAAACTACTGAAAGAATGCTCCGACATCGTGGCTCCAACCATAACCCACCTCATAAACCGATCATTCCACGAAGGGATTGTTCCCAGCATCCTCAAACAAGGCATCGTCAAACCTCTACTCAAGAAACCAAACCTGGACCCTCAGGATCCAAACAACCATAGGCCGATTACAAGCCTCAACACCATTTCTAAGATCATAGAGAAAGCTGTAGTACATCAGCTACAACTTCACCTGGATACTCACAAACTCCTGGACCCGCTGCAATCAGGCTTCTGCCCGGGTCATGGAACAGAAACAGCTCTCTTAAAGATTTGGGATGACGCCCTCGAAGCAGCAGATGACGGAGAGCCGTGTCTCCTCGTACTGCTAGACCTAAGTGCAGCGTTTGATACAGTAGATCACAATACTCTACTCGTCCGCCTCACAGAAGTAGCCGGAGTCCAAGACATAGATCTCCAATGGTTCGCGTCCTTCCTAGGAAATCGGTCACAGACAGTGAAACTAGGAAAATTCCTCTCCGAAACTCGGGCAGTCACCTGCGGAGTCCCTCAAGGCTCTCCGTTGTCACCCGTTCTCTTCAACATTTACATTCGCCCACTCCTTCAAATCATCAGATGCTCAGATCTCTGCTTCCACTCTTACGCTGACGAAACGCAACTTTATTTCCGGATCAATGGAAAAAAAGATCACCAACAACAACTTGAAAACTGCCTCAAATCAATAGAGGACTGGATGACCACCAACTCCCTCCAGCTGAACCAATCAAAGACAGAGCTTCTTATCTTACACCCAAATCATAAGCCCGCAACCAAAACCTCCTGGTCTCCACCAACCGTCTTTGGGCAGACTATCTCCCCAAAGACCAAAGCGAAGAGTCTCGGGGTTATTTTAGACGCACAAATGTCAATGGATGCGCAAATAGGATCTGTAGTCAGTCGATCTCACCATCTGCTGCGCATGCTTCGCAGACTCATCCCTTTTATCCCAAAGAATGACAAAGCAGTGGTAGTTGGAACAATCATTAATTCACGACTGGACTACGCAAACTCGCTTTACATAGGATTACCACAATATCAACTTGCGCGATTACAACTGATCCAAAACACCCGGCAAGGCTGATAACAGGAAAAAAACCCTGGGAATCCATTTCTCCTTCACTGAGGAGCTTACATTGGCTAACCGTAAAAAATCGGATCACGTTCAAGACCCTTTGCCTCACCCACAAATGCGTGCATAGAGAAGCTCCGCAATACCTAATGGAGAAAATAAATCATTACACACCAAACCGCAGTCTTCGATCAGCCAACAAAAGCCTCCTCCTCGTGCCCAAAGCCCAGTATAAATCCAAGGGTGATCGGAGATTCGCTGTCCAAGGGCCTCGGCTATGGAATGCTCTACCAATCAACATCCGCCTGGAAGAAAATCACCTGGCTTTTAGGAAAAAACTCAAGACCTTCCTCTTTTAGCAGATGATCAAAGCTCGCCACAGCGCCTAGAGGCGATTCAGTTCGCATTGTGCGCTATACAAGTATTTCATTCATTCATTCATGTTCCTCCATCCCCACTTCCCCAATTTCTTTCTAGCAAGTGCACAAAACAAGACCAAAGGGGTTGCCATAGTTTTCCCCAAAACCTGCAATTTTACACTCACCGCGGAAGTAAAAGACACAGAGGGTAGGTTTCTCGTAGTAAAAGGGACTATTGAAGGACACCTATACTCCCTCATTTACTACTATGCACCCAATAAAGGCCAGGCCACATTCTTCATTGCCATGTGTATGATATAATTATATTCTTATATATATTATATATTTTTTTTATACTAATATATGTTCCTGTATCTATTAGCCCCCAGACACTTTTTCAGTGCACAGCCTCGTCTGTGCTCATCAGCCTTCAGATTACACCTGTCATTCCCCCTTTCGTCGCTCCATCCCACAGCTATTCTCACTGTCTTTGTTCCTCTCCCTCCCGCCTCAGCCACGCCCCCTTCCCAGCCTTCACTTGTCCCTTCACTACTCTTCTCAGTCTGTATATTCTCTTCGTTTGTGTCAGCCACTCCCTCCCTTAGCCGCGCTAGCTACCCCCTCTCTAGTTTCCCCCGCCTTAGCCACGCCCCTCCCCTGCCCTCACTTGTCCTATTACTTATCCTCCCTGTCTGTGCAGCCCTTCCGTTCTAGCCATGCCCCCCAGTGCTTCTCCCACTCTAGCCATGCCCCCTCTGCTCTTTATCTATCCGTCCTTACTTTCTCTCCCCTCAGCTTGATGAAGGAGTGCGGCTGACTCCCTATCTCAGCCCGTACACTCACGAAAACCGGTTGCAGCATGCCAGTGACATCATCATCCTCCGCCTGTGTTCCTCCACCTGCTCTATCCACAGCAGTTTCTTGGATTTGACAGCTTCCAGTGTCTCAACTGGCAGGATGTGCAGACTGATCTGATGACTCCCACTCCCTGGATTGTTTTATCCATCGCACTTTCTTAACCTTTGAAATGTGAGTTTTTTTAACTTTATGTGATTAAAACTGTTTTTAAATCTACACCCAGAGGCGCCTCTCCTTTTGTGTATCTCTTATAATTTGGGACATGGTTTCTGTTTCCTTTGGGGCTGCCCTGTGTGTATGAACATCCTGTCATCGGATCCTCATCTCTAACTAAAATCCTTTATGGACACTTTATATTATATGGACTCCGTTTTGCTTAAACAGCATGTGTATATAGTCTCAAGCTACCTGCTCTGTGTGTGTAAAAAATTCTTAGTGATCTGGTTCACTGCGCATTTACTTGTATATCACATTCTTCAAGCACCTGCCTGTCCTTTCCCAGTACTGGAGGGCACAGTCATATTTGGAGGGGACTCCAACTCCGCCTTTGATCAGGCTTTAGACAGATCTAAACCCCCCACTACCCAACTGACCCGGTCAACCAAAGAGAACCTTAAAAATAGCCAGACTCATCCATGCTCAGGGCTTTGTGGACGCTTGGAGAGAACTTAACCCTGGCAAATGCAATTTTTCTCACTTCTCCAACCCCGGATTGACCACCTCCTAGTCCACCTCCTAGTCCAGACCTGCACTGTTCCTCTCCTGGTTTCAGCAAAAATACACAATACAGTGCTATCGGACCACTCACTAGTTGCCATGACACTACACAGACAACACCCGAGGCCAGGAATCGGACATTGGAGACTGAACGAATCCCTACTCTCTGACCAAGTAAGAGTGAATATGCTAGAGAGATCCCTTAAGGAATACTTTACACTTAACCAGACAGAGATATCAGCAGAAACTTTGTGGGCAGCCCACAAGACGTTTATGAGGGGAGAAATTATCAAAATGGGAAGCAGACATAAAGAGATTAGGCGACGAATATTCCTCCTTGCGTTCACAACACAAAAGACACCCCTCTCCCTCATTGAGAACTCAACTTGACAAGGTCAGATTGGAGCTCAATCTTGCCCTCATGGCTAAGGCTGAAAAACAAATAAGATGGAGCAAAAACAAATTCTATACCCGGGGGATAGATTGGGATCCATGCTGGCCTCTAAACTTACACCTAAATTCTGCTCCTTCATTATGCCCAAGATCAGAATCCCAGGACAGGGCACCTCGACTAACCCTACAAAAATCCTCAAGGTCTTTCATGACTTTTATTCCAAATTAAACAGCTCCCAGGACACAACTCGCATCTCAGAGTACCTGACGCTCTCCCTATCCCCTCTCTATCTGCCGACCATAGAGACGTACTGGAGGCCCCCTTCTTAGAAGAGGAGGTTCAAGCAGTTATCAAGGCCCTTTGGGCGGGTTTGGCACTGGGTCCGGATGGTCTATCAAACCTCTACTATAAGACATTCTCTTATATTTTGTCCCCTTTCCTGACTAAATTCTTTAATACAAAGATGCAGGGAACCTCATTTGATCCTCATCTTAACACTGCCTATATTGCAGTAATACCAAAACCGGATAAAAACCCAGAAGAAGTTAGTAATTACAGACCCATCTCTCTCATCAATAGCGATTTAAAAATCCTCACCAAAATTCTAGCAAATCGTCTGGTTTCTTTCATCAATCGGTACATACATAAGGATCAAGTGGGGTTCATTCTGGGAAGACAGGGCGCCGATCAAACCAGGATGAGCCATTCACATAATCTCCATTCTCCAGACAAACTAAGACAAACAAATTTAGGGGGCCCTAAATAATCAGGCATGCTTATTTCTCTAGACCTTCAAAAGGCCTTTGACTCGGTCTCTTGGCTGTACATCTTTGCTATCCTGGAGCGCTGGGGTTTTGGTGACAAATTTATGGGTTTGATGCGAGCACTTTACTCGAACCTGAAAGCGCACATTAAGCTACAGGGTCACTTTTCAAAATCAATACCCATAGCTAAAGGCACCAGGCAAGGTTGTCCTTTGTCATCGCTTATTTTTGAAATAGCTATAGAAACACTCACCATCTCCATTCGCCAGAACCCCAGCATACAGGGCGTTACCTGCGGTCCTCAGACTCAAAAATGCGGTCTCTTCGCAGATGACATACTCTTGTTCCTCACTTCCCCCACAACCTCCCTACCTAACCTATGCCATTCCCTAGACAAATTTTCTAAGATATCCGGTCTCCAGGTAAATTATTCTAAGGCCGCGTACACACGGGCGGATTGTCTGGCCAACTAAGTTCGTCAGACAATCCGACAGACAGTCCGTTCAAAATTTGCATGAACGGACTTGACCACACACGATGAGCAGACAGTCCGCTGAAAGCGTGCGCGATGACGTGTACAGCACGTACGACGGGACTAGAAAAACGACGTCCTATACACTGCAATGCAACCTTCGGCCGTGTAAATCCTTTCTGAGCATGCGCCATACTTAGTCCGTACAACTTGCCTACACACGAGCGGACTGTCCGCTGAAACCAAGTTTGGACGGACAAAACCAAGTTTGAACGGACAAAATTTCGGAAATTCCGTAAGACTTTGTTCGTCAGACAGTGAAAAAGTCCGCTGAAGCCCACACACGAGCGGATTGTCCGCTGAAACATGGTTCAGCGGACTAAGTTGGACAGACAATCCGCCCGTGTGTACGCGGCCTAAGTCTCACGCTCTTAACATCTCCCTTCCCCCTGAAACCGTTGATCTCCTATGAAATAACTTTAAATTCCAGTGGAATTCTTCCTCCATAAAATACCTAGGTATAAATCTTACGGCGAAAATCTAAACATTCTACAGTAGCAACTACCCTCCTATATATAAGAAACTGGACCATGATCTTACAACGTGGTCTAAACATAACTTATCTTGGCTCGGGAGGATTAATTCAGTGAAGATGGCTCTCCTCCCCAGACTCCTTTACCTGTTTCGATCAATCTCAATCCTTATAAGGAGGGACCACATTATATCTTTTCAAAGAAAAATCCTCAAATTTATTTGGGAGAAAGCAGGCTACAGGATCCCACAACAAACACTGTATCTACCCAGGAAAAAATGGGGTCTGGGATTACCTCACCTGCATAAATATTACTTGGCAGCCAGAATAGCCCAACTCTCAATGATCTATTCAAGATACGAAAAGCCGTATTGGGTCCACATAGAAAGACAGGCAATACCGCAATTTACCTTTGACTATCTGCTTTCGTTCAATCCAAAAACTCGCCCTCCAATCATGGCCCCCACCCTCTCTCATATGTTTGCGCTCTGGGACTCTCTGCGATCCAATACACCTTTAGTATCTACATACAAACCGTTAACCCACATCTTTAATAACCCGGCCTTTCCCCCAGGAGAAAATATCCAGGAATTTAAATGGTGGCTGGATAAGGGGCTATACCGAATCAGACACTTCTTTACAGCAACAGGCCTTATTACCCTTTCTTACTGTGACAAAAAGCTAGACCTACCAAACTTCAAAAGTTCAGATTTGGACAGATCTCTAATTTTCTTTCCAAACTCTGGAAGGATAGACCCCTCCCTCCACAATTTACTGAATTCGAAATGTGGTGTGGTCAGGCCATGGACCAAAAAGGGGGAATATCGATTGTCTACTCGTCACTTACATCTCTACTCATTTTCTTTCCAACGCACACATCCCAAATATCTCTAAGGCCTCCCGGAGGCTTATCCAGTTCATTCTCTTGGGAGCCAAACTTACAGTGTCAAAAGCCTGGAAAAATCCCAATATTTCTTTCCCAGCTGTTATCCTAAAGGTCTCCTGGATAATGACACAGGAGAAGTTATCCAACATAATCTCAGATTCGGTTGGTAGATTTGAATCCACCTGGGAGCCATGGCCCATTTTTGAAGGCTCTCCATTGACCACTAACTCGCTACCCTCCTGAACTGAATTGACTTGCGTAACCTAATTGATGTTCCACTTCCTTCTTCCTCTTTCTCCCCCCTTTTCCTTCTACTCCTCCTCCTAGCCCCCTCTTTCTCTCCCCCCCCCATACTCCATACACCTCACTCCTCATATGTTGATAACTGTATGGAAGGTGATGAGTTTCTCCACACATTTAATGTATTGAGTTTTATATCTCCACAGGAGAGGGTTATTTTCTTGTTCGATAAGCAATGTGACTTGGGGTGTGGGGCCTGGGCTCCTCCTACCAGACATAGATTGATCCCACTCAGGGTGCCGGGTGAGGGTGAGCCCTCCCACCACACCACTGGGAATCCTCAAATAAACCCCTTCCACCTTAAGAGTGGTCTTAAGTTAATCAATATATGGTTCTCATGACATTACCAACCTGATAGTTATGGCTATATTGTATAATCCAATTGTTACTTTATGACAATTGTATGGAACATCTTTGTCAAATACTGGTTCTTTGTTTTTCACAATAATAAAATAATTTGAAAAAAAAAAAAATGTCAAATTTAGAGGTGCGCCCATTCAACCCACGCAATTGCATTTACATTGCTTGACATTTACTAAGATTTTGGCCATGCAGTGAACAAATGCATTTGAAGGAGCGCAAGAGCCACTTGCGCATCCGCAGTGCTTACATTGATCTCACGCAATTCTAAACGTACTTGCAGGCACAGCAGGCTTGCTCTGAAAAAGTTACTTTCTCATTCTATTTTGGGCATATTTGTTACTTGGGCAGTTGTTACTAAACTTCCTCACGTCACCCCACATCACCCCATAATAGTGACACCTCCATCTTGTGTTAATATTAAATTAAAGATGTTGTGTGCCATGTCCATAGTGACGCACTGATTGCATTCTCCCGTGTGCCAAGATCACTTTAGTACATGGGGGATTTGCGCACCGTTTTCTTAAATATGAAAATGTGCATTGTGCCTCACCGGGAGCCTCTACTGATGGAACGCGGCTTGTGTAAATCAACCCCAAAGTGGCACATAATTGTGAAGTAGAAGGAAAAAGGATAAATGTTTTTTCAAAATTTTTTTACAAATAAATATTTGAAAGTGTGGCGTGCATTTCTGTTCAGAACCACCTTTTGCTGCAAGTCTTTTTGGGTATGTTTCTACCAGCTTTACACATCTAGAGAGTGATATTTTTGCCCAGGTGTGGCCAGACCAGGGTCTTGTAGAGTGGGAGAATTATCGTTTTATCTCTGGAGTGAATCCCCTTTTTAAACGTATGCCCACATTCTGTTGGCTTTGCTTGCAGCCGCTTGGCATTGCATGCCATTGCTGAGCCTGGGCTAGGACCCTCAGAGGCAAAGTAAAAGCTTTTTATTATTGTTAAAAAAAAAAATGTTCACCAAGGTATACAGCAAACTTAGATTAAAAACTGACGGGGACATGGTCTGGAGCCGGTCCAAGATGGACGCATAGACCCAGACCTCCGTCTCCCGAGGTCCAGCTTCAGTAACAGCGGCATCGTACAGCGCCGAACGAGCACCGGAACATGGTGAGAACCCCCCGGAGTGACGCGGGATCCCGTTCACGTTCCCCGCGGGGACCAGATACCCAGGCAAGCGGCTAAATCCCCGCGATCTTCAGATCGCGGCCTAATAGCAGCATGCAGGCCTCACAATCCCCGTCCTCTCGTGAGCCGCACTCCCCGAGCTCCAGCCCACACCGCAGCGGTAACCGGAGCCAGCCTGGTGCAGAGTCAGGGCAGAGTCACCCACATGCAGTGAGCCTAGCAGATCTTCACAGCGTGGCGGCAGATATAAAGAACACCCTCATGGCGGCCATCACAGACATGCGCTCAGATATACAGGCCATAGCCTTATGTGTGGAAGAGGTGGAAATCACTCAAGCCCGCCAGGATACTGCACTAGGCCACGTACAGCAATTGACGTAGTCTCATGCCGTCCATCTTAGAGAGATCAATCGCCACATGGAGGACTTAGACAATCGCGGGAGACGTCGAAACCTCAGGGTGAGAGGAATCCCAGAATCGATCGATCCTAGTTACCTCTCCCTAGCGGTCACCAATATCTTTAATGATCTCCTGGAAAGACCCCTGGACACACCAATAGTCTTTGAGCAGATTCACAGGGCGCTATGCCCGAGGGGACGAGATTTGGACCCCCCTAGAGATGTGGTTTGCTGTCTTATGGATTTTCCACTGAAAGAGGAAATTCTCCGCAAGTCAAGAAGCAGGAATCAGCTCGCATACCAGGGGGCGACGATAAAGATTTACCAGGACTTATCAAACATCACCCTACAACGCAGACGGGAGCTACGGCCCCTTCTGGAAACTTTGAGATCCAGATCTATTATCTACCACTGGAAGTTCCCCTTCTGTCTTTCGGTGACGCACCAAGGACGTACGGCAAATCTCAGAGTTCCGGAGGATCTGGAACACTTTTGTTCTACATTGGATCTCCCGATGGTCGCTCTCCCAGATTGGTATAGTGACTTCCGCTTGCCGTTACCCAAGAGAGCCACTTCCATGGAAGGAGTGGATGAAGCAGGCACCTACAGCATCAGCCGCTGCCGAGCCTACCCTCCTGCACCACTCACTCCACCACGGATACCAGGAGCCCAACGCAATGGTAGCCCAACGGCTTCCCCAGCTCACCGCAGGGCCCGCATTACCTAGACAGGTACTCAGGCCCTCCTTCTACGCTTTTTTACTTTTTGTTGTTGTTGCTTCTCTTTGTTCTATGGTCCCTTCTCATGACAGGGCCCTAGCTCTCCTCCTGGCGAGAGGAGGGGATGGGGAAAAGACTTCAGCCCGATAATAAGGTAGACTTTTCTATATTTGCAACGTATAGACGATACCTATTGCCTGGAACCAAACTGAGACAATACTTCGTGCCCACCATATCTTTAATTTGCGCGGATCGGTTATAACCCCAACATCCCTTACTCTTCCTGACTGACTCACGTAACGTATACCACTCCAAAGGAGCAGAGAAGAGGCCCTCACCTCCACGATGTGTAACTGTCATCATTGGCTCTTTACCCTCCGACTGAAACTATTATACTATTAATAAACTATTATATTTCACTTGCCTTCAATGTTTCTCTACACAAGGTATATCAAAAAGCAGATTTTTCAGCAGACTTCTACGCCTGGCTTATAGTTTACCTGAATATCCGTAACAGCTCCCCCTAGAGACACACGAAATAACAGGGAAGTAACAGGTCACTTCTCTAGGTGAAGGGCCTATCACTTAAATCACTTAACTCTCTTACTTTTTGGCCTGTCCCTTCTGCCCTCCTTTCCTTCTGTGCTCTTATCTCACTGCTTCCTGCTTTTTTTTTTTCTTTTTTTTTTTTCTTTCCTTCCCCTCTTTTCCTAACCATGTAGCTCTTGTCTTCAGGCCAACAAGAATAGGCCTATATCCAGATAATGCATGTTGCAATAACAACTTTTTCTGCCATTGTAGGAATGCGAGTATCCTTTTTGCCTATGGATCAGCTATGATGGTGGGCGTGGAGCGCCAGGGGGGGGTCGCGCACAGGTAAGACTTCCAAATGATGATAAAACGCATAACCACGCTTCTTCTAAAGAGGCAGGGTTGCGTGTGACCCCCCCTGGTGTTGTGCCTTTGTTTACTACTTCATCAGAGCATAGTCTTGTTAATGGTTACTACTTATTTGTTTTTTGTCAATGTTAGTGTTACCATGGTTGTATTCATTAATACATAGTTTTCTAGCTCTGTGTCATGGGAACCATCAATTCTAAGTGTTCAGTTATTTGTCCAGATAAGCTAAAGACATACATACACGGTGCTCACGCAACATCTCTCCCCCCCAAGGCCCTGGTATGTGTTTTTTTTTTTTTTTTTTTTAAACAAACCATAGCCCCTTCCACTTCCCTAAACAGCGGATTGAATCAAATCCAGGCTCCTCTCTAATTAGCATAGTACCTAAAATCGGACATACCCCATTATCCGAAACATACTCATGTTCACCGTATCATTGCTCTAACGACAAGTTATCTAGATTATTCAAAGGGAACGATTACCCCTCACCTGGCACCCGGAAATTCCTAACATAATAATTGCACTCATTTGCACCATAGACCTCTTAGAGACGTGAAACGCGCCCTTTTGTTGATCGTCACCTGCCAATCCCCCCAACAGTGGAATCTGGTAGATACCGCTGACATCAAACGGAGTATCCCTGACTCTTGAGTGGGATTGCAAGACAATTCCCACTTTCGGTACCCCTACATTTTTCCTCACCCCTTACCAGTAGATTCTTTCTATCATATCATAACCTACCCCTTCTCCACCCTCTAGTCCCTCTCTAGCCTCTCCAACTGTACGTCTGATCACGCTCTCCCTCACCTCTCTCCCCTACCGATCCGCGTCTCTGGCTTCCCCAAATCAATTTACTTACAGAGGCATCTCCCTACCTAAGTAAAACATGGCTTCGTCCAAGTCCAGTAGACAAAACCTCTCCCTTAAACTTGTTTCCTTGAACACCAAAGGCCTGAACACCCCAGAGAAGCATTCTCAATTACTGTCTAACATGAGAAGTATGAAAGCAGACATAATGTTTCTCCAGGAGACCCATTTTTGCTCGCAAAAAATGCCATCCCTGACTAACAGATTATACCCCGTCAGCTACCACTATACTTCCCCGAATTCAAAGTCCAAGGGGGTCTCTATACTCTTTTCCAAAAACGTTGATATTGACATTAAAGACAAAATCATTGATGACCAAGGCAGATTTATCTTTCTGAAGGGTACTTTTAAAAACCACCCCATCACATTGGCGAACATATATAGTCCCAATAAAGCCCAAGTCCCCTTCTTTCGGGCCATCACGCGAATGTTAGCTAACTTCCAGGAGGGGATCTTGATCCTTGGGGGGGATTTTAATGTTCCACTTGACCCTCTCCTGGACTCCTCCACGTGACATTCCCATTTACCCTACCGAGCCCTCAAACAAATCAAAAAATGCTTCCAAGAACTGTTAATCCACGATACATGGCGCACACTTCATCCAAACGATAGGGACTATACTTTCTTCTCCAACACCCATAAAAAATATTCTCGTCTTGATTATTTTCTTCTCACGCAACAAGACCCCCCCCAAATTGCAAACGGCAACCATAGAACCAATGACACTCTCGGACCACCACCCGATCACGATAACCCTTGTTTTCCCAGATAAGATCAACCATGCCTATATTTGGAGGCTGGATCCCACGATTTTGACAGACAGTTCAAAAGAACAAGAGATCAGGGAATGCCTTTCGAAATACTTTACTGATAATGATACCCCAGACACATCAAAATGACACAATGGGAGGCTCACAAATGCGTCATACGAGGCAAACTGATCTCCCTGACGTCAGCAATCAAAAAAGAAAAGACACTCAAACTGGCTAAGCTCTATACTAAACTCAAAAATCTTGAATCTCTTCATAAACATAACCTAGCTATACAAACACATAACTAATTTGTCACGTCGCGCACCCAGATAAAAGAGGAATTGGGACAACACTTACGGAAAAAATATACATTGTCCCAGAAACTCTTTTACGAATACGGTAACAAGTTCGGCCACCTCCTAGCACAAGCCCTACGTAAAAAAAAATCTAATGTAACAGTTCACCAGCTTCGATCCAAGATGGGCAAATCGATAACGACAAATCCTGACATAGCAGCGGAATTCAAAGCATATTACACTGCGTTGTACAACCTCAAGGGCACTGACCCGAACTCCCCACTGCCTCCCAGAAACATGGAGGCGATAAAGTCGTTCCTAGCCCAATACTTCCCTGACAAGATCTCCGCCGAAACCACTCATCTCGACTCCCCGATCACCATAACGGAATGGAACCAAGCGATAAAACAATTGAAACCAGGAAAGAGCCCAGGCCCAGATGGCCTCTCCTCGGTCTATTATAAAACATTCTCCGATACCCTACAGAAATCCTTCCTTGCTGCTTTTAACTCTATATCCCACGAGAACCCTCTCTCTAGGGAAATGTTAGAAGCACACATTGTTGTCCTCCCCAAAGAGAATAAAGACCCAACTTGTACGAGTAACTATAGACCCATATCTTTGCTAAATGCGTATGTTAAGATCTTTTCCAAGACACTTGTGAATAGAATCTTGCCAATACTGCCTTCACTCATCTCCCAGGATCAAGTGGGGTTTATCCCTGGCCGAGAAGCCAGGGATAACACTATTAAAGCAATTAAACTACACTATCTGATGACGCACACGAACTAAAAAGGTTTTTTCCTCTCTTTGGATGCGGAGAAGGCATTCGATAGAGTGTCATGGGATTATATGGGAGAGGCCCTTCGAGCATTAGGAATGGGCCCGCGCTTCATGGACCTAGTCCTACATGGAGCCCTCGGCCAAAATACGAGTAAACAACACTCTGTCGAATGCCTTCCCCATCCGTAATGGAATGAGACAGGGATGCCCCCTTTCTCTCATTCTCTTCGTACTTACACTTGAACCGTTCCTCTGTAAATTGAGACTCAACCCCGATATCACGGGTATCCGAACACCTGACAAGGAGTATAAGTATGCAGCCTATGCGGACGATATACTGCTATTTCTAACGAACCCAGTGACCTCACTACCAACTTTACTGGCGGAATTACGCAACTTTAGTCAACTATCCAACCTAAAAATCAATTTTTCAAAGTCCTTTGCCCTCAACATCTCCCTACCCTCACCTTTAGTCTCCCAATGCAAAGATAACTTTCCATTCCAATGGAAGCGGGATTCTATCTCATATCTGGGAATACAGCTGCCATCCAAGCTCTCGGATCTATACACGATGAACAAACTTCCCTTTCTGAATAAATTATCCTCTGACCTCACTTCATGGCATAAATCTTTATTTTCCTGGTTCGGTAGGGCGGCGATCCTAAAAATGAATGCTCTACCGAGAATGCTCTATATATTACAACCACCATCCGTATTCTTCAAAGCATACAGAAGCATCTGCTCCAGATTCCTATGGGGGGACCGCAAACCCAGAATTAGCTTTTCCCAACTTTCCCGCCCAAAAAGACTAGGAGGAATAGGTCTCCCAGACCTCCTAAATTATCATATGGCCATACACCTTACAAGAATAGTAGACTGGAATGTGCACTCGGCCCATAAGGACTGGGTTTCACTTGAAGCATCCTTCTCTTCCTTGGATTCTCCCTAAACATATACCCCAAAGTTTAAAACAACACCCCCTAATTGGCTCCACGCTAGAGTGTTTTCGGAAATTATGCCACATAACCCCAATATCCTCCATTCCGGGCCCACTAACACCAGTCAGACTAAACCCAGACTTTCCGCCGAGCTTGCATAGCCGATTCCTCACAGAATTCTGGCCACACGATCATATGCGGGCACACCAATTCTTCCACCAAAATAAACTACTGACAGCTTCCCAGCTGTCTACACAAGGAGATAAACCACCCATTCCTCCCTGGACATACCTATTGCTGACGCACTTTCTAAAAGCCCTTAACAAGGACATGCAATGCTCTAGGCAGCTCACACCCTTCGAAAGGTTATGCACCCAACGATCACCACAAGCCCACCTAATAGCTGTTACACATGAGCTCCTCTTCGCTAATTTGCCAGCCAACGACAGCCCATCATGCAAAGCATGGGAGAAAGACCTAGCCATATCGCTCTCAGAAGAGCAATGGGAATCAATCTTTCTGAACATCCATAAAGGTTCCGTTAACGTTAATACCCAAAAAAACGGATATAAAATACTAACCAGATGGTACCGTACACCTTCCCTCTTACACAAAATGAACCCAGCCATATCAGACGTCTGTTGGAGGTGTCATCAAGAGAAAGGCTCCTTACTTCACATCTGGTGGTCCTGCGCCTCCCTTCAAATGTTCTGGAAGGAAGTTTGCCGGATCACATCCCAGGTCACCTCATACACACTTGATTTCACTCCAGCCCAATTCCTTCTCCACCACTCATCCTTACCACACCATTCATATCACAAGTCATTGGCAATGCATATGATTAATGCAGCAAAACAATGTCCCCTTATTCTGGAACTCCAATTGTGCACCTTCACTCACGGACTGGATTTTCAGACTCAATAAAGTGGCTGAAATGGAAAAACTCATTCAAATTGCACGGGATACTCCTACGAAATACAGCACGAAATGGGCCTGCTAGTCTCATTTTCAGTCAACACCAGAATATAGGGCTATAATGGCCTCACCCACGCAGAAGAGAAATTAACAAGAGCTCACTCTTAGGCATCTTACCCGTAACTCCACTATAACCTCCTTCTTTGTCCTCCTCCCTTATCACTAGTAGGACATGCCATACAGAAGTTCATCCCTACCCCTGGCACTTAGGTCCCCTACTGGACCTTAGAGGATTAAGAGAAGTCAGAGATGCCCCCCCCCCAACATCCACCCTTGACCCGTCTCCTTTCCTTTGTCTTCCCCCCGCCCATTCCGTACCTTGTCCCCAAAACATTCCCCCGTTTTCCTTATTTACGCACTCTAACCGGCACCTTATATCTGCCGGACACATATCTAGTTCATCCCTCCCTTTTTACAAGGCCCAAGAATGAGAAGCAAATACCCATTACATGACTGGGAGAACGCCAGACATCCCTCCCACTCACTTGGTCGCATATAGTTAAAATTCTTTTAAGCCCCCTGGATTAAGCCCCCTAGACTCAGCCACAGCACACCTCCTTACAATTAAGCCCCCCTCCGCTCTAATGTTTTCTACCTCCTTCACATTCTCTGCCTAACCACCAGGCATCCGACTCAGAACAGCAGGGAAGGTTACGATTCCTGACTCCCAGTCTCACTTGCTACTGTATGTTTTTGTACTATGAATCTTGTAATAAGGTGAAAGTCTTGGGCTTTGTAACCCCTTAACGTGTGTTCATGTCTACTATTCAAGACTTCTGTAAGTTGTTTGCTTTTTCTTAATAAAGTAAAATTTCGGGAAAAAAAAAAAAACTGACAGTACCTGGAGGCTGGAGTCACATGGATGACCCAGCACAAAGCCATTGGACAAAGAACACAGGAGTATGTAAATATAAAGTGCAGCGCTAAGGTACAGCTACATACAAAAATTTGTGTATGTGAAAAAATATATATTGTAGCACTAACCCCCGAAGGAGCTACTGGTTTTATTGGGCTTACCGTTACCTTCTTCACCTCGATTTGTGTCTAGGGGTTCCCGTGGTAGATGGCCCAGAAACTTTAGAGACTGATAACAGATCCGCTTAAAGGGATTTTTATTTGCAAAAAACTTAGTTAACGAACAGTATCTTATTATAGGATCAAAGGGTTAGGAGGACAAGTACAGGTACTCTTAGTGTCAAAGTCAATAATAAAGAACTCTCTTACTTTGACTAAATCCAGAGAATAGCCATTCACAGCTGGATGTTCACTCAAGTTGGACAGTCCCTCTCTCACAAGGCCTAGCAGCCAACAAGGTGCTTAAATCAGGAAATAGTCTCTGCCACAGAAATTGTTGTAGAACATGTAAGAAACTAGAACTTGTAGAACACTCGTGTAATACCTGGATCTTTCAGACAGTTTGGCGATATCCACGAGATTGAATTCACTTAGGTACTTCAGCCCTACCAGGCTCTTGCTAAGAAACCAACCCGTATGTGGCCTTCTTCTGAAGAGTCCTCCCTGGATAGCTACGAAGTCACTGGGCCTCTCCACAACCGGAGACGGCACCGGACCACCTCAGAATCCTTTCTTTAGTTTCCTTGCCTCGGAATAGCCAGCCCTGAGACATAAAGTCGGGTGGATCCGCACCCCAGGCCCTAGCCTTCCTGGGGGCTGGTCAGGAGGACCAGGACCATTGAGTCAGGACATACTTTCTGGACCGGAAGCCCGAACCACGTGATATCTGCCAACTGTCAACAGCTCTCATTGTTACCAAGGCATTAGTTTGAGAAACATCCTCAGACAAACCTGATCTCTGCAATCAAACTAGTCTTATAGAAAAATCATATATTTTATATCAAACGCAACATAGCAAGCCATCTGGTTCTGGTGATTTATTTATGTTAAGTTTTTCAATTCTAATTCTAACTCTGTCCTCTGTTAGCCATGAGGATGCTTCCAGTGACATGCTATGAAAATTAGAATTTCTTTCTTTCTTAGAATTGCCTTTCTTTTGCTTCTATATGCATTTTTACATTGGAGTTGAGCCACCCATGATTTTTTTGAGCCCTTTTAAATTTATTTCCCATTGGAATGCACTTGCAGGTACCTTTACTTAGTATGCCCTTAAAGCACTCCCCCTTTTCCTCCCTGTTTTTTGTTCCTAGGATTTTATCCCATTTAATATCTCCTAGCAAAGAGCGCAGTTTAGGGAAGTTGGATCTTTTGAAATCCAGTGTCTTTGTATTACCCTTGTGCTTCCTATTTCTGTGATTTATACTGAAGCTAATTGACCAGTGGTCACTGTTTCCCAAGTTCTCCCCTATTTTCACATCTGCAACCTAGGTCTGTATTGTTAGTAATTCGTAGGTTTAGTAACACATTGTTTCTTGCTGGTGCATTCACCATGTAACCCATTAAATTGTCCTGCAAGATATTTAGGAAATGACGAGCCTTCGATGAATGCGCAGTCCCTTCAACCTAGTCTGTATCTGGATAGTTAAAATCCCCCATTATAATGACACTTCCCATCCTTGCTGCCATTCTAAACTCCCTCTGGTTTGGGGGCCTATAGCATACTCCCAGTATTACTTTTTTCTTAGTTTCCTCCCTTTGATGCTCTACCATAAGCACTCCACCTCCTCATTTGCTCCATTAGTGATGTCGTCCCTCACATTCACTTGCACATCATTCTTGATGTACAGGCATACCCCTCCCCCCACCCTTTTTTTACCCTCCTTATCTCTGTGATAGAGGAAATACCCCTGGATGGTTACCAACCAATCATGAGAGCTGTTAAATCAAGTCTCTGAGATTCTCACAAAATCAAAATCCTCTTCATACATCAGCAGCTCCAGTTTTCCCATCTTGTCAGTCAGACTTCTAGCATCAGTGTACAAGCCTTCTAGTTTTGTATTTTTTGTATTATTACTTTCATATGTTTGTATTTTATTTATATGGTTCATTGGTAACATTGTACAACAGTGTTTTATAGTTACACTGGTGTGAGTAATCACAGAGAGAGGGATTTGGATACATTTAATGATAATTTGTTTGCAGGGATTACACTTCATAATATTTTGTTAATTTGCACTGGGCAAAAGAAGCACAGCACATTTTATGTTTGTTTAATTATGATGTACACCAATATGGGGTTATGAGAAGTGCTAGCAGCTGCCGTTTTAGATCATCACATTGGATATAGTTGCTCGCAAGATCTTAACTGATTTATAAAAAACAAAAATAAATGGTTTCCAAATGTCAGTCTTTTAAAGGAACATGCACTAAGTTTCTGGTGTTACTCAAGACTAGCTGGAAAACAATTCTACCACAAAAAAAACATGGTGCTATATTCCTCATAAAAAAATAACTGTTCTTACCCTAGAAATAAAAGCTAAATAAAAAAAATAAAAAAAAATAAAAACAATTGTCAAAAAGCAATTTAAGTCAATATCCATGTTCAGTCCACCTGATTGTAGTGTGTCGAATTTATAGATCCATTTAGTCTCTCTTTTTTAGACCTCTTTAATTAAATCAACCCCTCTCCTTTATACTATTTATTCCATAAAAGGCTAATCCGCTCTGATCTTTTTTACATTTCTCTCTGAAATGCTTAAATGGACTATGCTATACAAATCTATTCTTTATATTATTTATACATTCACCTATTCTTGTTTTTAATGATCTTGTAGTCCTCCCTACATATTGTAGCTCGCATGGGCATTCTAGGACATAAACAACATGGGGTGTGTTACACAAAATGAATTATTTATTTTCATTTGTTTTGTACTTTTTTAGAAATTATGTTACTTCGCTTTTTGTTTTGTTTCTTAAACATTATACATGCCCTACATATATTGCGCTTATTAAATCCATTCCTTCAAAAAAAAAGATGCAGGTCACTTTGGGGGATCTATCACATTATGTCCTCATTTTGTTCAAAGTGATTCTTTTTTTCTATATACAAACTTCTTCTTTTAATAAGATGGGCCAATGTCTTTTTGCAATCTTTTCTATTCCCCTAAATTGCACATTAAAATCTGTAATAAAATCACATCCATTATTCTCTTTTTCTGTCTATCATCATTTAAAAGAGTATTCCTATCTCTTTTCTCTTTTAAAAAACCTCTCTCCTCAGATTTTCCAGGTCCTCTTATAAACTTTTTCTAATCCAAATAGTCATCATCCAAGTTTCAATTTCTTCTAATCCTTGTGAATTGACATGTGTGCTATACTCTATATCCATCTTGGACGGTGGCAACTTGTGGTAGGAATATAGCTGTTGCAGATTTCTCTTTTTCTTCCATTTTGGCTTGGATGAGTCATGCAAGTAAGAACTGGTGTTGAAGTGGGTTAAATGTGGGGTTCCTTTAGTTAGATAGAGATTTAAAGCACTTTTATACTGGGGTTTGTGACACCAGTATTAAACCTCTAGCGATTTATTAGATTGTCTGGTGGTGGTCAGCATATCAAAAGAGGTGGATTCCATAAGCATTGAAGGAATTTGAGAGATAAACACCTTGGGTGCAGTTTACAAGTTTGGCATGGGACACTTTTATTATTGGAAACAAGTGCTGGTTCATATAAAAGTTTTTTGCACATATGCACAAGACATTTTGTTACGTACCTGGGATGTGAGCCTGACGTGCAGAGGAAGGCCTCTCGTACAACTCCGGCTCGCGGACCACTGGTATTGATACAGCAGCCACAGGAGCACTGTGGGGTATGAGTGCCTGTAAACAGTTCAATAGTCCCTGTAGTAGTGGTGATCAGCAGGCAGGTAGTGGATGAACTCACACGAGCAGTACCAGATGCTGGTTTGCAGGGCTGGGAGCTGAAGCAGGCTGGATGAACGAGATGCAGGGTCAGACAGGCCGGGTCAGTAATAATCAGGCAGATCGGGCATAGACAGTAGGCAGAAGAGAGGTCAGGTCACAAGCCAAGTAGTACCGGAAGATCAGCAGACAGAATCAGCAGGCAGGATCAGAGTCAAAGGAAAGCCGGGATCAGAACAGGCAGCAGGCAATCACAGGTAACGACAAGCTGGATCAGATTCAGAGGTCACACAGGAAACAGGATACAACACAGAAGCTGCAGATCAAACAGCAATGAACCTCTGTAGGAGCCCTGTTTAAATAGCCCGCCTGACTTCAGTATTAGTGACAGGTGTGTGTCTTAAAGTGCTAGTACCCATGCATGCACGCCGGGATCTTACATGGAAAGTCCGTCTCCCCTGACATTGCCCCCTCCCTACGGGCAACCTCCGGGTGCCCAAATGGTTCCTCTTTTGCGGATTCCTGTGGAAGAAGGCATGGATCAAGTTTGTGGCATGCACATTTCGTGCAGGTTCCCAGGAATTCTCCTCTGGACCATAACCCTTCCACTTGATTAAATATTGCGTCTGACCCCTTCTTTTCCTGCAGTCTAAAACAGCCTCAACCTCAAATTCCTCATCCCCATCAATAATAATAGGTGCGGGAGGACCTGGTCTATGACCCGGAAATGGATCTGGCACAACAGGCTTCAGCAAGTATACATGAAACACTGGGTGGATTTTAAAAGACTCAGGCAAGGTTAATTCAAAAGAAACATAATTAATCTTTCTCCTTACCGGAAATGGTCCTACGAACCTTGGTGCCAGCTTCCTTGAAGGACATAGCATTTTCAAATTCGTTGTTGAAAGCCATACTTGATCTCCTGGTTGCAAGGTCAGTTCCCCCCTTCTTTTCTTGTCAAATGATTTCTTACTGTCTTCCTGTGCTTTCGCGATGGTTTCCTGTAACAACATATTATTGTGAGAGAAAAAGTCCAGAGTATCCTGGACAGCTGGAACGGAAGATTCTGCAACAAGATTAGGTAAGAAGGTGGGATGGAATCCACAATTAGCAAAGAACGGAGATTGCTTGGTGGCAGAATGGTTGGCATTATTATAGGCAAATTCCACCAGGGGTAATAATGATACCCAATCATCCTGGACAAAAGAAGTAAAACAACGGATGTATTGTTCTAGGGTTTGATTAGTCCTCTCCGTCTGCCCATTAGTTTGTGGGTGGTAAGCAGAAGAGAATGAGAGTTCAATCTGTAGGATCTCGCACAAGGCCCTCCAAAATCTGGATGTGAACTGGACACCGCGATCAGACACAATATTTGCAGGGACTCCATGGAGTCTGACAATTTCTTTTATAAACACCCGAGCAGTTTCTGAAGCCGATGGTGTACCCTTTAGAGGAATGAAATGAGCCATCTTTGATAAGCGATCCACTACCACAAAGATAGCAGTACATTCTTCAGATGGTGGAAGTTCAACTATAAAATCCATAGCAATCATCTGCCACTGTCTGTCAGGTATAGGCAGAGATCTGAGTAATCCCCAAGCTTTGTTACGGGAACTTTTACTCCGGATGCAGGTGGTGCATGCATTTACATAGGCTCCACAGTCTTTCTCCAATCCTGGCCACCAAAATGAGCGTTGTACAAGTTGGACAGTCTTATGAACCCCAAAATGGCCTGCCAAAGGGTGGTCATGACAAACCCCCCAAGATCATTGCTCGAACCTCCTTAGGTACAAAAATCTGCTTACCCCTCCATAACTGGGTGTTTCTGCAGAAGCTTGCTGTAACTGAGACAAAAGGTCAGTGTGTAATAGTAGGAAGTTTCCAGCTGGTAAAACGGTGTCTGGTATTAGGATGTCTCTTGGATCTTCAAAAATGCGCGACAACGCATCAGGCTTAGTGTTCTTTGATCCGGGCCTGTACGTAATATGGAATGAGAATCTTGAAAAAAAAGAGAGTACCCAACGAGCTTGGCATGGTTTGAGGCGCTTAGCGGATCGCAGATATTCAAGATTCTTATGATCAGTGTAGATCAGGATTGGATGGGCCGCTCCCTCCAGCAAGTACCTCCATTCCTCCAATGAAGCTTTGATCGCCAAAAGTTCCCGATCACCTACATCGTAGTTTCTTTCAGCTGACGTGAGTTTGCGTGAAAAGAATGCCACTGGATGGATCACTTCTTTGAGGCCTTGACATTGTGATAGAATGGCCCCAACTGCACTTTCTGAAGCATCCACCTCCACAATATAGGGCAAGGTAGAGTCTGGGTGACTTAAGACAGGAGCAATGGTAAACCATCTCTTCAAAGTTTCAAAAGCAGCTGGAGCCTCAGAAGTCTAACAGAAGCAGATACCTTGTTTGGTCAGCTGTGTAATAGGGTGAATGATAGCGGAAAAGTTCTTGATAAACTTGCGATAAAAATTGGCAAAGCCCACAAAGCATTGTATTCCCTTCTTATCTGTGGGGGCTGGCCAATCTAGTATCGCTGAGACTTTCTGTGGGTCCATCTTGATCCCTTCGGTCGAGATGATCAGACCTAAGAACTGGATGCTCTGCTGCTCAAAGTCGCATTTCTCGGCTTTGGCATAAAGTCCATATTTGCGGAGCCAGCACAATACACTTTTAACATGCCCTCAGTGCACCTCTAGTGATACGGAGAATATCAAAATGTCATCAAGGTAGACAACCACGAAAATATCCAGAAAGTCTTTGAAAATATTGTTAATAAAGTACTGAAAGGTGGCAGGGGCATTACAAAGGCCAAAGGGCATAACCAGATATTCAAAGTGCCCAAATCGGGTAAGGAAGGCAGTTTTCCATTCACCCCCTTCTTGTATACGAACCAGGTTATAGGCCCCTCTTAAGTCCAGCTTGGTAAAGATTCTTGCTGATTTGAGTCTTTGGAACAGTTCAGGAACTAGAGGAAGGGGATAGTGATTCTTCACTGTTATTTTATTTAGGTCACGATAGTCCACACATGGTCTCAGGGAATGATCCTTCTTTTCTACAAAAAATATACCAGCACCAGCCGGTGAGGTAGAGGGACGGATGAATCCTTTCTGCAGATTCTCATCAATATAGTCCTTCAAAACTCCTGATTCCCATTCAGATAAAGGAAAGATGCGCCCAAATGGAATCTCGGCCCGGGTAGGAGCTCAATAGGGCAGTCATAAGGTCTGTGTGGAGGAAGAGTGTCTGCTCCTCATTTGCTGAAAACGTCCA
This sequence comes from Lithobates pipiens, assembly GCF_037356315.1. Taxonomy (NCBI): domain Eukaryota; kingdom Metazoa; phylum Chordata; class Amphibia; order Anura; family Ranidae; genus Lithobates; species Lithobates pipiens. Next base: position 156,358,532 of record NW_027507791.1, on the reverse strand, counting down.
GGTATTCGTGGTAAGAATTTGGAACTACTCGACATAATTCAGGGTCTGCGTCCATACACAGCAGAGTAGCAGGTGATGGTGGTGAAGTTTCCAAACAGTGTCTCTGACAATATGCTGACTGGAACTTGACACTTCCGGATTCCCAGTCTATCTGTGGGTTGTGGGCCTGTAGCCAGGGCAAGCCCAGGATGACGGGGAACAAGGGTGAAGAGATTGCGTCTAAACGCAGCAGCTCTCGATGGTTGGTGGAGGTGATGGTCAGCATCGGTGGGGTCTCCTTGGTTACCAGTCCAGATTTAATGCGAGACCCATCGGCCAGAAATACAGTGAATCCCTGTCCTCTGGTTTGTAGAGGAATGTGTTGCTGAGCTGTGAAGGACTGGTCGATAAAACAGCTACATGCTCCAGAATCAATAATAGCGGTCACTGATACGGTTCTTCTCGACAGCTGGAAGGAAACAGGCAGAGAGATATGAGCTGAGCGGGCAGGGGTGACTGGTTGAGTGAAGAGAGGGAAAGACACCTATGCAGCTTGGCAGGACAGGTACGTACAAAGTGACCGGCTTCTCCACAGTACAGGCAGAGGTTATTTACTCTTCGGCCTTGGCGTTCTTCTGGAGTCAATGAAGAACGAATCAGGCCCAATTGCATGGGTTCAGGCGCCTCTGAAGTGGGCAAAGCAGAGTTTCCAGGAGTTGGGTTAGGAGGAGCAGGGATCTTAGGTAACATCCAGGCTGGACGGACGTGCTGTGTGGTTCTTTCAGACCTGCGTTCTCGTAGGCGGGGTCAATCTGAATGGACAGAGTGATTAGGGCTTCCAGAGAGCTTGGCACCCCGACCCTAGCGAGCTCATCTTTCAGGCTTTCCGAGAGACCCAAACTAAATGATGACGCAGGGCTACGTCATTCCAGCTAGTGTCTGCACTCCAGCGCCTAAAGTCAGTGACATAGTCCTCAGCCGCTCTACGGCCTTGCTGGAGTGCATGAAGGGTGGCTTCAGCAGTGGAGGTACGTTGGGGGTCATCATAAATCAGCGCCCTAGCATCAAAGAACATTTGCATGGTGTTTAGTTGTGCGTTGTTCTCTTCTAACAGCCAGTGGGCCCAAGACTGTGGTTCCCCTTGGAGGAGGGAAATAATGAATCCCACCTTGGTGGTTTCCAGGGAAAAAGTCTGTGGCTGGAGAGCAAAGTAGAGCTGACAGGCATTGCGGAAGGCTCTAAATTTACTCCGATCACCGGAAAACCTCTCAGGATTAGGTACACGGGGCTCAGGGGGTAACATCATTACTGTATGGCTGGCTGAAGTCCCAGCTTGGGTGGTAGAGGAGGCAGGATCAGATGCAGGAGCTGTAGTTGTTGGAGTGGACAGGGACTGTACCCGCTCTTCCAGACGCACATATTCTTCCTGCAGCGACTTAACCGCCTGTATAAGAGCAGCAAGGTGCTGACATATTTCATCCACTGGAGAGGGATGGCTGTTTGGTACTGTTACGTACCTGGGATGTGAGCCTGACGTACAGAGGAAGGCCTCTTGTACAACTCTGGCTCGCGGACCATTGGTATTAAAACAGCAGCCACAGGAGCACGGTGGGGTATGAGTGCCTGTAAACAGTTCAATAGTCCCTGTAGTAGTGGTGATCAGCAGGCAGGTAGTGGATGAACTCACACGAGCAGTTCCAGATGCCGGTTTGCAGGGCTGGGAGCTGAAGCAGGCTGGATGAACGAGATGCAGGGTCAGACAGGCTGGGTCGGTAATAATCAGGCAGATCGGGCATAGACGGTAGGCAGAAGAGAGGTCAGGTCACAAGCCAAGTAGTACCGGAAGATCAGCAGACAGAAACAGCAGGAAGGATCAGAGTCAAAGGAAAGCCGGGATCAGAACAGGCAGCAGGCAATCACAGGTAACGACAAGCTGGATCAGATTCAAAGGTCACACAGGAAACAGGATACAACACAGAAGCTGCAGACCAAACAGCAATGAACCTCTGTAGGAGCCCTGTTTAAATAGCCCACCTGACTTCAGTATTAGTTACCGGTGTGTGTCTTAAAGTGCTAGTACCCATGCGTGCACGCCGGGATCTTACATGGAAAGCCCGTCTTCCCTGACACATTTGAAGATGTGATTTAATGGGGGGGGGGGGGGGGCGTGGCCAGAAGTGATCAAGGCAGCACACGTCTCGTGTAGCTCCGTGAATCCTGGCATAATCCGTGGAATTAGGGCGAATTAATCTGTTTTTTACAACAGACATCTGAGGGAAGGAGAGAGGATCAAAATGTTGCAGTCCTCTGCATCCAAAAGGACCCAAAAGCCGCTGAAAGACCAGCGATTTACACACTCCACGTGGGAGCTGGACCCTTTCTTGCCGGCTCAGAAAACAGAGCATCTTGTCAGCACTAAGATGGTCAAGATGACTCAGCCTGAAAATCTGGTGGAGGCAGGCTCTGAAATGTATGGCCTAGAGGAGCAGGTGTTGGCTGTGGACACAGAGGCAATCACACGGCCAAAGCCATAAATGTGAGTAAATCAGAACTCATGGGGTGCATAGACCTACTCTCGTCAGAATGCACGCTAATCAGACACGATTTGGACAAAATTTGGGGCAGGCTCAACACGGTAGAGGACAGGGCCTCGGGAGTGGAGGATACTAACCACTCTTAGCCCTTGTACACACGGTCGGACATTCCGACAGAAAATGTCCGATAGGACCGTGTTGTTGGATAATCCGACTGTGTGTGGGCTTCATCTGACTTTTTCTGTCAGAATGTCCGACCAACAAAGTTTGAGAGCTGGATATAAAAAATTTCCGACAACATGAGAATTCCGATCGGACAAAGTGCTACGCATGCTCAGATCAAATTCCTAGACCAAAGCTATTGGCTACTAGCCTGAACGCCATCCCGTCGTAACTAAATAACGTCATCACATTACGAACGATTGGATTTTCCGACAACTTTGTCCGACCGTGTGTATGCAACACCAGTTTCGGACAAAATCCGTCAGACAAAATCGAACGGATTTTGTTGTCAGAATATCCGACCATGTGTACAAGGGCTTAGGGTGCACACGTAGCTGAACTCCAGGGACCTGGTGAGATCCCTACAGCGCAGACCAGATGACGCCGAGGACAGACAAAGGAGAAACAATGTCCGGGTGGTGGGCCTGCCTGAAGGAGCGGAGGGTGATAAACCTGTATTGTTTGCTGAAACTTTATTCAAAAACCTGCTCTCATTGAAGGATTTACCCCCCCCTTATGTAGTGTAAAGAGCGCACAGGGTCCCCACTGGCAACAGACCCCCCCAGAGCATACCCTCGGCCTTTTCTAGTCCAGTTTTGGAACTATAGGGACAGGGACATGATCCTACCCAAGTCCAGAAAGATCAGAGAGCTGAAACTGCAAATGCACGGGTTATGCTGTGTCCGGATTTTTCAGCGGCCACACAACAGCAATGCCGCTTCTTCAATGATGTGCGCAGGCGACTTCGTGAAAAGGAGGTACAGTACAGCATGCTATATCCAAGCAGGCTCGGACTATAATACAAAGGCAGTTTTTGACAATCCTAATGAGGCGTGCGAATGGCTGGATAAAGAACACTCCTAAAGGCAATTTGTCTGCCAAACTTGAATCTGGGAAAAGGAAGAATTGCGAGTTACTGAATAATGATTTCACCGTTTGTGCCAGCAAACTTTACCATGTTATTATAAGGCCACAGTAAAATTGGATGTTAAAATTATGTAGACTGAAGGACACATATGTCAGGGTTGTACAACTCACCATGTATACATGTAAAAAAATGGACCCTCGCGCTACTAAGTGCTAAACGTGAAAATATAACTAAGTGTGTGAAAAAAATGGAAAAATAGAAAATATACTAATATACAATCAACAGTGGAGTGATACAAAAGTGCAAGTGTTGCTAAATAAAAATGCAGCGGGACAAAATAGTTAACACCAACTATCGCATGAAAATAAATAAAGTAAAGAGTCCTGCGCAAATCGTGCCACTGAAAAATTATTGAAAAGATAAATATAAAAAATAAAAATAAAAGTCAATAAAAAATCAATCATAAAATCAGAAATAACACACCGATGAGTGGAAATAAAAGTGAAGAGCAGGAGAAAAAACTGGATCAAATGTTCCAAAATAGATAAATCCAGGCTCTCAGAACTCTCACCTCAAGATGAAATAATCGGGCAAAATGAAAATAACCCCAAAAGCTTCTCCTTTATTTCTGTTAGGAAATTCCCTTGTGATCAGTAAAAAAAACATCAGGTGTTCTGAGAAGCAGACAATTTATTTCTGATGTTGCCCACAACAGGGAGACATGCTTACAGGACGAAAGCTGAAGAAAAAGTCTCAACAAAAGAAAGTGTTCCGCCCTCACATATCCCACAAGAATAACATCTCTGTGCTTCTATTGGCTGAGGGAACATAAATAACGTGTCATGGCACAGGCTGGCACTTTATAAGCTATACATATTCCAGTACATTCTTAGGCTATCATATTTAGTTAAATCTAATCATCCTACTTACTATGGAGTTAATTAGGACAAAACAATACAATGAGTTAATACAATAATGTGCTCAGAAGTAAGCTTTTTAACAAATCAGTCTCAGGACTATTGTTTTTCTAATAGTCACACAATAAACATTTAAAACTTTTCTAACATTCCCTCCTCTTTGTGTGACTATTTTATCTCCACACATTTCGATGATAGTCCCTGTGTTATACACTTTCGGACTGTATGTCATTAAGTTGAGCTTCAATGTCCACATAGGTCTCCTCAGAGGTAGAGAGGGTTTGATACATTATTCTTGAGACTGCAATGAGTTTTTGTGAAAGTCCTCGAATACAGGGAATGCAGCAGCATCCGCAAGTGACCAAAACAGCCAAAGCCACAGCGATTGAGATCAAACATGATGTGATAAATCCAGTCCATTTACCGAACCATCCTTCAAGCCAAGTTGTGAATGGATCATTAATACCTGAGTTTTCCGCCAATTCATTCGATAGCGCAGTCAGTCCTTCCAAGGCTCTGGTCACGGTCCCTCCAGGAGCTGTATTGTTGGGGATAAAGGTACAACACATGCTACCAAACATTTTGCATACCCCTCCTCTTTCAGCTAAGACCATATCTAAAGCCATTCGGTTCTGCCAGGTCATTAGAGATGTGGGGGCCAACTGTTCTGCTAGGCCCTTCACAGCATCCCTAGTATAGTTTACAAATCGTTGTTGGTTATAATATATATATAATTAATCCAGTCAACATTTTTATCTATAGTAACCCACCAGAGAAGAGACTCAAACCCAGCTGTCACCTGATTCCTGGCTTTAAACTCGTCCGGCACCCCGCGAGGAACCCCAATCTCATCTATGTAGATCTGAGAATCAAATGACCCCAAGGGAGAGGTGTCCCTACGATACTGTCGGTGACTCTTAGTCCACGGGTATTTCTGACAGGATTCTCAGGGGCATAGCCAGCTGGACCATAGCGCAATCCCCTTGGGCATTGGCGGGTAGTCTAGCTCGCAGTTTCTTATCCCCACACATCCACCAGACATCAGCTCTCTGAATGTCATGTCCAACCCAGTCACCGTTGTCCGTGTTAATCCTCTCCACACAGTAGTCATCAGGTAGTGACCCAAGATCCACCTCGCTACGGTTCCCTGGGAGTGCAAAACAAGTAAAGTTGCCCGGATAAGCGGTAACCGCTGGAGGTATCTGAGGTCTCTGTACTGGGGGAAACAACAACCTCAATGTGTGACAAGTAGAATTTGTTTCAGGTTTATAGCTCTTATTATACAATTGCAACATACATTTTAAACCTTCTGGATCTGTATTGTGATCTAGAGGAAAAGGAACTGTTGCTAAATGTGGTCTGGCTCCGGCACAAACTAAACAGTTTTCCTTTTTCAGAGTTCTAACCGTGTACCTCAACCATTCTAACCACTCATTTTTTCCTTGGTCGCCCGTCTCCAAAGCTATGGCATCTTCTATTGTTAGGTTAGTGAATCTTATAGTTATACTCAGAACTTCTATTTTAGTATGGCCTTCTTCTTTCCCTTCTGAGTCTACCTTTTCCTGTTGTCTAGTTTTATTTGGTGGTAATACCTCAAGGAAAAATATTCCTGAGGGGTCAGTTCCTGACACCCATGCTCCCATGGAATACAACCGCTGATCTTCCTTCCTCGGCTCCTTTAATGTTATTAATAGTTGGTTACAGTTCTTACTATTGTGAAGGGGGAGTTGGCTGCTTTTGTGATTATGAGTCTCTCCTTTATACCACTCTTTTTAGCCCTTGGTTGATTATACCCCCAATCTTGATGCGCTGTAGTCCACAGGGCCTGATCCCATGCTTGACATCCTGCCTTATTCCAGAGCCAGCAGATATATTTATCTGCCCATAGAAGTCCTCTAGCCCCAGTTGTATCCCCACAATCTGCAATCTGACAGAAGTCTACCTGTATAGTGCTAGTTATTCCCTCTATAAAGTTTTGGATTTAATGCTTTTCCTGTTCTTTCCCAATCCAAAGGTTCCTCTACTCTTCCATAGCGCCTACCCCCTCTTATGGATGCCTCTCCTAGAGTCACCAGTAACCCAAGGATAATTACTGTCCCTTTCATCCTAACCAGCTACAGAGTTCCAGCGGATAGGATAGGGGAGTTGGAAGGGGAGGGAGACTTCACCGGTTTGAGACAAGTCCCACCTTGTGTGAGACCTCCCTTTGTAGCCGGACTTTCTGGACCTCTTGTAGCCAACTGGCGCTACTCTGCCTGTAAAACCTTCTTACAATGGGACTGGTGAATCCAGGTAGACCTCTCTGCAATCCTTATCACAGTAGGGGTAGTTAAAAGGACTTTGAAAGGACCATCCCACCTTGGGGAGTTACCACTGCTTTTTTCTTATTACTTTTTATTGAGACCCAATCTCCCACATGCACCTTTTCATCTTCTTTTGGGGGTGTGATATACATACTGGTCACAGCTACTAGTAAGCAATACATCCAATTATTTTTACCTATTTCTTCCATAACTTTTCTCAGTTTGCTTTTTAGAATGCCATTATGTCTTTCTACCAATCCAGCTGATTGGGGATGATAGGCACAATGGTATTTCCCTTTAATTCTCATCACTTCTATCAAATGTTGTATATTTTTTAATTACAAAATGGGGTCCATTATCACTGTAAATCCTTTCAGGGATTCCAAATCTAGGAATAATATCTCTTAGTAATGCTTTGGCTACAGTCTGTGCATCTGCACTTCCTGTCGGGAATATCTCCACCCATTTGGTCAGGGTGCCTGGGTACCAAACAATATTTCTTCCTTTCACATTTGTCTAATTCAATAAAATCCATGCAAATGTGTTGGAATGGATATTGTGGTGTAGGGAACTTCCCTTTCTGTGGTCTTATACCTCCCTGAGCATTGTGTCTTGCACATATAAGACATTGAGAGCAAAAAGTTTTTTTTTAATAATTTGTGAATCCATAGGCTGTACATACTTTATTTAACATCTCAGTCATCCCCCTGTTTGACACATACGTTACTCCATGTGTCAATACTGCTGCATACCTAAATAAAGATTTTGGTAATACCGGTTTCCCTTCAGGTGATGTGTAAATATCATCAATTATTGTGCAACCCTTTGTTTTCCAATATTGTTTTCCCCAGGGGGGGCATTTTGCTGCATATCAGTAAGGACTGTATGATCTATCACTATGATTTCTCGTCATTATTTTATGTGCAGATTCATCTGCCCTTTTATTTCCCTTTGAGATGGGGTCCGTATATTTTGTGTGTGCTTGACATTTACAGATTGCAAGCTTTTTTGGTAACTGTATTGCATCTAGGAGTTCTAAAATGAAGTCCGTATGTGAAATTGGTTTACCACTGGAGGTGACCATCCCCCTGTTTTTCCATTGTTGTGCAAAAACATGCACTGTTGAAAAGGCATATTGACTGTCAGTGTATGTGGTTACAGATTTCCTTCTGACAGTATACATGCTCTTGTCAGTACTACAAGTTCTGCAACTTGTGCTGAATAATGTTTTGGTAGTGGCCCCGCTTCCAAAATCTCATCCTGTGTCACTACTGCATATCCTGTTGCATTTGTGCCATCTGGATTTTTCTTACTAGAACCATCAACAAAAAGTATCATGTCAGGGTTAGATAATGGTACATCTTTCAGATCACTTCGTGGCAGTACCTTTTCAGCGATGGCAACAGTGCAGTCATGTTTATACCCGTCAGTAGGAAGTAGTAGTAGCGTGGATGGTTTTAATGTAGTACACCTCTGTATTGTTAAGTGAGGTTGTGTCAAGAGTATTGTCATACAGGAAAGGTGTCGTGCTGGGCTCAAATGTGATATCTTTTGCTGTAACAGGATAACAAACACTGCATGTGGTACCTTTTCAGTTAGTAAAGTTGAATAAAGACACCAGTCCATCCGGTTCAACCTGAGTGAGTGCCTAGCCTCTACCCCTGTACACCCACATCGTTCTCCACCCCCAAGGATCCAACGTCCCCATTCATATACCAGGGCCAAACCGGAACAGAAGCCAATCAACCCACCTGCATGTCCCCGGAGTGCGGGAGGAAACCAGAGCACCCGGAGGAAATCCACACAGGCACAGGGAGTACATGCAAACTCCAGGCAGGCAGCGTCATGATTAGGATTCGAACCAGTGACCCCCTTCACTGCTAGGCGAGAGTGCTAACCACTACACCGCTGATGCTACCAGTGCTTGTACACAGGGTGGAAGTACTCTCGTTGCACTGTCTATTTCTGTAGAGTAATCCTTCCTCTATGAGACCCCTCTAGTTCTGCCTCAGCAGTGTACTCTTCTGCATCCTCCTCCCTTTCATCACCTTGCATAAGAACCTTTACTTACACATTCTTTTTTGCTTTCGCTTTCAAATACTTCTCAGAATGCTTAGCACATCTAAAACTGATGCAGTTCGGTAAGTAACCATGTTTTAAACAATGTAATCCTTATGATCCTGTTTCAATCCATTTAAAAAAGCAATCTTTAGCTGTTGCTAATATGCACTATACACATCTTCAGCTTTGGGGAGCCCGGAGAACACTCTAAAAATCTCTCGTAATTTATTTAGGTAGTCACTGACACTTTCTTTGTCTTCTTGTACTGTCATATTTATTTATTTTTTGCCAATCAGTCCGTTATACCCATCTAAGCTGGCATCTGTTCAGTAGGGCAGTCAACCTGTTTCCTAAGTCTGGGCTTTCTGGAGGCAATGGATCCCCCCATCCATGTGCATTTGCTGGGGCGCAGGGGTCCCAATCCCCCTTTACCGAAGCCCAATCTGACCCTAATACTCTCCTCAGGGCTCTCTCTACTTCCACCCCATTCAATTTATAACTGTTCCGTAATCCCTCTATGTTTTCAATGAATTCAGCTGGACCTAATTTTGGATGTTTTATGTGTTCTGTAGCCTTTTGTATATCACTGTCAGTCCATGGTCGAAAAACAGTGATAGTCAAGGGATATGGCTGGCCCAGTGCATCATTCTGTCCTCCCCTTGGATTTGGGACCTCTATCAAGGGGCATTCCTCACCATCCTCCACACCATACCTAATAGGAGGTTTACTTAGTCTCTTGGCTCCTGCTGGGGCACCCAGTGCATGAGTTATGGCGTCAGTTAATGTTTCAAGGATCGATCTGTTCATCTCCAGGACTGAACTACTGTCTGGAGAGATTGAGGAAGTGGAGTTGGGGTTTTGTTCAGAGGCGGTTCCTTTGACAGGGGTGGATGTCACAGGGAAGGTGTTACTCTGGGCAGTTACTTGCACCTGAGGGGGAGGACCACCATAGGGAGGTGGTCTCTGGGTACAGCAGATGAGATCATCCTCTTTGTCCACTAGGGGCAATTGGGCTTGGCATTTTTCCTTTGTCCTTTGTCCTTCTACCCTAATTTTAGCATGCTGAAGCCAATACGCCGCCATTTTTAACCTATACTTTTTTTGAACTTTGCCTTTTGACTTTATAAATGTACCCAAATATAAACAGCATTGCATCATTAACACTTCACAGTTGAAAGTCTATGAATTCTAAAAATAACTCCAATCCAATATAAATATTTACTTTAAGACTATTTTTCAAACTCTTTTTCCCACCAAAAGTCTTAATATTTTCACAGATGCACAAATTAACCTCTGTCAGGCAATCTGCATTTTCTTGTTTCTGAGAAACAACTTCTTGACCTTCATAGCAATGAAAACATCCACAGCCTTTTTTTTTTCATTTCTTTTCACATTCATCAAGCCACCTGATAATTCTACAACATTCTATTTACTCCAAAATGCCATCTACCTTCTTTTTCTTTTATGCTAAGTTTCAATATATACAATATAACCCTTCTGTATTGTCATAGCTAATCAAGGGTTAACTTTACAACTTCTTAAAGAAAACATCCTTCCATGAGGGGAGGGGGAGTGCAGTGCTTAGGCGAAGAATGTTTTCTTATCTGCTTAGAAATATGCAGCACAAAAACCATGTCAATACAAGAGAAAAAAAAAACAACAACCCATTCCCACACTATCGAGAGAATCAGAAAGGGTTAAACATGAACCATACACATAAACATAAACATGAAACACACACAGAAGAAAATTAGCCTTGCGATCTTTGTAGATCACTTAACTAAACAGCGCTTAAAATAGTCAGGCAATCAACCTCTGACATTCGGTATACCTCAAATCTTTTTGTTATCTGTCCGGACAGCGGGCGACGTAATTTTTTACCTTAGACAACGTCCCCAAGTGTCTCTGTCTACGAGCACTGGATCATCTAGATATTATACGATCAATACCAATGTCGGCAATTACAACACATTAAACCAGAAGCAAGAGAAAGAGAAGAAAAGACTCAGAAAGAATTAAGAATAATTTAAATTATCTTGCCTCTCAAACACCTGGACTGGATCACACAAGGTTCGGAAACAGACAGTGGAATTCAGATCTATGGCCCCGCCCCTTTTTCACCAAATAACATTGATTGGGGGGACTTGTAAGGTTCGGTGAGCTTCAAAGTCCAATACTCACCGAAGTTTTGTCGGGCCGTCTGATCTGAAAACCAGCGTGTTGCTTCCGGCTCGAAAGACCAAAAATGTTAGGAAATTCCCTTGTGATCAGTAAAAAAAACATCAGGTGTTCTGAGAAGCAGACAATTTATTTCTGATGTGGCCCACAACAGGGAGACATGCTTACAGGACGAAAGCTGAAGAAAAAGTCTCAACAAAAGAAAGTGTTCCGCCCTCACATATCCCACAAGAATAACATCTCTGTGCTTCTATTGGCTGAGGGAACATAAATAACGTGTCATGGCACAGGCTGGCACTTTATAAGCTATACATATTCCCGTACATTCTTAGGCTATCATATTTACTTAAATCTAATCATCCTACTTACTATGGAGTTAATTAGGACAAAACAATACAATGAGTTAATACAATAATGTGCTCAGAAGTAAGCTTTTTAACAAATCAGTCTAAGGACTATTGTTTTTCTAATAGTCACACAATAAACATTTAAAACTTTTCTAACAATTTCTCTATATATAATGACCAAGGAATTGTAGATAAAGCATGTAGTGTACACTTCTGCCACTAGAGGGCCATTTCCAGCTCTTGAATCTAACACTGCAGCTTATGGACTTGTAATTCCGTGGTGTAGAGCTTAAAAAGAACACAGAGGAGAGGGGGAGAGGGAGAGAGAGAGGGGACTCCAATCGTGTAGTGGTTTCAATGAATGGACAAATTTATTAAGCAAATAAAAAAGACTCTCACATTTGCAACAAAAAATTAGACAGATAGAGTAAAATGAAGATCTGGCGTTTTCGCCAGTCTTACGCTGCTTCCGGTTTGTCCTACGGCCACTCCCTACGCGTTACGTCACGTCATGTGACTTCTTCATGGGGATCCCCATGAAGAAGTCACATGACATGACGTAACGCGTAGGGAGTGGCCGTAGGACAAACCGGAAGCAGCGTAAGACTGGCGAAAACGCCAGATCTTCATTTTACTCTATCTGTCTAATTTTTTCTTGCAAATGTGAGAGTCTTTTTTATTTGCTTAATAAATTTGTCCATTCATTGAAACCACTACACGATTGGAGTCCCCTCTCTCTCTCCCTCTCCCCCTCTCCTCTGTGTTATTTTTAAGCTCTACACCACGGAATTACAAGTCCATAAGCTGCAGTGTTAGATTCAAGAGCTGGAAATGGCCCTCTAGTGGCAGAAGTGTACACTACATGCTTTATCTACAATTCCTTGGTCATTATATATAGAGAAATAAAGGAGAAGCTTTTGGGGTTATTTTCATTTTGTCTGATTATTTCATCTTGAGGTGAGAGTTCTGAGAGCCTGGATTTATCTATTTTGGAACATTTGATCCCGTTTTTTCTCCTGCTCTTCACTTTTATTTCCACTCATCGGTGTGTTATTTCTGATTTTATGATTGATTTTTTATTGACTTTTATTTTTATTTTTTATATTCATCTTTTCAATAATTTTTCAGTGGCACGATTTGCGCAGGACTCTTTACTTTATTTTTATTTTTTATCACCATGTATACAGTCACAGCCTACTCCACGGACTACCGCAATGTAAAACCCGAATGGATCTGCTTTACTGAAGTCATTTTCTATAGTGGCCGGAAGGACTCCTGAGTTCTTTAACCCGAATACGAGTGGCCCCCTCAACTTTACAAACACAGCATCTTTGCTACCTTTATCTTCTTCCATTGCTTGTTTACAAAAAATTTTTTCTTTTGGTCATATACTGAGGACGCCTAAGGTCTATATACCTCCCAGCAGAAGTTAATTAAGGGTACCATAATCTCGCGCAACAGGGGGAATTTACCCCCCCCCCCCCCCAATCCAGCTTGCTCTCTATTGAATTGGTTCTCTTCGTTGGTCTACTTTGTCTGTCCTACTCTGTTCCTCATTGGAATCATACTTGAGTCTTAGAGCTCCACCTTTCAGATTAACGAGCACACAGTAGATGGGACAACTACATCAAAGAATCTGCCAAACTTTGATGCGGCTGGAACTTTCCAATGGGATTTACCAGTTGTTTTTTTGGGAAGAAGCTACCTGCCAGAGATTTTTTGATTTTTGTTTTTTACTTCAGGTTGTTTGTTTCTGGCATAATAGCAGGGGAGGGGGGAGTTTTAATTGTCACAGCTCATACAGATATATTTAGGTTGAGATATTCTCTAGTATACATACTAGTTTCCACAGCCATTACTGTAAAAAAGATAATGGTTCCAATGACTCACAGCAAAGATGCCTTTTTTGAACAAAGGAATGATGGCAGATAAACTAACAGTTGTTTCTTGGAACATCAGAGGCCTGAATAATAAATTCAAAAGGGCCTCAGTGTTCCAATACTTGAAGCAGTCAAAACTGCACATAATTTTTATGCAGGAGATGCATCTGGACAGGGGTGTGGTGATGTCTCTACGCAAACCGTGGATTCAAAGAGCCATACACTCTACATACTCTACCTTTGCTAGAGGCATTTCCATACTTATCAGCAGATCAATCCCATGCACGATTCACAAAGTTATTTCTGACCCAGAAGGCAGGTATGTGGCAGTGGTGTTGGATGTGTATCCTACCCAAATTTTATTGGTAAATGTATATGTACCCCCCATTCCAGGTTCAGCTCCTATATGATATATTAACCAGGTTGGCACAGTTTTTACATCTTCCGATGCTCCTGATGGGAGATTTCAATGCTGTACTCGATGCAGCCTTGGACTCTTCCAATCCGAATAGGGCGAGCTCGGAGGACCTGAATGGGTGGGCCTCCATGGATGGGTTGGATGAGGTATGGAGTCACGGGTCCACGGGATGTCGGCTAGAATTGATCTGGCATTCTGTTCTTTGCACTAAATGAAGGTTCTGTAGATAGCCCTTCTACCCTTGGTGTGCCCATAAGGCCTTTATTAGGGTGATTATTTTGTAACTGTTCAAGGGTGAAGAGGCTGAGGACGCAGAAGCTAGACTACATTCTTGGGGAAATTAGGTCCCTTGAATCCCTGTACAAGAGTAATACTGACCGAAAAATTACCAGCAAATTGTCCCAACTGTGCCTAGATCTTAGATGCCTGCTCGACGACCAATACAACAAACATGTGTGAGCATTTAAAATGGCCCATTATTCGTCAGGTAACAAAGCAGGCAAACATTTAGCTCTCAGATTGAGAAAAGCTAGAACTAAAGCCAAGATTCCCTTTATATATCACCCCGTAGATCAAAAGAAAAGATTCAACCCACAGGACATAGCCGATGCCTTTGCAGAGTATTATTCCTCCCTGTAAAATCTTCAGTCCGACCCAAAAACTCCACAACCAACAAACAAAAACATCCTTGCCTTCTTGTCTAGCGTTAAAGTAGTTGTATACCCTTACAAACCATTTTGACCCACAGGTAAGCCTAGATTAAGGCTTACCTGTAGGTCCAGAAAATATCTCCTAAACCTACTGTATATGGTTTAGGAGAGATTTACTAAAAGACAGTGACAGCGGCGTGCAGGCGCACTATCGCCGTTAGCAGCATGCCGCTGCTAACAGTGATATGCCGTTAGTGGCGGCTCCCGTGCGCAGGCGTGGGAGTGATGTCATCGCTGCTCTGCGCTGTGAGCGGCCGGAGCAGCGATACCCGGAAGAAGATGGATGCTCCGGACTACAGGGGACAGCGGTGACATCGCTGGCTCCTGTGTCAGGTTAGTGACACATAATGGGCTACTATGAGATGCATAGTAGCCCATTATGCTTTACCTTTGCAGGGAGACATTTCAGACATTGCCCCACTCCCCAACCACTTTAAAGCGCTCAACGCACTGATGTCCCGATTCATCTGGAGATCCAACGCCCCAGATGCTCTAAAGTTTTATTAGTTAAACATAGGCTGGCTGGGGGTATGGGCCTGGTTGATATCCGTGATTACTACCACGCAGCCATCATCACCCAACTAAAACTATGGTTCAATCCCGCCCCCACCTATCTCTGGAGTGACATTGAGGGAACCTGGAGCCCTACTAAAAACCTGAAACTTCTCCTATTTTTTGAACACAATCGACCCCCTCCTTCTTTGGCAACTCCCAGAAACTTTGCAGGCTTCCCTGCTGGTGTGGAGGGATCTCCATCAGTTAACGCCTCATTCTGCAAACAAGATAGTAGTCCCCATTCCTTTTAGCATCTTAGAACACATGATTCCTAACTTCTCCACAAAAGGGTGGATAAATAGAGGCATAGAGTGGTTGGCAGACTTATTTCAAGAACAAGCTCTGATCCCATTCCCTGAACTGCGGAGTAGATTTGGCCTAGCGCTTAATGATCTGTACAAATACAACCAAATCTCCTATCTCTTTAGAAGAGCGCAAACAACATAGTATCCAGCCAGTGGACAACGTATGATGGTTTTTCCATGCACAGCCCACCCCCCAAAGGGAATTGCCCTTTTCTATAGCTTTTTTCAACAGAAACACACCTTTACTAAATCCCATCCATATCGGAGATGGAAGTCCGATTTAGAGATCTCTATCTCTGATGATCAATGGCGACATGCGCTTAAGGCTAACTACAAAGCTTCCAAGTGTGTGGGTCATTGGGAAATAGCACAGAAGATAGCCCCTAGGTGGTATCTTATACTGTATAATATCTCCAAGTTTGGTCGGGGCACTTCTCCGCTCTGCTGGAGGAACTGTGGAGAGGTGGGCAACCTTCTCCACATGTTCTGGACCTGCAGACATCTGAAAAGTTTCTGGAACACCATATTTCATAACATATTATTAGGGATGAGCCGAACAAAGGGACTCTTGGTGGGCGCTGCAGCGCCCTGCTGTGAACGATTATATCAAGAATTGTAATTACATGCCATTGTTGAACAGTGGTAGAAAAATTGGGCCTTTGGTGGTTGTGGTGGTGCCACAACACTATAAGTCCTCACAGTTACTCTCGGTGGGCACAGGAATGGGCCGTGCTGTGAAATATTATAATCAAGAATTGTAATTACATGCCCGTTAAACAGTGGCTGAAAAAGTGGGCCTTAGGCACTGGTGCTGGTGCCACGACACTGCAACCTCTCCCAAATACTCTAGTTGGAGTGCAGGAATGAGCCCTGCTGCAAAGCATTGCATCAAAAATTGTAATTACATGCCCCTGTTAAACAGTGGCTGAAAAAGTGGGCCTTAGGCACTGATGCTGGTGCCACGACACTGCAACCTCTCCCAGATACACTAGTTGTAGTGCAGGAATGAGCCCTGCTGCAAAGACTGTTAAAACAGGGGCTGAAAAAATTAGCCTTAGCCACTGGTGGCTTCACCCAAAAATGTTCTTCCAAGCCATCAGTGGGATGAATGAGGAGGAAGAGGATAGTCAGTCAACATAACAGGACAGTCACTCAGCATCGGCATAGGCAGTCTTGAAGGGATGTGACATTTCAAAAAAAAAATTATTCAGTTACATCAGCTTCAGGTGCTTGGTAACTGGTGGTGATCCAAGACTGATTCATCTTTATGAAGGTCAGTCGATCAACCGAATTGTCTGAACGCATCGGTCAGACGGCCACCTTCTGCAAGGCCTCCCGGAGAGGTCTCATCCTCTGCTCCCTCTGCGATGGCAAGATAATGTCTGCAACTTTACTCTTGTACCGTGGATCAAGGAGAGGGCCAGCCAGTAATGGTCCCTCTCCTTGATCCAAAGAATACAAGGATCCTTCCGCAGGCTTTGCAGGATCAGGGAGGCCATGGAGCATAGGTTAGCTGAGGCATTTAATGTGGTGTCCTCTAGGTCACTAAGGACGACATGATCCGCAGCCACCTCCTCCCAGCCACGTACAAGTCTTGGGACTTTCTTGGGACTGTAAATCATCCCTGAAAGACTGCTGCTGCTGATGCCTAGTGCCAGCCTCCACCTCCCTGCTGACAAAATCCTTCTCCTCCTCCTCGTCCTCTTCCTGTGTGATGGGTGGGACAGCAGGAACACTGCCCTGTCCATTATTACATGCAGCGTATGCTCCAACAGGTGGACAAGAGGTACAGTGTCACTGATGCATGCACTGTCACTGCTCACCATCCTCGTGGCCTCCTCAAATGGTGACAGGACAGTGCATCCATCCCTGATCATACCCCACTGGCATGGTAAAAAAAACCGAGCTCCCCTGACCCTGTCCTGGTGCCGTAGTCGCACAGGTACTCATTGATGGCCCTTTGCTGCGTGCGCAGCTGCTGCAGCATGGCCAACGTTGACTTGCACCTGGTGGGCATGTCACATATAAGACGGTTCTTGGGCAGGTTCAACTCCTTTTGGAGCTCAGCCAGCCAAGCACTTGCATTAAATAATCAACGGAAATGCACAGAGACTTTCCTGGCCTGCCTCAGGACATCCTGTAAGCACAAGAACCGCTGCAACACCAGGTTAAGGACATGAGCCACACAGGGCACATGGGTCAGTTGTCCCTGTCAGAGGGCGGAGAGGGGGTTGGTGCCATTGTCGCAAACCACCAATCCTGGCTTAAGCTGGCATGGCGTCAACCACCTCTCGGCCTGCTCCTGCAGAGCTCAAAAAATATCTGCCCCAGTGTGGCTCCTGTCCACCAAACAAACCAGCGCAAGCACGGCATGGCATCTTTTTGCCAACGTACTTGCGTAGCCCCTTGAATGCCTACGGAGCACCGCTGGTTCCGAGGAGAGAGCACTGGAAGAGGCCATGGAGGAAGACGAAGAGGAGGGGGTGGAGGAGAGAGATGTGTCACAACCAGTAGTAGCATTTTGGAGGCGTGGTGGCCGAACAACCTCCAACACTACTGCACCTTGTCCTGCATCCTTCCCAGCTGCCAGAGGAGTGGCCCAATGGGCCGTGAAAGATAGGTAACATCCCTGTCCATGCCTGCTGGAGCATGAGTCAGCGGTAATATGCACCTTACCAGCGAGGCATGGACATTGCCTTCCACATGCTGGTAGAGAGCTGGAATCACCTTCCGTGAGAAAAAGTGGCATTTGGGGACCTGTCACTGAGGAACCGCACATTAAACAAACTCACAGAAGGGGGCCGAGTTTACCAACTGAAAAAGCAGCAGCTGAAGTGCTAGAAATTTAGCCAAACTAGCATTCAACTGCTGGGCATGTGGATCGCTGGGAGTGAACTTCTTTTGACGGTCCAGCAGCTGGGGCAGGGAAATTTGCCTGGTACAATCGGACGTCAGTGTACTGCTAGCAGAGTGCCGGCAAGTACTTGGCTGTGACACACCTAATTCTACATCTTCATTCCTCTCAGTGCAGGTTTCAGAGAGGACTGAAGGTCTAGTGGGGTTGGAGATCCCAGCTGATGAGGAGCAAGGAGAGGTCCGCTTTGTTCTTTGGTGTGGGTCTTTAAGGTACACTTGCCAACGAGCTGCATGGAAGGTCAACATATGTCTAGTCAAGCTTGTGGTGCCCAAGAGGCTGATGTTTTGGCCATGCGAGATACGCATTGAGACATATGTTGCAGATAGCAGCGGTGCAACCTGATGCACTTGTTTTTAAAAAAAAGGCCCACACCAAAGAACTTTTGGAATAACGCGCAGAGGCAGCGCTCTGCACAGGTGATGTGGTGTGATTCAGTCGGTGTGCTGCCCCTAAGCTGGCCCTAGGAGGGCATCCTGCCTCGTTGGAGATGTGCCTCCTCCTCTCAGGCACCCATGTGGAGTCAGTGACCTCATCATCTCCTCCCTCTTCAACACTGGAGCAAACCTGGCAGTATGCTGCAGCTGGTGAAACATGACTGCCAGATTGCTGTCCTTCTTGAGCATCCCCTCTCTTCGCTCACGCTACTGCCTTTCTCTAGCTGGGTATCATCATCAGAGTCTTCAAAAATCAGAGGGAAGAGGACGCATTGACAGCTGCTTTGCTAGTACCCTGAGCCTGGGTGAGAGAGGATGAGGAGGATGAGGAGGGCTTGGTCATCCACTCAACCAAGTCTTCGGCAGGATGCGGCTCAACACGTCCAGCTGCCAAATATAAGCACCAGCGTGTCCCATGGCTACGTGCTGATAACAATGCACCGCGTCCATGACCAGCACTGTTGCCTCTAGACATAGAGGCTGTTTGCGCGCTTTTATTGGCTCGTGCCTGTCTGCATCTCCTTGTTGGCCTTCCAGACATAGTAATGGCCTGCAGGGAGATGGGAAAACCAGCAATTGGGTAGCTTTAGGTGCACACTGAGCAGATGACACAGTACACCGACTGTAATTACTGCAGATGCCTGCCTGTGTTACAGAAACAGAACAACACCATCAATAAGGGGTATCTTCAGGTGTATACTGTGCAGGAGGCACACAGCACCCACTGTAAATGTTGCAGATGCCTGTATTACAGAACACCAGCAATAAGGGGTATATTCAGGTGTATATTGTGCTGGAGGCACACAATACCCATTTTCACAGCGCTAGGGTCACAAGAAAAGAACACACTGTCCCTGCCTATCCTGCTCTCTCCCTGAACGCCGCAACACACTACACAAGGCCACTGCGCTGGCGGCCTTATATAGTGTGGGGCATGTACTAAACCCCCTGAGCTATAATTGGCCACAGGCATCCTGCCTGTGGCCAATTATAGCTCTCCTCACTGCTGGCGCTGTGGTTGGCCAAGCCTGCGGGGTCACAGTGCATGCTTGGCCAATCATGAGCCAGAAAAGTTTCCCCCTAATTTTTGAGTGGTGGTCTCCCATATCTTACTAGTTGCCAGAACTTCAATTGCAAGGTATTGGAACTTGTAGACATGTGCAAAAGGAAAAAATTTGTTTAGTTTCGTTTTAATTCGTTAATTCTTTAATTTCGTTTAGTTATATTCGTTAACTTCCTTAAATTCGTTTTCGGATTTCGTTTCGTTTTCTATCGAATTCGAAAAATCGGCCACATTCGAAAATATTTCAACCAAATTCGAAAATATTTCTACAGGATTCGAAATGATTTCAACATGATTCGACATTATTTCAACCACATTCGAAAATATTTTGTGACCCGACTTTAGGGCCATGTATCTCGGGGTCACTTGGTGCTAGAAACTCCAAATTTGGATATGTTATAGTGCTAGTACTATTATGTTTGCATACCAAATTTGGGGTTTCTAGCTATAAGTGACCCCGAGATATGTGGCCCCAAAATCGGGTCGCAAAATGTCATTCTCTGCTCTAACAACTAATAACATTTTGCGACCCGATTTTGGGGCCACATATCTCGGGGTCACTTATAGCTAGAAACCCTAAATTTGGTATACAAACACAATACTAGCACTATAACATATCCAAATTTGGAGTTTCTAGCACCAAGTGACCCCGAGATACATGGCCCTAAAGTCGGGTCACAAAATATTTTCGAATGTGGTTGAAATAATGTTGAATCATGTTGAAATAATTTCGAATGCATTCGAAATTATTTAGAATCATGTCGAATTCATTCGAATACATTCGTTATATTTCTTTCGTATTCGTTGTAATTTGTTATTTTTTTATTCGGACATTCGGATGCATCCGAATGTCCGAAAGACGCAAAATCGGCCAAATTTCGATTCGTTACGAAACTAATTGCACAAGCCTAATTGGAAAAGCAACTAAGCACCTAGAACCTCGGAGGTACTGGTGAATACCCAACTTCCCTACACTTATGAAAGATTTATAGCTAGAAGTGACTTCTCTAGGAAAAAGTTTGATATGAATTGGCGAATATGGGACAACTTATATAAGAGGAATAGTTGACTTGCAATTATCTCTTTTCCTTGATTTATACAGAGAATTGGGATTGTGGACCTGCTACACAGGCAGGCCCACTTGATCTGGAACTTGGGACAGACCAACCAGTATTGTTATTGTCTTTATTAATTTGTTGTTTATACTTTTAACTTTTTCTATCTTGGTCACACCATAATGGTGACGGATCACTTTCTGTAATAAAACAAAGAAAAAAAGAAGACAAAAAAAAAAAGGGAAAAAACACAAAAAACCTCAAAAAAAATTGTTGGTTGTGTTGGACTTTTTAGGCATACTACTGTGATTGAATATATAGCATAAAAAATAATGAAGAAAAAATGATATATATATTAAGCGTAAAAATATATATTTATTTAAAAAAAAACTGGAGGAAGACACTGGAGGGGCTAGATGGTCCCTCTCCCTTTAAACCTTCAAACTTTTAACCATCAAAATAAATTTACTAAAGTATTAATGTATATTTGTTTACTTTCTGGGTACATATAGCTGATGGAAATAGACATGGATATGATGTAAAACTGTATGAAGATAGACAGGTTATATAAAAACAGTACTCAATGTGTTTTATAATTTTTTTTTTTTAATAAATATATTTTTTTACGCTATATATATATATATATATATATATATATATATATATATATATATATATATATATATATATATATATATATATATATATATATATAATTTTTTCTTCATTATTTTTTATGCTATATATTCAATCACACGTAGTATGCCTAAAAAGTCCAACACAACCAACAATTTTTTTTTAGGTTTTTTGTGTTTTTCCCTTTTTTTGTCTTCTTTTTTTCTTTGTTTTATTTCAAATTATTGAAAGGACGTGGCATTTGGAATTTTTGTTTTGCAGTGTATCCACAGAACCACCCTGTGTTAGATACACACTATATACCGTATATACTCGAGTATAGGCCGACCCGAATATAAGCCGAGGCCCCCAATTTACCCCCAAAAAAACTGGCAAACTTATTGACTCGTGTATAAGCCGAGGGTGAGACATGCCTGTCCATCCCTGTGTGTGTGTCCGTCCATCCCTGTGTGTCCGTCCATCCCTGTGTGTCCGTCCATCCCTGTGTGTCCGTCCATCCATCCCTGTGTGTGTGTGTGTCCATCCATCCATCCATCCCTGTGTGTGTGTGTGTCCATCTATCCATCCATCCCTGTGTGTGTGTGTGTCCATCCATCCATCCATCCCTGTGTGTGTGTGTCTCCATCCATCCATCCATCCCTGTGTGTGTGTGTCTCCATCCATCCATCCATCCCTGTGTGTGTGTGTATCCATCCATCCCTGTGTGTGTGTGTCTCCATCCATCCATCCCTGTGTGTGTGTGTCCGTGTCCGTGTGTGTGTGTGTGTGTGTGTGTGTGTGTGTGTGTGTCCAGCCTACCTGTGTCCCGAGCCTGTGTCCCGAGCCTCCGTCCCGTGCCTTGCCTCCTTGCCTCCGTCCCGTGCCGTGCCTTGCCTCCGTCCCGTGTCGTGCCTTGCCTCCGTCCCGTGCCGTGCCGTGCCTTGCCTTGCCTCCGTCCCGTGCCTTGCCAGGATCGCCGCTCTTCGTCGGCGCCTCGGCGGCCATTGTAAAATTCAAAAGCCGCGCCTCCGCCTTCGCCTGTGATAGGCGGAACACTGAATTTCCCAGCAGCCTGTGTTCCGCCTATCACGGACATCGTCTCATCCTCATCCGTAGTACGAGGATGAGACGATGTCCGTGATAGGCGGAACACAGGCTGCTGGGAAATTCAGTGTTCCGCCTATCACAGGCGAAGGCGGAGCCGGAGGCGCGGCTTTTGAATTATAGAATGGCCGCTGTCTGTCTGCTCGACACGCTGATCGAGCAGGCAGACAGCGATGACTCGAGTATAAGCCGAGGGGGGCACTTTCAGCCTCAAAAAAGAGGCTGAAAATCTCGGCTTATACTCGAGTATATACGGTACTTTTTATTGTTAAGGATCACTTTCTGTGGTGTAGCTTATGGATTAGCGGATAAGTGCTATCAACCTTGTTTTATGCAACCACTAAGCAACTTTGTGTTGAGCTGGAGGGCACTGGTGGGGGGGGGGGGGAGGCTGTGGTCCTCTCACCCTAGCAGTGAGGCGGTATGCTTAGTGGCCATACAGTAATGCAAAGTGTAATTAGACATGATCCCTACTGTAACATGTGATGGCTGTATACTTGTTTTCTATGTTCTATGGCTGTGCCAACCTTTACTGTATTAAATAAAAAAAAATTCAATAAAAAGGATTTAAACAACAAAAAAAAATGTCTCAACGATAAGCATCAATCAAATGGTAGGAACTTACTGGATTAAATATAAATTAATAACATTAAAAAGGGCAATAATATGTCTCAACAATAAGCACCAAACAAAAATATATGCCTCAACGATAAGCACCAATCAAAAAAAAAAAAATGTAGCGCCCACGACTTTAGGTGGGTGCTAATAGTGTAAAAGTTAAGCTAAATTGCCAGTGCCTTACTGTAATCTGTACAGGCCTGGAGGTTTGTTTGGGTTAGAGAGGAGTTATAGATTAGAGGGGGGTGTGATCACCTGTTAATCACCCTGGGAGAACACTCCCTTGTTCTCCAGAGGAATCTTCTGGAAAGGAGGTGGGTCAGGCTCTGAAGGACAGGCAGTGTGTATGGGTCCTTGACCAATCGTTAATTTGCTTGGTCAGGGGCAGGGCTCATACATATACACTGGGGTCACATGTTCCTTGAGGAGTTGGATATGGGAAGAGAACTAATCCACACAGGCAGAAAGATGTGACGTTAAGGCCTAGGGCTGGAATGCCTGGAAGTTCAGAGATTCCAGGGCTGGAAAGCCACACAGATCTTCACCGGAAGGTGAGGAGGTTCAGAGACTCCAGAGCTGGAAGGTTTCCACCATGTTCCAAAGCAAGAAGTAGCTGCAAACTGACCAGAGTGAACCAGGGTGTTGGCCTGGACCTTTCCTGAGATGGCCTGGGAGGAAAAGGGCAGGAGAAGGCAGATGAGGCCTGGGACTGCTAGCATTTCAATACCACATGCTTTTCAGAGGGGCATGCTTGTCAGCTCACTAAAGGAGAGGGACTATTCACTCACATACATCTGTATCCAGAGGCAACTCCTATTCTGTGCATCACTAATGTGATAGTACCTGCCGGAATCTGGAATAAAGTTAAAGTTTTGAACTGTTCTGCACGTGTCTGTGTCTTACTACAGCGGGAGTGGAAGAAAAGAAGCAGGGGTAAACCAGACTTACTGTATGAACAACTAGCAGCTCCGAAGGGAGTAGTGCTCTTCATTATATATATATATATATATATATATATATATATATATATATATATATATATATATATATATATATATATATATACATATATACACACACACACCAATTTACCAATTGGATAAAAAAACTGTTGAGATCCAGCTCAATGTTAAGGCCATGGGGGCTTAAAGTGCGAAGTCAATGGATCCATTGTGACTCATTCTGAGAGATAGATATTTTCATGTTGGAACAGCGCCAGTGTTCCTCCACCCTATCTATCCCACAGAACGTAAAGGGAGGCCCTGAATATAAAAACAGAATGAAAATAGATGAAGGGCCAGGCATGATGAGGTTTCAAGTGAGGCAAGGAGAGGGTTAAGACAGGAGGTAGATGGAGAAAGGTGGAGGAGTCATGATGAAAGGAGCTGGGGGGCGGAGCAGTATTTAGTAGGTGGTCGGGACAATCGGGAACAAAAAGGGGAGAAGCGCCGAGGAGCGAGTTTGCAAGGAGGGAGGGTGTTATCCAGCGTGGTGTTCGTTTTCCTCATTTAGCGGTAAGTAGCCCCAGAGATGGCGGACATTGACTGTTTACTGGTGGGCGGCAGCGGCTTCAAAGGGCACAGAGTGGATGGAAAGCCAGGTGGCGGCGCTCACGGCGGATGAGGTGGGGGGGATGAGACATCACACACTCGGAGGTCTCGGCCGCTAGAGCGCTTTTCTCTAGGTCCCTCCACAAGAGCTCAGCGCCTTCCTAGGAGCCTGGCAATGGATCCGTCTGCCCCGGCTAAGAGGACAGCTACCACAGCTGCAGGGGGGTCCAGACGGAATCCTCCACAACGGCGGAGCTCGGGGGGGCAGGGCTACGGGGCAAGATGGCGTCTGCTCCCCACCGGCGTGAGAGGGAGAGAGAGCGTTCCCTCCTTCTTCACCAACCACAGGAGCACAGGGGGAGATTTGGTGCAGGAGGAGCTGCGTCACACCTGCAGTGCAGCTACCAGACGCTGCTGGCAGGTCTGTTGAGCGGAGCAGCAGGAGAGATGGTGGGCAAGACAGAGCGAGAGCAACTGGGACCACGCCTGCACAGCGTGGATGGGCAGGGGACAGTCGGTCGGCAGGGAGAGGACGATGCTGAGGGGAGCAGGCCCAGGCAGCCAGGTAAGACCCTTAATGTATCTTCGAATGTTTTAATTGCAGCATTGTGTAGGATATTGGAGGTGGGGGGCGGGGGGAGCATGGGAACAGGGAGCACAGCTGAGGCCGGAACGGGGGGGGGGGGGGGGTCGGCTGGCCCACGGGGGCAGGCAGCCCGCCCATCACCCAGGGGTCACGGGAGCCATTGCAGGAATTGCTGGGGGGTCTAAATGATTTGATACAGCAGTTCTCAGGCAACCAGGTAGCACCCCCGCAAACGGCACCATGGGTCGGGGGTGCTCCCTGCAGGCTGCAGGAACAGGGACTGTGGAACATCCTGGGGCGATGGTAGAGCCGCCGGCCACGACTTTGGGAGGGGTATTGGTAAGTACGGCGGGGGGGAAAAGGCTGGAGAGAAGACGGCAAGGGCTGATGTGCTCAAGTTAGTGGATGCACGAAGTGCGAGGTATACGTGTGCTATGAAGGTCCGTTGGGTGCACATCTGAAACAGGAGGTGAGAGACAATATTGGAAAGGATGAGTACGTCAAGATTTTTTCCCTTTTGCCCCTGGAGAAATTTAAATTTGGACAGAGTGAAGCCTGACGACTCCAAAAAGTACGACGATGAGAAGAGGAGGTACCGTCTGATACCTAGGACATTCGCAAACTGGTTGCAGGCGTTCGCTATCATGGCCAGCGTGATAGGTGAAAAGTCCCCAGAACATTTCTCAGCGTTGTTCTGCTATATGGACACAATAGGCAAGGCTCACAGAGTGTACGGCGGGAACGCATGGCTGCGTTATGATGAGCAGTTCAGGCAGCATAGAGCAGTTCGGCCGGATATCAGGTGGGACCACAAGGATATCAGCCTATGGATGCACTTGACATCGTCAGTCAGGGCCCATAACCAGTTTTTTCAGCGGGGGGGCCGGGGGAACTCCCACCTCTGGACTTCCGGCCGGGAAAAAATGGGGGGGGGGGGGTATGTTGGCAATTTAACGAAGGATCCTGCAAGTTTGGGGGTTCCAGTCGTTTCAGGCATAAGTGCTCGGGTTGTGGGGGGAATCATCCGTTGCTTCAAAAAAGGTAAGTGTACCGGCAAAGCTGCTTACAAGAGGGATAACCCCAATGAAGGTGGAAAGGATATGGCCTTTCCTAAATAGGTACCTGGATAAAGCAGAAGCACGGCTGTTGGGGGAGGGGTTTTCGGTAGGCTTTAGGATTCCATGTTCATTGTCAGTAGTTCCACCGATGGCGCGGAACCTGGGGTCGGCGCTCCAGAATCCAGGGGTAGTTTCTGACAAATTGGCGATGGAGGTGGTTTTAGGGCATATGGGTGGGCCGTTTGCCGAGAGGCCGCTACAGGATTTGGTAGTGTCACCGTTGGGGGTGGTGCCTAAGAAGGAACTGAACAAGTTTCGCCTCATCACCTCTTGTTTCCGAAAGGGGGCTCGGTGAATGATGCCATAGATCCTGAAGCTTGTACGGTGTCATACGCGTCCTTTGATGCTGCGGTGGGGTGGGTTAGGCACTATGGGTGGGTCGGGCGCTCATGGCTAGGTCTGACATTGAATCAGCATTTCAATTTCTACCTGTGCACCCGGAGAGCTTTCGCCTTTTGGGGTGTTGTTGGCAGGAGCAGTTTTATGTGGACCAATGCTTGCCCATGGGATGTTCCATCTCCTGTGCCTTGTTTGAACTATTTAGTTAATTCCTGGAATGGGTGGTGTGGGATGTGTCTGGCTGGATTTCCGTCATCCATTACTTGGACGACTTTCTGGTTGTTGGCCCCCCTTCCTCCAATGTGTGTGCGATCCTCTTGGCCACGTTGCAGCACATTGCAGAAAATGTGGGGTTCCGTTAGCAACAGACAAGATGGAGGGTCCAACGACAGATCTTAGTTTCTTGGGCATTGAAATAGACACAGTCAACATTGAATGCCGCCTGCCGATGGATAAGGTGGAAGGGCTCAAGGTGGAGATTAGGGAGATGAAGGCGCAACTTCGGAAGTTACAATCCGTTTTGGGTAAGTTGAACTTCGCCTGCCGCATTATCCCGATGGGCAGGGTTTTTTGCCGACGGCTGTCTGCAGCCATAGCAGGGGTGCAGGCTCCGACCCATTTCATTAGGCTGACCAGGGAACATATTGAGGATTTAGGGGTCTGGCACTCTTTCCTGGAGACATACAATGAATGATCGGTTTGGATGGATGAGCTGGTGAGTAATTTCGATCTGGAATTGGTCACGGTTGCTATGGGGCCTTCTTCCAGGGGCAATGGAGCATGGAGGCTTGGTCCGACATCGTGGGTGGAAGCAGGTTTTTATGTGGAATCTAGTACTGCTGGAATCGTTTCCGGTGCTGCTGGCTTTGGAATTGTGTGGCACGGTTTGCCAGAATTTTAAAATTAGGTTTAACGTTGATAATATGGGGGTGGTGCAGGTAATCAATCGGGTCTCAGCGTCTTCTCGGCCGGTGATCCGGTGAACTAGTTATGGTGTTTACAGCTGAACGTTTTTCTGTATGCTGTCCACATCCCGGGCATTGAGAATAACCTGGCTGATTCCTTGTCTCGGTTTCAGTGGCAGAGGTTCAGGGAACTTGCACCAGCCGCGGAACAAGAGGTGATCCCTTCTCCGGGGTGGCTCTGGGAGATTGCATTGGAGTCGCCGCAGGATGGATCAGGAGGTTGGTGAGTGGTTCAACTTGGGCGTCTTACAGTAAAGTATGGAAGGAGGGGTTAGGCTTTACACAGCTGGCGGATGCCAAGCTGGGCAGGTCCGATTTGGGTTTACTAGTGCTGTATTTTGTGTCCAGACAGATGGAGAAAAGGGGGTCAGTATCTGTCATCGAGCGAAAACTGGCACCCTTGGCGTTTTTGTATAAACTCCAGGGCATGCAGGTATTCACAAAAGATTTCTGGGTGAGACAGGCGGTAAAAGGGTACCGAAAAGGTTATCCACAAAAAGGATATGAGGAGACCGGTGTCCTTTTCAATTCTACAGGTGATTTGTGAAAAATTAGGTGTCATCTGTAAGTCGGTCTAAAAGGTACGGTTGTTCAGCGCTGTATTTTCGATTGTGTTTTTTGGTGCGTTTCGTGTTGGCGAGCTGGTCAGTCCAGTTAAGCGTGTAGGAGGTGATCTGCTGATACAGGACATACATATAGGGGAAGATAGGATTGGGCTGAAGCTTCGCAGGTAAAAATCTATCAAAAAGGGAGGGGGGTTGATGTTCAGTTGTATACGCTACTGGGGTCAGTGGTCTGTCCGGTGAGGGTGGTAAAGGACTTTGTTAGGTTCAACCAGGGGGGGGGGCCCACTATTAGTTCATAGTGATGGGACCTTCCTATCTAGGTTTCAATTTGTGGCAGTTTTTCGCAAATACCTTACGGATGGGGGCTGGAGAGTACGCAGTTTACCTCACACTCCTTCCGCATAGGGGCGGCTACAGAGGCTGCCAGATGTGGGTTGGATGAGGCTGCTGCAAAAAGGATCAGGAGGTGGGAATCCAGGAGGTTCAGGTCCTACGTGCACCCGCACTTGTTGTCAGAGGGATTTAAAAAAAAAAAAGGGGGGTTATGGGGTGACTGCAAAGTTTATGTAGGGTTTCCGGTGATGTGGATCTTTTTTGGTGTCTTTTCAGATGGAGGTCACAGACGCCTCGTCTGGATTCTAGGGCACTCTTATGTGTTTTGGGGAGCCAGGAGAGTGGATCTCAGGCCGGAGGGCAGACAGCTGGAGATTTCACGCAGAGAGGCATGCATCAGGTGGTTGGGTATTCCCGGTATGAAGTGGAGTAGAGTAGTGCCGGAAGTTGAACTGTACGGTAACCTAGATAGGCCACCGGATGTGTTGGTGCTGCATGTGGGAGGGAACGACTTAGGGGTCCGGTCTACCAGGGACTTGATCGCAGATGTAAAATGCGACTTTTTGACGCTTCGCAGGGCTTTTCTGGGGATGGTACTGGTCTGGTCCGACATAGTCGCGCGAACCTCTTGGCATATGGCAAGATCGGTTGTTAGGCTTAACAAAGCAAGTATTAAAGTGAACAAGGCATTGGGCATGTTTGTCAATAGGAATGGTGGTTCGGTTATTCGACACACAGAGTTGGAGGTTAATGTGAGAAATGTGCCTTCAGGATGGGATTGAAAGGGCTCTGTGGGTGTGGAGGGGCCCTTAAAGAGGAAGTATACCCTGATGGGTTTACTTCCTCCTTGATTCCCTGCAAAGGTAAAGCATAAAGGACTACTATGCATCGTATAGTAGTCCATTATGTGTCACTTACCTGACACAGGAGCCAGCGAAGTCACCGCTGTCCCCTGTAGTCCGGAGCATCCATCTTCTCGGTGGGTCTCGCTGCTCTGCCGCTGTCATTCGGCAAAGGTGCGATGACTTCACTCCCGCGCATGTGCACGGGAGCCGCCACTCGCGGCATATCGCCGTTGACAGCGGCGCACTCAGTGCGCCTGCGCGCCTCTGTCTACGGCACATGCACCGTAGACAGCGGTGCCTGTCTTTCGGCAAATATCTCCTAAACCGTGTAGGTTTAGGAGATGATATTTCTTGGACCTACAGGTAAGCCTTAATCTAGGCTTACCTGTAGGTCAAAGTTGGTTGTAAGGGTTTACAACCACTTTAAGGCTAAGGTGGTCATCCTTGCGGGCTATGGTGATGTGTTTGGTCGTTGATGGTGGAAAGAAAACACATGTGATGAAAGTGGTGGGGGACTTATAGGTGGTATATGCCCCCTTTTTGGTGTATTCCAGGGGAATGTTAGGCTGGAATATGGAATGGTTGCACTGCGGGAAAATGGGTTGTCTCAGGGCTGATAAATGGCCGGAGGCCTGGTATGGAAAGATTTGGTCCCGCAGTGTTGGTTTATATAGTTGTTTAATAATAGCAGCTATGGCCAACGTCGACGTAAGGTAAAGCAAAAGGGGAAAAAAGGTTGAATGGGGGTTGGGTAAGGTCAAAAAGGGGATTATGGGAGAGTGGTGATATCTTGAATGCATTGGTCAGGACAATAGGGTCCCTATTATGAACCAGCCTAAAATGGTTAAAGAGACCATGATGTTGATATCCTTTCTTAATTCTGTTAACATGTTCCCTCAATCTTACCCTTAGTTGTCTGGTGGTCCTCCCCACTAGGGATGAGCTTCGTGTTCGAGTCGAACGTACGTTCGACTCGAACATTGGCTGTTCGGCGAATTCCAAACGTTTGGGCCGTTCGCGTCAAAATTCGAGTGACGCGCGCGCGGACCACAATGCACTGCGGTGGCGCAGTGCATTGCTGCCCCATGATTGGCCAAGCATGCACTGTGACCCCGCATGCTTGGCCAATCGCAGCGCCGGCAGCGAGGAGAGCCATGATTGGCCACAGGCATCCTGCCTGTGGCCAATCATAGCTCAGGCTGTGTAGTGCACGCCCCACACTATATAAGGCCGCCTTTGAGGCGGCCTCGTGTAGTGTGTTACTTAGCATCTGAAGCAGTGGGTGTTCTGTGTACCTTCAACACAGTACACACCAATCGTTTTTGGCTGATTTCCTATCTTGCTGCTGTGTAGTGGTTGTTGTCTGTGCCCTGACTGCAGTATACACCACTATATTCACCTCACCTATATAGCTAGTGATCTAGCTTTAACCACTTAACAACTGCCCATTGCTGATTAACGGCTTCAGGGGGGTTGTTTAACTCTGAGAGGCCGTTAATTAACGGCCTCCCAGAATTCTGCTCTCGCGTGCCCCGAGGTGTGCGCACTCGAGAGCATCCGTGACCGCCGGGTCGCATCACGGATCATGGTAAACGGCCGCTCATAGCGGCCGTTTACCACGTGATTGCTCCGTCAAATGACGGAGTGATCACTTGGAAACAAACCGGCGTCATGTTATGACGCCGGTTCCTCCCTCCCCTCTCTGTACCGATCGGTACAGCGGAGGGGAAAGAGATCGGTGTCAGCAGCGATGTGGGCTGCAGTGCCCACATCGCTGCTCACCGAATTTAACCCCTCAATTCCCTGCCAATACTCTGCAATACCAGTGCATACTCTGCAGTACCCTGCCATTACTCTGCAGTGCAGTACCCTGCCATTACTCTGCAGTGCAGTACCCTGCCATTAATCTGCAGTGCAGTACCCTGCCATTAATCTGCAGTGCAGTACCCTCCCATTAATCTGCAGTGCAGTACCCTCCCATTACTCTGCAGTAACCCCCATTACTCTGCAGTACCCGCCATTACTCTGCAGTACCCGCCATTACTCTGCAGTACCCCCAATACTCTGCAGTACCCCCAATACTCTGCAGTACCCCCAATACTCTGCAGTACCCTGCCATTACTCTGTAGTACCCCCCAATACTCTGCAGTACCCTGCTATTACTCTGTAGTACCCCGCCAATACCCCGCCAATACTCTGTAATACCCTGCCATAAATTGCCATACCCAGCCATACTCAGAGATACCCAGCCATACTCGGTGATACCCTGAAATACCCAGCCATAGACGCCCCCCACCCCTCACCGCCCTCCGGTGCTTCTACCAACTCGCCAGTACGATCAAAGCCAGAATCTTTTTTTTATTTTTTATTTCAGGCTTCCCAGCCTAGAGGTGAGATGTGGGGTCATATTGACCCCCCAGATTTCACTGTAAAGAGGACCTGTCACCCCATATTCCTATTACAAGGGATGTTTACATTTCTTGTAATAGGAATAAAAGTGATAAAAAATATATTTTTGGGGAAAAAAATGTCAAACTAAAATAAATAAAGTAAAATGAACAATAAAAAAATTAAATAAAAATTAAAGCGCCCATGTCCCCATGTGCTCGCATGTGCCACACATGTGAGGTATCGCCGAGAATGTTAGAGCGAGAGCAATAATTCTAGTCCTAGACCTCCTCTGCAACTCAAAACATGTAACCAGTAAAAAAAAAAAATTAAAGCGTCGCCTATGGGGATTTTTTAAGTAGCGACGTTTGGCGCCATTCCACGGGCATGTGCAATTTTGAAGAGTGACATGTTTGATATCTATTTACTCAGCATAACTTCATCTTTCACTTTATGCAAACATTGGGCTAACAAGTGGTTAATAATAGAGCTTGCAGTCAGTAGTGTTAGGAGATAGTGCGTGCTGTCTGCGTGCTCTGTACCCAGTACATACCGCTATAATATAGGGCAGGCCCCTACTTTCAAACATCCAACTTACAAACATCTCCTACTTGCAAACGCAAGGAGACAGCAGCAAGTGAGATGAAAAAAGATGGACGACAAAACAAATTATACAGGGGTGATAACCCTTCCCTATGTTTTCCAAAAAGCTTAAAGATAGTTTTTTTGACTGGAGCTACACTTTAAAAATGTACCGGTTGAAAATGACAAACAGATTCAACTTAACACAACAAACCTACACAGTCCCTGTCTTGTTTGCACCGCCTGTATACTGCTGTTCTGAGTATATAGGGCCTGGGGGCCACACGCATTTCCTTTTTTAATATGGGTACGGGGTTCCCCTTAATATGCGTACAAGACCCAAATAGGCTGGTAATGGGCAGGGAGGGCTACCCATGCCATGTTTCTCAATGATTTTCAACCATATTGCAGGAACCAGATATAACATTAAAACCGCAAGCAGTTTTAAATGGTGTTATTTCCGTTTAATGTCATTTTGTGCAGGGACTGTTCTAAACACGGGAAACACGTGGCACTTCACAGGCATACTACAGACACCCCCCAGGCACCATATTTAAAGGAATATTTCACTTTTTTTTTTTCCACTTTAATCGTCATTAAAATCAGTGCTCCCGCCAAAACGGTAGTTTTTAAAACTTTTTTTTGCAGTGACCCATGTCCCCTGAGGCAGGAGGCAGGTCCCCAAACCCTTTTTAGGACACTATCTTGCATATTAGCCGTTAAAATTAGCACTTTCGAACGTTCGAGTCCCATAGACTTCAATGGGGTTCTAACGTTCGTACCGAACGCGGGGGTCGTTCGCAAGTTCTGGTGCGAACCGAACCGAGGGGTGTTCGGCTCATCCCTACTCCCCACATACTTGAGACCACACAGACAGGACAGACATAAGTAACATGTGGTCCCACATGTAATACATTTTTTAATCTCAAAATACCTCCCCTCAGTAAGTGATCTAAAATGCATGGTTTTCCTTTTTCTGAATCTGGAGGTCCTACACATCACATATCTCCCAGGACGGTAAAAAACTGTTTGATTCAGAAACATGAATACCTTTTTGGGGGGATTCACAACATTATGTGCCAATTGAAGCCTGTCGGTAGTTTGGTATAACCCTTTCATGACTAAGCCCATTTCTGACATTTGGCGTTTACAAGTTAAAATCCGTATTTTTTGCTAGAATATTATTTAGAGCCCCCAAACATTATATATATTTTTTAGCAGAGACCACAGAGAATAAAATAGCAATTGTTGAAATATTTTATGTCACATGGTATTTGTGCAGCAGTGTTTTAAACGCAACTTTTTTAGAAAAGGGACACTTTCATGGATTAAAAAAAAATGAAACAGTAAAGTTAACCCAATTTTTTCAGTAATTCTGAATACTGTATATTTTTTTAAAACCAGTGCTATTGGCAGCCGAGTAAACAGGAAGTGACATTGTGACGTTGCTTCTGTGTTAAGAATCAGGAGGCTGGAAAGAAGCCATTTCCGGCTTCGTTCCAGTCTGTCCCTAGCCGCCAGAAGCGGCAGATTGTCAATTGGCCTTCCCGTGCTACCGTCATTTAGCCGCATCGGTTGCTATCCCTGGATAGCCGATCTCCCACTCTAAACAACGGTACCAGATGATGCCTGCAGCTGCGGGCATCATTCTGGTATAACCCCCGAAAGCCGAGAACGCACATCTGTGTACGCTCGTCGGGAATGGGATAAATAAACTTAGGTTGAGTGGGTAAAACTATTTTTAACTCATTATCTTCCAATAACAGAGGCCAATGTTCCTTAACCACTTGGCACTTAAACACCCTTAATAACCAGACCAATTTTCAGCTTTCGGTGCTCTCACGTTTTGAATGACTCAGTCATGCAACACTGTTCCCATATGAAATTTTTGTCCTTTTTTTCCCACACAAATAGAGCTTTGTTTTGGTGGTATTTAAAGTGGAGGGCCACCCTGAAAAAAAAAAAAATATATAAAAAAATTACAAAAAAAAATAAAAATAAATAAATAAATAAATAAAAAAAAATTTTTTTTTTACTTACCAGAAGTGCCTGTTGCTAGGCACATAATCCTAATCTTCCTCTTCCTCCTCCGCAGAGATCTTCTGTCTTCTCTCCTCCGTGCGGTGTCTTCTGGGTAATGGGTCGCGCTGTGTTCTGGGAACTGTGTGTTCCAGAACACAGCGTGTCCCATTCACAAAGCGCTGCGTGACTCACGCATGCGCAGTAGGAAACGGGCAGTGAAGCCGTAAGGCTCCACTGCCTGTTTCCCTTACAAGGAATGGCGGCGCCGGGACCCGAGAGCAGAGGGACGGGTCGGCCTCGGGCGGCCGATATTGCGGGTGCCCTGGACAGGTAAGTGGGTTGATTAAGTCAGCAGTTGCAGCTGCTGACTTTTTTCTTTTTTTTTTTTTAAACGGCCCTCCGCTTTAATCACCGCTGGGTTTTTTGTGCTATAAAAGAAAAAAGACCGAAAATTCTGTAAAAAAAAATATTTTTCTTTGTTTCTGTTATAAAATTTAGCAGATTCTTCATTTTTCTTCATAAATTTTGGCCAAAATTTACACTACTACATATCTTTGGTAAAAATAAGTACAAATTGGTGTATATTATTTGGTCTTTGTGAAAGTTATAGAGTCCACAAGCTATGGTGCCAATATCTGAAAATTGATCACACCTCAAGTACTGACGGCCTATCTCATTTCTTGAGACCCTAACATGCCAGAAAAGTACAAGTACCCCCCAAATGACCCCTTTTTGGAAAGAAGACATTCCAAGGTATTTAGTAAGAGGCACGATGAGTTTTTTGAAGTTGTCATTTTTTCCCACAGTTCTTTGCAAAATCAAGATTTTTTTCCTTTTTTTTCACAAAATTGTCATATTATCAGGTTATTTCTCACACAAAGCATATGCATACCACAAATTACACCCCAAAACACATTTCCGTCATTTAATGGAGTGAGAGCGGAATTCTGGGAGGATGTCATATGACGATAGGCACTGGTGGGCACTCATGGGTGGCACAGGTGAGCACTGTTGGGCACTGAAAGGATGAAAAGTTAGGTACTTATGGGTGGCACTGATAGGCATCGATACATGGCACTGATACATGGTACTGATATGAGACACTGATGGGCATCCCTGGTGGCACTGGCAGTGGTAGGCATTGTCAGTGGGCACTGATTGGCAGCTGCCTGGGCACAGATGTGCATTTCCCTGGGGGTCTAGGGGGGCATACCTGGTGGTCCTGGGCGGCATTATGGTGGTCCTGGGTGGGATACGTGGGGGGGCTGCGCTGATAAACAATCAGCACAGACCCTCCGTCAGAAGAGCCACCGATCGGCTCTCCTCTACCCGCATCTCTCAGATGCGAGTGAAGAAAATCCAATCACCGACTCTTCCTATTTACATCGTAATCGTAATCAGCTGTGATTGGACATGGCTGACCACATGGTAAAGAGTCTCCGTCAGAAACTTTTTACCTAGATCAGTGTTGCTGGGTGTAAGACTGACCGTAACAACGATCGCCGCGATGTGCACCCCCGGGGGCACACATCGGCTTAATATTTTGAGGACATCATATGACGCCCAGTCAGGATATTGAAACCACTTTGCTGCCACCATTCTGCTATATGGCGGGTGGCAAGTAGTTAATAATTTTTTCAAAATCCCTATACTGTTGATTGTAGCCAGTCAAAAAGACTACACCGTAATCTTGTTGTTTTTTTACCTTCTTTTTGAACAGATTTTCCCTATCCATCTCATCAATAAAGTGGCACAGCAAAATGAAATTTCTAAAGGAAAAAAGTTTAATTCAAACTTGCTTGCAGCTGTAACTTATTTCCTGCTCCCGGAAATATTGATGAAAAATCTAAGAAAAAAACAGCGAGGGTTCCCCCCCAGTCCATACCAGGCCCTTCTGGTCTGGCATGGATTTTTTTTTTCAAATAACGTTTTATTCAATATATTTGCAATACACTTGAAACAGGAAAGGGTAGACAGTGTACAATATATATTGGCTCATGTAGAAAGTAATAAAAAGGAGAGAAACACAAAAACAAGAAAAAAAAAAAAACAAGTCTGAACCAGCTGAAAGAAAAATTCTTATCAGCAATTGCGGGTTTTTTTTTTTCACAGGTCACTATTAGCTAAACCGTTTTTGGCCAATTTTGAATCGTGGGACCTGTATCCAGAGAGCATATAATCAAATGTATCTGAGTTTGCAAATGAACGAGAGTCATAAGATTACTCTCAAGTAAATAGAGGGAAGGGGAGTGAAAAGAGAGAAAATAAAGAGAGAGAAAATAATAAAGAGATCACCCAGGTGGCCCAGCGTATCCAAACAGATCCAGTCCTCCCGGAGATTCCAAGGACTCCATACCTTGTCATGGGCTTCCAGCCTGTCCCGCATCCTGGCAGTCATCTTCTCCATCAGCTCCACATCTTTGATTCTGGCGTGTAGGGCACCAGGGGTGGGGGGGTATTTCTTTTTCAAATGACGAGATCGTTTTTTTTTGGGCTAAGGATAATCGTGGGTGAGGTATGCCTAGCAAAAAAAGATTTGGGGGTCAGGGGAAACTGTGTATCCAAGAGGCGGGCTAGCAGCTGTTGGACCTCCTTCCAAAAGGGGATAATCAGTGGGCAGCTCCAATAAATATGGAAAAGTGTGCATTTGTCCGAATGGCAGCACCAGCAACAGCTGGAGGTAGTGGGGTAGATGGCATGGAGAACATCAGGGGTCATGTACCAAAAAAAAAAAAAAAGTATTTTGTATGCATTTTCTTTGTATAAGGTGCATAGAGAGCTTTTGGCTGCCTGCGACCATATCATCCGCCACTGTTCCATGGGAATTTCCTCATTTTTTTTTCCAATTTGAGCATATATGCATGCTTGCCTTTTAGATTCCATAGAAAAGGCATTTATTATTTTATAGATGTCTGATATTAAACCCTTCTGGGCCGTGCCCACTAGCATTAGATTTTCAAAGGGAGATGGAGGGGGAAATAGTAGATCGGATGAAATGGTTAGGGCAAAGTGGCGTATTTGTAAGTAACTATAAAATGCCTGGCGTGGTAGATCAAATTTGGTGTGGAGGTCAGCAAAAGGCAATAACCTACGTGACCTGGGGTCTATTAGGGTCCCAAAATGAAAAAGATTTTGCGATGCCCATGGGTAAGACATTTGGTGAGTTAGACTGTCTGGCACCTTGGGATTACAAACAAATGATGTTAGGAGCGATCTTTCAGATGTCAGCTTATGTGTCTGAAATCCTGCGCCAGAGGGGACGCAGCAGAGACATAGAACCCAGTAAGCGTTCGGGGGACCTCTGCACTCGCACTCCAGAGCAGACTATTAGGGGTGGATTGGGGCCATCCATATTTTTTCAATTTCTGACCACCTATTGTAGGATCCTTGTGTGAATCATGAAGCGACTGCACGCAATTGGGTTGCTTGGTAGTAATTAATAAGGTTAGGGAATGCAAGGCCCCCATCTAGACGTGATGCCGTCAATACTGATTGGGGTATTCTATGACGCTTGTGGTTCCATGTGAATTTAGGTAAATCCGCTTGTAATCTTCTCAGATGATTATAAGGTATGGGAATAGGTAATGTTTGAAAGAGGTAGAGAAGTTTTGGAAGGATTGTCATCTTTACCGAAGATTTCCTGCCTAGGAGGGAGATACTGTGTTTTTGCCATTGCAGGAGCAGGGTCCTTATCGAGCTAAAGAGGGGGGGGGGGGGGGATTTGCCTGATAAAGGGAGGTATAGCTTGGGGGGATTTGTACCCCTAAGTACTTCAAGGATGTGGATTTCCAGTGGTAAGAGAAGTTGGATTGCAGATGTGCTACTTCTAAAGTTGGGATGTTAATTGAGAGGGCCTCTGATTTAGATGTGTTTATTTTATAACCCGAGAGGGCGACGTAGCTGTCAAGTTCTTTGTGTAGATTAGGGAAGGAAATCCTGGGTTGTGTCAAGGTAAGGATAACGTTGTTTGCAAATAGCGAACTCGTAAATTCATTGCCCCTGACAGCTATTCCTCTTATAGCTGGATTTTGCCGGATGGATGCTGCTAGGGGTTCTACACATAGGGCAAATAGCAAGGGCGACAATGGGCAACCCTGTTGAGTAACATTAGAGACAGAGAGTGGAGGAGAGATTGCAATTGGGGTCCTGATTTGGGAGGTGGGGTTGGAATAAAGATGGCATATTGCCTGCGTGAAAGGTCCGCCAAACCCAATGTGCTGTAGGGGGGCAAACAGGAAAGGCCAGCCCAACCTGTCAAAGGCCTTTTCGGAGTCCAGGCTAAGTAGAAGGGATGGCAAGCCTTCCCTGTTCACCACATCAACTAGGCCAATCATCTTCCTGGTGTTATCCCCTGTCTGTCGGAGAGGAACAAAGCCCACCTGATCTTTGTGGATGAGAGAGGGGAGGACCATATTCAAGTATACAGACAGCAGTTTTGTGAACATTTTTAGGTCCGAGTTTAATAGCACAATGGGCCTATAGTTGGCACAAAGGATAGAATCCTTATCAGGTTTGGGGATTAAAGTGATAAAGGAGCGCTGCATGTCCAATGGGATGGGGGAGTCTTGTAGGAATGCATTAAAGAGTTTGCACATATAAGGGAGTAGGAGAGGGAGGAAGGATTTATAATATTCATAGGGCAGACTGTCTGGGCCTGGGGACTTATGGGCTGTTAAAGATTTAATGTCTCGCTAAGAGGGAATGGGCCTTGTTACCTTTGTCATAATATGCCGGTTTTATTCTAAGGAGTGCCTTCTCTACCTGGCCCAGTGCCAGGTCGTTTAGTGTCATATGTAAGGAGCTTCAGGTTTGGGGACATTTGAAGTTGCAGTTCTAGCCCTCTAAGCTCTTTTTCAGTACTGAGTTTTGTAGCGATAGCCTCCCTCTTCATGGCAGAAGATAGTGCCATACATCTACCACGGATAACGGCTTTATGGGATTCCCAAAGTGTGGGGAGTGAAATATCAGGCGTGTTGTTTTCTGCAAAGTAGTGTTTTAGAGTGGAGACTAGTTCTGATTTTGAGGGGAGGTGCTGTAGGAGAAAGGCGTTTAGTTTCCAATTGCAGGGTCTAATCATAGGGAGCCCAAGTCCAAGGCGATTGAGATTGTGGCATGGTCCGACCAGGAGATTGGGAGGGTCTGTGCAGTATGTGTTATTTTGAGCGTGGGGTTTTTAACAAAGAGATAATCAATGCGAGAGTGCATCTGGTGGGGGGCTGAGTAGAACGTGTACTGGCGGTCCCCTGGGTGGAGAGCCCACCAGGCATCGAAGAGCGCATATCGTCTAGTGAGTTGGCGGAAGAGCTTAGAGTCCCTAAGGGCTCTAGCCGAGGATGCGTGGGAGGTCGCCACAAGGCGGTCCAAGGTTGCCGAATGGGCCAGATTGAAATCACCACCCACCACGAGATAGCTATATTCAGATTTAAAAAGGTGGGCCAATACTTTAGAAAGGAAGCTATGTTGCTGGGCATTTGGTGCCTATACGGTGCAGAGGGTAATATTTTGGGTTTGCCACGTTCTCTGGAGAATAAGGAAGCTACCATGGGGGTCGCTATAATGGTCTAGGTAGATGAAGCGCTGTTCTTAATAAGGATAGCTACCCCAGCCCGTTTATGAGGACCTGAGGAGTGGTAAGCTTGGGGAAAGTGTCTGGAGGCGAATGCGAAGGTTCCCCCTTTATCAAAGTGCGTCTCTTGGAGGAAAATGATATCTGCTCCCGATTTTCTGAATTCCCTTAGCGCCAGGTGTCTTTTCTTATTGGAGTTTAAACCGTGAACGTTCAGGGATAAAATCTTAGCCATGGTGTCATTTTGGGAAAGGGGGGGGGGTCTCACCTGATGTCGGGAGCCGGTGATGACAAGTAGCTAAGGAGTGTCCAGGGACTAGTACGCGAGTCATCAAAAAGCAAAAAGCTTCTTCTTTAATCGGAGAAGGGAGGATTTTAGGATTGCTCAGCCGTTTCTGTGTTTGGCGCTTTTCTGGGACGCCTCTCTGTTCCTGGGTCTTTGTCGCGAGGGGACTCTTCACCAAACAGTGAGATCCCATTCTGGCAGTTGGGGAGTGAACTCCCAGATCTTCACAAAAAGCTTGTAAATCCTCTGGGTATCTCAAAGTTGCAGATTTGCCTTGGTGCTTGGCTGTGAGGCTAAAGGGAAATCCCCAACGATATGGGATATTTTCATCTTGTAGAGTGTGTAGCAAGGGTTGGAGGAGTCTGCGCTTTTGCAGGGTGATCCATGAAAGATCATGGAAAAGTTGCACTGGAGAATCTTTAAAAGTCACTTTGTGGGCCAGACGCGCTAGACGCATTATCTCCTCTTTCAGGGGAAAAGCGTTAATCCTGCAGATAATGTCTCTGGGGTTCAAAGAGTCGTTCTTAGGGCGAAGAGCTCAGTGTGCCCTATCCATTGCAATGTGCCTAGTGGCGGGTTCCCCTAAAAGGTTGTTAAACACATCCTGCAAGATGGTTTGTATGTCCTCGGGGCCTTCAGCTTCCCGGGATACCTCTTACTCTGATGTTGTTCCTGCGCCCCATATTGTCTAGGTCTTCTATGTGTTGTTGCATGTCCCGTAACAAGGTACGGTGGTCAGCCCCTTGGGCTTGGACCCTAGTATGGATTATAAAGAAAACTCCACACCAAAATTTAACAAAAAAAACATTGTGGGGTCCCCCCCCAAAAAAAATACCAGGCCCTTTGGGTCTGGCATAGATTTTAAGGGGAACTCCAAACCAAGATTTTAAAAAAAAAATTAGCTTGGGGTGCCCCCCTAAAATCTATACCAGACCCTTATCTGAGCACGCAACCTGGCAGGCCGCAGGAAAAGAGGGGGCGACAAGGGCCTCTTCCCAACAACCCTGGCCATTGGTTGTCGGGGTCTGAGGGTGGGGGCTTATCGGGTACCGCGGTGTACATCTATAATTAATCACGCCACCCCATGGACATGAAAATAGAAAAAAGAAACCAAAAAAATCCTCCTTTATGGTAGGGCCACCTGGTGACTGCTGTCTTTTGGCTTTGACAGTTGTTATATAGGTAAAGGTGGGGCCACCTTCTGACGTAACCAGATGACCCCGTCTGACATCACATGAAGAAGGGGGAGGTCACTCGGTTACATCACCTGGTGGCCCCACGGCTGTCACAGCCAAGAGACAGCAGTTGCCGAGAGGCCTCCCATCGAGGCGGAACTTTTAAAAAAAATTTGGGTCCATCGAGCGGTGTGATTAAAGATGGATTGACATCGCAGGACACTTTTTTTTTTTTAAATAAAGGAATTGTCAAAAACTGTCTATTGTGGTTTTTACTTTGACAGTTTTTTGGATGCATGGGTAGGGGTACAATGTTGCCCATACCCATTCACATGGGAGGCGGGATCTGGGAGCCCCCTTGTTAAAGGGGGCTTTCAGATTCCGATAAGCCCCCCACCCACAGAGCCTGACACCCAATGGCCAGGGCTGTCGGGGAGAGGCCCTTGTCCCCATCCCCAACCTCCCCATATTAAGGCCTGGTATGGTTCAGGAGGGGGAGCGCTCGCTCATCATCCCCCTTTCCTGGCCTGCCAGGCTGCTTGCCTGGATAAGGGTCTGGTATGGATTTTGGGGGGGACCCTATACTGTTTTTTTAAATTCTGGCATAGAGTTCCCCTTGAAATCTATACCAGACCCAACTGAAGGTGAATTGGGCATCTGGCACTCCAGGAGGCACTGGGGCTGATTTACTAAGATGAATGCACTGTGCCGGTTCATACCTCCATTTGTGCACCAGGTAAATTGTCAAGTAAGTGTATGAACCGCCGCACGCATACGCGCAACACATAATATGCCGGCGCAATTCATAGTAGCGAGCGCCGTATCATTAACAGTGCATTCACACAGGGGCAGCACGACTTCCAGCGCGACTTTGGGAGACAACTTGGACATAACTTGAGTGTGAATCACAGCGCGACTTACAACGTGACTTTAAGTCACCCCAGGCCAGGCGATTTTAATTAAAAAAAATGGCATGGGTTCCCCTCCAAGAGCATACCAGGCCTTCAGGTCTGGCATGGATATTAAGGGGAACCCTGCGGCAAAAAAAAAAAGGCATGGGGTCCCCCTCAAAATCCATACCAGACCCTTATCCGAGCACGTAACCTGGCAGGCCGCAGGAAAAGAATGGGGGGCGAGAGAGCCTCCCTCATGAACCGTACCAGGCCATATGCCCTCAACATTGGGAGGGTGCTTTGGGGTAGTGGCCCCCCAAAGCACCTTGTTCCCATGTTGATGAGGACAAGGGCCTCATCCCCACAACCCTGGCCGGTGGTTGTGGTGGTCTGCTTATCGGGGTCTGCTTAACATGTACCCCTACCATTTCACCAAAAAAGTGACAAAAAAGTGTTAAAAATTACAGGAGACAGTCTTTGACAAGTCCTTTACTAAAGTCTTCTTTCATCTTCTTTCTTCTGGTCTTTTTCCTTCTTCCATCCTTCTGTTTCTTCATCTTCTTCCTCCGATCCGCTTCTTCTTGCTCCGGTGTTCTCGTTGGGGGGGGGGGCATTACCCCAAAGCACCCTCCCAATGTTGAGGGCATGTTGCCTGGTACGTTTCAGGGGGGGCACTCTCTCGCCCCCTCTTTTCCTGCGGCCTGGGTGCTCGGATAAGGGTCTGGATTTTGAGGGGAACCCCCATGCCATTTTTTTTGGGCATGGGTTCCCCTTAGTATCCATGCCAGACCTGAAGGGCCTGGTATGGATTTTGAGGGGGACCCCCACACCATTTATTTTTTTGGGCGCGGGGTTCCCCTTAATATCCATACCAGACCTGAAGGGCCTGGTATGGATTTTGAGGAGGACCCCCACACCATTTTTGTTTTTTGGCGCGGGGTTCCCCTTAATATCCATACCAGACCTGAAGGGCCTGGTATGGATTTTGAGGAGGACCCCCACACCATTTTTGTTTTTTGGCGCGGGGTTCCCCTTAATATCCATACCAGACCTGAAGGGCCTGCTCATGGAATTTCAGAGGACCCCCACGCATTTTTTTTTCTTCAATTTTTTTCTTAATGCTAACATGACCTGTGTGCAAATAGTCTTAAAAAAAAACATAGACGGGGGCGTGTCCTGACGTTGATGGCGGCGGATGTGGATTTCAACAGCTCCCAAGACTCAAGAAGAAATCCACCGCCATCCGCACGATTAACGGCACTTTCGGACAACATTACACCACCACAGCAACTGGCACAAACAGCAGCTCATACCTGGGCAATTATTTCGAGCACATTTGCTCCACGGATGCCTTTGTCCCCTCGCCGAGGATCCTGCTTGTCCGCCGCCATCTTGTTTACACGAGGCCTCCCGGAGATTCCGATATTAACACCCTCCTGAAGGTAAGAGACGACCATCTGTCCACCTTCCGTCACTCTCCCGCACCCCACATAGGGTCCGGTGGCCGCCCAGTGCTTTTTTAATCCCCGGGGGAGCCGTAGCTGGTCGCGGCCTAGTCGGGCCTGGGAATCACCGGCCTTTCCTGGGGCAGTCGCCCAGAAGAGTGGATAGCGGCGGGCCCGCACCTCACTGGACGTTCATCTGTCCTTCCAAGCCATCCATCCCATCTGGATATAGGACCCAGAGGCCGCCCAGGACTTCTATAACCCCATCAGCGCTGCTGCCGGTCCCGGCCTGGTGCGGCCTACTTAGGCCTCAGAATCCCCGGCCTTGCCTAAATTGGCTACCCGGGAAGGGTTCCACAACCGGCCTGGCCTTTTCCTGTGGCCTTATACAGTAACCCACAACTGGCCAATCCTCTTTTAATGAGACACACATAGAGGCTCAGTAAAAGACTTACTATCCCAACAATCAAAGCCTCTCCTGAATCAACAGGCACCCCAGGCTTGAGTGATTAAGACACCCTCTCTACCTCAGTGACACCCAGGCTCAGGGGGATGTCCATTGCCCTTATGAAACATACCTGACTATATTGAGAAGAGT
Source organism: Lithobates pipiens (assembly GCF_037356315.1). Classification (NCBI taxonomy): domain Eukaryota; kingdom Metazoa; phylum Chordata; class Amphibia; order Anura; family Ranidae; genus Lithobates; species Lithobates pipiens. The sequence continues at coordinate 156,314,192 of NW_027507791.1, read as the reverse complement.
GCCTCAAATCTTTCAGCCTGACCTTCCCCCACCCCAACAGCAGGTAAATTTATTTGCCTTTACAACCACCCTTTTTTTTTTTTTTTTTTTATGGGGAGCATGCGCGGCGTGGAGCGGGGCAGCCGCACTTAAGGAGAACCCCAGCATACACGGGGCTTTCAGCCACAATCCCGGGGCTATAAACACCAGATAACGCTTGTTTTATACACACCTCCGACGATAAGACTTTGTGCATGCCTAATTCGCAGAAAGGGAGACGTGGGAGCCACCAGAAGTCCCGTTCTCTATACCCTCTCAGATCACAGACTCCAGGAAGCATGGCAAAAAATGGCACCGGCAGCGGTCTTCCGTCATCTGCTACCTTCCCTCACACTACAGAGCCTCAGCAACATGACTCAACTCCTGCAAACAACAGTGAGTACAATCCACTTTTAAAAGCTGAACTGGATGCTAGCTTAGAGGCATTATATACTAAACTACATTCCAACTTTCAAACTGAGATACAAAAATCTACACACACGCTGTCTCAGGAGATAGCAGCCATTGGAACGCGCACAGACCTATTAGAGAACAAGCATGATGAGCTTGCAATCGCTTTTAACGATCTCTCAAGAGAACATGAAACACTTTCTTCAGCATTTACACAGTTACAAGCGCACGTGGAAGATTTGGACAATCGTAACAGAAGAAACAACCTTAGAATCAGAGGCGCTCCAGAATCGATCACAGATTTAATCGCCTATTCCATTCCCTACTACCCGAGCAAGACCCTACCTCCTTTAAAATGTGCCCGAATTCACCGCGCTCTGAGGGCTAAACCTCCTCCTGACAAACCCCCAAGAGACATTGTCTTATGTCTAAAAGATTTTCTTATTAAAGAAGAAATAATGCGGGCAGCACGTGGTATCAGGAATATCACATTGGATGGGGTACAACTGCAACTCTTCCCAGACATCTCCCAAGCAACGCTGGATAGACGCAGAAATATGAAGGAGATTACTTCGGCTCTCTTCACAGCCAGAATCAGATATAGATGGGGCTTTCCCTTTAAGCTGATAATCCCTCATAATGGCACCACATATATAGCTACCAACAAATCAGAAGGAAGAGACATTCTAACCAAACTAGGCCTCCTGGATCCCAGCAACATTCCTCGCACCCCAGTTACACCACGCCCTGCTCCAATATGGAACACCCCAGCATCAAGGAGAGATGGTCGCAGAGCGAGACATGAAAGCGCACAATGGAACTAATACCCTGTTTCCCCGATAGTAAGACACCCCCGATTGTAAGACGTATCGGGAGTTTCAGAGGGGTCGGCTAATATAAGCCGTACCCCGAAAGTAAGACATATGTCTTACTTTTGGGGAAACACGGGGGTATTGCCGCCTCCCTCTCATCTAGCTGCGCGCCGCCTCCTGCCCACGTCCGCACCGTCCCCCTCTCCATACGTCGCCACGTCTGCCATTTCCCTCTGATCTTAATGAGCGCCGCCTCCTATCCACGCCTGAGCCGCCCCCCTCTCCATACGTCACCGCGCCGTCCCCTGCACTTGTCACTGCCGCCTCCTGCTTAAAATACGGTAATGCACACAGTATTAATCATACATCAGTAAAACATACACACTGGCATACTGGGGAATCATCTGCTGTATGTAACCCAGTGGGTATCAGCAGGTGTCACACTGGATTAAATACAGCAGGTGGTACTGTATCAAACATAAATCTGTTTTATCTTCCAGTATTCCACTGTTCGTTCGTACCATTTTTCATTGTTTTACATGTTATGCAATGTTGTAACAAGACATTCTTGGCACTTCCTTTTATAAAACTGTTTTGTGGTGAATACAATACTGTTCAGGTTGTTAATAAATGTTAATTTTATGGTTAAAACAAAAAATTCGACAATTTTTTTCCAATATAAGACATACCCCGAAAGTAAGACATAGTGGGGCTTTTGGGGATAAAAAGAAAGTAAGACACTGTCTTACTTTCGGGGAAACACGGTAGTCTCCCCTCTCTTACATGAAGATTGACTAAACATTCTCTACGGGTATACCATTCTACCTCCAACAAGCGGAATTTTTTCCTTTTTTCTTCTTTTTTGCATTTTCAGACTTCACTAACTTTAATAATTTTTCCCTTTTTCCATCTAACTTTTGTTTTCAAATTTATTTATTTTTTATTATATATATCCCCCTTTTTCTCCTCCATATATTCAGCCCAACAATACGAAGGTTATTTTCCCAGATTTTATAGTGTTCAGAGCTATTTTCAATACTACATTTAGTAGTTAGATTGATTTTTCACAGAAGTTACTCATATTTACATGTTTTTTTCTACCAAAGCTCTGGTTTACCCAATACTGCCATTTTGTGTCTGTTTATCGGAACTGCAGAACCTCTGACAGATTTGGTTGAATACATTAGGTTTGCTCTTTTTAAATTAATAAGAGAACCTTTTCTCTCACACCCTTTCCCTTCTTTAGCTTTTTTCAAGCCTTTTTTTTTGCACTTAAGCTTACTCTCCGCATATATACATATTTTTTTTATTTTTTCTAATTTTTATTATTTTTCCTTTAATTTCTGTCTACACTTTTTTCATATATTCTTGATTTCTCCCTATACATATGCAGCCTAGCAACACAAAGGTTGATATCCTAGATTTTATAATGAGCAAAGTTGTCCTCAATACTACATGTTTTGGCTATACCTGATTTCACAAATACCACTTATTTATACATGTTCTTTTCTACCAGAGCCCTGCTTTACCTAATGCTGCCATCTTGTGGTTATTTAGAGGTGCTGCAGAGCCTTTGATAGATTTTTGCTGAATATACTGTTTGTTCTATTTAAATCATCAAGAATACCTCTCCACTTTTTTATTTTTATTTTCCTTTTTCCACCCTGTCCCTCATTTAATTTTTTATTTAAGCTTTTTTGCATTCTGGCTTTCTCTTTACTTATACATATAATTTTTTATTTTATGTATTTATTTATTTATTTTTCTTTCTTCTCTCTCTCTTTTTTTTTTTTTTTCCTTTCCTCTCATTTTCACTATTTACTCTTGTTTCTTACAGGCAGCACAAAATTATATATCACTTTTAACCAAAGTGGCTGCCCCGCCCTATGCCGTCATGATTTACCCCCACTCAGTTACTATGTTCTCCCTACACAAAGGGACTTCTCAACTATTACCCTATTTTGATTTCAAAGTTTATACATTCAGATATATTATACTGTTTTTGGTACTTTTTTGTAATTTTCTTACACTGAGTTTTAGACCGGCTGGTCTAAACAAATTTCTCTGTCGGTTGAGGAACCTTTTTTTTCTCAACCCCTTACAATTTTTATTTTTATTATTATCATTACGTCCATTGTTATTACTCTGGTTATTATTACATGTTCATATTTGGCAGAACCAAAAATCTACTGAATCATTTCTAATGTTTTTGTTTAATTATAGATATGGTACAACTTTTCTATTAAGCTTAGATATGCATAGTTTAAGAAGAAAAATATTGACTAATTCATCATACACATTAATACACCCAATCACACTTCATTATTGGTGGTATGAGTTCACCGAATACTTTGCATTACCTTTACTTTCAGCTGATCCCAAGACCCATAAAAAATTACAATGACTATTACAATAGTATCACACAATGTTCAGGGCTTCAACTCCCTGAACAAAAGGAAAAAAGCTTTCGTACAATATAAAAAAACTCAATGCAAAAATAGTAATGTTACAAGAAACTCATTTCATGAAGGACAATCACCCTACCTTTTTCCATAAAACATTCAATCAATCCTTTTACACAACCTCCTCCTCCAAGACCAAAGGAGTTGCTATTTTTTTACACCATTCCTTCCCACTAGAAGTTCAACAGGTTTACAAGGATCCAGACAGTAGGTTTATAATCATTAAAGGCTCCCTCTCAGGTAGAGACATCACAATCGCTAATATATATGCCCCTAGCGACGCCCAATCCACTTTTTCCCTACAATTTTTCAATACACTTCAACAATTTCACTCACCACATATTATTTTAGGAGGCGACTTTAACTCAGTCCCCCAACCCAATCTCGACCGCAGCAGACAAAACCCAAATTCTAAATCTTTCTCAAAAACAACCACCTCACACATTAATGACTTACAACTGATTGATTCCTGGAGAGCACTGAATATAGGCGCACGAGAGTACACCTTCTACTCTCACCCACATGACTCTTATTCCCGGATTGACCACATACTATGTACCCCAATAATTCTAGCTAATGCAAAAGACGCCACTATACTTCCCTGCTCTTGGTCAGATCACCATATTGTCACATTTAGTACCCAATTTATTGGTTTAACCTCTACCCCGTACTCATGGAGACTCAACGAATCTCTACTAACAGATCCTACCCACCAACATGAAATTGAAACGGAAATAAAAGAATATTTTTCATTAAACTCAACACCAGATATTTCCCCATCTACGCTTTGGATGGCACACAAAGCAGTTCTAAGAGGTCACCTTATCAAACGTGCTGCCCAAAGTAACAGACTGAAATGGGAAAAAATCCACGCTATCACTAAAGACCTTAACAAATTATACAAAGTCCATACAAACACTCATGACCCCGACATCTTTAATATGATATCCCAAAAACGTAATGAACTGGATTCCTTATTAACGTTTAACCACTTGCTTACTGGGCACTTAAACCCCCCTCAGTCCCAGACCAATTTTCAGCTTTCAGCGCTGATGCACTTTGAATGACAATTGCGCGGGCATACAACACTGTACCCAAATGAAATTTTTATCATTTTTTTTCCCACAAATAGAGCTTTCTTTTGGTGGTATTTAGTTACAGCTCGGAGTTTTATTTTTTGCTAAACAAACAAAAAAAGATGCAAAAAAAAAATAAAAAAAAAAATCATGTTTTAATAGTTTGTTATAAAATTTTGCAAACGGGTCATTTTTCTCCTTCATTGAAGTGCGCTGATTAGGCGGCACTGATGGCTGCATTGGTGGGCACTGATAGGCTGCATTGGTGGGCACTGATAGGCTGCACTGGTGGGCACTGATAGGCATAGTTAAGGCGGCACTAATAGGCACAGATAAGGCGGCACCGATGGGCACAGATAAGGCGGCACTAATGGGCAAAGATGGGCACAGATAAGATGGCATGGATGGGTGGCACGGATAAGTGGCACGGATGGGTGGCACGGATGGGCACTGATAGGTACCACTGATAGATGGGACTGATGGGCACTGATAGGTGGCACTGATAGGTGGCTCTGATAGGTGGCACTGCTGGGCACTGATGGGCGGCACTGCTGGGCACTGATGGGCGGCACTGCTGGGCACTGATGGGCGGCACCTTTGAGGCACATTGTGAGCACTGTGGGTGGCACTGCTGGATGGCACTGTGGGTGGCACTGTGGGCACTATGGGCACTGCTGGGTGGCACTGATGGGGGGCACTTACTTTTATTCAGGATGGCACTGCGGTGGGCAGGTGGGCACTGGCAGGGGGCAGGTGGTCAGCTGTATTGCTGGCCGTGATCGGGACTGATGTCCCGATCACGGCCGCCGGTGATCGGCTTTTTTTTTCTCTCCTCGCGCTGTCAGCGCGAGGAGGAATAATAGCCAATTACCGGCTCCATTCTATCACATGATCAGCTGTCATTGGCTGACAGCTGATCACGTGATAAGGGGTCGGGATCGACCCCTTGCACGGATCGGTGATCAGACGAGTCTCACGGACTCGCCGATCACAGAGCGCGCCGCGCGCGCCCCTCAGGGCGCGCGCAGGCCGCTCGTACCCGGGACGACGTCAATAGACGTAGTCCCGGAAAAGTAGATCCGCGCTAATGCCGTCATTTGGCAATAGCGCGGATCCCAAGTGGTTAAAGCTGAAAAGGCACTTAGATGGTCGAAGGCTAAATTTTTCTTATCTAGCAACAATTACTCCACAATGTTCGCACGGAAGCTTAACCAATCCATCAAGCCTACACATGTTTATAAACTCAAAAATAATTCCAATCAAATAATCACTCACCCACAAGAAGTACTCTCCATTTTCAGGAATTTTTACTCTAATTTGCTGTCAACCCCATCCTCACCTATCCCTCCCACATCACTCTCTTGGCTAGACAACCTTCACTTTCCCAAACTTACACAAACACAATTAGATACTTTAAATGCCCCATGCACAGAAGAGGAATTACTTACAACAATTAAATCCCTCAAAAAAAATTCCGCCCCAGGTCCGGATGGATTCTCCTCCTTCTATTACAAACAATTCCACCAAGTATTAATACCAAATTTAATAAAGCTATATAATAATGTTCTAAAAGGGAACCACTTCCCAGAAGAGATGTTACATGCAAATATGTCACTCATTCCGAAACCAAATAAAGACCATACATTACCACAGAACTACAGACCAATCTCAGTAATAAACAATGATCTTAAAATATTCAGTCGAATCTTGTCAAATAGATTGGCGTCAATAATCCCCTCCTTAATTTCTCCCTATCAATCAGGCTTCATCCCAGGCAGACAGATCACGGACAATATAAGATTAGTTACAAATGTTATTCAAGATGCCAATATTAACTCCAAATCAGTTCTCCTCCTTAGTCTGGACATTAACAAAGCTTTCGACAGCGTATCATGGAACTTTCTAGATATAATTTTAGATAAATATGGTTTCAAAGGGGAATTTACACATGCATTCCATGCACTATACCATAACCCATCCACCAGAATTAGACTACCAGGTTGTAATTCAGATTTTTTTAACGTAGGGAGAGGCACTCGGCAAGGCTGTCCCCTTTCCCCATTACTTTTCGCGTTAGCGATAGAACCCTTAGCAACAGCTATTCTACTAAACCCTGACATTAAAGGCTATACTACAAATAACAACACATATAAATTAAGTATGTATGCAGATGACATGATCCTCTTCCTTACACAACCAAACATTTCTCTACCGAACCTGCTTCAAACACTCAACACCTTTGCGTCTCTATCAGGGCTAACAGTAAACGTTTCCAAGTCTGTAGGTATGCCAATTAATATCCCACCAACTCAATTAGATACCCTACGCTCTACATTTAATTTTTCCTGGTCGCTAGAATCACTCCCCTACTTGGGCATCTTCCTTACCCCCAACATCAATGATTTATATTCCAAAAATTATATACCTTTAATTAATAAAATAAGATCTACCCTCAAAATGTGGAAATCATTAAAAATTTCATTCTTAGGCAGAATCACAGCAGTTAAAATGACCATTCTACCAAAAATTTTATATCTATTTAGAGCACTACCAATCAGACTAAATAAAATAATGATCTCAAGATTCCAGACAATTATTAATAAATATGTGTGGCTGGACTCCCACCCACGCCTACCCAAACTGGTATTATATAAACCACAGAGAAAAACGGAGGATTAGGCCTTCCGGACTTTTGGTTATACTATCTGTCTGAAAGATGGGCGCAAATGGCCCAATGGCATATTTACAACTCTAAGATACCATGGGTCAGATTTGAACAAGAGTCTATCAAACCACTATCTATCTCTGGTATTCTCTGGGGCAACAAAATCCCAATAAACACTATTGATGCTCTCAACCAAATAGTCGCACACTCTTATCAATTATGGACTTTACAAAATAAAAAATTCAATCTTATTTCGAGATCTCCACCCCACGCTTCCTTTGTAGGAGATCCAAGATCCCCACAAAACAACAATGATATGGTGGACTTGTCATGGTGGATCAACCATAATTTGACCTCCCTTAAGAACTCTATAGAAAACCACAATTTCTCCTCATTTGCATCTCTTAAATCAAAACATCAGATCCCAAATACAGAATTTTGTGGATATCAGCAGATTAGACATTTCTTCAATACATATTTCCAAACAACAAATCCCCCTCCCCCCTCGTTTTTTGAAAATATCTGCCTTAAAACACCAAGGAATCCCGGACTCATCTCAGAAATATATCATAACCTTCTCAATCACACTGAAATGACCAAACTCCCATACATGATCAAATGGGAACAGGAAACAAATCTCTTGCTCTCATCTCACGACTGGGACATTTGTATTAGCAATCTACACAAATGTACGAGATCAATCACAGTCAAAGAGACAGCACTAAAATTATTTACCAGATGGTACTATACCCCAGTAAAATTACATTCAATATACCCCACAACACCTCGTACATGCTTTAGAGGCTGTAATTCCCCGGGCTCATTCTCACATATCTTCTGGGATTGTCCCAAAATTACACACATATGGAAACAGTTAGAAAATTTTGCCTCAGTGATCACAAATAAAAACATAAAACTAACCCTACAGAATTGCCTCCTATATGCCCCTATCCCCTCTCTTTCCACCTACAATATGAGATTGATTCATACAATATGTGTCGCAATCCATTGGCTAATTGCTTTTAATTGGAAATCGCATTCCGTCCCCTTGGATCACCTTAAAATCAGAATTAATAACATTAATCTGATGGAAAAGATATTCCATATCACACAGAATTCCACACATTTATATAGTAAGAAATGGGATCCCTGGTTTAACCACTCTACCTCCTTTTTTAATACTCCCTGAAATTTGGTCTCCTATACAGGATTGTCTACGGTTTACTGCACTATTATGGCTTTAGCCTATCACCTTACCAAATTAAAACACAAAATATTGAAATATATATGCACTGCATCTTGTACAAATTTTGTATCTATGGTGATTTTCTATGTTTGTCTTGATATACATTGCACTTATGTTTAGGGATGCACCGAAATTTCGGCCGCCGAAAAATATCGGCCGAAAATGCCCTTTTCGGCAATTTGCCGAAAGAGAAAAACGGCCGATAATGGAGCCGGAAATGGGGCAGGGCCAGGGTAGGGGGCGGGGCTCCGCCCCCCACCGCTGGTGCGCCCATCATGAAAAGCTATAACATTCCAAATAGTGCAGGAGAGCCGTCTCCACCACCTGTTTGATCACAGAGCGGGAACATCACAGCTTTTATTTCAATAGCTGTGTGTTCCCGGCCGTGCGCCGTCACGTACAGCCCCTCCCCCTTGTCCGGGCACTTTGATAGACAGATCACCAGTAGGATTGGACGGATGATCTGTCTATCAAAGTGCCCTGACAAGGGGGAGGGGCTTACGTGACGGCGCACGGCCGGGAACACACAGCTATTGAACTGAAAGCTGTGATGTTCCCCTGCTGTGATCAAACAGGCGGCGGAGGCGACTCTCCTCTTCTCTCTTCTCTTTACAGGTTAGCTGCTATGAGGGGACACACTGGCTGCTATGAGGGGACACACTGGCTGCTATGAGGGGACACACTGGCTGCTATGAGGGGACACACTGGCTGCTATGAGGGGACACACTGGCTGCTATGAGGGGACACACTGGCTGCTATGAGGGGAAACACTGGCTGCACCGGGGGACACACTGGCTGCACCGGGGGACACACTGGCTGCAACGGGGGACACTGGCTGGCTGCATTGTATCAATTGTATCATGTGTCATGTATCATGTGTGCAATTTCTGACCATCTCCTGTACCACGTCCCCAGTCTCTGACCATCTCCTGTACCACGTCCCCAGTCTCTGACCATCTCCTGTACCACGTCCGCAGTCTCTGACCATCTCCTGTACCACGTCCGCAGTCTCTGACCATCTCCTGTACCACGTCCGCAGTCTCTGACCATCTCCTGTACCACGTCCGCAGTCTCTGACCATCTCCTGTACCACGTCCCCAGTCTCTGACCATCTCCTGTACCACGTCCCCAGTCTCTGACCATCTCCTGTACCACGTCCCCAGTCTCTGACCATCTCCTGTACCACGTCCCCAGTCTCTGACCATCTCCTGTACCACGTCCCCAGTCTCTGACCATCTCCTGTACCACGTCCCCAGTCTCTGACCATCTCCTGTACCACGTCCCCAGTCTCTGACCATCTCCTGTACCACGTCCCCAGTCTCTGACCATCTCCTGTACCACGTCCCCAGTCTCTGACCATCTCCTGTACCACGTCCCCAGTCTCTGACCATCTCCTGTACCACGTCCCCAGTCTCTGACCATCTCCTGTACCACGTCCCCAGTCTCTGACCATCTCCTGTACCACGTCCCCAGTCTCTGACCATCTCCTGTACCACGTCCCCAGTCTCTGACCATCTCCTGTACCACGTCCCCAGTCTCTGACCATCTCCTGTACCACGTCCCCAGTCTCTGACCATCTCCTGTACCACGTCCCCAGTCTCTGACCATCTCCTGTACAACGTCCCCAGTCTCTGACCATCTCCTGTACCACGTCCCCAGTCTCTGACCACCTCCTGTACCACGTCCCCAGCCTCTGACCACCTCCTGTACCACGTCCCCAGCCTCTGACCACCTCCTGTACCACGTCCCCAGCCTCTGACCACCTCCTGTACCATGTCCCCAGTCTCTGACCACCTCCTGTATAAAAATATTTTTTAAAAACAGTCATTTTCGGTATCGGTGCTGTTTCGGTATCGGTTTCGGTTTTCGGCCTCGTGTATTTTTCATTTTCGGTATCGGTTTCGGCACCAAAAAACCCATTCGGTGCATCCCTACTTATGTTATATCTATGCTTACTCTCTGTACTCTCTCTATGTACCAAATAAAAATCGTTTGTAAACAAAAAAAACAAACAAAAAAAAACCCATAGAATTGAACCATTGCAACAAAAAAAAAAGTCAAGTTGAGAGGTGCGCCTGTTCAACTTATGCAGATGAACCTACGTGACTTGACATATACGAAGATTTTGCCAGCGCAGTGAACCAGAGCACTTGAACAGGCGCAAATGGCATTTGTGCATGTGCAGTGCATAACATGATCTCACGCAGTTCCGAGTGTATTTGCAGGCACAGCAGGCTTACTCTGAGAAAGTTAATATTCTGTCCTATTTTTGCCATATTTGTTACTTGGACAGTCATATCTATACTTCCTCACATCACCCCCATAATATTCGCACTTCCAGCTTCTTTTAATTCTGAGTTGAAGATGCCGTGCGCCAGGTCTATAGCGGTGCACAGATCATGGCTGACAACATGATAGTAAATGGGGAATTGCGCTGTGCTACAGGTGCAAATGCTTTGTGAATACAAAAACGACTGTTGCGTGTCGGCGTGCGCCGCTACTCATGGCGTAAATGCTTTGTAAATCAGCCCCAATGCCCTTGGTTTGAAATAATTTACATTTGATTAGTCAGTCTTTAGGTAGAAACAAAGTTGAACCATGGTAAGGGGGTGATTTAAAAAGAGGCAGTTATCCTCAGAGTGTGTCCAGCAAATTTGCAAAACATATAAAATAAACAAGAGGGAGGGAGGCGACCTCTCTAAGCGTAGTATTAAATCAATATCATTTATTGCACAAGATTAAAAACACTTACAAGATATAAGCAGGAGTCATGCTCATCATAAGTATGTAGTCCTGGCAGTTCTACTGCATCCCACATGCTCCTTGCATGATCCAGGTAGCTGGGAAAGGTTCTGGTGTGATGTTGTGCTGAATAGCTGTACATTCAGGAAAACCAGGAAGTAGTAGTCATCTCCATGCTTTCCAGCTTGAACTGGAAGAGGAAATTATGTCACCTGCAGGGGGCAGGAGGAAGGGGTCAGGACTGTCTCTGGGGAATGAAAACTACATGCTAGAAGCTCACAGCTCCTTGTACTGGCCTGTTGTTCTCTGGAGGAAAGCATCATTAAATACACCCTCCTGAGCATGATGTCCACAGCCGTAGAATTTTGGAAAAGTAGTAGATAATAAATAGTTGGGCTTACAAAGGTTGACAGCTGATGCAAAATAGAGCACATATTGAGCTAAAAGAACAATAGGCCTGTAGAAGGAGCTGTGAGCTCCAAGTGCGTAGCCTTTCATTCCACAGAGACAGTCCTTCCTCCCACCCCCTGCAGGTGTCATCATTTCCTCTTCCGGTTCAAGCTGGACAGCATGGAGCTGAATATTTCCTGGTTTTCCTGAATGTACAGCTATTCAGCACAACATCACACAGAACCTTTCCCGGTGTGGTAAAATTTCCTGCGACCTGTAAATTTCGCTCACCCCGTCACTTCCAGTGCGGCTCCGTCACTGTAACAGCTGATGGCGGGCCTTTACTGCGCATGCGCCAAGTCCGTGATCTTAACGGCGCATGCGCAAGAGCTTTATTTACGCGGTGGTTAAAAATTATACACGGAGACTTGCGGGTGGGCGGGCGGAGCTGAACAGATGCTTAGAACATCAGCAGCAGCCCCGCCCACCCCACTAACATGCCCCTGAATCTTAAGCGGTGGTTAAAAATTATACTCAAGTGGGCGGAGACTTGCGGGTGGGCGGGCGGAGCTTATGGTGAAGAAAAATTATGGCTTCAGCTGCTATTAATAGCAATCGCGCATGCGCGGGATCTTTTCTTATGGTGAAGAAAAATTATGGCTTCAGCTGCTATTAACAGCTGGGGACAGGGACCCCCTTCTCTCCTGGGGACAGGGACCCCCTTCTCTCCTGGGGACAGGAACTCCATCTCCCCTGGGAACAGGGACTTCATCTCACCTAGGGACCCCATCTGCCCTGGGGATCAGGACCCCACCTCCCCTAAGAACAGGAACCTGATCACCCTGTGTGCGCCAACCTCACTGCCCTGCCAGCCATGTGTCCTGTGTGAGGGCCCTCCTGTGACAGCTCTTATAAGGACTTCACCCCACTGTGTGATCCCCCTACATGACTGATCCCTCTGTGTCCAAAACTTACACGGGGAACCCCTCTGTTTGCTCCCCCTACATGTCTGCATACTCTGACCACCCCCTGTACCATTTCCACATCCACTGACTGCCTCCTGTATCCTGTGCACATGTTCCGACCCCCTCTTGTACCATGTCTGTAGCCTCTAGCCACCTCCTGTGTCCTGTCTGCAATCTCTGACTATCTCTTGTCTTTTAACGTGTCTGCAGTCTCTTAGGGGGAGTCTGGAGAGGAATCAAGAGTGAGAGCACCGCCAGGATTGGGATTACGCGAGGAGTCAGATGTGTATGGACTGTGGAGAAGAGACTATAGAATAAAAACCAGAACCACCAACCTGGAGCCGTCTAACTGAGCCCTGCACACTGCACTGGAGAGGAGGTCAGTGACAAGAGGGCAATCATATAAAGGTTTCCCATCATCTCAGTAACACCCCCCCCCCCCCTAGTGTATTCACTCTGCGGAAGGTGGTCTCTGGTCACCAGAGTTCCCCCACCCCCCCATAACATTTCCCGGCATTCCCCTTTACATCAGAATCCGCAGGATTCTTCCCCAAGGCAAAGGAAAATGCTACAGAGCATGATCTAAGGAGGAACTCTGATGTAAGGGGTGCTCTGGTCACCAGAGACCACCTTATATCAGAGTCCACTGCATTCCCATTTACATCAGAGTTCCCACTTACATCAGGGTCTGCAGCATTGCCCTTTGCATCAGGGTTCGCAGAGTTCCCCCTGTTAGATTAGAAGGGATGGAGGCCCAGAGACATGTCCAGAGTACACAGAGGATAGATTAGAAGGGATGGAGGCCCAGATACATGTCCAGAATACACAGAGGATACATGGGATAGATTAGAAGGGATGAAGGCCCAGAGACATGTCCAGAGAACACAGAGGATACATGGGATAGATTAGAAGGGATGAAGGCCCAGAGACATGTCCAGAGTAGGGATGAGCTTCGTGTTCGAGTCGAACATACGTTCGACTCGAACATCGGCTGTTCGCCCGTTTGGCGAATTCCGAACGTTATGGGCCGTTCGCACCAAATTCGTGTGGCGCTCACGGCCCACAATGTACTGTGATGGCGCAGTGCATTGCTGGCTCATGATTGGCCAAGCATGCACTGCGACCCCACATGCTTGGCCAATCACAGCGCCGGCAGCGAGGAGACCCATGATTGGCCACAGGCAGGATGCCTGTGGCCAATCATAGCTCAGGCTGTGTAGTACACGCCCCACACTATATAAGGCAGCCTGCGCGGCGGCCTTGTGTAGTGTGTTGGCATCTGTAGCAGTTAGTGGGTGTTCTGTGTACCTTCAACACAGTATACACCGATCGTTATCGGCCGATTTTACGTTCTTGCTCTTCTGTAGTGGTTGTTGTCTGCGTGCCCTGACCGCAGTATACACCGCTATATCCACCTATATCGCTAAATATCTTGCTCGTTTTAAATAGAGCTTTCAGTCAGTGTTAGGAGATTGTGCATGCTCTCTGCGTGCTCTGAACGCAGTATACACCGCTATATCCACCTATATAGCTAACTATCTTGCTCGGTTAGGTTCGCACCAGAACTTTCGAACGGGCCCCAAATTCGTACGAACGTTAGAACCCCATTGAAGTCTATGGGACTGGAACGTTCGAAATGAAAAGTGTTAATTTTAATGGCTAATATGCAAGATACTGTCCTAAAAGGGGTTTGGGGACCTGGCTCCTGCCCCAGGGGACATGGGTCAATGCAAAAAAATCTTTTAAAAACGGCCGTTTTGGCGGGAGCACTGATTTTAATGACGATTAAAGTGAAAAAAAGTGAAATATTCCTTTAAATATCGTGCCTGGGGGGTGTCTGTAGTATGCCTGTGAAGTGCCACGTGTTTCCCGTGTTTAGAACAGTCCCTGCACAAAATGACATTAAACGGAAATAACATCATTTAAAGCTGCTTGCGGTTTTAATGTTATATCTGGTTCCTGCAATATGGTTGAAAATCATTGAGAAAAATGGCATGGGTAGCCCTCCCTGCCCATTACCAGCCCCTTTGGGTCTTGTACGCATATTAAGGGGAACCCCGTACCCATATTAAAAAAAGGAAATACGTGTGGCCCCCAGGCCCTATATACTCAGAACAGCAGTATACAGGCGGTGCAAACAAGACAGGGACTGTGTAGGTTTGTTGTGTTAAGTTGAATCTGTTTGTAATTTTCAACTGATACATTTTTAAAGTGTAGCTCCAGTCAAAAAAACTATTTTTAAGCTTTTTGGAAAACATAGGGAAGGGTTATCACACCTGTATAATTTGATTTGCCGTCCGTCTTTTTCAGAGCACGCAGACAGCACGCACAATCTCCTACCGCTGACTGCAAGCTCTATTTAAAACGAGCAAGATAGTTAGCTATATAGGTGGATATAGCGGTGTATACTGCGTTCAGAGAAGGCAGACAGCACGCACAATCTCCTAACACTGACTGCAAGCTCTATTATAAAAGATAGATATATCGCTAGATATATAGGTGAATATATCAGTGTATACTGCGGTCAGGGCACGCAGACAACAACCACTACAGAAGAGCAAGAACGTAAAATCGGCCGATAACGATTGGTGTATACTGTGTTGAAGGTACACAGAACACCCACTAACTGCTACAGATGCCAACACACTACACAAGGCCGCCGCGCTGGTGGCCTTATATAGTGTGGGGCGTGTACTACACAGCCTGAGCTATGATTGGCCACAGGCATCCTGCCTGTGGCCAATCATGGCTCTCCTCGCTGCCGGCGCTGTGATTGGCCAAGCATGTGGGGTCACACGAATTTGGTGCGAACAGCCCATAACGTTCGGAATTCGCCGAACGGGTGAACAGCCAGCTCATCCCTACTCTGGACATGTCTCTGGGCCTTCATCCCTTCTAATCTATCCCATGTATCCTCTGTGCACTCTGGACATGTATCTGGGCCTCCATCCCTTCTAATCTATCCCATGTATCCTCTGTGTACTCTGGACATGTCTCTGGGCCTCCATCCCTTCTAATCTAACAGGGGGAACTCTGTGAACCCTGATGCAAAGGGTAATGCTGCAGACCCTGATGTAAGTGGGAACTCTGATGTAAATGGGAATGCAGTGGACTCTGATATAAGGTGGTCTCTGGTGACCAGAGCACCCCTTACATCAGAGTTCCTCCTTAGATCATGCTCTGTAGCATTTTCCTTTGCCTTGGGGAAGAATCCTGCGGACTCTGATGTAAAGGGGAATGCCGGGAAATGTTATGGGGGGTGGGGGAACTCTGGTGACCAGAGACCACCTTCCGCAGAGTGAATACACTAGGGGGGGGGGGGGGTGTTACTGAGATGATGGGAAACCTTTATATGAGTGCCCTCTTGTCACTGACCTCCTCTCCAGTGCAGCGTGCAGGGCTCAGTTAGACGGCTCCAGGTTGGTGGTTCTGGTTTTTATTCTATAGTCTCTTCTCCACAGTCCATACACATCTGACTCCTCGCGTAATCCCAATCCTGGCAGTGCTCTCACTCTTGATTCCTCTCCAGACTCCCCCTAAGAGACTGCAGACACGTTAAAAGACAAGAGATAGTCAGAGATTGCAGACAGGACACAGGAGGTGGCTAGAGGCTACAGACATGGTATAAGAGGGGGTCGGAACATGTGCACAGGATACAGGAGGCAGTCAGTGGATGTGGAAATGGTACAGGGGGTGGTCAGAGTATGCAGACATGTAGGGGGAGCAAACAGAGGGGTTCCCCATGTAAGTTTTGGACACAGAGGGATCAGTCATGTAGGGGGATCACACAGTGGGGTGAAGTCCTTATAAGAGCTGTCACAGGAGGGCCCTCACACAGGACACATGGCTGGCAGGGCAGTGAGGTTGGCGCACACAGGGTGATCAGGTTCCTGTTCTTAGGGGAGGTGGGGTCCTGATCCCCAGGGCAGATGGGGTCCCTAGGTGAGATGAAGTCCCCGTTCCCAGGGGAGATGGAGTTCCTGTCCCCAGGAGAGAAGGGGGTCCCTGTCCCCAGGAGAGAAGGGGGTCCCTGTCCTCAGGAGAGAAGGGGGTCCCTGTCCTCAGGAGAGAAGGTTTCCCTGTCCTCAGGGGGGAGAAAGTTTCCCTGTCCTCAGGGGGAGAAGGGGGTCTCTGTCTTGGGGGGAGGGGGTCCTCAGAGGGGGGGGGGTTCCCTCTCCTGGGGGGGGGTTGGAAGGGGGTCCCTGTTCTGGGGAAAGATGGAGTGGGATATGGGATGGTCTCACTTACCATGACATGCAGGTCCCTCATTTATGCCCGTCTGGGCTCCCTCCAGCAGCACAGATGGGTGATCAGCATATCCCCAGGGAGCACAGCTACGGCTTGACAATCTGGCAGCAATTGATGGGTACAGTGGCTGTGTTTGATAGCACAGTGGCGGCAATTTATGGGCACAGTGGTTGCGTTTGAAGGGCACAGTGAGCCAAGGTTTGCTGGGCATGGTGAGGCGGTGTTCGCTGGGCACAGCGGGGTGTTTGCTGGGCACAGTGAGGCGGCGATTTCTAGTCACAGTGAGGTGGTGTTTGCCGCATTGTGCCCCAAACGCACACACTGTCCCCATACGCAGGCATTGTGCCCCAAACGCACACACTGTCCCCAAACGCAGACATTGTGCCCATATTCTGCTGATTTAATAAATACACTGCATATTCTGATTAACCACTTGAGACCCGCGCTATAGCCGAATGATGGCTACAGCGCAGATCTCCTTTTCCGGGACGACGTCAATAGACGTAGTCCCGTGCACGAGCGGCCTGCGCGCCCCCTGAGGGGCGCGCGCGCTCTGTGATCGGCGAGTCTATGAGACTCGCCTGATCACCGATCCGTGCAAGGGGTCGATCCCGACCCCTTATCACGTGATCAGCTGTCAGCCAATGAAAGCTGATCATGTGATATAACGGAGCCGGTAATCGGCTATTATTCCTCCTCGCGCTGACAGCGCGAGGAGAAAAAAAAAGCCGATCACCGGCAGCCGTGATCGGGACATCAGTCCCGATCACGGCCAGCCCTGCTAGTGCCCACCTGCCCCCTGCCAGTGCCCACCTGCCCCCTGCCAGTGCCACATTAATAAAAAGTGCCCACAGTGCCACCCAGCAGTGCCCACAGTGCCACTCAGCAGTGCCCACAATCTGCCTCAACAAAGGTGCTTCACCCCAGTGCCACATATCCGTGCCCATCAGTGTCATCTACCAGTGCCCAGCAGTGCCGCCCATCAGTACCCAGCAGTGCCACCTATCAGTGCCCATCAGTCCCATCTATCAGTGGTACCTATCAGTGCCTATCAGTGCCATCCATGCCACCCATCTGTGCCACCCATCTGTGCCACCTATCCGTGCCATCTTATCTGTGCCCATCAGTGCCGCCTTATCTGTGCCGCCTTATCTGTGCCTATTAGTGCCGCCTTAACTATGCCTATCAGTGCCCACCAGTGCAGCCTATCAGTGCCCACCAATGCAGCCCATCAGTGCCCACCAATGCAGCCCATCAGTGCCCACCAGTGCAGCCTATCAGTGCCGCCTCATCAGCGCACTTCAATGAAGGAGAAAAATGACCCGTTTGCAAAATTTTATAACAAACTATTAAAACATGATTTTTTTTTTTGCATCTTTTTTTGTTTGTTTAGCAAAAAATAAAACTCCCAGCTGTAATTAAATACCACCAAAAGAAAGCTCTATTTGTGGGAAAAAAATTATAAAAATTTCATTTGGGTACAGTGTTGTATGCCCGCGCAATTGTCATTCAAAGTGCATCAGCGCTGAAAGCTGAAAATTGGTCTGGGACTGAGGGGGGTTTAAGTGCCCAGTAAGCAAGTGGTTAAAAAAATACTATACATATTGGTGCTGCCGAAGTTATAATAAAGCCATCGCCCGCCCGAGTCTATCAATTTTCATCACCAATAAGAATGTGCTTGAATGCATAATTTTTCTGATCAGTACACAATGATCCCGCGCATGCGCGATTGCTGTTAATAGCAGCTGAAGCCATAATTTTTCTTCACCATAAGAAAAGATCCCGCGCATGCGCGATTGCTGTTAATAGCAGCTGAAGCCATAATTTTTCTTCACCATAAGCTCCGCCCGCCCACCCGCAAGTCTCCGCCCACTTGAGTATAATTTTTAACCACCGCTTAAGATTCAGGGGCATGTTAGTGGGGTGGGCGGGGCTGCTGCTGACGTTCTAAGCATCTGTTCAGCTCCGCCCGCCCACCCGCAAGTCTCCGTGTACAATTTTTAACCACCGCGTAAATAAAGCTCTTGCGCATGCGCCGTTAAGATCACGGACTTGGCGCATGCGCAGTAAAGGCCCGCCGTCAGCTGTTACAGTGACGGAGCCGCACCGGAAGTGACGGGGTGAGCGAAATTCACAGGTCGCAGGAAATTTTACCACACCGGCTACCCAGGTCATGCAAGGAGCCTGTGGGAAGCAGTACAACTGCCAGGACTACATACATACATACACTACATACATTTTTTTTTTAAAGCGCCCCTGTCCCCGTGAGCTCATACGCTGAAGCGAACGCATACGTAAGTCCCACCCACATATGAAAACGGTGTTCAAACCACACATGTGAGGTATCGACACGAACATTAGAGCGAGAACAATAATTCTAGCCCTAGACTTCCTCTGTAACTCAAAACATGTAACCAGTAAAAAAAATGTAAAGTGTCGCCTATGGGGATTTTTAAATACCAAAGTTTGGCGCCATGTGCGTGTGCAATTTTTGAAGCGTGACATGTTGGGCATCTATTTACTCTGCGCATCTTCACCTTTCACATTATGCAAAAAAATTGGGCTAACTTTACTGTTTTTTTTAAGCATAAAAATTACTGCGCAAATACCGTGCAAGATAAAAAGTTGCAATGACTGCCATTGTATTCTCTAGAGTCTTTGCTAAAAAAACATATATAAGGTTTGGGGGTTCTATGTAATTTTCTAGCTAAAAAAAATATGAATTCTACATGTAGGAGAGAAATGTCAGAATTGGCCTCGGTGTGAAGTGCTTAAATTACATGCCCCTGTTAAACAGGTGCAGACAAATTGGGCCTTGGGTGTTGGTGGTGCCAGAACAGTGTAACCCCTCACAGTTACTCTTGTTAGGTGCAGGACTTGATAGCTACTGATCCAGGATTGATTCATTTTTATAAATGTGAGCCTATCAACGTGGTCTGTGGTCAGGTGCACTCTTTGATCCGTTACAAACCCTCCAGCAGAACTGAATGTTCGTTCATAAAGCACGCTGGATGAAGGACAGGCCATTAGCTCAATTGCATATTGAGCAAGTTCTGGCCAGTGGTCATCCTCAAGACCCAGTAGATGTTCAGTTGGAAAGGTCTCTAAGTCTGCTGATGGCCTCTAGATAGTCCTACACCATATAAGACAGACGCTGCTGATGGTTACTTGCCCTGGGCACCGAGGACTAAAAAATAGTTTAAAGGCACCGGTCAGCCGGCCACCTTCTCCACTGTCCAGCACCAAGGTCTGGAAAGTCATTACACAAACTTTTCTTCAAAATGCCTTGAAGATGTTTCATCCTCGGTTCCCTCTGCGAAAGCAGGATGAGCTCTGCAACTTTACTCTTGTAACATGGATCAAGAAGAGTTGCCAGCCAGTAATGATCCCTCTCCTTTATACCACAAATCCTAGGGTCCTTTTGCAGGCTTTGCAGAATCAGTGAGCCCATGCAGCATAAGTATGCAGAGGCATTTGATTCTGAGCCCTCTGGATCACTAGGGATGACATTATCAGGAACTACCCCCTCCCAGCCATGTACAACTCCTAGGGTTTCTGGGGACTGAAACCACCCCTTGGAGACTGCTGTGTGTTATCCTGTACATCCATGCTGACACAATCCTCCTCTTCTTCTTCCTGTGTGTTTGGCTGTCCCGCAGGCATGCTATCTGGATAAAGGGGGCCTTGAGAGGAAAGGAAGTCCTCCTCTTTCGCTGTTCTGCCTCAGGTGCCCTGTCCATGATTCCATCATTCTATCTAGTCTTCCAGCAGGAAGACTAGAGGGACAGTGTTACTGATGTATGCATTGTTGCTTCTTACCATCCTTGGGGCCTCCTAAAATGGTGACAGGACAGTTCATGCATCCTTAATCAGTAGTCACTGGTGTGGTGAAAAGAGGCCAAGCTCCCCTGACCCTGTCCTGATGCCATATACACACAGGTACTCATTGATGGCCCTCTATTGTGGGTGCAGCCACATCAGCGTTGCCAATGTTGAATTCCGCATGTCACAAATGAGGCTGTTAGTGGGCAGGTTGAGTTCCCGCTGAAAACCAGCCAGCCGAGCATTGGCATTGCGCGACCGCCATAAATGTCCACAGACTTTTCTGGCCTGCCTCAGCAGATCTTGTAAGCCTGGGTACCTGGTCAAGAAACTCTGCACCACCAAATTCAGGATGTGTGAGAGACTCTCTATGTCAAGAGCACAACCTGGCTTAACAGAACCGGATACCCAACATGTTTTGGAAAAATCATTACAATTCCTTCTTCAGGGGTATGAAGATATATGCTGCAATGTCTAGCATAAAGACAAATAAGTACAAATTAGAAATCTAATATATGAAATTCATGCATCATGAAAAATGGCGGCTGATAGTGTATGAATCAATACCACTGAGGGGGAAGAAAAGTAAGCCGCCATGCATTGGTTAGGAAATCCACAAGGGGCAGCAAACCTCAAACCAAGATCTTTTAAACAAAAATAATAGTAATAGTATCAGACGGGGGTGTAAATTATATACACCGAAAAAAACACACAATATATAGCATAAAGAAATGTGTATAATATATGTTAACCAATATATACAAATTTGGAAACACATATTATATATATATATATATATATATATATATATACACACACACACACACACACACACACACACACACACACACACACACACACACACACACACACACACACACACACACACACACAAGTGGGGCTGGCTACAACAGCCAAAACAATACCATTACCCAAATATATATAGGTCAGAAAGAGAAACTTAAGTGTATATAAATTTGAAGGGACAGGTGAACCTCAATATGTTATAAAATAAATATCGTAGGAGTGCGTGTAGTCAGTTTGCATTTGTTTGTCATTGCGGCCTATATTTATATAATACGCTTTGATTTTCAGTGCTGTGTGGTCAGCTCGTTTTTGTTTTTCAGTTCATTCTTTCAGGCCTTGCTGTTTATCGCTGCTTTCTGTTAGTCCGTTCTGACCAGCCAACCGTTTTGAAGCCATGTTGCTTGTAGGTACTCGTCGTAGAGTTCGTGCTGTGCAGGGGATTGGTGTTGGGCTTTTAGTTTTGACACAAGCCCAGTTCATGAACAGGGCAAGGAGAAGTTCATGGAGCAAGAATTGGTTGCTCCAATGTGACCAATTCTCGCACATGCCTTTGCTTCGTGTGATCTGGGAGAATAATCCTGATGATTTCAGGAATAGGGATGAGCTTCGTGTTCGAGTCGAACATACGTTCGACCCGAACATCGGCTGTTCGCCCGTTCGGCGAAGTCCGAACGTTTTGGTCCGTTCGCGACAAATTCGTGTGGCGCTCACGGCCCACAATGCACTGCGATGGCGCAGTGCATTGCTGGCTCGTGATTGGCCAAGCATGCACTGTGACCCCGCATGCTTGGCCAATCGCAGCGCCAGCAGCGAGGAGAGCCATGATTGGCCACAGGCAGGATGCCTGTGACCAATCATAGCTCAGGCTGTGTAGTGCACGCCCCACACTATATAAGGCCACCAGCGCGGCGGCCTTGTGTAGTGTGTTGGCGTCTGAAGCAGTGGGTGTTCTGTGTACCTTCAACACAGTACACACCAATCGTTTTTGGACGATTTTCGATCTTGCTGTTGTGTAGTGGTTGTTGTCTGCATGCCCTGACCGCAGTATACACCGCTATATTCACCTCACCTATATAGCTAGTGATCTATCTTTTAGAATAGAGCTTGCAGTCAGTAGTGTTAGGAGCTTGTGCGTGCTGTCTGCGTGCTCTGTACCCAGTACATACCGCTATATCCACCTACATAGCTCTTCTCTATTTGAGCCCACTTGCCATCTGCAGGAGTTATTGGAAGTTGTGTGTGCCTCCAGCACAGCACAGTATACATCTGTATATAACCCTTTATCTCTGGTGTTCTATAATAAAGGCATCTGCAGGAGTTAGTGGGTGTTGTGTGCCTCTAGCACAATATACACTACCCAACTGCTTTTTTACCCAACTCCCTTCAGGCCATTACCATGTCTGGAAGGCCAGCAAGGAGAGGCAGACAGGCGCGAGCCGATAAAAGAGGGCAAGCAGGCTCTGTGTCTAGAGACAACAGTGCTGGTCGTGGATGCGGTGCATTGTCATCAGCACGTGGCCATGGGACACGCTTGTCCTTCTTTTCGGCAGCTGGACATGTTGAGCCGCAACATGCCAACGACTTGGTAGAGTGGATGATCAAGCCCTCTTCATCCTCCTCATCCTCTCTCACCCAGTCTCAGGGTACTAGCAAAGCAGCTGCCAACACATCGTCTTCCCTCCTCTCAATGTCATCATCAGTGACTCCTTCCCTAGACCCACCACGTCCTCCTGAGGAGTCTCCTGAACTCTTTGAGCACAGTGTTGGGTACATGCTCCAGGAGGATGCCCAGTGTTTTGTAGCCTCTGATGATGACACTCAGCTAGAGGAAGGCAGTAGCGTGAATGCAGAGAGAGGGGATGCAATCTGGCAGTCATGTTCCACAAGCTGCAGCATACTGCCAGGTTTGCTACAGCGATGAAGAGGGAGGGGATGATGAGGGCACTGACTCCACGTGGGTGCCTGGTAGGAGAGAGGAGGAGGAGGAGGAGGAGGCACATGTCCAACGAGGCAGGATGCCCTCCGGGGGCCAGCTTAGGGGCAGCACACCTACTAAATCACACCGCAGAGCTCCGCCTGTGCAGGGCGCTGCCTCTGCACGTTATTCTAAAAGTTCTTTGGTGTGGGCCTTTTTTGAGACGAGTGCATCAGATCACACCGCTGCTATTTGCAACATATGTCTCAAGCGTATCTCGCGTGGCCAAAACATCAGCCGCTTGGGCACCACATGCTTGACCAGACATATGTTGACCTGCCATGCAGCTCGTTGGCAACCTCAAAGACCCACACCAAAGAACAAAGCAGACCTCTCCTTGCTCCTCATCAGCTGGCATCTCCAACCCCACTAGACCTTCAGTCCTCTCTGAAACCTGCTCTGAGAGGAATGAAGGTGTAGAATTAGGTGTGTCACAGCCAAGTGCTTCCGGGCACTCTGCTAGCAGTACACCCACATCCGATTATAGCAGACAAATGTCCCTGCCCCAGCTGCTGGACCGGCGAAAGAAGTTCACTCCCAGCCATCCACATGCCCAGTGGTTGAATGCTAGCTTGGCTAAATTGCTAGCACTTCAACTGCTGCCTTTTCAGTTGGTAGACTCGGCCCCCTTCCGAGTTTGTACAATGTGCGGTTCCTCAGTGGCAGGTCCCCAAACGCCACTTTTTCTCACGGAAGGCGATTCCGGCTCTCTACCGGCATGTGGAAGGCAATGTTCTTGCCTCGCTGGACAGGACGGTCAGCGGTAAGGTGCATATTACCGCTGACTCATGGTCCAGCAGGCATGGACAGGGACGTTACCTGTCTTTCACGGCCCATTGGGTCACTCTTCTGGCAGCTGGGAAGGATGCAGGACAAGGTGCAGTAGTGTTGGAGGTTGTTCCGCCACCACGCCTCCAAAATGCTACTATTGGTTGTGACCCACCTCTCTCCTCCACCCCCTCCTCTTCTTCTTCCTCCATGGCCTCTTCCAGTGCTCTGTCCTCAGAACCAGCGGTGCTCCATAGGCGTTCCAGGGGCTACGCAAGTACGCAGGCAAAACTATGCCATGCCGTGCTTGCGCTGGTTTGTTTGGGGGACAGGAGCCACACTGGGGCGGATGTTTTGTCAGCTCTGCAGGGGCAGGCCGAGAGGTGGTTGACGCCACGCCAGCTTAAGCCAGAAATGGTGGTTTGCGACAATGGCACCAACCTCCTCTCCGCCCTCCGACAGGGACAACTGACCCATGTGCCCTGCGTAGCTCATGTCCTTAACCTGGTGGTACAGCGGTTCTTGGGCAGGTACCCCGGCTTACAGGATGTCCTGAAGCAGGCCAGGAAAGTCTGGGTGCATTTCCGCCGATCATTTAATGCCTGTGCTCGGCTGGCTGAGCTCCAAAAGGAGTTGAACCTGCCCAAGAACCGCCTTATATGTGACATGCCCACCACGTGGAACTCAACGTTGGCCATGCTGCAGCGGCTGCCCACGCAGCAGAGGGCCATCAATGAGTACCTGTGCGACTACGGCACCAGGACAGGGTCAGGGGAGCTCGGTTTTTTCTCACCACGCCAGTGGGGCATGATCAGGGATGCATGCACTGTCCTGTCACCGTTTGAGGAGGCCACAAGGATGGTGAGCAGTGACAGTGCATGCATCAGTGACACTGTACGTCTTGTCCACCTCTTGGAGCATACGCTGCGTGGAATAATGGACAGGGCACTTGAGGCAGAACAGAGGCAGGAAGAGGAGGACTTCCTTGCCTCTCAAGCCCCCTTTATCCAGACAGTGTTCCTGCTGTGCCACCCATCACACAGGAAGAGGATGAGGAGGAGGAAGAGGAGGAGGAGGATGATTGTGTCAGCATGGAGCAGCAGCAGCAGCAGTCTTGTAGGGATGATTTACAGTCCCAAGAAACACGTGGACTTGTACGTGGCTGGGAGGAGGTAGCTGCGGATCATGTTGTCCTTAGTGACCCAGAGGACTCCGGACCGAATGCCTCAGCTAAGCTTATGCTGCATGGCCTCCCTGATCCTGCAAAGCCTGCGGAAGGATCCTCGTATTCTTTGGATCAAGGAAAGGGACCATTACTGGCTGGCCACTCTCCTTGATCCACGGTACAAGGGTAAGGTTGCCGACCTTATCTTGCCATCGCAGAGGGAGCAGAGGATGAGACATCTCCGGGAGGCCTTGCAGAAAGGTCTGTGCAACGCGTTCCCAGAGACTGGGAGGTTACAAATTCCTGGTCCTGGACAACGTGTTGCTGAGGCATCGGTCAGAAGGAGCGGTGGAGAAGGTGGCCGTCTGACTTATGCTTTCAGACAATTTTTTAGTCCGCAGCCCCAAGGTATGATCGGTTCCAGCAACCATCGCCAGCGTCTGATTTACATGGTGCAGGAATACCTAGGGGCAAGGTCAGACTTGGACACCTTTCCCACCGAAAATCCTCTGGCTTACTGGGTCTTGAGGATGGATCACTGGCCAGAGCTTGCACAGTATGCAATTGAGCTACTGGCCTATCCTGCATCCAGCGTTCTTTCGGAATGCACCTTCAGTGCTGCTGGTGGCTTTATTACCGATCACAGGGTGCGGCTGTCTACCGAATCAGTTGATCGACTGACCTTCATCAAGATGAATCAGTCTTGGATCACCCACAGCTACCAAGCACCTGAAGCTGATGTAACCGAATAATTTTTTTTGAAATATCACATCCCCTCAAGACTGCCTATGCTGATGCTGAGTGACTGTCCTGTTATGTTGATTGTCTATCCTCTTCCTCCTCCGATGATATGTTGGAAGAACATTTCTGTTTCTGGGTGATGCCATCAGCCCAATTTTTCTGCCCCTGTTTAACAGGGGCATTTAAGTACAATTTTTGATGCAATACTTTGCAGCAGGGCTAATTCCTGCAATAAAACAAGAGTATATGGGAGAGGTTGCAGTGTCGTGGCACCAGCACCAGTGCCTAAGGCCCAATTTTTCTGCCCCTGTTCAACAGGGGCTTTAAGTACAATTTTTGATGCAATGTTTTGCAGCAGGGCTAATTCCTGCAATAAAACAAGAGTATATGGGAGAGGTTGCAGTGTCGTGGCACCAGCACCAGTGCCTAAGGCCCAATTTTTCTGCCCCTATTTAACAGGGACATGTAATTACAATTCTTGATATAATATTTCACAGGAGGGCCCGTTCCTGTGCCCACCCAGAGTAACTGTGAGGACTTATAGTGTTGTGGCACCAGCACCACAACCACCAAAGGTCAATTTTTCTACCACTGTTCAACAATGGCATGTAATTACAATTCTTGATATAATCGTTCACAGCAGGGCGCTCCAGCGCCCACCAAGAGTCACTTTGAGGGCTTACAATGTTGTAGCAAAACCAACACCTTGTTCCGCCATTTCTGCAGAGCATATAGGGCAGGCCCCTACTTTCAAACATCCAACTTACAAACATCTCCTACTTGCAAACGGAAGGAGACAACAGCATGTGAGATGAAAAAAGATGGACAACAAAACAAATTATACAGGGGTGATAACCCTTCCCTATGTTTTCCAAAAAGCTTAAAAAAATTTTTTTGACTGGAGCTACACTTTAAAAATGTACCAGTTGAAAATTACAAACAGATTCAACTTAACACAACAAACCTACACAGTCCCTGTCTTGTTTGCACCGCCTGTATACTGCTGTTCTGAGTATATAGGGCCTGGGGGCCACACGCATTTACTTTTTTTAATATGGGTACGGGGTTCCCCTTAATATGCGTACAAGACCCAAAGGGGCTGGTAATGGGCAGGGAGGGCTACCCATGCCATTTTTCTCAATGATTTTCAACCATATTGCAGGAACCAGATATAACATTAAAACTGCAAGCAGCTTTAAATGACGTTATTTCCGTTAAATGTCATTTTGTGCAGGGACTGTTCTAAACACGGGAAACATGTGGCACTTCACAGGCATACTACAGACACCCCCCAGGCACCATATTTAAAGGAATATTTCACTTTTTTTTTCCACTTTAATCGTCATTAAAATCAGTGCTCCCGCCAAAACTGCCATTTTTAAAACTTTTTTTTGCATTGACCCATGTCCCCTGTGGCAGGAGCCAGGTCCCCAAACCCTTTTTAGGACAGTATCTTGCATATTAGCCGTTAAAATTAGCACTTTTAATTTCGAACGTTCGAGTCCCATAGACTTCAATGGGGTTCTAACGTTCGTACGAATTTGGGGTCCGTTCCAAAGTTCTGGTGCAAACCGAACCGGGGGGTGTTCGGCTCATCCCTATTCAGGAATTATGTCAGGTCTGTTGGCTTTGCTGACCCCTTATATCAGCATGGATTATGACACTTCCTACCTGTCCAGTGGGCTGCCAATAGTGTAAGTAAGGAGGGGCTGACCAAAGTATCACACATTATTTATGCATTCAGCTCTCAATGAAGTGAGAAAACACCCCCCCCCCCCCCCCCGCCTAATTTTTTGCAATGGGACATCAGATGGGGTGAGGAATCTGATAAGGGGACCTTATACTTTTGGCTTTAAATACTCATTTGCAAAAATGTTATACTGATCTTTGCCAAAAATGTTTGTGTCTAATCTGCTTGCAATGTTGATGTGCAAAATGACTCTTTTTGTTTTCTTGTTTGACTCCACAGTTTCCTTCAACGCCACAGGAATGGCAGACTGTGGCCTCCCACTTTGCCACCCATTGGGACTTTCCCAATTGTGGAGGTGCAATTGATGGGAAACCGCATCGTCCCACCCCCCAACTCGGGGTCCTACTATTATAATTACAAGGGTTATAATAGTATCGTGATGTTGGCGGTGGCGTCAGCGACATACGAGTTCCTGTATGTGGACGTGGGGAAAAATGGCCGGATGTCAGATGGTGGAGTGATCATGCAGACGGAGTTCTACTGGCATCTCCAGAGTCGCAGTTTGGGCTTACCACCTCCAGAGGAGAATGTGGAAGGACTCTCATTCGTCTTTGTCGCGGATGAATTGTTTGCGCTGGGTGACCATCTTATGCGGCAATTCCCGATGAGGACCCTCACCCTGGACCAGAGAGTTTTTAAATACCAGCTGGCCAGAGCCAGAAGAGTATTGGAGAACACTTTCAGGATAATGGCCAGCCGGTTCCACCTATTTTTGACACCTATACACATGGCGGAATATAAACTGAACCAGATAGTCCTTTCCTGCTGCATTCTGCACAATAAAAAAAAAAAAAAGTACTCTCCAAACTATGTGGCCTCAGTTGGGCCTGACGCAGGCTTTCCAGAACATGCCAACCTGATGGCACTTGAAGCTGGCCGTCCTGGCTTGCCCCCCCCCCCCCCCCCCAAAGCTCCTGCGATGGTCAGAAACCGATACACGGAGTACTTTGTGGGGGGGGGAGGGGGGTCATTTACTGCATGAGTTTGTTTTAGGTGTCTCCTAGCTTTTTTTATTTTTATTTTTATTTTTTTATGTATTTTTCTTTAACAGTGCAAACCAAATTTCTGTGCGAGATGAGGTGGCAGTCTCTTCTTCAGATAATATTTATTATGTTGTGGGTTTGCTACACACACACCTTGTTTTTGTTGTTAATGTATGTAGTGGATTACTGACAAAAATATTCCTCATTTTCAGCACCATGACAGAAATGTGTGGAGTCATGAAAATGGCGTGACTGGGGAAAATTATAAAGCACTGTGGGTGTTATTTACGGGAAATCCACCATGCACTACAAGTGCACTGCAAAAGTGCACTTGAAACTGCACTTGGAGTGCAAAGTGGATTTGCCTTTAGTAAATAACATCCATTGTCACAGAAAACAACAACTTTACTACAAATACTGCTTTTGCGCATTGAAAAAGGAAGCCACACATTGTTGATAATTAAACTTTTTACTCAAAGCACATTCACATGTGCGTTTTTAAAAGGGTTTTACAACAAACCAACATATTTGGTGCATATAACATTATTTTTGGTAACATTAATATAACTTGCCGTTTTTGTGGAAACAGGCATGTATCAAAGCATAACATATAGAACTCAGGAACTTACAAAGTTCAACTTTGAAAAGTGAAGACCATATCAGACATGAGTATGTCTAAACTGTGTTGATATTGCCTTCATCACATGGGGTGTCACCCCTGTAAAAGCCAAATATGGAAGATGCACACAAATTGTTATTCAAACTGGGCATTTTCCTCCTGATACCATGCCTGATGTCAACATGTGCTATCTCCCATCATGGGAGATCAATGTACGTGTTTTGGGGGTGCAACCCCTTCATCTCAGCCACTTTAGTAGCAAGGAAGGGGTTGCACCCACAAAACGTGTACATTGATCCCCCATGATGGGAGATAGCACATGTTGACACACTGTGTGCATCGTTCAAATTTGGCTTTTGTCAAAATAAAATGTTTTTTAAAAAATAAAATGAATGATAACTAGTTTTGGGTGTTTCAGCTTCTCCCTAAAACATCAATGATGTTCTTTATTTTTTGTTGAACACCGTTGATGTTTTCTTGAGATTTTGATTGCACCCCATTATCTTCCCGATGATGATCTGGGCTAGGGATGAGCCGAACACCCCCCCGGTTCGGTTCGCACCAGAACTTTCGAACGGACCCCAAATTCGTACGAACTTTAGAACCCCATTGAAGTCTATGGGACTCGAACGTTCGAAATTAAAAGTGCTAATTTTAACAGCTAATATGCAAGATACTGCCCTAAAAAGGGTTTGGGGACCTGGCACCTGTCCCAGGGGACATGGGTCAATGCCTAAAATGTTTTTAAAAATGGCCGTTTTGGCGGGAGCACTGATTTTAATGATGATTAAAGTGAAAAAAAAAATGAAATATTCCTTTAAATATCGTGCCTGGGGGGTGTCTGTGGTATGCCTGTGAAGTGCCACGTGTTTCCCGTGTTTAGAACAGTCCCTGCACAAAATGACATTAAACGGAAATAACATCATTTAAAACTGCTTGCGGTTTTAATGTTATATTGGTTCCTGCAATATGGTTGAAAATCATTGAGAAAAATGGCATGGGTAGCCCTCCCTGCCCATTACCAGCCCCTTTGGGTCTTGTACGCATATTAAGGGGAACCCTGTACCCATATTAAAAAAAAGGAAATGCGTGTGGCCCCCAGGCCCTATATACTCAGAAAAGCAGTATACAGGCGGTGCAAACAAGACAGGGACTGTGTAGGTTTGTTGTGTTAAATTGAATCTGTTTGTAATTTTCAACTGGTACATTTTTAAAGTGTAGCTCCAGTCAAAAAAACTATTTTTAAGCTTTTTGGAAAATATAGGGAAGGGTTATCACCCCTGTATAATTTGTTTTGTCGTCCATCTTTTTTCATCTCACTTGCTGTTGTCTCCTTCCGTTTGCAAGTAGGAGATGTTTGTAAGTTGGATGTTTGAAAGTAGGGGCCTGCCCTATATGCTCTACAGAAATGGCAGAACAAGGTGTTGGTTTTGCCACAACATTGTAAGCCCTCAAAGTGACTCTTAGTGGGTGCTGGGGCGCCCTGCTGTGAACAATTATATCAAGAATTGTAATTACATGCCATTGTTGAACAGTGGTAGAAAAATTGACCTTTGGTGGTTGATGTGCTGGTGCCACAACACTATAAGTCCTCACAGTTACTCTGGGTGGGCACAGGAACGGGCCCTCCTGTGAAATATTATATCAAGAATTGTAATTACATGTCCCTGTTAAATAGGGGCAGAAAAATTGGGCCTTAGGCACTGGTGCTGGTGCCACGACACTGCAACATCTCCCATATACTCTAGTTTTAGTGCAGGAATTAGCCCTGCTGCAAAGCATTGCATCAAAAACTGTAATTAAACGCCCCTGTTAAACAGGGGCAGAAAAATTGGGCCTTAGGCACTGGTGCTGGTGCCACGACACTGCAACCTCTCCCATATACTCTATTTTTATTGCAGGAATTAGCCCTGCTGCAAAGCATTGCATCAAAAATTGCAATTAAACGCCCCTGTTAAACAGGGGTAGAAAAATTGGGCCTTAGGCACTGGTGCTGGTGCCACCACACTGCAACCTCTCCCATATACTCTAGTTTTATTGCAGGAATTAGCCCTGCTGCAAAGCATTGCATCAAAAATTGTAATTAAACGCCCCTGTTAAACAGGGGCAGAAAAATTGGGCTGATGGCATCACCCAGAACCAGAAATGTTCTTCCAACATATCAGCGGAGGAGGAAGAGGATAGACAATCAACATAATAGGACAGTCACTCAGCATCAGCATAGGCAGCCTTGAAGGGATGTGATATTTCAAAAAAAATTATTCGGTTACATCAGCTTCAGGTGCTTGGTAGCTGTGGGTGATCCAAGACTGATTCATCTTGATGAAGGTCAGTCGATCAACTGATTCGGTGGACAGGCGCACCCTGTGATCGGTAACAAAGCCACCAGCAGCACTGAAGGTGCGTTCCCGAAAGAACGCTGGATGCAGGACAGGCCAGTAGCTCAATTGCATACTGTGCAAGCTCTGGCCAGTGATCCATCCTCAAGACCCAGTAAGCCAGAGGATTTTCGGTGGGAAAGGTGTCCAAGTCTGACCTTGCCCCTAGGTATTCCTGCACCATGTAAATCAGACGCTGGCGATGGTTGCTGGAACCGATCATACCTTGGGGCTGCAGACTAAAAAATTGTCTGAAAGCATCAGTCAGACGGCCACCTTCTCCACCACTCCTTCTGACCGATGCCTCAGCAACACGTTGTCCAGGATCAGGAGTGTGTAACCTCCCAGTCTCTGGGAACACGTTGCACAGACCTTTCTGCAAGGCCTCACGGAGATTTCTCATCCTCTGCTCCCTCTGCGATGGCAAGATAAGGTCGGCAACCTTACCCTTGTACCGTGGATCAAGGAGAGTGGCCAGCCAGTAATGGTCCCTCTCCTTGATCC
This sequence comes from Lithobates pipiens, assembly GCF_037356315.1. Lineage (NCBI taxonomy): Eukaryota > Metazoa > Chordata > Amphibia > Anura > Ranidae > Lithobates > Lithobates pipiens. Next base: position 156,281,645 of record NW_027507791.1, on the reverse strand, counting down.
AAAGAATACGAGGATCCTTCCGCAGGCTTTGCAGGATCAGGGAGGCCATGCAGCGTAAGCTTAGCTGAGGCATTCGGTCCGGAGTCCTCTGGGTCACTAAGGACAACATGATCCGCAGCTACCTCCTCCCAGCCACGTACAAGTCCACGTGTTTCTTGGGACTGTAAATCATCACTACAAGACTGCTGCTGCTGCTGCTGATGCTGAGTGCCAGCCTCCACCTCCATGCTGACACAATCATCCTCCTCCTCCTCTTCCTCCTCCTCATCCTCTTCCTGTGTGATGGGTGGCACAGCAGGAACACTGTCTGGATAAAGGGGGCCTTGAGAGGCAAGGAAGTCCTCCTCTTCCTGCCTCTGTTCTGCCTCAAGTGCCCTGTCCATTATTCCACGCAGCGTATGCTCCAAGAGGTGGACAAGAGGTACAGTGTCACTGATGCATGCACTGTCACTGCTCACCATCCTTGTGGCCTCCTCAAACAGTGACAGGACAGTGCATGCATCCCTGATCATGCCCCACTGGCGTGGTGAGAAAAAACCGAGCTCCCCTGACCCTGTCCTGATGCCGTAGTCGCACAGGTACTCATTGATGGCCCTCTGCTGCGTGTGCAGCCGCTGCAGCATGGCCAACGTTGAGTTCCACCTGCTGGGCATGTCACATATAAGGCGGTTCTTGGGCAGGTTCAACTCCTTTTGGAGCTCAGCCAGCCGAGCACAGGCATAAAATGATCGGCGGAAATGCACACAGACTTTCCTGGCCTGCTTCAGGACATCCTGTAAGCCGGGGTACCTGCCCAAGAACCGCTGCACCACCAGGTTAAGGACGTGAGCTACACAGGGCACATGGGTCAGTTGTCCCTGTCGGAGGGCGGAGAGGAGGTTGGTGCCATTGTCGCAAACCACCATTCCTGGCTTAAGCTGGCGTGGCGTCAACCACCTCTTGGCCTGCCCCTGCAGAGCTGACAAAACATCCGCCCCAGTGTGTGGCTTCTGTCCCCCAAACAAACCAGCGCAAGCACGACATGGCATAGTTTTGCCTGCGTACTTGCGTAGCCCCTGGAACGCCTATGGAGCACCGCTGGTTCTGAAGACAGAGCACTGGAAGAGGCCATGGAGGAAGAAGAAGGGGTGGAGGAGAGAGGTGTGTCACAACCAATAGTAGCATTTTGGAGGCATGGTGGCGGAACAACCTCCAACACTACTGCACCTTGTCCTGCATCCTTCCCAGCTGCCAGAAGAGTGACCCAATGGGTCGTGAAAGACAGGTAACGTCCCTGTCCATGCCTGCTGGGCCATGAGTCAGCGGTAATATGCACCTTATCGCTGACCGCCCTGTCCAGCGAGGCAAGGACATTGCCTTCCACATGCCGGTAGAGAGCCGGAATCGCCTTCCGTGAGAAAAAGTGGCGTTTGGGGACCTGCCACTGAGGAACCGCACATTGTTCAAACTCACGGAAGGGGGCAGAGTCTACCAACTGAAAAGGCAGCAGTTGAAGTGCTAGCAATTTAGCCAAGCTAGCATTCAACCGCTGGGCATGTGGATGGCTGGGAGTGAACTTCTTTCGCCGGTCCAGCAGCTGGGGCAGGGACATTTGCCTGCTATAATCGGACGTGGGTGTACTGCTAGCAGAGTGCCCGGAAGCACTTGGCTGTGACACACCTAATTCTACACCTTCATTCCTCTCAGAGCAGGTTTCAGAGAGGACTGAAGGTCTAGTGGGGTTGGAGATGCCAGCTGATGAGGAGCAAGGAGAGGTCCGCTTTGTTCTTTGGTGTGGGTCTTTGAGGTACGCTTGCCAACGAGCTGCATGGCAGGTCAACATATGTCTGGTCAAGCATGTGGTGCCCAAGCAGCTGATGTTTTGGCCACGCGAGATACGCTTGAGACATATGTTGCAAATAGCAGCGGTGCGATCTGATGCACTCGTCTCAAAAAAGGCCCACACCAAAGAACTTTTTGAATAACGCGCAGAGGCAGCGCCCTGCACAGGCGGAGCTCTGCGGTGTGATTCAGTCGGTGTGCTGCCCCTAAGCTGGCCCCCAGAGGGCATCCTGCCTCGTTGGACATGTGCCTCCTCCTCCTCCTCTCTCCTACCAGGCACCCACGTGGAGTCAGTGCCCTCATCATCCCCTCCCTCTTCATCGCTGTAGCAAACCTGGCAATATGCTGCAGCTTGTGGAACATGACTGCCAGATTGCTGTCCTTCTTGAGCATCCCCTCTCTCCGCATTCACGCTACTGCCTTCCTCTAGCTGAGTGTCATCATCAGAGCCTACAAAACACTGAGCATCCTCCTGTACCCAACACTGTGCTCAAAGAGTCCAGGAGACTCCTCAGGAGGACGTGGTGGGTCTAGGGAAGGAGATGATGATGACATTGAGACGAGGGAAGACGATGCGTTGGCAGCTGCTTTGCTAGTACCCTGAGACTGGGTGAGAGAGGATGAGGAGGATGAAGAGGGCTTGGTCATCCACTCTACCAAGTCGTTGGCATGTTGCGGCTCAACATGTCCAGCTGCCGAAAAGAAGGACAAGCGTGTCCTATTGCCACGTGCTGATGACGATGCACCGCGTCCACGACCAGCACTGTTGTCTCTAGACACAGAGCCTGCTTGCCCTCTTTTATCGGCTCGCGCCTGTCTGCCTCTCCTTGCTGGCCTTCCAGACATGGTAATGGCCTGAAGGGAGTTGGGTAAAACAGCAATTGGGTAGTGTATATTGTGCTGGAGGCACACAACACCCACTAACTCCTGCAGATGCCTTTATTATAGAACACCAGCAATAAAGGGTAGATAAAGGGGTATACTGTACTGGAGGCACACAACACCCACTAAGCCCTGCAGATGGCTCTATTAGAGAACAGCAATAAAGGGTAGATACAGGTGTATATTGCGCTGGAGGCACACAACACCCACTAACTCCTGCAGATGCCTTTATTATAGAACACCAGAGATAAAGGGGTATACTGTACTGGAGGCAAACAAAACACCCACTAAGCCCTGCAGATGGCTCTATTAGAGAACAGCAATAAAGGGTAGATACAGGTGTATATTGTGCTGGGGGCACACAACACCCACTAACTCCTGCAGATGCCTTTATTATAGAACACCAGAGATAAAGGGGTATACTGTACTGGAGGCACACAACACCCACTAAGCCCTGCAGATGGCTCTATTAGAGAACAGCAATAAAGGGTAAATACAGGTGTATATTGTGCTGGATGCACACAACACCCACTAACTCCTGCAGATGCCTTTATTATAGAACACCAGCAATAAAGGGTAAATACAGATGTATACTGTGCTGTGCTGGAGGCACACACAACTTCCAATAACTCCTGCAGATGGCAGATGGCTCAAATAGAGAAGAGCTATGTAGGTGGATATAGCGGTATGTACTGGGTACAGAGCTCGCAGACAGCACGCACAAGCTCCTAACACTGACTGCAAGCTCTATTATAAAAGATAGATATATCGCTAGCTATATAGGTGAGGTGAATATAGCGGTGTATACTGCGGTCAGGGCACGCAGACAACAACCACTACAGAAGAGCAAGATCGAAAAATCGGCCGATAACGATCGGTGTATACTGTGTTGAAGGTACACAGAACACCCACTAACTGCTTCAGACACCAACACACTACACAAGGCCGCCGCCCTGGTGGCCTTATATAGTGTGGGGCGTGTACTACACAACCTGAGGCCCTGAGCTATGATTGGCCACAGGCATCCTGCCTGTGGCCAATCATGGCTCTCCTCGCTGCCGGCACTGTGATTGGCCAAGCATGCGGGGTCACAGTGCATGCTTGGCCAATCATGAGCCAGCAATGCACTGCGCCATCGCAGTGCATTGTGGGCCGTGAGCGCCACACGAATTTGGCGCGAACGGCCCATAATGTTTGGAATTCGCCGAACGGGCGAACAGCCGATGTTCGAGTCGAACGTATGTTCGACTCGAACACGAAGCTCATCCCTAATCTGGGCACTTTCACTTGTAAAAAGCGATTCTTCTTTCACAACATCCACATCACCTAAAAATAAACCGAAAACCACCATGTATTATAAAAATACAGGCATACATGTATTACCTGAAGCTGTGGTCTCAAACACTCACCTGTTGTGGTGTCAATTTGGCCAATTTCAACAACCTCTCCTTCCTCCTCCTCCTCCTCCTCTGCTTCTGGTTTTTGGATTTCCCCTTCTTTGGGAGGTGTGGGGTCCCTGGTGTCCTCAGACATTCTGAGTCTTCTCTTCCCTATGAGAATGTAAAAAAGGAATACTTTTAGCACACAGATATTTGAGGGCAGAAATAGGAATATGAAACATTGCTTGGAAGTGTTGTACAATTGTCTTTTTTTGGCAGAGTTCAAAGCTGAAAACTTTATTTTAGAGACTTTCTAAAGCTGGAATACTTACCTGTTTTTTGCAAGTTTAACAGATGGAGACACCTCTATAGTATCCACTGGAGCACGTGTATGGGACACCCTAATAAAAAGGGTGTTCTGGTGTCCCACACTAGTGCTCCTGAGTCCAGATGTGTAAACAGCTACTGAGTGTCCTCTCCTTTTACACTGAATCAAGTTTGCATTTCATTCTAGTTACAAACCCCTCTAGACAACAAGCTTCCTTTGACTGGAAATAGGCTTGAACAAATGTAGTTAACTGGAACTTTCAAAAACATTGTATCTGAAGTTGGCGAATGAACAATGTTTACTACAAACGATTGAACCCATGAACATGAAAGTGGCCATTTTAAATTGTACAACATTAAATAAAAGCACACGGAGCAGTATGCAAACAATAATAATAATATGAACACACGACAACTACTTACTTTTTTTAATAATTCGCTTGATCCTTTTGTACTGATCGTGCTCCCTCAGTTTCAGGTCTGACCAGCGTTTTCTTAGTTGATCCTTGGATCGTCGTACCCCAAAATTCTTCTGAAGACTCTTCACAACTTTAGACATGATCTTGGCCTTTCTGATATTTGGGTTTGGGTAAGGTCCATATTTCCCATCATAGTCGTTCCTCTTCAATATGTCCACCATCTCCAACATCTCGACAAAAGACATATTTAAGGCCTTAAATCTTCTCCTCCAGTATCGGGACGTTTCTGGCTCTGGGCTTTCCTCATACTCCGCCTCGTTAGTGGAATAATCAATGCGCACCTGCTGTGTCTCTGCCATGTGCTCTCCCCACTGCGCCAAAAGAGAAGGGGCGGGGAATAGACTAGAAAGAATGTCAGGGGCAGGCAGAGTTTCACACATGCGCACTGTATATAAAACGTAACACGCGTGCGTCGTACATACAATCTGTGAGCGGAGGAAGGAGGAACTGAAGCGCCAATCGTTCGAACAAAGGTGCGATTTTAACTTGGTACATCACTAGCATATACTGCTTCTAGATTGAGGCTTATATTGGGACAAGATTAGGAGAGTTTAGCCTGACATTAGGGTTTGTCTTGTGTTGTGTCTTGCAGAGAGTATGGATGGGTTCAATGACCACAGTTTCCTCCCCCTATTCATAGACAAGTACAGGGAGCTGCCCTGTCTATGGCAAACGAAACACCCGCATTACAGCAACAAATTAAAGAGGCAGGCAGTGATGGAGAACCTGCTGGAGTTGGTGAATCCGGTGGTCCCCAGGGCAGACATCACCTATTTAAAAGTGAAAATTGGTGGCCTGAGGAGTACATATCTGATCCAGAAGTTCCAGAAGTCCATGAGATCTGGAGCTGCAGCAGATAACGTTTATGTCCCCAGGCTGTGGTACTCTGACAGGCTGCATTTTCTGGCAGACCAGACTGAGGTCAGGGAATCACTCTCCACTCTTCTTTCCACGCTTCCTTCTACGCTTCGTTCCACTCCTGCTGAGGCTTCTGACGCCCAACCTGGGCCTTCCAGCCAGGAAGAAGTGGAGGAGCCCAGCTTGAGCCAGGTATAGTATTGTTCTACATATTCTTGGAGTAAAAATGCATGATGTTAACTTGATTTTTGCTCACCTATTTCTGATTTTACAAAGTGTTTTACATATCAATAGACAGTAGTGACCAAAATATTTGGGACAAGAATGAAAAATGCTGGGCTCAGAATAATAGTCTTTTCTATTTAACAATTTGCAACAGTCAAGAGCTGAAAATTGTGTGTGATTAATGAACCAAAAACTACAAGTATGTCCCTTTTTCATACACAGGAAGACCGCAGCCAGTAGGAGAGAGCGTGGAATGTGACAGCCAGGAGGTGGCTGTGGAATGTGGCAGCCAGGAGGAGGCAGGGGTTAGTGGCAGCCAAGATGTGGCAGGCCTAGGAGCCTGACAGAATCCCAGGTCCCTCCCCTCCGCCTTGCAACCAAAAGTGCCAGAAAGGGTGGGAACGTGGAGGAGTCAGCGCTCAGGCTGATTCAGGAGGCTTCTGTGGCCCTCAAAGCCACCCCCACTCATCAAGAGGCCTTTGCCGCCTTGGCTGCCTGCAAACTGCATGAAATGGAGGAGGAGCAACACCTCATGTGTGAGGAAATCATTTTCCAAACACTAAACAAGGGGGTGAGGGGCCAAATGACACCAAAAACACACCTGTGTGATTTGGACCATACTCCTCCTCCTTCTCCTCCTCATCCTCCACCTTCTGCCACACCTCCAACACCACAGCCACAGCCTGGAAGGAGGCGTGGAAGGAAGACCAGAGAGTGATGGCTTGAATTCAGTCTGGTCTGACAGAAGATGCAGGCTCTTGTATGACCACAGCCTGGGGACATAGATGTTATCTGCTACTGTTCCTGATCTCTTGGACTTCTGGACCAGACTGTTCTCCCTTAGATATGGACTCCTCAGGCCACCCATTTTTGCCTTTAAATAATTGATGTGTGCCCTGGGGGCCACCAAAAGCTTTGCCAATTTCACCAGTTTCTCCAGCGTTGCCTCCATCTTTATTTGATTATGAAATCTAATAACGTTTTTTTGGTTAAAAAAATACTTGCCTATGTGTTTTAATTAAAAAAGGACAGTTTATTTGTGAGTAGGCAGGTATATTTATAAAATACAAAGTCAAATTAATAAGGGACGCCCAACACCAAACAACCTCCTTGAGATTAAAAAATAAAACAATAAAATAAAAAGATAATAATGGTGTTGTGGTAAGTTGACACACAAAACACACCAAAAAAATTACGAAGATGACCAAAACGTAAAAAAAGGAGATCTTGATTTAAAAGCAACCACAAAATAAAAAAAATAAAATAAACATAAAAATCCAAAATGATTCAGGAGCTCTGATGAATAAAAATATTCTATTCATGAAATCAGGAAAAAGAATAAAGAAATAAGTTTTGGAGAAGTCTGTGGGAGTATGAGCAGCAAAACAACTTCATTCTTCTAGCATTATAAAGAAAAAGAGAATGCGCTGCATTAAACAATTTTTAACATTGCAGCGTGACGAATGTGCTATATCCATTATGAACGCTAGTTTTACCTGACCGAGCGCTTCCGACTCATAATTTATTCTGAGCATGCGTGGCACTTTGTCCGTCAGACTAGGCTACACGTGATCGTAACTGACGCGATTGGATCATGTTGTCGGAAAATTTGAGATCCAGCTCTCAAACTTTGTGCTTCGGAAATTCCGACGGAAAAAGTCAGATGGAGCCCACAAATGGTCAGATTTTCTGACAACATGATCCGATCACATATTTTGCGTTGGAAATTCCGACCGCGTGTACAAGGCATTGCGTTCGATACAGTTCCCCACACACGGCTCATGTGTAAGGTAAAGTCTACAGGTTTGGAAATATCAGTTTGTAAATGGATAGAAAATTGGCTAAAAGACAGAATTCAGAGAGTAGTGGTTAATGATTCTTACTCTGAATGGTCTAAGGTTATCAGTGGTGTACCCCAAGGTTCAGTGCTGGGACCCTTACTTTTTAACATCTTTATAAATGATATAGGGTCTGGGATCAAAAGTAACATTTCTGTCTTTGCAGATGACACCAAGATATGCAGTGGAATAACGTCCTTACAGGATGTCTCCAATTTACAAGCCGACCTCAATACACTGTCTAATTGGGCGACTATGTGGCAGATGAGGTTTAATGTTGATAAATGTAAAGTTATGCACTTGGGGGCTAAGAATATGCATGCATCATACATGCTAGGGGGAGTACAACTGGGGGAATCCATAGTGGAGAAGGATCTGGGGGTTTTGGTAGACCATAAGCTCAATAACAACATGCAATGCCAAGCTGCTGTTTCCAAAGCGAGCAAAGTCCTTTCTTGTATTAAGAGAGGTATGTACTCCAGAGAGAGAGATATAATTTTGCCCCTGTTCAAATCATTAATAAGACCTCACCTGGAATATGCAGTTCAGTTTTGGGCACCAGTTCTCAAAAAGGATATCGGGGAACTGGAGAAAGTGCAGAGAATCCATATAGTGAACTTGGTGTTGAGTTGTTCTCTGTACAGTCAACCCAGAGGACACGGGGCACTCTTTACGTCTAGAGGAAAAGAGATTTCATCTTCAAGTACGGAAAGGTTTCTTCACAGTTAGAGCTGTGAAAATGTGGAATAGACTCCCGCCAGAGGTGGTTCTGGCCAGCTCAGTAGATTGCTTTAAGAAAGACCTGGATACCTTCCTGATGGTACATAATATAACTAGGTACTAACATAGGTAAAGTTGATCCAGGGAAAATCCGACCGCCTCTTGGGGGATCAGGAAGGAATTTTTTTCCCCTGCTGTAGCAAATTGGAGCATGCTCTGCTGGGCATAAAATTGGGTATTTGGATTGTACGATTATTTTTTTTTATTATTTATTTGTTTTTAAGGTTGAACTGGATGGACTTGTGTCTTTTTTCAACCTGACTAATTATGTAACTATGTAACTATGCATTAGAATGGAAACCGAGGTGTGGGATAGTTCTGTAAAAATAGAATCACAACAGTCAGCATGATAGACAATACAAAAATATTAGCTGCGCTGAAAGGTCACAGATATATATTAACTAAAATTACAAATGAAGAATTTAACCACTTACATACCGGACCATTTTGCTGGTCGAAGACCAGACCCCTTTTTACGATTCGGCACTGCGTCGCTTTAACTGACAATTGCGTGGTCGTGCGACGTGGCTCCCAAACAAAATTGACGTCCTTTTTTCCCACAAATAGAGCTTTCTTTTGGTGGTATTTGATCACCCCTGCGGTTTTTATTTTTTGCGCTATAAACAAAAATAGAGCGACAATTTTGAAAAAAAACACATTATTTTTTACTTTTTGTTATAATAAATATCCCCCAAAAATATATAAAAAAACATTTTTTTCCCTCAGTTTAGGCCGATACGTATTCTTCTACATATTTTTGGTAAAAAAATCGCAATAAGCGATTATTGATTGGTTTGCGCAAAAGTTATAGCGTTTACAAAATAGGGATAGTTTATGGCATTTTTATGAATCATTTTTTATTATTTATTTTTTTACTAGTAATGGCGGTGATCAGCGATTTTTATTATGACTGCGACATTGCGGCGGACACATCGGACATTTTTGACACATTTTTGGGACCATTGTCATTTCTACAGTAATCACTGCTATATAAATGCAGTGATTCCTGTGTAAATGACACTGGCAGTGAAGGGGTTAACCAGTGGGTGGCAGTGTAGGGGTTAAGTGTTCCTAGGGGTGTGTTACTAACTGTGGGGGGGTTGGGCTTTCATTTATTGAACACTGATCTCTGCTCCAATCACATGGATCAGAGATCAGCGTCACTAGTTGCTAGGTAGAATGGAGAAATGCTGTTTACACGGCATTTCCTCCATTCAGCCGTCCCGTGAGACGATCGAGTCTGCCCGCGGCGATCGAGTCTGCGGGACCCACGACCGGACTCACGGGGGTCGCGACCGGCGCGCGAGCGATTGCAGGATGGCATTGAAGATTGGACGTACCTGTACGCCAATATGCCTGCCCGTGCCATTCTGCCGACGTACATCGGTGTGCGCTGATCGGGAACCGGTTAAGCGATTAAATATAAGTGAAAAATTCGTAACAATCAGTGTAATAACATGACCTGAAATGGAAAAAGTAAATAGTAAAGTCCAAAAAAGTCCAAAATCTATATTCCACTAGATGCAATTGGATCCTTAGTAGTCTGTTTACTAGTGACTCCACACAATAACACCCAAGAAGCAGTGACAAGTTCTGATAGAAAAAGTCTTCCACCACTGTTCACACTGCCGCTTGATTTGAAGATCTCTTTTTAAGGAGATCTCCAAAAGCTTGTGGCTCTTTCCCCAGCCAGGGTATCTGTATAAGACCAGGAGAGTAATCCCCACTATGCCGTCTCCAATGGTGACAATAGATTCTAGGCAACGCTCATCCCCCATGTAAAAGATAGAAGAGCCTCCATAGTGTAACTCTCACAAAAACATTTTATTCAAAACATATATATCGCACTTACAAAAATTCCTTCGTTATAAAAGCTCATTAAAACATCAAGCCGGCTGGCTCTTGGTTGCTGCCCGTGTCTTCCGGGACCAGCGCGGTATACGGTGACGTCAGCACGTCGCTCCTCCCTATGCCGTTTTTGTCACAGATGACGTCTTCCAGGGGCGCATGATAACATATGTATCAATAATTGAACAGCATACACGTACAGTACAACAATCTTATATGTGGGATGAAATGCAAATATGACAGTAAAATATAGAAGGCAACATAACAGAGGCAATCACATATCTAGCAAATGAATCTATATAAAAATACGTCAGTGAGAAATATGCAGGTAGGGTAGAAAGGAAAGGCTGTGATAGATGATTGATAAACAGCTGGCAATTATTATAAATCCCCTTCATATCCACTCGATGTAAAGCCTTGAAGAAAAGGTATAAAACTTAACACTTCGTTCAACTCTGGAGGGGAGGTTGCGTCAAGATTAGAGATCCATCTCATTTTGTTTGTTTTGATACACTCTCCCTGCTGCATTTTATATTATTATGTGTTAACATGTGCTAGCCTCTATTTGTTTGGGAGTTTTTTTAACTAATATTCCGGGATTTCTGGCAATTTATTTTTTAACATATTGAGGTTCACCTGTCCCTTCAAATTTATATACACTTAAGTATCTCTTTCTGACCTATATATATTTGGGTAATGGTGTTGTTTTGGCTGTTTTAGCTAGACATGTGCAGAGTAAAATATTTTGTTTCGGAATTTCGTTTTCGTCCGAAAAATTTAATTATTTAGTTACTCCCGAAATTAGTTTTTTAATTAAAAAATTGCATTCGTCCAAAAATCCACATGAATTACGGTCAAATCTGTCTTTGAAGGCTTATGGTGTCTGTCGAATGTATAAAGAAGATTCGACGGAGCTAGTATATAGCATACTTCGTGTGAACTTTAGAACCCTATTAAAGTCTATGGGACTCCAACGTTCAAAATCTAAAGTGCTAATTTTAAAGGCTAATATGTAAGTTACTGTCCTAAAAAGTGTTTGGGGACCCGGGTCCTGCCCCAGGGGACATGGATCAATGCAAAAAAAAGTTTTAAAGACGGCCGTTTTTTCGGGAGCAGTGATTTTAACCACTTAACAACCGGCCCATAGCCGAATGATGGCTACAGGGTGGTTGTTTAACTCTGGGAGGCCGTCATATGACGTCCTCCAAGAATTCCGCTCTCGCGCGCCCCCTGGGGCGCGCACTCGAGAGCATCCACGACCGCCAGGTCCACAGGACCCGGCGCATCACGGATCACGGTAAACGGCCGCTCATCGCGGTCGTTTACCACGTGATCGCTCCGTCAAATGATGGAGTGATCACTTGTAAACAAACCGGGAACATAACATGACGCCGGTTCCTCCCTCCCCTCTCTGTACCGATCGGAAAAGCGGAGGGGGAAGAGATCGGTGTCAGCAGCGATGTGGGCTGCATCTGCATCAGCGCTGAAATTTAACCCCTCAATTCCCTGCCAATACTCTGCAATACTCTGCATTACTCTGCATTACTGTGCAATACTCTGCATTACTGTGCAATACTCTGCATTACTCTGCATTACTCTGCAATACCCTGCAACACTCTGCAATACCCTGCAATACCCTGCAACACTGCAATACCCTGCAACACTCTGCAATGCTCTGCAACACCCGCCAATACCCTGCAATACTCTGCCAAGCTCTGCAACACCCGCCAATACCCTGCAACACTCTGCAATGCTCTGCAACACCCGCCAATACCCTGCAACACTCTGCAACACCCGTCAATACCCTGCAACACTCTGCAACACCCGCCAATACCCTGCAACACTCTGAAATGCTCTGCAACACCCGCCAATACCCTGCAACACTCTGCAATGCTCTGCAACACCCGCCAATACTCTGCAACACTCTGCAATGTTCTGCAACACCCGCCAATATCCTGCAATGCTCTGCAATGCAATACTCAGCAACGCCATACTCTGAGATACCCAGCCATACCCAGCCATAGTCGGTAATACCCTGCAATACCCAGCCATAGACATCCCCCCCCCTCCCGCCGCCCTCCGGTGCTTCTACCGACTCGCCAATACGATCAAAGCCAGAATCTTTTTTTATTTTTATTTTTTTCAGGCTTCCCAGCTTAGAGGTGAGAGGTCTTATTGACCCCATATCTCACTGTAAAGAGGACCTGTCATGCCATATTCCTATTACAAGGGATGTTTACATTCCTTGTAATAGGAATAAAAGTGATAAAAGAAAATATTTTTGGGGGAAAAAAAGTCAAACTAAAATAAATAAAGTAAAATGAACAATAATTTTTTTTTTTTTTTTAAAGCGCCCCTGTCCCCATGTGCTCGCATGCAGAAGTGAACACATACGTAAGTCCCGCCCACATATGAAAACGGTCTCCAAACCACACATGTGAGGTATCGCTGCGAACGTTAGAGCGAGAGCAATAATTCTAGCCCTAGACCTCCTCTGTAACTCAAAACATATAACCAGTAAAAAAAAATTAAATCGTCGCCTATGGGGATTTTTAAGTAGCGATGTTTGGCGCCATTCCACGAGCGTGTGCAATTTTGAAGAGTGACATGTTAGGTATCTATTTACTCAGCGTAACTTCATCTTTCAAATTATGCAAAAATTGGGCTAACTTTACTGTGTTTTTTTTTTAAGCACAAAACTTTTTTTTCCAAAAAAAAGCATTCGAAAAATTGCTGCGCAAATACCGTGCGAGATAAAAAGTTGCAACGAGCACCATTGTATTCTCCAGGGTGTTTGCTAAAAAAAACATATATATAATGTTTTGGGATTCTATGTAATTTTCTAGCAAATAAATGATGATTTTTACATGTAGGAGAGAAATGTCAGAATTGTCCTGGGTGCTCCAGAACGCCTGATGGCGCTCCCTGCATGTTGGGCCTCTGTATGTGGCCACGCTGTGTAAAAGTCTCACACATGTGGTATCTCCGTACTCGGGAGTAATAGCAGAATGTGTTTTGGGGTGTAATTTGTGGTATGCATATGCTGTGTGTGAGAAATAAACTGATAATATGACAATTTTGTGAAAAAAAAATAAAAGTAAAAAAAATCTTGATTTTGTAAAGAATTGTGGGAAAAATGACAACTTCAAAAAACTCATCATGCCTCTTACTAAATACCTTGGAATGTCTTCTTTCCAAAAAGGGGTCATTTGGGGGGTATTTCTAATTTTATGGCATGTTAGGGTCTCAAGAATTGAAATAGACCGTCAGTGCTTCAGGTGTGATCAATTTTCAGATATTGGCACCATAGCTTGTGGACTCTATAACTTTCACAAAGACCAAATAATATCTACCAATTTGTACTTATTTTTACCAAAGATATGAAGTAGTATAAATTTTGGCCAAAATTTATGAAGAAAAAATTACTAATCTGCTAAATTTTATAACAGAAACAAAGAAAAATTCATTTTTTTACAGAATTTTCTGTATTTTTTCTTTTATAGCACAAAAAATAAAAAACCGAGCGGTGATTAAATACCACCAAAAGAAAGCTCCATTTGTGTGAAAAAAAGGACAAAAATTTCATATAGGTCCAGTGTTGCATGACTGAGTAATTGTCATTCAAAATGTGAGAGCACCGAAAGCTGAAAATTGGTCTGGTTATTAAGGGTGTTTAAGTGCTCAGTGGTCAAGTGGTTAATAATGATTAAAGTTAAACAATAAAAGTGTAATGTTCCTTTAAATTTCGTAGGGGGGGGGGGGGTGTCTATAGTATGCCTGTGAAGGGGCTCATGTTTCTGGTGCTTAGAACTGTCCCTGCACAAAGTGTCATTTATGCAGGAAAAAAAGTCCTTTAACCACTTGCCGACCAGCGCACGACGATGTACGTCGACAGAATGGCACGGGCAGGCAAATGGGCGTACATGTACGTCCCTTTAAATTTGCCGCCCTGCCATCGGGAGCGCGCCGCGAGTCCGGTCGCGGGACCTGCGGACTCGATCGCCGCGGGCATACCCGCGATCGTCTCACGGAGCGGCCGAATGAAGAAATGCCTTTGTAAACAACATTTCTCCATTCTGCCTAGCAACTAGTGACGCTGATCTCTGCTCCATGTGATTGGAGCAGAGATCAGTGTTCACTAAATGAAAGCCCAACCCCCCCATAGTTAGTAACACACCCCTAGGAACACTTAACCCCTACACTGCCACCCACTGGTTAACCCCTTCACTGCCAGTGTCATATACACAGGAATCACTGCATTTATATAGCAGTGATTACTGTATAAATGACAATGGTCCCAAAAATGTGTCAAAAATGTCCGATGGGTCCCCCACAATGTCGCAGTCACAATAAAAATCGCTGATCGCCGCCATTACTAGTAAAAAAAAAATACAAAAAAATTATTAATAAAAATGCTATAAAACTATCCCTATTTTGTAAACACTATAACTTTTGCGCAAACCAATCAATAATCGCTTATTGCGATTTTTTTTTACCAAAAATATGTAGAAGAATACGTATCGGCCTAAACTGGGTTAAAAAAATGTTTTTTTATATATTTTTGGGGGATATTTATTATAACAAAAAGTAAAAAAACGCTCTATTTTTGTTTATAGCGCAAAAAAATAAAAACCGCAGGGGTGATCAAATACCACCAAAAAAAAGCTCTATTTGTGGGAAAAAAAGGACGTCAATTTTGTTTGGGAGCCACGTTGCACGACCGCGCAATTGTCAGTTAAAGCGACGCAGTGCCGAATCGCAAAAAGTGGTCTGGTCTTTGACCAGCAAAATGGTCCGGTCTGAAAGTGGTTAAAATCACTCGCAGCTATTATGAATTGTCGGCTCCGTAATACAGAGAACACTCATTGAAAGTCATTGATAACAAAAAAATTTAAAAAAAGCGTGGGGGTCCCCCAAATTCGAATACCAAGCCCTTCAGGTCCGCTATGGATATTAAGGGGAACCTTGCATCAAATAAAAAAAAATGAAGTGGGGTTCCCCCTAAATATCCATACCAGACCTGAAGGGTCTAGAATGGATATTAAGGGGAACCCCGCGTCAAATTTTTTAAAAAAATTGACGTGGGGGTCCCCCTAAAAATCCATACCAGACCCTTTATCCGAGCACGCAACCTGGCAGGCCGCAGGAAAAGAGGGGGGGCGAGAGAGCGGCCCCCCCTCCCTCCTGAACCGTACCAGGCCACATGCCCTCAACATTGGGAGGATGCTTTGGCGTTGTTTAATTAATCTGCATCGGCCGATTGTGCTGTTAAAAAAGGCTGATGATATATTCAGCACGACTTGCAAATGACTTCAGTAATAGAAGTCAGTGCAAGTTGCCTGGGGACTTGAGTGAAGACTTGTCTCCTCTCTGGGCAGTCTGCCAAGAAAAGAGCAAAGAGATACAATGTTTTCACTTTGAATGAATTCAACTCAGTGTGTAGAAGTTCTCAGTTTAACCATTTAAAGACTAAATCTTTTTTGACACTTGATGCTTACAAATAAAAATCCTGTATTTTCTGCTAGAAATTCACTTAGAACCCCCAAAACTTATATATATATTTTTAGCAGAGATCCTAGGGAATAAAATAGAGGTTGTTGCAATATTTTATGTCATTTTATGTATTTGCGCAGCGGTCTTTCAAACTCAATTTTTTGGGGAAAAAATACACTGATTTAAAAATAAAAAAAAAACAGTAAAGTTAGCCCATTTTTTTTCATCCAAAAATTTTGATTACCTGTTTTTGTGTAATATACAAATATAAATATAAATATATATATATATATATATATAGAGAGAGAGAGAGAGAGAGAGAGAGAGAGAGAAAGAGAGAGAGAGAGAGAGAGATAGATATATATTCTAAATTATACATACAAGTGAACCGTTTGGATGTTTGTTTTGTTTAATAAATGTAAGAAATTTTCTGTATCACTTAAAGGCTGCTTTCACACTGGAGCGGGCAGGCGTTGACGGTAAAACACTGCCAGTTTTAGTGGCGCTTTACCGTCATTTTAGCGGCGCTATTCGGCTGCTAGCGGGGCACTTATAATCCAGCTAGTGGCCGAGGAAGGGGTTAAATGTGCCCGTGAAGCGCCACTGCCAAATCGCATTGCAGGTGCTTCGGCAGCGGTGCCCATTCATTTCAATGGGCAGGAGTGGTGGAGGAGCGGTTTACACCACTCCAAAGATGCTGCTTGCAGGACTTTTTTTTAACGTCCTGCCAGCACATCACCTCAGTGTGAAAGCACTCGGGGCTTCCACACAGACTGCAGTGTCTCCTCCGTGGAGACAGAAGATGGATGGATTCACTGCGCTGGATCAGATCAGCATCGCTGGAGAGATGATCATCCATCGCTGGATAGCAAGAGTGGATTACCACCGTTGGAATCTTTTTTTTATTTATTTTTATTTTTAATAAAGGAAAAAGTGTGTTTGTCTTATTTAACTATTTTTTACACTTTCTTTGTGAAATGGTAGGGTACCCCCTTACCATTTCAAATGGGGGGGCAGGATCTGGGGGTCCCCTTGTTAAAGGGGGCTTCCAGATTCTAATAAGCCCCCCGCCTGCAGACCCCCACAACCCTGGCTGGTGGTTGTGGGGATGAGGCCCTTCCCCACATCAACATGGGGACAAGGTGCTTTGAGGGGTCACAGACCCCCAAAGCATCCTCCCAATGTTGAGGGCATGTGGCCTGGTACGGTTCAGGAGGAAGGGGGCCACTCTCTCATCCCCCCTCTTTTCCTTCAGCCTGCCAGGTTGCGTGCTCGGATAAATGGACTGGTATGGATTTTTAGGGGGACCCCAGGTCAATTTTTTTTTTAATTTGATGCAGGGTTCCCCTTAATATCCATACCAGACCTGAAGGGCCTGGTAATTGAATTTGGGGGACCCCCACGCTTTTTTATTTATTTATTTATTTATTTTTTTATCAATGACTTTCAATGAGTGTTCTCTGTATTACGGAGCCGACAATTCATAATAGCTGCGAGTGATTTTAAAGGACTTTTTTTCCTGCATAAATGACACTTTGTGCAGGGACAGTTCTAAGCACCAGAAACATGCTCCCCTTCACAGGCATACTATAGACACCCCCCAGGTACGAAATTTAAAGGAATATTACACTTTTATTGTTTCACTTTAATCATAATTAAAATCACTGCTCCCGAAAAAAATGCAGTTTTTAAAACTTTTTTTTGCATCGATACATGTCCCCTGGGGCAGGACCCGGGTCCCCAAACACTTTTTAGGACAGTAACTTGCAGAATCTTTTCTCTCTGTTAAATCTTTTTTCTCTGTCGAATATTTTCTCTATATAATCTTGGACTAATAGAGGTAAGGTTAGGCACATTCGACCACGGGTTCTTTAGACACAGATTGTTATTGTCAGAGTCACGTCGAATCTCCTATTCTATATCGAACTGTTGTAACAATGAAAACGAAAATAAAGCATTTATTTATGTCGGATCTTTCTTTTTTCAGATTCTGTGCTTTCGTTATTGTTTTCGAAAACGAAAATTCCTGAAATTCGGACGAAAACGAATGCACATGTCTAGTTTTAGCCAACCCCTCCATGTATGTATATGTACATGTGTTTTATATAGTCTCCAAATATTTATATATTGGTTAACATATATTATACACATCTCTCCATGCTTTATATTGTGTCGTTTTTTCAGTGTATATAATTTACTGATGCTCTTACTATTATTTTTGTTTAAAGGGATCTTGGTTTGAGGTTTGCTGCTCC
Organism: Lithobates pipiens; assembly: GCF_037356315.1. NCBI lineage: Eukaryota > Metazoa > Chordata > Amphibia > Anura > Ranidae > Lithobates > Lithobates pipiens. The sequence goes on along the minus strand of NW_027507791.1, from coordinate 156,263,460 downwards.
TTGTGGATTTCCTATCAGATTTTTTGGATTGGTATTATTTTTTGATTTGACTGGCTGCCTAATATAGGCTTACCATATGTGCCTGTCCATAAATATTTTTGCGCAAAAAAACTTCAATACTTGAAAAATTTTAAATAGTAAGTCTTGGAAACCGGGGCACTGGAATATTGCTCTGAATGAATGAATGAATGAAATACTTGTATAGCGCACAATGCGAACTGAATCGCCTCTAGGCGCTGTGGCGAGCTTTGATCATCTGCTAAAAGAGGAAGGTCTTGAGTTTTTTCCTAAAAGCCAGGTGATTTTCTTCCAGGCGGATGTTGATTGGTAGAGCATTCCATAGCCGAGGCCCTTGGACAGCGAATCTCCGATCACCCTTGGATTTATACCGGGCTTTGGGCACGAGGAGGAGGTTTTTGTTGGCTGATCGAAGACTGCGGTTTGGTGTGTAATGATTTATTTTCTCCATTAGGTATTGCAGAGCTTCTCTATGCACGCATTTGTGGGTGAGGCAAAGGGTCTTGAAGGTGATCCGATTTTTTACGGTTAGCCAATGTAAGCTACTCAGTGAAGGAGAAATGGATTCCCAGGGTTTTTTTCCTGTTATCAGCCTTGCCGCCGTGTTTTGGATCAGTTGTAATCGCGCAAGTTGATATTGTGGTAATCCTATGTAAAGCGAGTTTGCGTAGTCCAGTCGTGAATTAATGATTGTTCCAACTACCACTGCTTTGTCATTCTTTGGGATAAAAGGGAGGAGTCTGCGAAGCATTCGCAGCAGATGGTGAGATCGACTGACTACAGATCCTATTTGCGCATCCATTGACATTTGTGCGTCTAAAATAACCCCGAGACTCTTCGCTTTGGTCTTTGGGGAGATAGTCTGCCCAAAGACGGTTGGTGGAGACCAGGAGGTTTTGGTTGCGGGCTTATGATTTGGGTGTAAGATAAGAAGCTCTGTCTTTGATTGATTCAGCTGGAGGGAGTTGGTGGTCATCCAGTCCTCTATTGATTTGAGGCAGTTTTCAAGTTGTTGTTGGTGATCTTTTTTTCCATTGATCCGGAAATAAAGTTGCGTGTCGTCAGCGTAAGAATGGAAGCAGAGATCTGAGCATCTGATGATTTGAAGGAGTGGGCGAATGTAAATGTTGAAGAGAACGGGTGACAACGGAGAGCCTTGAGGGACTCCGCAGGTGACTGCCCGAGTTTCGGAGAGTAAGTTTCCTAGTTTCACTGTCTGTGACCGATTTCCTAGGAAGGACGTGAACCATTGGAGATCTATGTCTTGGACTCCGGCTACTTCTGTGAGGCGGACGAGTAGAGTATTGTGATCTACTGTATCAAACGCTGCACTTAGGTCTAGCAGTACGAGGAGACACGGCTCTCCGTCATCTGCTGCTTCTAGGGCGTCATCCCAAATCTTGAGGAGAGCTGTTTCTGTTCCATGACCCGGGCGGAAGCCTGATTGCAGCGGGTCCAGGAGTTTGTGAGTATCCAGGTGAAGTTGTAGCTGATGTACTACAGCTTTCTCTATGATCTTAGAAATGGTGTTGAGGCTTGTAATCGGCCTACGGTTGTTTGGATCCTGAGTTTCCAGGTTTGGTTTCTTGAGTAGAGGTTTGACGATGCCTTGTTTGAGGATGCTGGGAACAATCCCTTCGTGGAATGATCGGTTTATAAGGTGGGTTATGGTTGGAGCCACGATGTCGGAGCATTCTTTCAGTAGTTTTGTGGGGATGATGTCAATAGGTGAGGTACTGTCACGCAGTTTATTAATGATGTTTTTTGCGGTGTCTACGGTAATTGGGGATAGTGAAAATGTTGGACGGTTGCGGTATGTTGGTGCAGACATCCTCTTTATGTATTTGCTGGCTGAGGTTGGATGTTTTCTTCTGACAAATTGTTTCCCTGATGGTTTTGACTTTATCGATGAAAAAATCCGACAGTTTGTCACAGTAATCCTGGGATTCGCTTTCTGGGGGTTCTAGGCACACCGGATTCATTGATTGATTAACCAGTTTAAACGGTTCCAGTGGTTGGTTTGTGGCCGTTGAGATTGTATATGAGAAGTGGTCCTTTTTGGCTTTGAAGATTGCTTTCCGATAATTCTCTGTCAGACCTTTGTAGTTAAATAGGTTTTCCTCGGTGGGATTTCTTCTCCATGTTCTTTCTGCTCTTCTGCGTTCTTGCTTTAGTACGGAGAGGGAGCTATTAAACCATCCAGCATTTTTCTTCCTGATGAGTGCCCTGCGTTTTGGTGCTACCGAGTCTGCTGATTGCAGTAATGCCTTGTTCAGGGAGTTGAGTGTTTCCTCCGTAGAGTGGTTTAAGGTTATTGTAGATATCTTTTTGGACAGAGTGGTTTTGAAGGCTTCGGAGTACAGTTTTTTATGCGATCTGGTCCAGTGCGTTGTTACAGGTTTCCGTTTTGCGTTGGTGATGTTGGTAGTGATTTTGAATTTGATGGCGTGGTGATCCGTCCATGGCAGAGTTATGTTGTCGAGTATGTTGACGTCGATGTTCTGTTTGAAAATGAGGTCCAGGGTGTGTCCTGACCCATGCGTGGGATTCTTTATCAGTTGCTGTAGACCCAGTTCTTCTAGTTGATTGATGCAGGCAGTCGCGATGGGGTCTTTAGGCTCGTTTGCCCAAAGGTTGAAATCTCAGAGTGCCAGGAAATTTTTGAATTTTAGGGTGTGCATTGCAAAGGATTCCGTGAGGGGTGAAAGAAGATTGGACTTTGGTCCCGGTGGTCTGTAGCACAGTAGAATATGAGTGGTGTCATGGGGTGTTGGTTGAAGATGTAGCATCAGGGTTTCCATAAAAGGAATTGGGTTCTGAGATGATGGTTTAGTGAGATCCAGGTGACCTTTAAAGATCACTGCTAGGCCTCCTCCTTTTTTCCCTATCCGGTGTTCGGTTAGGATCCTGTAGTTTTCCGGCACCAATTCGGTGAGGATGGTGTTGCAGTCAGAGGTTAACCAGCTTTCGGTGATGAAGAGGCAGTCTACATTGTTCTCGATGATGAAGTAGTGTACTTCCAGTCTATGTTTGACTGCAGACCTGGCGTTAATCAAGGCGCAATCTAATTGTAGTGGTCGAGTAGATGTCTTCCTGTGGTTGGGAGCTGATTGTCGTCCGGTTTTTAATAGTTGTTCTCTTTGAAGTATTTTTTGTATGGAAGATGGCAATGTGGTGTTGATGTTCCTTAGTCTGTGCAGAACTTCAGCTGAGTATTTGAAGTAGCACATGGTTTGTGGATGCTGTTGATGGTACTATGGGCCTAAGATGATGATCCTGATCAGGGTATTGATCCTGAGGTGGGGCTAGGTATCAGACTTGCCGCCGTGCTTGAGGCTGTTAGCGCGCAAGTTGATCAGGGGATGCCTATATGGATGCGGAAGGAGTTGTTGTATTCGGTTGCTGGCTGTTCCCGCTACCTTTACTTAAGGTGGAGGTCTCCGCTCAGAAAAGAAGTCTGGCTGTGATCTGGAATAGTCGTCCTAGGATAGCGTAAAAAATGGAAAGGAGGCCGGAGGTAGGGGTATGCTAACCTATGGTTGTTCCAGAGGAAGGCGAAAAACCCCCTGACAGTAGCAGCCAAAAGCACCAGTGGGGCAAAAATTCCTTCCTGACCCCCGTAGGCGGTCGGACGGAGTCCCTGGAACAATCACTGGGGGGGGGGGGGAGTGGAGGTGCAAGCTTACCTGGCTGCGGTTGTCCCCTTTAAACACTCTGGTTCCGGTGAATCTGGCTTGCTGTCAGCCTGACGTTTCTGGAAAGCTGTCTGGTTACCCCTTGCAGTGGGATCTTTAAAATGGAGGGGAGGATGGAGGTAGGATAGAGGTTAGAGACTCCTGTCTTAACTCCTGTTTTCAACTCCTGGTTATTAACTCTCCACTTTAGTTCAAAAAATCCACATGCAAGCCACAATCAGGGAGCTCTGCCTGAATCAAGTTATCATCTTGTAACAGCATCATATGAATTGTAATCAAATATTTCTAGTAAGTGCCTCAGCTTTTCATTTCAAATCTATCGCCATGTGTATATATTTGTGTTCTAATGTTTCAATGCATGAATTTCATATATTATATTTCTAATTTGAACTTATTTGTCTTTATGCTTGACATTACAGCATATATCTTCATACTTCTGAAGAAGGAATTGTAATGATTTTTCCGAAACATGTTGGGTATCCTGTTCTGTTAAGCCAGGTGGCGCTCTTGACATAGAGAGTCTATCTGATCTGCTTTACGGGAGATTTAGCTGTACTGCATTGTCCTATTTATTTTATTATGAATTGGTATTTTTATATATTTTTTGAATACAATTTTCTTATTTTTTTCTAAATTTTCTATACTTCTTTACTTATTGATATTCACTAAAACCCTTACTATCCCCGGGGGGCTCCTTTCCTCTGTTCTGTCACCTAGACTGACCAATTGAAGCACTGCATGGCATCTTTTAACCTTACTGCTTGCGTAGCCCCTTGAACGCTTAGGGAGCACTGCTGGTTCAGAGGACAATTCTGCAGGGGAGGCCATAGAGGAAGAAGAAGAGGAGAGGGTGAAGCAGACAGATGTGGCAGAATCACCACCAGCTTTTTGGAGACGTGGTGGCAGAACAAGCTCCAACACTGAACTCTGTCCTGCATCCTTCCCAGCTGCCAGCAGAGTTTCCGTGTGCGATGTGAAGGAAAGGTAATGTCCCTCATCATGTCTGCTGGACCATGAGTCAGTGGTAATTAGACATGTGCATTGGTTATCGTACAAATGCATTTTCTTCCAAACTTCAGGGATTTTCATGTTCATTTTAACAAAATGATAACAAACGTGCAGAATCCGAAATTGAGACATTTTTTCCATTGCCCTAAAGCCCTGTACACACGATCTGACTTTCTGACGGGAAATGTTTGATGACAGGCTGTTGGTAAATCCAACCGTGTGCATGCTCCATTGGACAATTCCGCCAACAAATATTGGCTAGCAGGTTTTTAAATTTTCCACGGACAAATGTGTGTTGTCGGATTTTCCGAGTGTGTGTGCACAAGTCCGTCGGACAAAAGTCAAAAGTACAAACACGCATGCTCGGAAGCAAGGACAAGCCAGAAACATTCATCATGATGTGGCAAACTATGAAATCTCCAAATGCACAATTCTTCTTACAGTGGTTGTAAACCCTTACAACCAACTTTGACCTACAGGTAAGCCTAGATTAAGGCTTACCTGTAGGTCCAAGAAATATCTCCTAAACCTACACGGTTTAGGAGATATTTGCCAAAAGACAGGCACCGCTGTCTACGGCGCATACGCCGTAGACAGCGGCTCGCAGGCGCACTGTGCGTGCCGCTGTCAACAGTGATATGCCGCGAGTGGCGGCTCCCGAGCACATGCACGGGAGTGGCGTCATCGTGGCTTCTCCGAATGACAGCGCTGGAGCAGCGAGACCCACCGAGAAGATGGATGCTCCGGACTACAGGGGGCAGCGGTGACTTCGCTGGCTCCTGTGTCAGGTAAGTGACACATAATGGACTACTATGCAATGCATAGTAGCCCATTATGCTTTACCTTTGCAGGGAATCAAAGAGAAAGTAAACCCATCAGGGTTTACTTCCTCTTTAATAGGATAATAATGAAGCTGGTGATACTGATGGAGTTATTGCAAACACATTTTCAAAGGCTTTTTTTTTCTAGTGATATCAAGAATAATATTATTATGTTATTGTTGTCCTTTAATTCAGGCAGGGTGCCTGGCCGTGTATATTCAGTGTGTATTCATATTTTTGGATTCTGACACTTCTTATCTGTCTAGTGGGCTGCCAATAGTGTAAGTAATGAGGGGCTGGCCAAAGTAACTCACATTATTTATGCATTCAGCCCTCAATGAAGTGGAGCGAGTTACCTGTCCAAAACACCTCCCCCCTCCCCTAAAATTTTGAAATGGGCCATCAGAGGGGGGTGAGGAATCTGATAAGTGGACCTTATATTCTTTTCTTTAAATACTCCTTAAAATAAATGTTTTATACTTATGTTGGCCAAGAATATTTGTGTCTAACCTGCTTGCAATATTATGTGCAAAAGTACTAATTTTCTTTTTCTTGTTTCACTCTACAGTTTCCTTCAACGCCACAGAAATGGCAGACTGTGGCTTCTCAATTTGGGACTTTCCCAACTGCGGAGGGGCAATCGATGGGAAACACGTCCACATCATGCCACCCCCCAACTCGGGGTGTTACTATTATAATTACAAGGGGTTTAATAGTACTGTGATGTTGACGGTGGTGTCTGCGTTATTAGTTTCTCTATGTGGACGTGGGAAAGAATGGCTGGATGTCGGATGGTGGAGTCATCGCCCAGACGGAGTTCTATGTTCGGCTCCAGAGTGGTGGCTGGGGCTTGACACCTGCATAAGACAACGTGGCTGGTCTTCCGTTCCTCTTTGTCACTGATGAAGTATTTGGGCTGGGTGATCACCTGATGCGGCCGTTCCCGATGAGGACCCTCACCCCGGACCAGAGTGTTTTTAACTACCGGCTGGCCAGAGCCAGAAGAGTGGTGGAGAATGCTTTTGGGCTAATGGCCAGCTGGTTCCACCTGTTCCTGATGCCAATCAACATGGCGGAATATAATCTAAACCATATTATACTTGCATGCTGCATTCTACACAACTTTCTCAGGAGAAATGCTACAAACTATGTGGCCTCATTTGGGCCTGAGGCTGGATTTCCAGAAAAAAACACAATCCTGACGGCGCTTGAAGCTGGTCGATCTGGCTTGCCCCCCAAAGTTCCGTCAAAAATATATGGAATACTTTGCGGGTAGGGGGCCATTGACATGCCAGCAAATGTTTGATAAACCTTTTTAAAGTAACATTTTTGGTTAAAATGAAAGAATATTTCATTTGATTTACTGCTTGTGTTTCTGTTAGCTGTCTCCTAGGTTTTCCAATGGGCTTTTATTTTTGGCCATTTTCTTTAATACGTAATTTAGTTGATACATGAGGTGACAATCTCTTCTTCAGCTATTATGTTGTGGGTCTGCTACAAACACACAATGTTTTTGTTGTTAATGTGTAATGCATTAATGATAAAAAAACACATAATTTCAGGCATCATGAAGTAATTGTTTTGAGTCCCCAAACTGGCCTGATTGGGGCAAATTTTAGAGCATTGTGGGGGTTATTTACTAAAGGCAAATCCACTTTGCACTGCAAGTGCACTTGAAAGTGCCGTGAAACAGCACTGAAAGTGCACTTGTAGTGCAAAGTGAATTTGCCTTTAGTAAATAACCCCCATTGTCACTGTAAACACCAAATTAAACTGGTATTGAGTATTGAAAGAAGAAGCCACACTGAGTAGAAAACATTTTACTCAAAGCACATTCACATGTGCGTTAGAAAAGGGTTTTTGAACAAACCAACATATTTGTTGTATAACATTTTTAGGTTTGACAGTACAAATAGCCTTTTTTGGGGTAAACAGGCATGTTTAAAACCATAAACATACACAACGCAGGAACTTACAAACTTCAACTTTGACAAAGTGAAGGCAATATCAGACATTAGTATGTCCAATCTGTGTTGATATTGCCATCATCAGATGGGGTGATGTCACCCTTGTGAAAGACAAATTTTAAAGATGCACACAAATTGGGAGTCAAAATGTGGATTTCCCTCCTGATCCCATGCCTAATGTCAACATGTGCTAACTCCCATCATGGGGGATCAATGGACGTGTTTCAGGGTACAAACCTTTCCTCTCATCTACTTTAGTTGCGAGGAAGAGGTTGCTTCCCCAAAACGTGTACCTTGATATCCTGTGACGGCAGATAGCACATGTTGACACACTGTGTGCACCTTCAAAATTTGGCTTTCTAAAAAAAATGTAAAATGTGTGAAAATAATAAAAATACAAACAAACTAGAAGAATTTTGGGGTGTTTTAGATTTTGCCTAAAACATCAATGATGTTTTTGAGTCTTTTTTTCCACATCATTGATGTCTTCCTTGATCTTCTCTAAATAATGATTGCACACCATGATCTCCCCGATGAGGACGTGTGCACTTGGACTTGTGAAATGAGATTATTCCACAACATCCACATCACCTAAAATATAAAAAAACGCACCATGTATTGTAAATATGCAGGCATACATCTATTACCTGAAGCTGTGGTCTCGGACACTCACCTGTTGTGGTCATTATTTCACCCACATCATAAACCTCTCCTTCCTCCACATCCTGAGGTTGTAGTGTTGGGGATCCCTGGTGACCTCAGATGTCCCAAGTTTTTTCTCCCCTATGTGAATTAAAAAATAGGGGACACACAGATATTTGAGGCCAGAAATAGGAATATGAAACATTGCTTGAAGTGTCATACAATTGTCTGTTTTGGCAGAGTTTCAAGCTGAAAACATGATTTTCTTGCCTTTCGAAAGCTGTAATAATTACCTTTTTTGTGCAAATTTCACAGATGGAGACACCCCTAGTATCCACTGGAGCACCTGTGTGGGACACCCTAAAAAGTTTGTTCTGGTGTCCCACACTAGTGCTCCTGCGTCCAGATGTGTAAACAGCTACTGAGTGTCCTCTCCTTACTTTGAATCAAGTTTGCGTTTCATTATAGTTACAAACACATTGTTGTCTAGATGGAATAAACTTCTTTTAATACAAATAGAAATGAACAAATGTAGTTAACCTGCATCTGCCAAAAACATTGTATTAGTGGGCGAACGAACAATGTTTACTACGAACGATTACTGTGTCCACAAACCTGAAACTTGCCATTTTAAACTGTACAACAGTAAAGAAAAGCACATGGAGCAGCATGGACGTAATAATAATAGGAACACACAACAAAATAATTTTTTGTAGCAATCTCTTGATTCTTCTGTACTGATCCTGCTCCCTCAATTTGAGGTGTGACCATCGTTTCCTCAGTTGATCCTTGGATCGCCGTACCCCAAAATTCTTCTGCAGACTTTTCACAACTTTAGCCATGATCTTGGTCTTTCTCACATTTGGATTTGGGTAAGGTCCATCCTTCATGTCATAGTGGCCCTCTTCAAGATGTCCCCCATTGCCACCATCTCACCAAAGGACATATTAGAGGCCTTCAATTTCCTGTTTTACGCATGCGCAGTGTATATAAAGCGTTACATGCGTGCATCGATCTGTGAGCGGAGGACTGAGTAGCACAATTTCAACTTGGGACATCAGTGGTCTATACTGTTTCTAGATTGAGGCCTATATTTGGACAAGATTAGAAGAGTTTAGCCTGACATTAGGGTTTGTCTTGTGTTGTGTCTTGCAGAGAAAACGGATCGATTCAATGATCACAACTTCCTCCCCCTATTTGATCAAAGATTGTGTGGCTCAGGGCAGTGGGAAACAAAGTCTTGCTTTGGAAGTTTGCAGTCACGGTATCCAAGCTGAGGTTTCCTCCCACACACCAATAGACAAATGGTCATCAAATAAAAGAAGCAGCCGGCAACTCCATAACATCAAGCGTATTTATTTTCACGTCTTCACAGTGAGTACAGTCAGCAGCAGACTAGTTTCGGCAATAAGCCTTGTTCACTGCAACAGCCTCTCCCAATTCATTGATATGTACAGAGAGCTTCCCTGGCTGTGGCAGAGGAAACACCCCTTTTATATTAATAAAAGATCAATTGCTGGAATTGGTGAAGCCACAGCTTCCCATGGCAAACATCAACTATTTGAAGGCCAAAATTAGTGGCGTGAGGAGCACATATAATAGGGAGTGCAAGAAAGTCCAGGATTCCATGAGATCAGGAGCAGCAGCAGGTGATGTTTATGTCCCCAGGCTGTGGTACTATGACAGACTGCGTTTTTGTCAGACCATACTGAAATCAGGCCATCACTCTCAACCCTTCCTTCCACACTTCCTTCCACTCTTCCTTCCACCTCAGATGAGGCATCAGAAGTCCAACTTGGGCCTTCCACCCAGGAACAAGATGTGGAGGAGCCCAGCTTTAACATATTTTTCAAAATTGTGTTTGATTGATGAACAATAAACTAAAAATATGTCCCATTTCCATACACAGGAAAGTCTCAACCAGGAGGAGGCTGTGGAAAGTGGCAGCCAGGAGGTGGTCGGGCCCAGTAGCTTGACCGAATCCCAGGTTCCTTCCCTCCGCCTTCCAACAAAAAGTACCAGGATGGGGAGGAATGTGGAGGAGTCGGTGCTTTCTTTGATTTGGGAGGCTACTGCAGCCCTCAGAACCACCCCCAATCTTCAAGAGGCCTATGCCTACATGGTAGCCAGCAAAATGTAGGAAATGGAGGTGGCCAATGCCTCTTTTGTTAGGAAGTGATCTATCTGGCCCTAAATAAGGGGTTGAGGGTCGAACTCACAAGCAAAACCCACCTGTGTGAGTTTGACCATCCTCCTCCCACTCCACCTCCTCCACCTCCTGCCACAACTCTAACACCAGAGCCACAGCCCAGAAGCAAGCGTGGAAGGAAGACAAGAGAGTGATGGCCTGGGTTCAGTCTGGTCTGACAAAAGACGTAGGCTGTTGTAAGACCACAGCCTCAGGACATACATGTTATCTGCTGCTGCTCCCGATCTCTTGGAGTCCAGGACCGTATTGTGCTCCCTATTAAATTGACTCCTCAGGCTACCAATTTTGTCTGTCGATTAATTGATGTGTGCCCTGGGGTACAAAGGCTTCGCCAGTTTCACCAATTTATTCAGCGTTGCCTTCCTCTTTATTTTATCATGACCTCTAATAAATGCCTAGTTTATTTTTCACAAATACTTGGCTATGTGTTTTAGTTCAAAAGGAACAGTTTGTTTGTGAATAGGCAGGTACATTTCAAAAAGACAATGTGAAATTAACAAGGGACACCAACAGCAACCAATATCTTTGAGGTTAAAAAATACAAGATAATAATGGTGTTGTGGTAACTTGACACACAAAAAGCGAAAATATATTATGGAGAACACTATAAAAAAAACAAAAAAAACTAAAAAAAACAGAGAGCGGAAGAAGACACAGGAGAGCGGGAGAAGAGGCCGAATACTGGGAGAAGAGACCGAACAGAGCAGAGTAGTCAGAAGAAGACCCCCGAAGTTGGAAGAAGACCCCCGGAGCTGATTACTTTAAAAAACCTGTTGTGTTTTTTTTAACACTTTTTTCCCCAGGTGAATGGGTAGGGTACATTGTAACCCATACTCATTCACACAGGGTAGGGGGCCGGAATCTGGGGGCCCCCTTATTAAAGGGGCTCCCGGATTCCGATAAGCCCCCCGCCCACAGACCCTGACAACCAATGGCCAGGGTTGTCGGGAAGAACATCAACATGGGGACAGGGTGCTTTGGGGTGGGCGGCCCCCCTTCTCCAAAGCACTCCCCCATGTTGAGGGCACGTGGCCTGGTACAGCTCAGGAGGGGGGGCACTCGCTTGTCCCCACCCCCTTTCCTGACCGGCCAGGCTGCGTGCTTGGGTAAGGGTCTGCTATGGACTTTGGGGGGACCCCCGTGCCGTTTTTTCGGCGTATGGGTTCCCCTTTAAATCCATACCCGGCAACGGGGCTCGCAAGGTGTCAATTTCGCTGATGGAGGTGGTGGCATTCACTTCCCTCGCTAGTCCCATTTATAGAATATTTTAAAATAAAATCAGTTACTTTGCTGAGTAACTAATTACTTTTCCAATGGGAAAAGTAATTTGTAACTTAACGAATTACTTTTTTAAAGTAAGATGACCAACACTGATTGTCTGTCATGTTCTCCTTAGGTCCAGTAGTCATTTCGTGTCTGGTCATTTGTGCATTTTGTTTCTTTTATCCCATCCTACTCTCTACTATTGTTTGCTGTCGGTTCACTTTTAAATTCAGATCACTGTATGATTTGTCACGTCATTACCAGACACTCCTCGGTAAGGCTCTCCCTGCGGGTCCAGTTTGATTCCAGTCTCAACAAGGCACATCGGACCCCGTAGCTTCAGACCAACCGTTCTCAAAGCCATTTTCCTTCAAATTCCATTCATGGTTTGAAATTTGTTTGTTTAACCGTCTCTCACCTCCCGATAAGGTTTCCCTTGAGGTCGCTATAAACGCATTTCTCTAAGTCACATGACCCGGCCACTCATTCACCTTCTAATGGCATAAAGCCACTCTCCGTTGTCCATCTGCCATTTCTCCTCTAGCTCAGTTGAGTTCAGGTAGTTCCATCCTGCACCAGGTTGGATGTTATTCCCCCAATTTCCGGTCGACTGAGCTTTCGACCTTGAAAACCAGAACTTCACAACTAGGGTACAAGTCAGCCAGAGCCATGTCACAGGCCGGCAGCAAAAACCTCACATTTGTCCCTCTGTCACCCTCTCCAGTTTCAGAGAGCGGCAGTGTGCAGTCCCTCAGGGGATGGAACATCCCCAAGTTAACAGCGGAACTAAGGTGCAGGGGTATGCCCTTCCCCGCTACAGCCAGGTAAACCGAGCTATTCAGACTCCTCTTCCCACCACCAGCAACATAGACAGGCCCTGCTCCCAGCAGGTGGCTCTTCAGTCCATGTCCTCGGCCATTTCTCAGCTTCACATAAAATTTTTGTTTGGTGTACGACCTGCCTGCACCTCAATCTTCCCACATCCTCCTGAGTTTGAATTCCTTAAAGGGGTTGCAAACGTTTGTTTTTTATTTTCTAAATAGGTTCCCTTAGGCTAATGCATTGTTGGTTCACTTACCTTTTCCTTCGATTTTCCTTCTAAATGTTTTTTTTCTTTGTCTGAATTTCTCACTTCCTGTTTCTCCTCAGTAAACTTCATACCATCATCCGAGTGGTGTTTAGTCAGCCAGAACAGCTTACTGAGGAGGAACAAGAAGTGAGAAATTCAGAAAAACAAAACAAAGAAAAAAACATTTAGACGGGAAATCGAAGGAAAAGGTAAGTGAACCAAGAATGCACTAGCTTAAAGGAACCTAAGTTGCATGCCTCCAACCTCGCAGGACCCGACGGATCGGGAGCTCTGTTATCATGTCCTACCACCCAAGGAGCTGAAACCAGAAGGACAAAGGAGACATGGTCAACGAAAACGTGGAATCATAAGGACGTTTTTGTAGCAAATAAACGAAATAAAGGAATGAAAATAAAGCCACACGTCTTTCCAGTGAAGACGAGATGGAAAACTCACCGCCCATTCGTCCCCACGTGACAGTATGATGCCCCAAGGGGACAGAGATGCCCGGGGGAGGTCTAGCAAACATCGGAAATGATGGTCCACAAGTAGGCCGGACAGGGGAGGCCCTCCAGGAAGCCGATGGGGCGGGGACGAGGGCATGGAAACGATAAAGCTGTGAACGACAGAGAGAATTGACAATATCAGCAGTTCACGGGACATGCCTAGCTCTAAAGCAAACATTAAAATGAAGGCACTTTAAAACCAAAAAACACAGCATTGACGTGACCAGAGGGAATCGAAGACTGTTGATCGACCACCTGCACCACGCTAATGTTATCGGACTAGAAAACCACCTGGCGATTGTACAACCGCTTGCCCCACAGCTCAATGGCAACAATAATCAGAAAGAGCTCCAGCAGTCTGAGGTTGCTCAAAATATCCATGTGTGCTCATGAGGCCGGCCAACATTCAGCAGACCACTCCCCTCGGAAAAAGGCACTGAAACCACAGGAGCCTGTCGCATCAGTGTATAGCTCCAGCTGTGGGTTTGGTACCTCCTCCAGCAACCAACATGACTGGCCATTGTGGGACTGGAGAAAGGATAGTCACATCCCAAAGTCATCCCACATGGGCTTGGTTATACGGATATAATGGTAGGGGGCAGCCACTCCCTTTGTGGCCTATGCCAGACGTCTACAGAAAGCTTTTCCCATGCGGTTGACACAGCAGGCAAAGACCAAGTGACCCAGCAAATACTGAAGTTGTTTCAACTGTAGCTTTTTAGCCCCTTTTGCCAAGCAAACCAGGGAGAGTAGCCTGGCCAGCTTGTCACTGGGCAGCCGGAAAACCATCTCCACAGTGTCAATTTCAATACCCAAGAAGGTCAGAAGTTCCACAGGGCCCTCGGTCTTGTCAGCTGACAGCGGGATGGCAGGTGTCCTGAAAAAGAGACAAGAGCTGCTGCCACTCACCGCTTTCAGCTGGGCCCATGAAGAGGAAGTAATCCAAATAGTTTAACACGGACTGTGAACCAGCCGCCTGGACAACTACCCATTCAAGGAAACTACTGAAGAGTTCAAATAAATAACAAGAAATGGTGCAGCCCATGGGAAGGCACATGTCAAAAAAGTAGCTTCCCTCAAAGTAGCATCCCAGCAGATGGAAGCATTCTGAGTGGACCGGGAGGAGGTGAAGGATGTCAAATGAGGCGTAGTGGAGCCTGGATTCCTCCTTGTCGATGCCGTCATTGACTGAGGAGCCAGAAGGAAAGGACAAGTGGTGGATGAGGTGGAATTTTCCCTCAGCCCTTTTGGGGACCACACCGAGAGGGGGAAACACTCAGGTTGTGGAAAGGGGGAGATCGAACGGGCCCGCCATGTGCCCCAAGTCCAATTCCTTCTGGAGTTTGTTGGCCACCACGGACTCGAATTGAACAGCTGTTTTTAAATTGGGTGGATGGTCGGCACATCCGAAGGAGTAAAGGGGATACAAAAACCACAGTCTAAACCATCAAGATCAAGGCTTCTCTAAAATGTCAAGAGGTGTACCACTTGCAGTGACTCTCATTGAACAGCCAGCATAGACCTTTTTTGGAGGCAGCCAATGCTTTGGAGGGAGCGCCACCTGGGGATTGGAAGGACGAAGGCCTGTGGAGGCACATAAGCAATCCGTCCTGGCAATCAAAGCGAAACTCCTTCCTTGATGCTATTTTTTGGCAAAACTGCATGTCGTAGTGGAACCAACACTGGCCCCTTTAAACTTTGTAGGCACCCCAAATGAGATCAAGATAGCAAAAAAGTGATGCAGCTAACTCCGTAAAACACTCGCAAAGCACTCCGTTGTAAGCACAGGACCCCTGCAGCCAGTTCCGGAAAATCCAAGGAAACTGCTTAGATTTTTCGCACTGCGCCACCATGTCAACCTGATGGGATTTGTCTATTGTCTTGTGGTCAGGAGGGATTAAGGCGAGGAAATCCATAAATTCACGACACAAGATTTTATCCTTGACGTCTTCCGACAGGTGCATGCCAGTAGGCGACACCGCCCACAAATTGCCACCCATGGAGGAGGCCGGACTACATGCCGGACCCGACACACCCATGTGAGACAGGACAGATTTTACGACCATGACAATGCGTTCGTCCAGCAGATCCGATACAGCAGTGTCACCAGACCTACCCCAAATCAAATTACAATTGCTTGGGGGGGGGGCAGCTGAAGAAGAAGGGTGACCAACAGCAGGTCCAGGAGGAACACCCAGTACAGGATCGTCCGTGGGAGGATTTGGCAGGAGCCCGCAACGTCCATTGCCTTGAAGGATGTTGACGGCTGCTGAGATCAAAGGATGCTGGCGGAAGGATAGGTCCAGAGGGGGTGGTCCGGCCCCCAAACCTGAGGAGCCTGAGGGGCTGGAGACGGCAGCCGAGCAGCATCTGGAGCAGTCGGAGTCCCCGGATGGAGGGCTCGCAGTGGGCGCAGCCCACATTCCCGGCGTGCTGGACACAGGGAGATGGTGCTGCGCAGCAGGCAGGTGCAAGGCCGCATTGGCAGGCCTCCAATTTGAATCTCCTGCCCTGCCCGATTGGAGGGAGATGGTGGGTGAGGCTGTGGCAGCGGGTGTCAGAAAGGAAGCTGGGCACAGGGAGATGTGAGGAGGCAGGGGGCCAAGAGACGTGTCCAGCAGTGTCATCCCCCACCCATCCGGGTGCAGGGGGATGTGGGAAGGCAGAGGTAAGTGGCAGGGGGTGATTGGCATATGCAGCTCTAAGGCCGCGTACACACGGGCGGACTGTCCGCCCAACTAGGTTCGTCAAACAGTTTGACAAACAGTCCGTTCAAAATTTGCATGAGCGGACTTGACCACACACGACGAACGAACAGTCCGCTGAAAACTTGCGCGATGACGTGAACGGCACGTACGACGGGACGAGAGATTCGAAGTCCTATACACTGCAATGCAACCTTCGGCGTGTAAATCCTTTCTGAGCATGCGCGGAACTTAGTTTGACGAACAAGCCTACACATGAGCGGACTGTCCGCTCAAACCAAGTTTCAGCGGACAGTCTTACGGAAATTCCGAAAAACTTTGTTCGTCAGACTGTCCGCTGAAGCCCACACATGAGCGGACTGTCCGCTGAAACACTGTTCAGCGGACAAAGTTGGACGAACAGTCCGCCCTTGTGTACGCGGCCTTACATTCCCCACTCAGCTGGGTGCAGGGGATGCGGTAAGGTGGGGGACAGCTGCGGGGGGTGAGTGGCATGCATATCTTTAACGTTCCCCACCCAGCCGGGTACAGGGGGTGCGGTAAGGTGGGGGTTAACTGCAGGGGGTGAGTGGCATGTACATCCCTACCATCCCCCACCCAGCCGGGTGCAGGGGGATGTGGATGTACAGTGGACTTGGCAGAGGAAGAGAGGAGTGTATCCACAATTGAATCTCCCGCCCTGCTGGTGCCGCGGGACGATCTCTGCATGACGCTCCCTCCCCCTGCTGGTGGATCGGGGAACCAGGGACAAAAGTAACCGGCACCTGCGGGCGGAAATCAGCGGCAGGAATCAGTTCCTGCCTATGCCGCCGAGTGGGCGCCCATGGGGGTGACATTCACAGTAGCCCATACGGACCGCCGGAGGACTCTGGGGCTCCGGGAGTGGGCCAGGGGAGAGAGGAGTCTCGGCTTGAGCTGAGTACAGATGGTGGGGGGAGGCAGCCGTGGGGGTGAAGGGGGTTAGAGCCGGCATCAGTAGCCACAGCAGCTCCCAGGATACATGGGGAGTGGAAGAGGAATAGGAAGGCCTTGAAGGAATGGGGCTAAGGTGGGAAGGAGGACGGGTGCATCTCCTGGCCCTAGCAGAGCCAGTTTGTGGACCCTGGCCAACAGAATGTCAGTGTCCATGGCAGTGGTGCAGGGTCCACAGCAGCTCTTCCAACGACTCTTCCGAAAGACACAGAATTCTCTGGGGTACACAATTGCCTGAGCTCAGGCCCATCCCATCCCACATATCCCAACCAATCGTTCCCCTGGTCATGTACCCATCAGTCAAGGCTCTCTCTCCCTAGGGAGGGGTTCAAGAGGCCTTCATGTGCACTGCACATGATGTGCAAGTGCAATGTCGCAACAGACATATGGTCCTATTTTAACTTAATTTCGTCTTTCCAGCACAAACCCGGAGCTGACCCAACGTCATCTCTTATTCCACCTTGGTCTCAGCTGGCATTGGGTTAAAGCAGAACCCAGCTCATCAATCCTTATCCTGCAACACAATCAAGGCCTACCACACAGCTCGGAACGTCTTCTGCAAGTTTCTGGCATCCTGCCCCGCGGCAACATTAACAGACATCAAGCACATACAAGCTTAATTTCATATTGCCACACTCAATTGGCTCTATCACACAACACCACCAGATTATACTTAGCCAGCATTCAACACTTCCTGGCCTTACAGGATCTCGCATCCTCCTTTGCAACCCAATGCAATTCAAGACATTTTCACACGGCATTTAAAAGCAGCAGCTCATAGCCAAGTCCAAATGCTTGCCCATCATGAGTACCATCTTCAGAGACATGTCTACATCCTCTCTCATTCCCCATTTGGCTTTCTTCCCAGCTTGGTCATTCAAGCAGCCATCTACCTGGCCTACTACGGTTTCTGCAGCCTAAGCGAGTTTACCAGTAATAGCCCTGCTGGCCTGGTACTGTGTAGACATCACCTGGCTCACTTCCAAGATCATTTCATTCTCCACCTCGCAGTATCCAAAACCCAGCAATATGGCCCAGAGGGTCGACATCCATCTTTTCAAGACAAACAACAGTAAATAACACTAAACCAAGAAAGAGCTTTCAACCCTACCTGAATGTTTTTTCCCCCTTTTTCGGTATACCAACCAGCAGACCAGGGTAGACTTCAGTTACATTTTATGATGTCTTTTGGTGCATTCTTGTGGTTCACATCCATCGGTTGAAGGGCTTCGACCATAAATAGGAAAGCCAGTATGGTGGCCTGAATTTATGGGAGGAGTTTGGGCGGTATTTAAGCAGCCCACTCATCTATGGTCTTTGACGGTGTGTGATACCCTCCCTCCCTTTCCCCTTTCCCCTTTTCAGGGAATTTTTCTAATTTATTTCTCTCCTCAAACATCTATTATTTACCTTGGGTATGCTCCTTTTTTTGGTATACAGACCAGGGCACACTTCAGGTTCATTTCATGATGTAAGTCTCATGGAGCATTCATGGGGCTCACATTCATCCCGGTTGAAGGGCTTTGTCCATAAAAAAATATATATAAAAATATATATATATTCCACTGCCTGCACTGTAGATGTATATGTACTAGACTTGAAACAGACTATGGCCTAAACTGATGAATACACTTTTTTTATATATATATATAAATATATATATATATATATATATATATATATATATATATATATTGGGATATGTATTATAAGCAAAAAGTTTAAAAAAATTGTTTTCTTTTTCAAAATTGTCGCTCTTTGTTTGATTATAGCGCAAAAAATAAAAACCCCAGAGGTGATCAAATACCACCAAAAGAAAGCTCTTTCCTGGTGCCTCTATGGCAGCATACCAATGGTTGATGGCTTCACCCTCGATCAACCCACAGGACCACGGAACTCTATAAAAAAAAGAGTTACTCCCCCCTCAGGTATTCTTTTTCCTGTCCTCATCCCTGCAGGATCACAGTCCAGCCCTACCTCACCGTCATATGGTGCCACCATTGCAGGTTCATGCTCTCCTGCAGTATGGAGTCTCATTACTTGGGCTGCTAAATGCACCAGATAAGTATGGGAGCCCATTTTTCTGTGGATCTTTTTGCGGCAGAGAGATCCAGGAGCATGTCTTCTCCTCAGTCTCCCAGCTGCCTATCACAGTGTTCCCCCGGCGGGGGAGCCTTTAGCACAAGATACCTGTTTCTAATAAGCCAGGCCGATATGCTGCTTTTTCCTCCTCTTGGCTGGCTCCCTGGGATGGCCAGCAGCCGCCACAGTGCTCTGCCTGCTTCCCCCCCCCCCCCCCCCAGGAGCTACAGCGGAATGCTCGGAGCATGCCCAGTAGCCTGCTGAAGCCAGGCGGCGGCCATCTTGGTACTCCCAAGCTGAAATTTCCTATTTAAACAGCCTGAAGTATCATTTTAGCCAGGCTGCCAGTGGGAAGGTATCTCTGAGTATCTTATCCACCTTCTCTCTCTAGATGGAGCCTGGCCAAGGTAGAGTCCTGATGTGTATGTGCATGTGTTTGTGTATGTGTGTATATATATATATATATATATATATATTTTATATATATATATATATATATATATATATATATACAGTATATATGTGCATGCATATATTTATTTTGTATTATTATTTTATCTTCCCATTCCTAGCTGCCCCAGAAATAATCATGCCGCATAATAAAAAAGATCCTCAACATCCCACTAGGTAAGGGCTGCAACATTTAGGTAAATCTCAAAAAAAAAAAGAGCTTTCTCTGGGCATTTTAAAATATCTTGTTGTTCTTTTATTTCCACAGCCCTCACTGAGAATCATCTCGCAGATGTTCCCACATAGATTCTGACGATAGGTCAAGAGATCATAGAAGCGCTGGACATTCACACTCTTCTTCTGCGCATGCTTCCCGCAGCAGTCGGAGATCACCCCAACATGTCTCAAGCAGGCATAATTCCCAGGGTAGGTCAGCACATCCAGGGAAGAAGGCCTGCTGGGTCTGTGGGAAGCAAGCTCTCGCGGATAAATTGGCATGCAGTCAGTGCCTCTTGGAAGCCACAGCGGATAAGCCGGGATCCATGGATTCATGGAAAGATTTAATCAAAGAGTCCATCTGGGAAATAGCCCTGTCTCAAGATCAATTAGTTCCACCTGTGGAAGAAAGAGCGGGGGAGGGGTCCTCTCACCAACCCAGTTTTGGAGGCTAACTCAGAGGACGAATCAGGTAAGGAAAGTTCATCAGCATTTGGTTTTGCCTTAGTGAATCCATTTATTACTGCAGTTAAGGATGCGATTCAGTGGGAAGAAGACCCGGAGCCTCCATCCAAAACTAAAAAATACTCACCTGAACAAAAAGGTTGCAAATTTCCCTCTACTAATGCATGAAACTAAGGAAGTGGTAACTGAAGAGTGGGGGAAGGTGGACAAGAGACCCATCGCCTACAACTGGTTTCTCAAGCTTTACCCGCTGGCAGAGGCAGACGCCCAGCTCTTTGACTCCGCAACCAACTGTGAACGCATCGGTCATGCGATTAGCCAGGAACACAACGCTGCCTTTAGAGGATGCAGTCTCTTTCAGGGACCCCCTGGATCACAGGATCAACTCAGATCTTAAAAAAGTTTATCAGGTGGCAGGGGGAGCCTGCAAACCAGCAGTGGCACTGTCTTTGGTCTCCAGAGCTACAAAAGTATGGGCAGACAATATCGAGACGGCCCTCAGGAGAGGCCTGGATCCAAACAAAATCATCAAAGCTCTGGATGAATTAAAACTGGCCTCTGATTTTATGGCAGAAGTGGCCATCAATATCCTGAGGTGCTCCTCCAGGACTATGCTTTATTCTATCACAGCCAGAAGAGCATTATGGCTAAAGCCATGGTCGGCTGACCCATCTTCAAAGCAGTCATGTTGTCGCATCCCATACGATGGTAAGGCCCTGTTTGGCGAAAAGATGGATACAGTCATTACCCGAGTCACAGGCGGCAAAAGTGGCCTTATCCCTTCAGGATAGGAATAGGAAAAGAAGGTTCACTTTGATACCAGATCATACCGTCCCGGTAAGGAATACAAAAGAGGTTGGAAGGGCTCACAAGCCACTTTCCTTAAGTTGGGAAAGCCTAAAGCTTCAGCTTCAACGGTTGAAAGCCAGAAGTCTTTTTGACTCCTTACCCTCCCAAACCGGTCCAGTTGGAGCAAAACTCAGGTCTTTTGCCCAGGTTTGGGTGGAAAGTTGCACGGATCCATGGACAGTCTCCACGGTCCGGCAAGGACATTTCTGGAGATTCAAAAGCCATCCTCCACCTTTTTCATTCCAACCCACCAAGATTCTGACCTCCGGAGAAAAGAGACAAGTTCTCTTTCAATATATCCAATTACTCCTTCAGCAACGAGCGGTTCGACCAGTTCACGACTCGGAAGTTCACTCTGGGTTCTATTCCCCAATCTTTTTAGTTCCCAAGAAATCAGGAAGTTGGAGGTCTGTTCTGGACCTAAAGAGGCTAAACCGTTACATACGGGTAGAGCATTTCAAGAAGGAATCCCTGAATACAGTAATTCTGTCGGTACAGCCAGGGGATTGGATGGTCTCTATAGATCTTCAGGATGCGTACCTCCACATCCCCATTCACCATCATTTTCAGGCTTTTCTCCATTTCAAAGTGGGCAATCTGCGCCTCTAGTTCCAATGTCTCCCATTTGGAATCTCATCAGCTCCCAGGACTTTCAACAAAGTTTTAGTGGCCAGCCTAGCTCCCCTCCAGGAAAAAGGGGTCAGGGTCCTGCACTACCTGGACGACATACTAATCCTGTCTCAACACAGAGAAACTCTGGAGGTGCAGGTGCAGCTAGTCCTGAACACTTTCACCAGATTCGGGTGGCTTATCAACTATGCAAAGAGTCAATTGACACCTACACAGAAAATGGCATGCCTGGGAGCTTTATTCAAAACCTCAGAGAAAGCTGTATTGCTCCCACCAGAAAAGATCCCGATATTGATCCAGAAGGTGAAGCAGGCGTTAGGGAGCCGCTCCATGCCAGCATCAGGTTGTCTGAGCCTCCTAGGGTCCCTTTCATCATTTATACCAATGGTGAAGTGGGCCAGGTGGCATCTGCCAGACTTCCAGTCGGGCTTTCTGGTGCAGTGGAGAAGGAAGCACCTGGGGCAATTAATAGTCATCACCTTGTCAATGGATTCCAGCCTCTGGTGGTGGACAAGACCACCCAACCTTCTGGCTCACCGTTTCCTGGGACCCATCTCATGGTCTGTCCTTACTTCGTATGCAAGCCAGCTAGGATGGGGGGCACACTTCCAAAAGCAACTAGTGCAAGGGAGGTGGCGATTCAATGTAGAAGGGAGGATTTCCAACATCCTAGAGCTAAGGCCAGCATGGATGGCAATCTTACATCTGGCTCCACTGCTCAGGGGCAAGGCCATATTGCTCCAGGTGGACAACAGAGCGGCAGTGGCCTATGTTTGAAACCAAGGGGGAACACGCAGCAGGTCCCTAGCCAGCGAGGTAGCCCCAATTATACCTTGGGCCAAGAAAAACTTGATCGACCTTCGGGCCGCTTACATCCCAGCCCCCGAGAATCAACTAGCCGATCGCCTCTCTAGGTCTTTCAACAACAACATCGAGTGGTCACTGAATCCACAAGTTTTCCGCTGGATATGCCAACAGTGGGGTACTCCCCAGATAGATCTTTTTGCCTCCCCGCTCAATGCCAAAACTCCTCTGTTTTTTTTTAGGTTTCCATGTCCGAGGTCAGCCGAGGTGAATGCCCTAATCCAGCCCTGGAGTTTCCAGAAGGGGGTATGCATTTCCTCCAGTTCCCCTGATACTGAGGTTCCTCCAGCGGCTCACATCATAGAAGGTCACTATCCTGGCAGTCATCCCATACCGGCCAAGGAGACCATGGTTTCCGCTTCTAATCAAGATGGCTTTGTGCAATCCACTTCCGCTTCCCCACTCGGACAACCTCCTATCGCAAAGGCGACTTCTTCCACCCGCATCCAGAGATCCTGGACTTGAGGGCCTAGAAATTGAGCAGAAGAGACTGGGAAACCTAGGGTGCTCACATGAAGTTATAAAAACATTGTTGCAAGCAAAGAAGTCATCTACCAATGCCACCTACTACAGGGTATGGAAAAAATTCACCCAACTGGCATAATCCAGCCATTTCAATCCGCTGGATCCTGGAGTTCATAATGTTTTACTCTTCTTGCAGTCGGGCCTGGACTTAGGCTTAGGTCTTAACACGCTGAAAGTTCAGGTTTCGGCCTTATCAGCCTTAACAGACACATACTGGGCACTGGAGCCCCTCGTAGACAGCTTCTTAAAAGCAGTACCAAGATTGCGTCCTCCTAGGAAAACTCTTTTCCCCAAGTGGGATCTGACAGTTGTCCTCAACGTCTTAGCCAGTCCACCCTTTGCAGCCATCGAAGAGTATACATTGGAAGATATTACCTGGAAAACCACATTTCTGATTGCCATCATATCAGGGTGCAGGGTGTCGGAAATTCAAGCTTTGGGAGCTAGAGAACCATACGTCACGTTTTTCCAGATAGAGTGATTCTGCAGCCTATTCACCAGTTTGTCCCGAAGGTACCATCATTTTACCACCTTAATTAAGAATGGGTTCTCCCGGCCTTCGGATAAAATCCAACCTCTTCAAAACTACATGAATTGGATGTGGCCAGGTCCCTGAGGCATTATTTAGAGTTGACACAGCAATTACGCAAGGATCAACATCTGTTTTTTATTACCAAGTGTGCAAGGAAAGGAATGGCGGCCTCCAAGACGACCGTAGCCAGCTGGCTCGTAAAACTAATTCAGAGGGCACATCGGGCTCCCAGTCCCAGTTGCAGTAAATGCTCATTCGACATGGGGAATGACCTCTTCCTGGGCAGCCTTGGCGCAGGTCTCCCCTGAGAATATTTTCAGAGTGGCTAGTTGGTCATCCTTCAACACCTTCATGTCGCACTATAGCCTAGATCCGGCAGTCCTCACCTCCCAAGATTTTGGGAAAAAAAACGTAGATCTATCAGCTCTGTAAAATCATTAAAAATCATTATTGCGAAGCTTCTTGAGTTGCGTGATCTGTTTTTGCGCTTACTAGACCATCATACACGTAAACAGGCCAGGCATCTTTCGCATAAATATTATGAGCATGGCAACAAATGCGGCCGTATGCTTGCTAGGGCCCTCCGCAAGAAGCATGCTGAATCCTACGTACAGAAGCTCCGCTCCCCTTCTGGAGAGATTTCGGTCCAGTCCAACAAAATTGCCTCAGGGTTTCAGGAATTTTACACCCAACTTTATAATCTATCCCCGGCCTCGTCCTCAGATGCCCAGCCTCCCAAGTCTGTTGCCATTCAGGAATATCTCGTGTCGGCGGGAGTCCCTCCACTAAGCGCGGAACAATGCGTCGACCTGGAACGGCCAATTTCCCCGGAGGAGATAGCGCTAACGGTGAAGTCCCTGCCCAAGGGCAAGAGTCCAGGACCAGATGGTTACTCTGGTACCTACTACAAAACTTTCCTGCCTCTCCTAGCACCACACATGTGTACCTACTTTAACACCGTAACGGAGGGGAACCCTATCCCAACCAAAGCGCTTATGGCACACATTACGGTGCTGCCGAAAAAGGCCAAGACCCTACCATCCCCCAAAGCTTTCGTCCTATATCCCTCCTCAACATTGATATGAAAATCCTAGCAAAAGTCCTGGCAAACAGACTTGGGATTCTCATGCCCCATGTTATCCACCCAGACCAAACAGGGTTTATTCGAGAGAGGGAAGCGAGAGACAACTCCATCAGAGCTATCCAACTTATACATTGGGCTCGCAGCAGCCCCAATCCTAAACCTTGCATCGTTCTTTCTACCGACGCCGAAAAGGCATTTGACCGCGTCGACTGGACATATTTACGGGCGGTATTGGAAGCTCAGGGGCTCGGGACACGTATGTTGTCCTCGATCATGGCCTTGTACTCTACTCCGTGTGCACAGGTAAAATTGAATGGGGTGCTTTCTTCCCGGTTCCCGATTCGAAATGGCACGAGACAGGGGTGTCCCCTCTCTCCCCTCCTTTTCGCCCTGGTTCTAGAGCCCTTGCTCTGCACCGTGAGGGCGAACGCAGACATTAAGGGCCTGAGGGTAGGGAGGACGGAGCACAAACTGTCGGCATATGCAGACGATGTGCTCTTTTATCTTTCTGAACTCCTGATCTCGCTGCCAGTTCTGTTGAAGGAACTGAAGAACTTCGGAGAGTTATCTAATTTTAAGCTAAACTTTTCCAAGTCGGAGATATTACCTATTCACCTGACCCCGTCCCAAATGACAAATTTACAATCGGCTTTCCCCTTCACCTGGGCCAAGTCTTCCATTAAATACCTGGGCATTCAGTTGACAAACCGCTTTGATACCTTATATGCTTCCAATTTCCCCCCCTTACTTAACACAGTGAAAGCAGATCTATTGCAGTGGACCAAAACCGCTTTTACGTGGTTAGGTCGCATTAATATTATCAAAATGAATATCCTGCCCCGGGTACTCTTTTTTTTACACATGATACCCATTTCCCTCCCCAAACAGTTTTTTACCCAACTGAATAGCATACTATCGGCATTTGTGTGGAACACAAAGAAACCGAGAATAGCCATGACATTGCTGAGGCGCTCTAAGCTGACGGGGGGCCTGGGGGTTCCAGACATCCAGAAGTACCACAGGGCTATTATCCTACAGAGGATACTTAACTGGAAGTTTCATACTCAGTCTAAAATGTGGGTCTCCTTAGAAAAATGGCTAGCTGGGAGAGACTTGGCTTACGCACCCTGGTTATCCCGGGAACATAGGGGACTGTCGGAGGATGACTCCCCCCTAACTGTACAGGCTCTCTCAATATGGGATAAAATGAACCAGACCTTGCGTCTATCCCCTCCTGTGTCACCGCTTGCCCCGCTGGGGGGGTTCCTGTGGTTTCCACCAGGGGAACAAAGGGCTTTTTTCGGCCCCTGGGTAGACGGCGGGAATGCCAGCTGTGGAAAGTTGTTGAGCGGAGGCAAGATGGTCAGCTACGAATCCCTGCAGGCCGGGCACGCGAACACCGCCATGAATTTTTGGCGGTACAGGCAATTACATCACTTTTTTGAAATCCACGTCCACTCAATAAGAGACGAAGCGTCCCTTACACCCTTTGAACGTCTCTTTGTAGAAGATGAACCCATTCCCCACAGGATCTCGGAACTGTACCACCTGCTTGGCTCTGCTGCCGAGACCGCTAGACCAACATACATACAGGTGTGGGAGAGAGACCTACAGCTTGACTTTTCCACAACTCAACTGTCCCACCTTTACAAACTCACTCACACAAGCTCCATGGAATCCAAAACCCAAGAAACTAATTATAAAGTCCTGTCCCGCTGGTACAGAGTGCCAGCAGACCTAGCACGTATTTACCCTTCGGTATCGGACCGGTGCTGGAGGGACTGTGGCCAACAGGGCACCCTCCTCCATATTTGGTGGGATTGCCCACGAATAAAGCCATACTGGGCAGACATCCGATCCCACATAAAAGCAATTTTGAACTTAGATGTACCACTGTCTCCAACCAATTATCTTTTGCACAAAAAGAGCCCCCTGCCACATCTTCTGAACGCGGCTAGACGTCTTATATCAATCTACTGGAAGCAGACCAGAATCCCCATACGGGAAGACTGGGTCAAAAAAGTCAACGACATTAGAGAGGCCGAACATTGGGTAGCAACATGTAGAGGTACAAGGGCTAAGTTTGATATCACATGGCAGTCTTGGAAAGCCTACATGTCCAAAACTATCTACACATCCTCCAGCCTGGACTTGGCTCTTCTGGAGCTAGCAGAACCGTCTCTGAGATCCCGCACAGGAAATGGCACTATTGCCTAGTAACTATTTTTCACCTCATTGCCCCCTGGCTGGAGAGGCAAACCCACTGCTAAGACTCGCCTGGCGCTGGACTGTTGCACTTCCTCGAGATGACAGGTAAGCTCCTTCTCCCTTCCCCACCCCCCCTCCCAGCCCCCCCTATATCCCTATTCCCCTCCCTTCCATCCCCCTTAATGTTCTTTTCCGTCCTTCTTCTCTCTATTCCACACTTCAGTAAGACGTTGCTCTCTAATGATCTCTGTGGCATTGAGATGTGGTCGAGCGTTAGGTTTCTTGCAGGCTAGCTGGTCCTGCAACCACCCTGCCTAGCTGGCGAAGGGGAATCCTTCTGTCCAGAGGGGCCCTTACAGACCCGCCCCTCCTGGGTGGTGGAATTGGTGTGGGCCCGCTTCACCCTCGGGGTAGGCCCAGGAGAGGTAGGTGGAGGCAATTTGGCCCCCCTCTCCTGGGTAGCCGTCGGGGGGCAGCCCCATGCCTCCCCGACCCCATGAATATGGGGGGGGAAGGGGATTGGGCATCGGCCTGTCCCCTCCCTTGAAATTAGAGGCACTCTGGGGCAGGGCCCTGGCTCAGGGAAACCAGATTACATATGGGTATGCAAGAGACACTACAGGTGTTAGTTAGAAGTTGAGCACCAGACTTATGTGTCCGACTTAGACCACCAACTCTCTGCCACCCGGGAAAGGATCAACAGGTGTAATTGTTTCATACAGTTCATTTGACTTGTAATTGGTCCTGTCACACCTGTCTTATGTGTACTCAAGTGTATTCTTCTGTTAAAATGTTTCAAAATAAAGATTTTACAAAAAAAAATCATTATTGCAGTACCCCTGTAAGCGAGTTATTTACCATTGGTATGCTGCCATGAAGGCACCAGGAAAATGGAAAATTGAATACTCACCTTTCCGTAATTTTCCTTTCCTGGTGCCTACCCATGGCAGCATACACCCTCCCTTCAATAATCCTTAATGTTCTGAAGACTAGTTACAAAGAATACCTGAGGGGGAGTAAATCTTTTTTTTATAGAGTTACGTGGTCCTGTAGGTTGATCGAAGGCGGAGCCATCAACCATTGGTATGCTGCCATGGGTAGGCACCAGGAAAGGAAAATTACGGAAAGGTGAGTATTCAATTTTCCGTTATTTGTGGTGAAAAAAAGAACGTCAATTTTTTTATGGTACATCGTCGCACGACCGTGCAATTGTTAGTTAAAGTGACGCAGTGCCTTATTGCAAAAAATGGCCTGGTCATTAAGGGGGAAAATCTTACCCGGGGCTGAAGTGGTTAAATCTGCTCTGAATCCTTCAACTAAAAACAAGACGTTGGGGTTTTATGAAGCCTGTTCCCTATAGCATTATTTTTACATACTCCAGCTCACACAGTACATTATGAAAAATGTGATGCTTTCCATAGAACATGTACATTGATTTGTCCTTTAAACATTTTAATAATACACAAAATGTGTCAGAGAGATGTTTCATGTAGACAGTGAAACATATTTTCCATTGTACTGTCAGGCAAAAAAAAAAAAAAAGCTTTATTCTTCTGTGATTCATAAATCAGCTAGGAGACCTTCCTGTATTTATACTATGGGATGGAATAGTTCTGATAGTTTATACCATATGCTTTTCACTGTTACACAATTAAGTGTTCAGGCATAGTTTTGTGCGTGAGTGTTGAAAAGCTGTGTAGCAAAAACTGATTAAGTTCCAGTAAGTGGTTTGTTCTTTATTTTAAGATTATGTTGGAATGTGAGAGTGCAAGGGTTAGCAGGCATAAATGTTTTCATGTAGGTCAAAGAAGGGTAAATCAAGGTGGAACAAACGTTAATGTAATTTGTATCTGGCTAGAAAAAGAAATGCTGTAATATTCAATTTCAATCTGGGGTTGATTTACTACAACTGGAAAGTTAAAAATCTAGTGCAGCTCTGCAGAGAAACCAATCAGCTTCCAGTTTTTTTAATCAAAGCTTAATTGAACAAGCTCAAATTGGAAGCTGATTGGCTACCAGATTTTGCACTCTCCAATTTTAGTAACGTAACCCCTCTATCTAATCTAAATTGTGTTTTTGAACTCTTTTATCTGATTATCTTATTAAATATACATGTAATATAACATATTTACAAGAAGCAAGAAGCAGAAATTGGGTTTCCTAGCAGAGATGAAAAGTCTTGATATTTGTGACAGAATGTGGGTGGATCAACACCTACCTCTAGTGCCAAGGATGATTCACATTAATCCTTGACAAAAAGCTCCCGCTGAAGATACTGCAGGCACATCCAAGTGAAATAATTCTATTCTTGATGATCTATGGGAGATTAAATAATTGACTATGTAGCAGATGACATTTTGGACAAAGTGTCTTTTATGTGTAGATTTTGTTTTTGCCTCAGAACGTTAATGGGGTTCTGAGGGTTAATTATCTAGGTTAACTTTGACATCAGTTTGGCTGGGCTGTGTTAGCCCACGTACACACGGTCAGAGATTTTGGCAACCAAATCTGTCGGATTTTGCCCGTCGGATTTAGTCCGACGGATTGTGTCCGAAACTGTTGCATACACATGGTCGGGCCAAGTTGTCTGATTTAGCGGTTGCCAAGAACGCGGTGACGTAAGCCGTGTACGGCGGGACTAGAAAAAGGAAGTTCAGCACCACGGCTGGCACCCTTTGGGCTCCTTCTGCTGATCTCGTGTTTTAGTAGAAGTTTGGTAAAAGACGATTCGCGCTTTTCAGATTAGTGATTCAGATCGCTACTGCTCTTCAGTTTGTGCTTGTCTTTGCGTATCTGATAATCAGTGTGTGCAGTCATTAAGTATTTGCTTCTCATTGTGGACTCTATCTTGGTATAGTACGCTTTGAAAGGCATTTTTATTGTCTGCTTGCTTCTGCTATTCAGGTCGTCCTTTCAGGCCTTGCTGTTTATCGGTGCTTTCTGGTGTCCGTTCTGACCAGCCGACCGTTTTCCAAACATGTTTCGTCTACGTACTCATCGTACAGTTTGTGCTGTGCAGGGGTTCTTACTTTGACTTTGACACAAGCCAAAGGGCTTGTGTCAAAGTCAAAGTAAGAACCCCTGCACAGCACAAACTGTACTGTACGATGAGTACGTAGACGAAACATGTTTGGACGACCAAGAATTGGCGTCACCAGTTCTCCTACATGCCTTTGCTCTGTGAGATCCGCAAGAATAATCCTGATCATTTCTGGATTTTTCTCAGGATGACGGACCCCATTTTTCACCGTCTGCTGGCTTTGCTGACCCCTTATATCACCAGGCAGGATACCTGCATGTGGCAAGCCATCACTCCGGAGCAGAGGCTCATCGCCATGTTGCGCTACTTGGCGACAGGGAGAAGCCTTCAGGACCTCAAGTTCTCTACAGGCATCTCCCCCCAGGCTATGGGGATCATTATTCCAGAGACCTGTTCTGCCATCATTCAGCTCCTGCAGAAGGACTATATTATGGTAAGTTTTATCCTTAAACATCACATTCTATGTATTTCATGATTGCTAATGTCTTGCATTTCTTTCCTCATTCCCTAATTACCATCATTGCAATATGCTCTAATTCATATGCTCTGCCCCTTTGTGCTCATGCAGATTTGCCTCACTAACTTCCCCACCATGCTCTTCTTGGCCCCTAAAACTATAGTCTAGTCACTTGACAATGTCTTTTGGCAGCTCCATAGTATTGCTTTCCCCTAAACACCCCCTAAAATCTCTACAAATGTGATGTGTGTGCTTCAATTCATGCAAAGTGACCTTTTTTGGGTTTTTTGGAGTTGGGCCAAACTCATTAGGAACCCCCCTCTCCCCAACTGCTAGCTCAGCTGATAGAAATCTTCTATCTGATGACTTGACCCAACCCAATACACACTCTAAATGCCTTTTTCATGATCACATTTATGGACAAATTCACCAAAGCATGTAGTGTAAGGGCCTGCCTCAATACTTTCAAATGCTGGTTTTTGGTTTTAAACACATTAATTGTCTTGCTATGTAATAGCAGAATGTCAAAATGTCCTTCCATTTTGTTATTATGACACTTCTTACCTGTCCGGTAGGCTGCCAATAGTGTAACTAAGGAGGGGCTTCACAAAGTATCACACATTATTTAGGCATTCAGCTCTCAATCAAGTGGAGAGCGTTACCTGTCCTAAACATTCCCCCCTCATTTTTTAGCAAGGGCCCATCAGATGGGGGGGGGGGGGGGGGGGTGGGAGGGTTATGACTCCCATAAGGGGACCTTATACTTTAGGCTTTAAATACTCATTTCAAAAAATGTTATACTAATTTTGCCCAAAAATGTTGGTGTCTAATCTGCATGCAATGTTGATTTGTCAAATTACTTTTTTTTTTTCTTGTGTCACTACACAGTGTCCTTCAACGCTACAGGAATGACAGACTGTGGCCTCCCACTTTGCCATTTTTCGTCAAGTTGTGCCTTTTTCACCAACAGTGCAAACCCAAGTTCAGAGGGAGATAAGGGAACAGTCTCTTCTTCAGATAATCTTATTATGTTGTGGGTCTGCTACACACACACACCTTCTTTTTGTTAACTAATGTTGAGTAGATTACTGATCTAAATCATACTCATTTTCAGCACCATGGCAGGAAAATGGCATGATTGTCCAAATTTACACCTTACTGTGGGTGCTTTTTACTAAAGGCACATCCACTATGCACTACAAGTGCACTGCAAAAGTACACCTGAAACTGCACTTGGAGTGCAAAGTGGAGTTGCCTTTATTAAATCGCACTCCTTCTCAGCACAAACTCAAATTTGACTACAAATACATTTTAAGCCCAATAAAAAAGGAAGCCACACATTGTTGAGAATTAAACTTTTTAATACAAGCACATTCATATGTGCGTTTAGTAAAGGTTTTTACAACAAACCAAGAGATTTTGTGTATCCCAAACCGAGTTTAATCATATTTATTTTTTACTTGTTTTTTTGTGTAAACAGGCATGTATCAAACCGTAAAATACAGAACACAGGAACTTACAAAGTTCAACTTGGAAAAGTGAAGACAATATCAGACATGAGTATGTACAAACTGGGCTGATATTGCCTTCATCACATGGGGTGTGACCCCTGAAAAATACAAATTTGGAAGATGCACACAGTGTGTCAACATGTGCTAACTCCCATCATGGGGGATCAATGTAAATGCTTTGGGGCTGAAACCCCTTCATCTCAGACACTTTACACAAAACACGTACATTGATCCCCCATGATGGAAGATAGCGCATGTTTACACACTCTGTGCATCTTCCAAATTTGGAATTATGCAAAATACAACATTTTTATTTTAAAAAGCAAAAATAAAACCCTATCTAGTTTTTTAGTTTTCACACTCTCCCCAAAACATCAATGATGTTCTTCATTTTATTTTTAACATCATTGATGTTTTGTTGTACAATTTCCAAATCCCGATTGCACCCCATTATCTCCCCGATCAAGATCTGGGCACTTTCACTGGTAAAACGGGAATCTTCCTCCACATCACCTAGAAAAAAAAAAAAAACACACCATGTAATCCAAATATGGTGATATACATTGATGAGCTTACCGGAAGCTGTGTTCTCCGACACTCACCTGTTGTGGTGACAATTTGGCCAACCTCCACGATCTCTCCTTCTTCCTCCTCCTCCTCCTGCTATTGCTCCTGCTCCTCTGTTTCTTCTTTTGGAAATTGCCCTTCTTTGGGAGGGGTGTGGTCCCTGGTGTCCTCATGGTCGCTGGTGTCCTCATACTTGCCGAGTCTTCTCTCCCCCTATGAGAATGTAAACAAAGATTAATTAGCACACAGAGGGCAGAAATAGAAATCTGAAACATTGCTTGGAAGTGTTGTACAATTGTGTTTTTGGGGCGAGTTACAAGGTGAGAACATTATTGGGGCCACTTTCTTAAGCTGGAATACTTCCCTGCAGAACGATGTTTCATACGAACGAACGAAACCATGACCTTGAAAGTGGCCATTTTAAAATGCACAGCATGAAATCAAAGCACATGGAGCATGTATGCAAGCAAGAATAATCATATGAACACACGACAACTACTTACTTTTTTTAAGAACACGCTTGATCCTTAGGTACTGCTCGTGCTCCCTCAGTTTCAGGTCTGACCAGCGTTTTCTCAGTTGATCCTTGGATCGGCGTACCCCAAAATTCTTCAGAAGACTCTTCACAGCTTTATTCATGATCTTGGCCTTTCTGATATTTGGGTTTGGGTAAGGTCCATACTTCCCATCATAGTCGGTCCTGTTTAATATGTCGACCATCTCCAACATCTCTCCAAAAGACATATTTGAGGCCTTAAATATTCTCTTCCTGGATCGGGTCGTTTCAGGCTCCGGGCTTTCCTCACCCTCCTCCTCGTTAGTGGAACTATTATTACGCACCTGCGTTCTCTCCGCCATGTGCTCTCCCCACTGCGCGGGAAGCGAAGGGGCGGGGAATAGTCTGGAAAGAACGTCAGGGGCGGGCGGAGTTTCATGCATGCGCACTGTATATAAAACTCACACATGTGTATCGTCCGTACGATCTGGGAGGAGAGTGTTAGTCACGGACGCGGCGAACGTTGAAACTAAGGTAACATTTTTAACTTTGTGCTTCACTAGACTAGACTGCTTGTATCTAGGCCGCTGTTGGGACAAGATTAGGAGGGATTTTAATTGCATTATTAGTATTTGAGGGTTTGTCTTGTGTTGTGTCTTGCAGACAAAATGGACCCATTCAACAATGCCAACTTTATGGGGCTATTCCTCGAGCTCTACATGGAGATGCCCTGCCTGTGGCAGTTCCACAACAAGTTTTATAATGACAGATCAAAGAGGAACGCAGCACTGGAGAAACTGCTTGCTTTGGTGCAGATCAGGGTCCCCACAGCAGACATGACATATCTGAATCGCAAAATTGTGGCCATGAAGCTTACATATTTCAGGGAGAGAAAGAAGCACCTGGAGTCCTTGAGAGCAGGAGATACAGATGCTGTTTATTACCCCAGGATGGGGCATTTGACAGGCTGCATTTTCTGGTAGACCAGGGGGTACCCAGGCCACCACTCAGGCCACCACTCTCCATGCTTCCTCAAAGGCATCCTTCACCCCCAGCTGAGGCTTCTGATGTACAACCTGGGCCTTCCAGGCAGCACCATGTGGTGGGGCCCAGCTTGAGACAGGTATTGCATTGTTGAACATATTTCTTGTGTTACATTTAATGATGTTAACTAGATGTTCTTATTGATCAGTAAGTTGAGATTTCTCCAAGTGGTTTACATCTCAATAGACAGTAGTGACCAAAAATGATTGGGACGGGAAAGAAAAATGCTGGTGTCAGAATGATAGTCTGTTCTATTTGGTAACATTCAATTAGCAAAAGCCAGGAGCACAAAATGGTGTGATTGATGATCAAAAAACTAAAACTATGTCCCCTTTTCATACACAGGAAGACCTCAGTCGGGGGGAGGCTGTGGCAAGTGGCAGCCAGGAGGTCCACCAACGCCTTCCTTCTCCTGCCCCAGCTACAGGAGCCCAACCACAGCCTGGAAGGATGCCTGGTGGGAAGTCACAAAGGAAGACCAGAGAGTGATGGCCTGGGTTGAGTCTGGTGTGCCAGAAGATGCAGCCTCTTCAAGATCACCATCCTGGGGACAGAAATGGCATCTGAATTTCCTGCTCTCTAGGACTTCGGGAGCAGACTTCTCTCCCTGAGATATGTACTCCTCAGGCCACCAATTTTTTTATATCTCATTTAGTCATGTCTGCCCTGGGGGCCAAAGGCTGCACCAAAGTTAAGAAGTTT
Source organism: Lithobates pipiens (assembly GCF_037356315.1). Lineage (NCBI taxonomy): Eukaryota > Metazoa > Chordata > Amphibia > Anura > Ranidae > Lithobates > Lithobates pipiens. Next base: position 156,228,863 of record NW_027507791.1, on the reverse strand, counting down.
CTCCAGTGCTGCGTTCCTAGTTTTATTTTCGAGCAAACAAAATAAATTTTATTTTTGTTTGATGAAATACTTGTGTAATGTGTTTTCCTTCAAAAAGTACAGTTTATTTGTGAGCAGGCAGGTACATTTCCAAAATACAAAGTGAAATAAAGAACAAGGGGTACCAACACTAAACAACCTCCTGTAGATTAAAAAAGAAAAAGAAAATATAAAAAATAGAATAATGTTGTTGTTGTAAGTTTACACCCCCCAAAACAATAAGGAGAAATGAGCAGTGTCTTTAAATGAGATTTTTAGGGAATCACCCCCCCAAAAAACATCCCAAAAATAAAAAATAAAATCAAACATTGTGTAGATGTGACGCAAACTAAAATTGTATTGCTGAAATGGTTAAAAAAGACTAATGAAATCCGTTCGGGAGAAGTGTGTGTGACTATGAGCATCAAAAGAAGTTGGTTCTTGCAGCATTGTAAAGAACAAGAGAATGCGCTTGATGAATGAATTTTTAACATTGCAGCGTGACGAATGTGCTATATCGCTTACGAGCAGTAGTTTTACCTGAAAGAGCGCTTCCGTGTCGGAATTTGAATGTGAGCATGCGTGGCACTTGGTCCGATGAAAATGCTCTACACATGATCGGATTAGGTCCGACCGGTCCAGTTGGTCGGGAAATATTTCCAACATGTTGGAAAATTGGGTCGGACGGAATCAGTCCGATGTATACCACACACAGTCAGATTATCTGACGACGCGGTCCGATAAGACGCATTCCGACAGATTCTCTGACCGTGTGTACAGAGTTCTATCTGGTCATGTGTACGGTGAGGTGCACATGACAGGCCAGAACCAGGCTTGGTTGGATGGTTTGGGTATCAGCTTCCTTGGAACCAATCAGTGGGTGTGCTGGGCCCCGCTGAGGAGTCTGGGGAGGGGTAGTTAAGATGTTGAGGTCACGTGTTACGGGTGGTTCGTTCATGAAGCCCTAGCGGTCTGTTCCTGTTTTCCCGGATCGGGGTAGCCCCGCGAGGGGTCCTGGTCACAGAGCGTTCGACGCTCCGCAACATGCTTCTGTTGGTTACCCCAATAGACCCGCCTGGTCTGGGGTAGGGATCCGTCTGTTTCCGAGTCTCGGAACCGGCTGGTCCGAGGTGCAGTAACTAAGGGAGGATTGAAGGTATCCGGATGTGCTCTCGGCTTGGAGAGGCACTACAGCTTGTGAAGGTAACCGGGGGAGGACTCTTCGGAGGAGGGCCAACAAGCTGGCACCCTGAGAAGTGCCTGGTTACTGAGTTGGGAAGGACATTGATGAATCCACGCTTTTTCCAGTACTATCAAGGAGACAGAGAACATTCCAGGTACTGAGGAAAAGGTTCCTGTTCACTTTCAGTTACAACTTGTTCAAGATCAGAGATTTTATAAGTTCTGAATCAAAGTGCTGACTGCCATAATCTCTGGCTAGAGATTTGTTCAGCCTTGAAGCGCCCAGCTGCGAGTGGCTATTCTCTAGGTGGTACTAGAGACTTTGTTATGTCTGCAGTTCAAGGTCATAATGTTTTGGCTGGTCGTAATGTTTTGGTTGATCATGTGGTGGTCATAATGTTTAGGCTGATCATAATGTTTTGGCTGGTCATGTGGTGGTCATAATGTTTTGGCTGGTTATGTGGTGGTCATAATGTTTTGGCTGATCATAATGTTTTGGCTGGTCATGGGGTTGTCAGCTTTTGTCACCTCCCACTCTAGTTTTGAACATTTCGCCATTCATTCCTATGGGACAAATTTCGCCGCAAAAATGACGATATTTCGTGAACCATTCAGCGAAATGTTCCACAAAGTAATAGCACACCAATCGGGAACAATCCACATGTTTTGGTATATTACTGTGTATGTAGTGTAAAAGCTGTGGGAGGAATTAGGGTGGTAAATGTGGCTATAATAATAATAATATATATGTGAGATATGTGAGATAACACTACGCTATGCAAGAACACTTAATAACAACAAATTAACATTCAATACAATATGAAATGCAGAGGTGTAACTAGAACGTTTAGGGCCCTAGTGCAAAAAACATTAGGCTCCCCTGACCCACTTGTCCCGAGGCCCTTCCCTCTGAGCCCAGGCCCCTTTACTTCCATCATGGCGCCATTTATTACGAGCCTGCGATGGGACTCTTTTACATGTTCTGCAGCAGCCCCACCCCCCATTATGGGATTGGTGAAATGCTCTACAGTGTCAGGGGATGGGTGAAATGCTTTGCAGTGTGTCATGCGATTGATAGAATGCTGTGCAGTGTGTCCTGGGATAGTTGAAATGCTATGCAGTGTGTCATGGGTGATGAAATGCTCTCCAGTGTGTCATATGATGGGTGGAATGCTCAGCAGTGTGTAAAGGGATGAGTGGAATGCTCTGTAGTAACATGGGATGGGTGGAATGCTCTACAGTGTACCATGGGATGGGTGGAATGTCTGAGGTGTGTTTTGTGATAGGTTGAAATACTCCTCAGTGTGTAATGTGACGAGTGGAATGCTCCGCACACATATACAAACCTGCAAACAGATCTAAAAACACACAATCACACACACAATCACACACGCAAAATCACGCTCACACTTTACCGGACTGTAAACTCTCCAATGAACAAGGGAAGTCAATGATAGATTGTATCTTATACTCCTCATGGTTGTCAACCTGAATCGGATGAGGAACGAGGTGGTATAGAGGTTGCACACAAAAGGTTTTACTAAGGAAACATGGAAAACGTTAGAAACACGCATGTTGGAAGGAATGCAGAAAATCTTGATATACCACTGCATCAGTTTCAGTGAGGGAACATGAAGTCAGAGGTTACAAGAAGACAGCCAGACCATCTCCCAACTTGGTAGGAGGACACAGGTAGTTAGTCTGTGCCTATCATTGGCACGATGCAAGGATTCTTGGGCCTGCACCAAAGTGGAATGGAGTTCAGGAAGATGTTCCTCTAACACAGGATTTCCTTGTGGAACAAATGTGTCAGGTAACATGGATGGCTGGAACCTATAATTTGTCACAAACAGAGACAATCGGGAAGTGGCATTAATTGCGCTATTGTGAGCAAACTCCACCCAAAGTAACAGGTCGAACCAGTTGTTTTGGTGGTCAGAAATATAGCAATGTAAGAACTGCTCCAAGGCTTGGCTGGCCCATTCTGCGGCCCCAGGGTGATATGCCGAGGAGAAGGAAAGCTGAATTCCCAACTGTGCACAAAAGGCTCGCAAAAACCTGGACACAAACTGGCTGCCCCTGTTCAAGATGATAACATTAGGTAACCAATGTAACGGAAAGACCTCCAGAGCGAAAATTGATGCCAGTTCTTTTGACGTAGGCAACTTCTTTAGCGAAATACAATGAGACATTTTCGAAACCGGTCAGCCACCATAGGAATAACTGTGTTGCCCTGGGAATTGGGTAAATCCACAATAAAATTAATAGACAAGTGGGTCCAAGGCCTCTCGCCACTGGGTAAGGGTTGTAGGAGGCCCACTGGAAGGTGTTGTGGTGTTTTATTCTGCGCACACATGGGACAAGAGGCTATAAAGGTGGTTACATCAGCACACTTGTCCAGCTGCCTTAGCAGAATGGTAGGTCTGGAGCAAAGCAGTGCAGAGATTCTCTGGGAGAAAGCAGCAGTCACAAGGTTTTTCAGGAGAATGAATCTGGTTGCTCAGACATTTCTCACCCAAAGGTGAAGTAAAACTAGTGTGAAAAGTGGCTAAAATGTGATCTGGAGGTATCACAGGAGTAGGAACTCACTCCATCTTGGAAGAGGAGCTAAACTACTGCAACAATGCATCAGCCCTTATATTCTTCGTAATGGGTTAATAATGAGGCTTTGTAATTGAAGCTTGACTGAAAAAGGGCACATCATGCCTTTCTGGGAGATAATCGTTTTGCCTCAGACAAAAATGTGAGATTTTTATGATCAGTCAAAATGAGGACCGTCACAGTGGTACCTTTGAGGAGATGCCTCCATTCCTTAAGAGCTAAAATTATGACAATTCTCTATCTCTAATTTCATAATTGCACTCTGCTGGAGACAATTTCTTAAAAAGGTAGTCACAAGGATGCATAGAGCTCTCAGAGGTAGGATGTTGAGACAGGGTTAAGGGTAACATAGGATCAGGATGTACAAGCACTGCAGCTGTAGCAAAAGCGTCTCAAAAGCTTTTAAGGCTTTAATGGAATCCAGGGACCAATATTGTGGGTTGCCGTCTTTCCTGGTCATACAGTACATGGGCTCTACTTCACTGGAGGACTCAGGCCCAGGAGGCATGGGAGGTGAGGGAGGCATGGGTGGGAATGCAAAGCTTGGAGCCAAACGAACAGGATGCTTCTGCAGGTGCTCCTTAAAGGAAGGTCTCTCTTGGAGTCTGGTATCAATTAGAATAGCAAATCGAGATCAACTCTTCAAGATTACTAGGTATATCTTGAGCTGCAATCTCATCTTTAGTGTTATCAGAGAGGCCAAAAAAAGAGAAAGCAGCAATAAGAGCCTCATTGTTCCTACCAACCTTTGCTGCCAGAGTATGATATTCAATGGCGTAGTCGGCAACAGTTTTTGTACTCTGTTTGATGGACATGAGGCTTTTGAGAGCAGAGGTGAAGTGAGTGGGAATATGAAATGCCCTTTTAAAAGGAGACTACAAACTCATAGTAATTTTGTACAATGGATTTTTGAATCTCCCATAGAGTGTTTGCTCAAGCCAAGGCTCTGTCAGAAAGAAATGAAATAATGAATCCCACTTTGCTTCTGTCCGTAGTGAACAACTCCGGCAGCATCTCAAAATATATTCCAACCTGATTAAGAAACCCTCTACAGTGAACTGGATCACCCCCAAAATGCTGCAGAAGTGGAGCAGAACCAGTCATACCTCTTACAGAGGTAGTATTAGAGGCGGGTGCCTGCACAGAGACCGGAGCAACAGCAGGGATGACTTGCAGGAGCGAGAGCAGCCGGAGTGGGAGGATCGAGGTGAGTATTATGAATCAGGAGCATCTGTAACCCTATGGCAAACTTATCCATGCGGTGGTCCTGCTCATCCAATCTGAAAAAAAATATTACAACTAGATGGATTGCCTGCATCTTCTGAAATCATGGCCTTGGCATACTGTCAGGGACCATGAATCAGGCAGAGACAGAAAATGCAGTTAAATACCACCTTTAATGTAAAATAATACAAATCAGGAACGTATTCAAAAACAGAAGCCAACAAGGATTAGATTGGTTGTCAGGAAAGTCTAAATACTGCAATACTCTCCTTGAAGGCGCAATGGCCTCACCACATGCCTTGTCAGCCATCCTCCACTAAAACCTCAATGCCCTACCGTCACACCTTACATAAAAAAGAGAAGAGAAAATTAGATGAGGTGAGCACCACTAAGTCAATAAAAGTAACAAGAGTAAGTACAGTATATGTTTTTATTCAGTAAAAGTATTACAAGCATTATTGTCATCAGAGAAAGCCATTTAGTACAAGGTATATATAACTGGGTTGAATAAAATTGGTAGTAATAGTACATTTGTGTATGAACAATCACATAACATAACATACAAACATCAGATGTACCCGACATGTTTCGTGAGTCCCAGCTCGCTCTTCAGGGGTAGATGTGTATGAAATGTACCTAAGGTGAAAAGATAAATCAAAATGTTTTTTTGTGCGTTGCGCTGCTGGATTATATATGTCCTGGATGGGGGGAGTGAGGAAGGAAAAATGGGGGAGGGGGGGGTTTGAAAGGGGAGAGGAATGGGATGGGGGGAGGGGGGTATCTGCTATAGTTAATATGTATAGCAGATTTAGGGTTTTCAAGTCTGCTGTTCCACAGAGTTTTGCAGTCCTTGCTGAATATGGCAGTAAATATGGCAAAATAATAGGTAGCTAACAGGATCATAGGTTATAGTCCATAGTTAATAGTTGTAAAATTAGCCATAGAAAAGGGAGGATTTCTTTAGCACAAGCAGGTAGGCAGCATGTTCAAGGGTAGAAGGCACCTTTTAGAAGATATACAAACAGAAGAAAAACAGCGCCAATCTAAGTGCAGTATTTTTAGATCACAGACATTTAATTTGTAAAGTAATACACTCACTCTCTACCAGAAAGTTTCAGGCACATCATGTTTTAAAAAGGTCTCTGGGGGACATCGCAGGGCTCCCGAGGAGAAGCGGTTTCTCATTCAGCTGTGTCTTTCGTCCGGTGGCGCCGGTGGTTCCCAGCGTCGCACGGCCCGGTGTAGCAGCGTCAGGGAGGTCCGTTCGTTGGTCGTGGGGGCGCACTGCGATGACGTTCGTTACGTTTTACGTTGCACGCGTTCGGAGCATGCGTGCTCCTTCATCAGGCATCTCGACCACCATATTGGAAGTGGTTCAAATAGGGAAAGAGTAGTTCTGATTGGTCGATCGAGTTAGGGTGCCACCCTGTGGGGTGGAACTATTACGACCAGGGCATGGTGTTGATAAGCTATGTGTTGCAGACTTGCTGCATATTATTATTGTGCGTGTGCCTATATAGGAACTTGGCCATTGTGAAGGAAAACTTTAATTTATGTGTATATGGATAAAAATTAAAAATTAATAATAGTGGAAAAAATGATAAGAGTTGGGATTTTTTATTATTGTTAAAAACACGAAAATATTTGTAAAAAGAATTTTGTAAAAAGAATTAATAAAAAATGGAAATAGATATAAAAAGATTATTAAAAATTGGAAATTAAAAATAAAAATAATAATAAAAATAAAGAGAAATAAAAAGAAAGGGCAGAAAAAATTACCAAGGGTATATTTCTTTGGTGGGTATTAAGACGTAAAGTAGTAAGAGAAATGTATATTGATAGAATTTGATACTGTAAAATTTGATATTATAAGATACAATGAAAAATGATGTTCAATAAAAAATAATGAATAAGAAGTAAGAAATTTTGTATTAAGATTATATATGTGTACATTTGGATACATGTACACACACATATGTACATATATATATATATATATATACACACACACACGTGCATAGATACACATACAGTGGGATCTGAAAAGGCGCGTTAATTTTGATTTGTGGTAGGGGAGGGGGGGGGCGGGGGGGGAAAAAGAAAGGAAATTTAGGTCTCGTTAGGAAGGTATAGTGGATAAAGATTAAATAACTGAGTTGATTTCTATGTCTTCGTTGAGGCCTCCAGGCGTGAGAGTGTCCAACGTGTATATCCAAAAAGTTTCTCTCTCGCAGAGGCGTTTAAAACGCTCTGCGAGGGAGAAAGATCCAGGTATCTGTTCAAGGGCCCAAACTTGCATGCCCTCTGTAGACCCTTGGTGGTGTTCTTTAAAGTGTCGTGGGATGGTGAGATTGGAATCCCCTTCTACTGATCGGCGATGTTCGCCGAACCTCTTTCTTAGGGTACGAATGGTACGCCCAATATAAAGTAGGTTGCAAGGGCAGCGGATCGCATATATTACGAACTCAGAGGAGCAGTTGTAAAATTCTTTCAGTTGGTACGTATTACCCTTAGTGGTAAAGGATTTTTGGCGGTGGTGGACGAATTTACAGGTAAGGCACTTTAGTTTTTTGCATTGGTACATGCCCTTCAGGGTGAGAAATGTCCTGAGTGGCTTTGGCTTGTTATTGGTTGTTTTCAATTTGCTCGGGGCGATAAAACTTTTTACGTTGCGGGCTCTACGATATGTGATCCTGGGGGTATCTGTTATAGAGGTTTTTAGTAGAGGGTCTTCTAGAAGGATACTCCAATGGTTTTTGAAGATCTTTTCCATTTTTTTGTGTTGGGAGTGATATTGGGTAATGAATCTGGTGCTGTGGGTTTGGGAATGGGCAGTCTGTTTTTTCGACATGGTTTCATGTAGTTGAGGTGTAACCGGGTGTGTTTCTAGCTGGGTGTCCAGGAATTTGGCAAAGGCTTCCTCTACTAGGGTGGGGGGATAGCCTTTGTCTTCGAATTTTCTTTTAAACAGGGTACCTTGATCGATGTAATCTGAGTTATGAGTGCAATTTCGTTTTAGACGATTAAATTGGCTTTTTGGGATATTGGTGATCCACCTTGGGTGGTGGCAACTTTGGAAGTGTAAATATGAATTTCCTGCAGTGGGTTTAATGTGGTTTCTTGCAAAGATGGTTTTGTTAATATGGCAAAGTTCAAGATCTAGAAAGGGTAAACTGTCTGGACTGGATTCAAAAGTGAAAGATAGGCCTAAATCATTGGCATTACAATGTGATACAAAGTCGTCTATGGGTGGCCCGGTGTTATCCCATATGATGATGATATCATCTATGTAGCGACCTATGTAGATTATATGTTCTGTATATGGATTGTTGTTCCAGATATATACATTTTCCCAAAAGCCCATTGTCAAATTTGCATAGCTAGGTGAAAAATTGGCGCCCATAGCTGTCCCTTGGGTTTGTAAGTAGAATTTTTTGTTGAAGGAAAAGTAAATGTGAGTGAGGCAGAAATTTGTGGAATCTAAGATGAACTCTGCTTGTGCAGTTTTTAGGGATGGGTCTAGGGCTAAGAAATGTTTTACTGTCCGAAGGCCAACAGCATGGGGGATTGAGGTATAGAGGGAATTGACATCCAAGGACACCCACTGGTAGGTGGGCTCCCAGGGGTAGGTTTTTAGAATCTCTAGCAGGTGTGTACCATCTCGTATGTAGGTTTGGAGATTTTGTGCCAATGGTTGCAGAAAATGGTCAATGTAGATGGAAAAGGGGCTGGTTATGCTTTCCATTGCAGCAACAATTGGTCTACCTGGGGGATTTTCTGAATTTTTATGTATTTTCGGAAGGTGATAAAAATATGGAGTGTTGTAATATGTTTTGGATAGAAAAGAAGCTTCTGCTTTTGTGATAATATTGTCTCCAAGGGCTCGTTTTATGAGTGCTTCAGCTTCTAGAGAGAAGAGGGGGAGCCGGTCACTTTTTAAGGGTTTGTATGTATTGTTATCAGAGAGTAATCTGTTGGCCTCATTTATATAGTCATCGGAATTCTGAATTACTACACCACCTCCTTTGTCCGCTGTTTTAATGACAATGGAGTTGTTTTTTGTTAGATTCTGAAGGGCCCGAGTTTCTTGTGGAGTGAGGTTGTTCCTGTGGTGCTGCAGGGGAGAGGGGGGGGCCTTAGTTTACAAAGACGTTTGATATCTGCATAAACAACCTGGTAGAAACTTTGTATGTATGGGCCTTTGGCCTGGCTGGGGTTGAATATGGATTTGGGCCTAAAAGGGGTATGTTTCACTGGGGGGGAGGAATCTTGCTGATAGTATGTACAAGAAGTGTCTGAGAGACTGGTGGTGGTGGCGGTGTCTTCATTCATATTGTATAGTTCTTCCAAAATGGCTAGGCAAGGATCATCTTGATATACATTTTTTGTACATAGAGGAGAGGTATTATTCACACTGGATTCTGTGGTATTGTTGGGATTTTCTTTGTTGGATTTGATATTGAAAAAACGTTTCACTGTAAGATTACGTATAAATTTATTTAGATCCACAAATAGAGTGAAGGGGTTGGGATGGCTGGTGGGTGCGAAGTTGAGTCCTTTATTTACAGTGGTGTGAAAAAGTGTTTGCCCCCTTCCTCATTTCCTGTTCCTTTGCATGTTTGTCACACTTAAGTGTTTCGGAACATCAAACCAATTTAAACAATAGTCAAGGACAACACAAGTAAACACAAAATGCAATTTGTAAATGAAGGTGTTTATTATTAAAGGTGAAAAAAAATCCAAACCATAATGGCCATGTGTGAAAAAGTGATTGCCCCCTAAACCTAATAACTGGTTGGGCCACCCTTAGCAGCAACAACTGCAACCAAGCGTTTGCGATAACGTGCAATGAGGCTTTTACAGCGTCCTGGAGGAATTTTGGCCCACTCATCTTTGCAGAATTGTCCTAATTCAGTTACATTAGAGGGTTTTCGAGCATGAACGGCCTTTTTAAGGTCATACCACAACATCTCAATAGGATTCAGGTCAGGACTTTGGCTAGGCCACTCCAAAGTCTTCATTTTGTTTTTCTTCAGCCATTCGGTGGTGGACTTGCTGGTGTGTTTAGGATCATTGTCCTGCTGCAGAACCCAAGTTCGTTTCAGCTTGAGTACACGAACAGATGGTCGGACATTCTCCTTCAGGATCTCTTGGTAGACAGCAGAATTCATAGTTCCTTTTATCACGGCAAGTCTTCCAGGTCCTGAAGCAGCAAAACAGCCCCAGACCATCACACTACCACCACCATATTTTACTGTTGGTATAATGTTCTTTTTATGAAATGCAGTGTTCCTTTTACACCAGATATACTTGGACACACACCTTCCAAAGAGTTCCACTTTTGTCTCATCGGTCCACAGAATGTTGTCCCAAAAATCTTGGGGATCATCAAGATGTGTTGTGGAGAAATTGAGATGAGCTTTGATGTTCTTTTTGCTCAGCAGTGGTTTTCTCCTTGGAACTCTGCCATGCAGGCCATTTTTGCCCAGTCTTTTCCTGATGGTGGAGGCATGAACGCTGACCTTAACTGAGGCAAGTGAGGCCTGCAGTTTCTTGGACGTTGTTGTGGGGTCTTTTGTGACCTCTTGGATGAGTCGTCGCTGCGCTCTTGGGGTAATTTTGGGCGGCCGGCCACTCCTGGGAAGGTTCACCACTGTTCCATGTCTTCGCCATTTGTGGATAATGGCTCTCACTGTGGTTCGCTGGATTCCCAAAGCTTTGGAAATGGCTTTATAACCCTTTCCAGACTGATAGATCTCAATTACTTTCTTTCTCAATTGTTCCTGAATTTCTTTGGGTCTCGGCATGATGTATAGCTTTTAAGGATCTTCTGGTGGACCTTACTGTGTCAAGCAGCTCCTATTTAAGTGATGCCTTGATTGTGAACAGGTGTGGCAATAATCAGGCCTGGGTGTGGCTAGAGAAATTGAACTCAGGTGTGGACAACCACAGTTATAGTATGTTTTAACAAGGGGGGCAATCACTTTTTCACACAGGGCCATGATGGTTTGGATTTTTTTTCACCTTTAATAATAAACACCTTCATTTACAAATTGCATTTTGTGTTTACTTGTGTTGTCCTTGACTATTGTTTAAATTGGTTTGATGTTCCGAAACACTTAAGTGTGACAAACATGCAAAGGAACAGGAAATGAGGAAGGGGGCAAACACTTTTTCACACCACTGTAGCAGGGAGATTTCATCTGGGACCAGGGTATGTGAGGAAAGATTGTAGATTTTTATAGTTTGGCAAACTTTTCTTTGGGTTTTGTTTCTTCTACCCCCTCCTCTGCCTCTTCTAGTTTTCTTTTTTGTGCAGGTTGAGGGGTTAGGACTAAAAAAGACTGGTCGTCTGTCTGTGTGGGAAACTCGAGAGGACGATTTTTGACTGATTGGGAATAGGTTTTTTGTTGAACCACTGTAATGTTAGTGTCATGTGTGCTTTGGAGAGACTGTTTTGCAGGAACATCCGGGGTTGTTGTACTAGAGGTAACCTGATTACTCTTTTTTGTGTGTCCTGGAGGGGTGTTCTCACCTCTATTAGTATTATTTTTGTTTCTATTTTTGTTTTGGATGGGGGTATTTGTAGGTTTGTTATTAGTTACACTGTCAGTAGGAGTAGTGGTACATTTTTTATTTTGTAAGGTTTCTATATATCTTTTTGGTTTTCTATAACGTTTAGGTTTTGGTTGTAAAGTGTGAGGGCTGTTCTCCCTTATGGGTTCTGGATTATAGGATGATATGTGTTGGGTTAGTTGGTTGGTGTGTTTCGAGTATGGATGTTGAGAGGGATGTGTGGAAGGGTGGTGGGTTTTGAAGGGCCGAAAGGAAGACGGAAATTGAATCTGCATTAGAGGCACTGGGGTAGAGTTACTGGTTTTCCATTGGAAGACCCTTTTATTGTTGTAGTCGTCTACATCTCGTCTCATTTTTTGGAGTTTTACCTTTATTAATTTATCTTCATCTAATTTTGTTTTTTTCTTTAGTAGATCTAGCCATGTGCTAGGAAGATTTGGTGTCTCATTTGTGAGGTTTAATACCTGATTTTTTAGCTTTTCTAGAAGAGACGCGCTTTTGAGATCCCGCTGTTTCATAATGATATTGATCCATTTTTGGGAACAAAATTCGGAGATATGTTCCCATTCGGTTTGGAGGTCGGGTGAGAGGAAAGCACATCTAGTTTTTAGTCTGAGGCCCCTCGGGGTAACTTTAGAGGAAAGGTAGTTTTCAAGAAAAAACTTGTCCCATTTTTGGTGATTGAGTGTTATGATTGAATCCTCAATTTTTCTAAATAGTGTGCATAATTTCATATACACATTCTCTCCTATTTCGAAATGTAACTTGAAAAAATCTTTTGGGAATTGTGAGAATAATTCATCTAGAAAAACATATTTGGAATGCTCTACTGTTTGGAGCATGTCCATTATAGAAATAGTAAAAGATCGTAAAAAAAGTATCAGTGAAAAATTGAAACAAAATTGAAAAAAATTGAAAAAAATATATATATAAAATAAAAAATAAAAAATAAAAAATAAATAATAAATAATAAAAAATACAAAGAATACAAAAATGAAAAGATACAAAAATGAAAAAATAAAAAAAATAAAAAAATAAAGAATAAAAATAAAAAATAAATAAATAAATAAATAAAAAATATATAAAATTAGAAAATTAAGGGAGGGAGATATATATGTGTATATGTAGTATTGTTATGGGAGTATCTAGGCAGGTTGATGCGCTTGTATATCTCTCTGATGTGAGCGGTATATATAGGTATGTATATACACACATGGGCGCATATGTGTATGTTATTTGCCCATAATACAGAGCTGCAAGCACAGACTTCTAGTGTAAGTACAGAGTAAATCAAAATGTTTTTTTGTGCGTTGCGCTGCTGGATTATATATGTCCTGGATGGGGGGAGTTAGGAAGGAAAAAGGGGGGAGGGTGGGGGGTTTGAAAGGGGAGAGGAATGGGATGGGGGGAGGGGGGTATCTGCTATAGTTAATATGTATAGCAGATTTAGGGTTTTCAAGTCTGCTGTTCCACAGAGTTTTGCAGTCCTTGCTGAATATGGCAGTAAATATGGCAAAATAATAGGTAGCTAACAGGATCATAGGTTATAATCCATAGTTAATAGTTGTAAAATTAGCCATAGAAAAGGGAGAATTTCTTTAGCACAAGCAGGTAGGCAGCATGTTCAAGGGTAGAAAGCACCTTTTAGAAGATATACAAACAGAAGAAAAACAGCGCCAATCTAAGTGCAGTATTTTTAGATCACAGACATTTAATTTGTAAAGTAATACACTCACTCTCTACCAGAAAGTTTCAGGCACATCATGTTTTAAAAAAGGTCTCTGGGGGACATCGCAGGGCTCCCGAGGAGAAGCGGTTTCTCATTCAGCTGCGTCTTTCGTCCGGTGGCGCCTGTGGTTCTTAGCGTCGCACGGCCCGGTGTAGCAGTGTCAGGGAGGTCCGTTCGTTGGTCGTGGGGGCGCACTGCGATGACGTTCGTTACGTTTTACGTTGCACACGTTCGGAGCATGCGTGCTCCTTCATCAGGCATCTCGACCACCATATTGGAAGTGGTTCAAATAGGGAAAGAGTAGTTCTGATTGGTCGATCGAGTTAGGGTGCCACCCTGTGGGGCGGAACTATTACGACCAGGGCATGGTGTTGATAAGCTATGTGTTGCAGACTTGCTGCATATTATTATTGTGCGTGTGCCTATATAGGAACTTGGCCATTGTGAAGGAAAACTTTAATTTATGTGTATATGGATAAAAATTAAAAATTAATAATAGTGGAAAAAATGATAAGAGTTGGGATTTTTTATTATTGTTAAAAACACGAAAATATTTGTAAAAAGAATTTTGTAAAAAGAATTAATAAAAAATGGAAATAGATATAAAAAGATTATTAAAAATTGGAAATTAAAAATAATAATAAAAATAAAAATAAAAATAAAGAGAAATAAAGAGAAAGGGCAGAAAAAATTACCAAGGGTATATTTCTTTGGTGGGTATTAAGACGTAAAGTAGTAAGAGAAATGTATATTGATAGAATTTGATACTGTAAAATTTGATATTATAAGATACAATGAAAAATGATGTTCAATAAAAAATAATGAATAAGAAGTAAGAAATTTTGTATTAAGATTATATATGTTTACATTTGGATACATGTACACACACATATGTACACATATATATATATATATATATATATATATATATACACACACACACATGTGCATAGATACACATACAGTGGGATCTGAAAAGGCACGTTAATTTTGATTTGTGGTAGGGGAGGGGGGGGGCGGGGGGGGGGAAAAGAAAGGAAATTTAGGTCTCGTTAGGAAGGTATAGTGGATAAAGATTAAATAACTGAGTTGATTTCTATGTCTTCGTTGAGGACTCCAGGCGTGAGAGTGTCCAACGTGTATATCCAAAAAGTTTCTCTCTCGCAGAGGCGTTTAAAACGCTCTGCGAGGGAGAAAGATCCAGGTATTTGTTCAAGGGCCCAAACTTGCATGCCCTCTGTAGACCCTTGGTGGTGTTCTTTAAAGTGTCGTGGGATGGTGAGATTGAAATCCCCTTCTACTGATCGGCGATGTTCGCCGAACCTCTTTCTTAGGGTACGAATGGTATGCCCAATATAAAGTAGGTTGCAAGGGCAGCGGATCGCCTATATTACGAACTCAGAGGAGCAGTTGTAAAATTCTTTCAGTTGGTATGTATTACCCTTAGTGGTAAATGATTTTTGGCGGTGGTGGACGAATTTACAGGTAAGGCACTTTAGTTTTTTGCATTGGTACATGCCCTTCAGGGTGAGAAATGTCCTGAGTGGCTTTGGCTTGTTATTGGTTGTTTTCAATTTGCTCGGGGCAATAAAACTTTTTACGTTGCGGGCTCTACGATATGTGATCCCGGGGGTATCTGTTATAGAGGTTTTTAGTAGAGGGTCTTCTAGAAGGATACTCCAATGGTTTTTGAAGATCTTTTCCATTTTTTTGTGTTGGGAGTGATATTGGGTAATGAATCTGGTGCTGTGGGTTTGGGAATGGGCAGTCTGTTTGTTCGGCATGGTTTCATGTAGTTGGGGTGTAACCAGGTGTGTTTCTAGCTGGGTGTCCAGGAATTTGGCAAAGGCTTCCTCTACTAGGGTGGGGGGATAGCCTTTGTCTTCGAATTTTCTATTAAACAGGGTACCTTGATCGATGTAATCTGAGTTATGAGTGCAATTTCGTTTTAGACGATTAAATTGGCTTTTTGGGATATTGGTGATCCACCTTGGGTGGTGGCAACTTTGGAAGTGTAAATATGAATTTCCTGCAGTGGGTTTAATGTGGTTTCTTGCAAAGATGGTTTTGTTAATATGGCAAAGTTCAAGATCTAGAAAGGGTAAACTGTCTGGACTGGATTCAAAAGTGAAAGATAGGCCTAAATCATTGGCATTACAATGTGATACAAAGTCGTCTATGGGTGGCCCGGTGTTGTCCCATATGATGATGATATCATCTATGTAGCGACCTATGTAGATTATATGTTCTGTATATGGATTGTTGTTCCAGATATATAAATTTTCCCAAAAGCCCATTGTCAAATTTGCATAGCTAGGTGAAAAATTGGCGCCCATAGCTGTCCCTTGGGTTTGTAAGTAGAATTTTTTGTTGAAGGAAAAGTAAATGTGAGTGAGGCAGAAATTTGTGGAATCTAAGATGAACTCTGCTTGTGCAGTTTTTAGGGATGGGTCTAGGGCTAAGAAATGTTTTACTGCCCGAAGGCCAACGGCATGGGGGATTGAGGTATAGAGGGAATTGACATCCAAGGACACCCACTGGTAGGTGGGCTCCCAGGGGTAGGTTTTTAGAATCTCTAGCAGGTGTGTACCATCTCGTATGTAGGTTTGGAGATTTTGTGCCAATGGTTGCAGAAAATGGTCAATGTAGATGGAAAAGGGGCTGGTTATGCTTTCCATTGCAGCAACAATTGGTCTACCTGGGGGATTTTCTGAATTTTTATGTATTTTCGGAAGGTGATAAAAATATGGAATGTTGTAATATGTTTTGGATAGAAAAGAAGCTTCTGCTTTTGTGATAATATTGTCTCCAAGGGCTCCTTTTATGAGTGCTTCAGCTTCTAGAGAGAAGAGGGGGAGCGGGTCACTTTTTAAGGGTTTGTATGTATTGTTATCAGAGAGTAATCTGTTGGCCTCATTTATATAGTCATCGGAATTCTGAATTACTACACCACCTCCTTTGTCCGCTGTTTTAATGACAATGGAGTTGTTTTTTGTTAGATTCTGAAGGGCCCGAGTTTCTTGTGGAGTGAGGTTGTTCCTGTGGTGCTGCAGGGGAGAAGGGGGGGGGCCTTAGTTTATAAAGACATTTGATATCTGCATAAACAACCTGGTAGAAACTTTGTATGTATGGGCCTTTGGCCTGGCTGGGGTTGAATATGGATTTGGGCCTAAAAGGGGTATGTTTCACTGGGGGGGAGGAATCTTGCTGATAGTATGTACAAGAAGTGTCTGAGAGACTGGTGGTGGTGGCGGTGTCTTCATTCATATTGTATAGTTCTTCCAAAATGGCTAGGCAAGGATCATCTTGATATACATTTTTTGTACATAGAGGAGAGGTATTATTCACACTGGATTCTGTGGTATTGTTGGGATTTTCTTTGTTGGATTTGATATTGAAAAAACGTTTCACTGTAAGATTACGTATAAATTTATTTAGATCCACAAATAGAGTGAAGGGGTTGGGATGGCTGGTGGGTGCGAAGTTGAGTCCTTTATTTAGCAGGGAGATTTCACCTGGGACCAGGGTATGTGAGGAAAGATTGTAGATTTTTATAGTTTGGCAAACTTTTCTTTGGGTTTTGTTTCTTCTACCCCCTCTTCTGCCTCTTCTAGTTTTCTTTTTTGTGCAGGTTGAGGGGTTAGGACTAAAAAAGACTGGTCGTCTGTCTGTGTGGGAAACTCGAGAGGACGATTTTTGACTGATTGGGAATAGGTTTTTTGTTGAACCACTGTAATGTTAGTGTCATGTGTGCTTTGGAGAGACTGTTTTGCAGGAACATCCGGGGTTGTTGTACTAGAGGTAACCTGATTACTCTTTTTTGTGTGTCCTGGAGGGGTGTTCTCACCTCTATTAGTATTATTTTTGTTTCTATTTTTGTTTTGGATGGGGGTATTTGTAGGTTTGTTATTAGTTACACTGTCAGTAGGAGTAGTGGTACATTTTTTATTTTGTAAGGTTTCTATATATCTTTTTGGTTTTCTATAACGTTTAGGTTTTGGTTGTAAAGTGTGAGGGCTGTTCTCCCTTATGGGTTCTGGATTATAGGATGATATGTGTTGGGTTAGTTGGTTGGTGTGTTTCGAGTATGGATGTTGAGAGGGATGTGTGGAAGAGTGGTGGGTTTTGAAGGGCCGAAAGGAAGACGGAAATTGAATCTGCATTAGAGGCACTGGGGTAGAGTTACTGGTTTTCCATTGGAAGACCCTTTTATTGTTGTAGTCGTCTACATCTCGTCTCATTTTTTGGAGTTTTACCTTTATTAATTTATCTTCATCTAATTTTGTTTTTTTCTTTAGTAGATCTAGCCATGTGCTAGGAAGATTTGGTGTCTCATTTGTGAGGTTTAATACCTGATTTTTTAGCTTTTCTAGAAGAGACGCGCTTTTGAGATCCCGCTGTTTCATAATGATATTGATCCATTTTTGGGAACAAAATTCGGAGATATGTTCCCATTCGGTTTGGAGGTCGGGTGAGAGGAAAGCACATCTAGTTTTTATTCTGAGGCCCCTCGGGGTAACTTTAGAGGAAAGGTAGTTTTCAAGAAAAAACTTGTCCCATTTTTGGTGATTGAGTGTTATGATTGAATCCTCAATTTTTCTAAATAGTGTGCATAATTTCATATACACATTCTCTCCTATTTCGAAATGTAACTTGAAAAAATCTTTTGGGAATTGTGAGAATAATTCATCTAGAAAAACATATTTGGAATGCTCTACTGATTGGAGCATGTCCATTATAGAAATAGTAAAAGATCGTAAAAAAGTATCAGTGAAAAATAGAAAAAAATTGAAAAAAATTGAAAAAAATATATATATAAAATAAAAAATAAAAAATAAAAAATAAATAATAAATAATAAAAAATACAAAGAATACACAAATGAAAAGATACAAAAATGATAAAATACAAAAAATAAAAAATAAAATATAAAAATTAAAATAAAATAAAAAAATAAATAAAAAATATATAAAATTAGAAAATTAAGGGAGGGAGATATATATGTGTATATGTAGTATTGTTATGGGAGTATCTAGGCAGGTTGATGCGCTTGTATATCTCTCTGATGTGAGCGGTATATATAGGTATGTATATACACACATGGGCGCATATGTGTATGTTATTTGCCCATAATACAGAGCTGCAAGCACAGACTTCTAGTGTAAGTACAGAGTAAATCAGAATGTTTTTTTGTGCGTTGCGCTGCTGGATTATATATGTCCTGGATGGGGGGAGTGAGGAAGGAAAAAGGGGGGAGGGGGGGGGTTTGAAAGGGGAGAGGAATGGGATGGGGGGAGGGGGGTATCTGCTATAGTTAATATGTATAGCAGATTTAGGGTTTTCAAGTCTGCTGTTCCACAGAGTTTTGCAGTCCTTGCTGAATATGGCAGTAAATATGGCAAAATAATAGATAGCTAACAGGATCATAGGTTATAATCCATAGTTAATAGTTGTAAAATTAGCCATAGAAAAGGGAGAATTTCTTTAGCACAAGCAGGTAGGCAGCATGTTCAAAGGTAGAAAGCACCTTTTAGAAGATATACAAACAGAAGAAAAACAGCGCAAATCTAAGTGCAGTATTTTTAGATCACAGACATTTAATTTGTAAAGTAATACACTCACTCTCTACCAGAAAGTTTCAGGCACATCATGTTTTAAAAAGGTCTCTGGGGGACATCGCAGGGCTCCCGAGGAGAAGCGGTTTCTCATTCAGCTGCGTCTTTCGTCCGGTGGCGCCTGTGGTTCCCAGCGTCGCACGGCCCGGTGTAGCAGCGTCAGGGAGGTCCGTTCGTTGGTCGTGGGGGCGCACTGCGATGACGTTCGTTACGTTTTACGTTGCACACGTTCAGAGCATGCGTGCTCCTTCATCAGGCATCTCGACCACCATATTGGAAGTGGTTCAAATAGGGAAAGAGTAGTTCTGATTGGTCGATCGAGTTAGGGTGCCACCCTGTGGGGCGGAACTATTACGACCAGGGCATGGTGTTGATAAGCTATGTGTTGCAGACTTGCTGCATATTATTATTGTGCGTGTGCCTATATAGGAACTTGGCCATTGTGAAGGAAAAACTTTAATTTATGTGTATATGGATAAAAATTAAAAATTTATAAAAAACAACAAAAAAAATTTATGAAAACAACCAATAACAAGCCAAAGCCACTCAGGACATTTCTCACCCTGAAGGGCATGTACCAATGCAAAAAACTAAAGTGCCTTACCTGTAAATTCGTCCACCACCGCCAAAAATCCTTTACCACTAAGGGTAATACGTACCAACTGAAAGAATTTTACAACTGCTCCTCTGAGTTCGTAATATATGCGATCCGCTGCCCTTCCAACCTACTTTATATTGGGCGTACCATTCGTACCCTAAGAAAGAGGTTTGGCGAACATCGCCGATCAGTAGAAGGGGATTCCAATCTCACCATCCCACGACACTTTAAAGAACACCACCAAGGGTCTACAGAGGGCATGCAAGTTTGGGCCCTTGAACAGATACCTGGATCTTTCTCCCTCGCAGAGCGTTTTAAACGCCTCTGCAAGAGAGAAACTTTTTGGATATACACGTTGGACACTCTCACGCCTGGAGGCCTCAACGAAGACATAGAAATCAACTCAGTTATTTAATCTTTATCCACTATACCTTCCTAACGAGACCTAAATTTCCTTTCTTTTCCCCCCCCCGCCCCCCCTCCCCTACCACAAATCAAAATTAACGCGCCTTTTCAGATCCCACTGTATGTGTATCTATGCACATGTGTGTGTGTGTATATATATATATATATATATATATATATATATATATATATATATATGTACATATGTGTGTGTACATGTATCCAAATGTAAACATATATAATCTTAATACAAAATTTCTTACTTCTTATTCATTATTTTTTATTGAACATCATTTTTCATTGTATCTTATAATATCAAATTTTACAGTATCAAATTCTATCAATATACATTTCTCTTACTACTTTACGTCTTAATACCCACCAAAGAAATATACCCTTGGTTATTTTTTCTGCCCTTTCTCTTTATTTCTCTTTATTTTTATTTTTATTTTTATTATTATTTTTATTTTTAATTTCCAATTTTTAATAATCTTTTTATATCTATTTCCATTTTTTATTAATTCTTTTTACAAAATTCTTTTTACAAATATTTTCGTGTTTTTAACAATAATAAAAAATCCCAACTCTTATCATTTTTTCCACTATTATTAATTTTTAATTTTTATCCATATACACATAAATTAAAGTTTTCCTTCACAATGGCCAAGTTCCTATATAGGCACACGCACAATAATAATATGCAGCAAGTCTGCAACACATAGCTTATCAACACCATGCCCTGGTCGTAATAGTTCCGCCCCACAGGGTGGCACCCTAACTCGATCGACCAATCAGAACTACTCTTTCCCTATTTGAACCACTTCCAATATGGTGGTCGAGATGCCTGATGAAGGAGCACGCATGCTCCGAACGCGTGCAACGTAAAACGTAAAGAACGTCATTGCAGTGCGCCCCCACGACCAACGAACGGACTTCCCTGACGCTGCTACACCGGGCCGTGCGACGCTGGGAACCACCGGCGCCACCGGACGAAAGACACAGCTGAATGAGAAACCACTTCTCCTCGGGAGCCCTGCGATGTCCCCCAGAGACCTTTTTAAAACATGATGTGCCTGAAACTTTCTGGTAGAGAGTGAGTGTATTACTTTACAAATTAAATGTCTGTGATCTAAAAATACTGCACTTAGATTGGCGCTGTTTTTCTTCTGTTTGTATATCTTCTAAGGTGAAAGGATACAGTTTGGTATATGGCATGATACTTGGTATTTTAAGGCAGAGGGTAAGAGGGGCCTAATAAGTAGAGGCCCCATACTCACCACT
Source organism: Lithobates pipiens (assembly GCF_037356315.1). Lineage (NCBI taxonomy): Eukaryota > Metazoa > Chordata > Amphibia > Anura > Ranidae > Lithobates > Lithobates pipiens. The sequence continues at coordinate 156,207,636 of NW_027507791.1, read as the reverse complement.
ACACATGGTCGAGCCAATGTATATGTGAAACCTCCAGACAGTGGCAACAAGTGTATCGCCAGGGAGCTGAGGAGGCAGAGCCAGAAGAAACCCCACACAGGGCAGATTGGAGGGAAAGCATTGCATGGATAGAAAATGTGTATCCCTATTGGTCTCACTATGTCCATGGTAAGTATTGACTGTAAACACCTTAAGTCAAATGTACTCATCAGAGACACTTTTATTGCCTGGAGAGAGGTACGGAAGCTACTGGGACTACCATCAAATATTTCAAGGCACTTGCCAATTCAGGACAATCCTATGTTTCTCCCGGCCACTTTACACAAGGCATTTGAGCAATGGCGTTCCTATGGTCTCACAAAAGTAACATCTATGTATCAAGACAAAACTAGAAAATTCAAGCCTTTTCAAATATTATCGAGGGAATTCTCCTTACCGCCAATGCATATATTCTTCTACCATCAAATAACAAACTATCTGAGGTCCTGCTATGGACCCAAATCTGATCCCTTTCAGAAATCCTTCATAGACACGATGATCCAGAGGTGAGTACTCCATCTCCAACTTATACTCATACCTCATCCAGCACCAATCTGCTAAATATCACCTCAAACCATTTAAAAAATGGTCAGTTCTCTTGGACGATGATGAATTACCAGAAAAGATACTGGAAGGATATAGATATGTTCGTAAACTCACATGACCAGTGTAGCCTGAATGTTCTCCCCCTCCTATACCTCTCACCAAATACCTCGCCCTTCCCCTTTTACCAACCTTCTTAAAGATGAGACCACACCTTTTAATTGGAGTAAGACTGGCCACAAATGCCTTTATTAACACAAATTAAAACTCACTCCAACAAAATATATATATAATAAATATATAAATATATATAAACAGCCCGTAACATAAACAACATAACAGGCCCAGTCTGGTGATCTCTGACGGTGAGCCACACTTATACCAAAAACACCAAAATCACTGCGGTACGCATGTCTAACTTTTCCCAAGGCCTCCACCTGTGACCGGTCGGAGACAACTTCCGGCAGTGAACATAACTGTATTCCATCCACCGTTCTGGAATACACCAGAGGGGCCAGTTTTTCGATGAGCCCCCCACACCTTCAGATCACTTCTGAGTAAACGTCTACCATCAGAAACCACCAGAAACACCGCCACAGCCCAAAAGGGGGACTACCTCAACCTTGAGGGCAACCCCACACCCGCAGAGCCTTCTGTATGCCTTCCTGCAAACCCAAGGACCATAAGTCTATGCCCACATCAGAGAGATGAACGCCATCCCTCCGCAAATAGAGCCCCACATTAACTTCCAGCTCCCGATGCCGAACGAAGATCCCGCCGTTCTGCACCACAAACCTGCCCACCACCTTATTAATTCTAATTCTGGTCTTGTTGATGCTATCAACGGACCTAGCCCATCTCCACACTGTTCTGGCCACAATGTCCGACCAAACCAGAATAGTGTCCGGGAAACTAACTTGCAGATGCAGAACATCTGCTTTTACATCCGCCAATATGTCCTTCACTTTTCATACCCCCAGATCATTCCCCCCCGCATGAATTACCAGCACATCCGGGGCCTGTTTCTCAACGCAAATCTCTCAACCTCCCTCATCACTCTCTCCCACTGCATCCCCGGGAATCCCAGCCACCGCAAACAAGCCTCCCGCCTTGAAATCCCCAGTTGTCTGCCTGCTGGCCTTGCATCACCTCTCCTGGCCCCCCAACACAAGTAGGAGTGCCCTAGGATCCATACAAGGTGTGCCAAACCTCCATCTGGAAAGAAAAAACACAACAAATAACAAACAAAAAACTCAACCGCAAGTACAGAGCAAATACAACCTGCCCCAACACCCCCACACACACCCCATCACTCCAACGCCAACTGCGGCTGGATATAAGAATGGAATCTCCTAGATTCCCAGCGCCCAATCTGGCATACTATCACCTCGTCCAATCCACATCTGGCAGCCTCCGTGGCCGCCCCGATGCGGAAGGAGTGCGACGCATATTCCTTGCCATCCAAACCCAAGTCCCGCAGACAACGCCGGAACACAGAGACAAATTGAAATTTGGAGAGAAACGAGCCGTCCTCATGCTGCAGGAACGGACCCGCCCCTCCCGGCCGCACTGTCCGAAACTCTTGCACTGTCGCCACCGGACACACCGTAGAACCCGGCAAGGCAAACAGTGACACCACCGTCCCCCTGCCCTGCTGGTCAGTTTTGGACCTCCACAACCTGATACTCATCCGGTCAGCACCCACCTGCAGGTCATGATCTAACAGGCCCCCGGCCAACCTTTTGGACAGACTCACCAACTCCCCAATCCTAAACGCCCCATAGAAAGCCAACGAAAACACCGCTGTGAACAGCACCGCTTTGTAGCCGGAAGCGCAGACCGATCTGAGCCGACCACAAATCGCCACCAGGTTCGCAAACGTGACTCATGCCTCCTCGCGTCCTGCCTTTTTGGCTGCCTCCTATACCCTTTCTATGTCTGCCGCACCCAGAAGTCTTTCGTCCCATCCATCTCACCCCATAACTTAAACAAAAAGGCCAGCCCCGCCAACTTACGGTCAATTGACGTGGGCGCCAAACCCAGTTCAATATTATAAAGGAAAAATAAACTGCGCTTGAGTAAAGCAACAAAACAAAAAAAAGGAAGAAATGTACAGTAATCTATAAAGAAGGCAGCAGCAATAAGTGAGATACACACACCCAACAGCAATAAGAAAATTCAAAAAGCTGCGCCAACAGGGAAAATGGTCTATGCCTAGCTACCCAAAAAATGTAAAAAATTTAAAGGTTATAAATAATTATCACATTCACTATACATTAAATGAAAAAAAAAGACAATTAATGTGATTTCTTAATTGAAGAGGAAGAAAACAAGCAAAGTTCATAAAAAGTCCATAGACAATCCACAGTTGCGATCCTTTACGAGAACACCACGGTGGTTACACACACAAAAATGCGCACAAGTGCCCATCACCAGAAAGGGAGTGCGCTTACCATATGGAAGCTTAATTAAAGCGTTGTATGCAAATCCTCAGTATCCTCAATATGCTCCTCCTTATAATGGATCAGCTAACCGCAGTAAAAGGCAGCATACACATATATATGTATCGCATTCAGCGATCCCAAAAAGTGCTATCAATGGCTCCAGAAAAGAAAAGGAAACCAGCATAGTATAACACCGTTTGGTAATTTTATTAAAAACGTAGATAATGCACTTACATGGGCATCGGTTCAGATACAGCATGCAGAGTAAAACATAAAAAGCCGGGCCGGCATTCGGGAGCCCGTCCTCCCCTTCTACAACGTGATGGCGTCACTGCGTGCCTTTCCAGACGCGTTTCGTCATAAATGACGTTGTCAATGGGGCCGAAACGCGTCTGGGAAGGCACGCAGTGACGCCATCACGTTGTAGAAGGGGAGGACGGGCTCCTGAATCCTGGCCGGCTTTTTATGTTTTACTCTGCATGCTGTATCTGAACCGATGCCCATGTAAGTGCATTATATAAGTTTTTAATAAAATTACCAAACTTATATAATGCAAACTGTGTACCTAGATGCAGCAAATTGCTGCTCAGATTTAGAGGAATAAGTTCATGCCAGAGAGAGTCTCCTGTTTCCCCAAGGGCTATTTGTCACATCCTCTGCTTATCAGGCTTGTGCGTGTTTCTTGGAGTTTTAAGTAGTAACCACTCTCCATTCTGGTTCCACTGGTGGAACAAACAAAATCGCAATCTTTATGGATGACCAGGTGAGTGGATCGAGGCTGGGAGGTGAGGGTTGCTGTGCATGCGGAGGTTGCGGCCTCTGGCACTCTGTTTTCACCAGGGCCCTCATCCGGGGCCATGCGCCAGGTGAGGAGCCATCTGGGGGGAACAATCCAGTCCCCCAGCAAAGAAAAGCCAGCAGTCTGCCTAAGCAGGGACTGGGCGGACTCCACGCCGCCGGCCCAGCTCGGTGGGTGGGGTCATGGGCCATTATGGCACCATTTCTCAAGGACTACTATCTCCTCCTCTGCCTGCCTTAGTTTTTAAAAAAGGGGGGCGGAGCTCCGCGGGTGGGCATGGCCTACACGGGCGACACGAGATGGCAGAAGATGGCAGTGGAAGGACAGGGTTGACTATCCAGGTCACAGTATGTGAGAGCATGTGTGGAACCGTGGCAGAAGGCAGAGCTTCGGGGGTGAGACGGGCACTACAATGGAGGGACTCCACAGCCCCAGGACCTCTTTGACTGGGGGGCTGATGACACCACCGGTCCTGGTCTAGGATGAACGGTCAGATGTCGGGGCTGTCGGTGTCTGAGGAGCAGGAGCCGCAGTGGATCTCGTCAGCCCAGTAAGTCAAATAATGTCGAAATGTTTTTCGTTTAAGCTGCATTGCGGGATTTGTTGGGGGGTTGGAAAGGGGAGTGCAATGTCGGCGTCGGTTGCTCCGCCAGGAACAGGGGTGGTTTATGCTGGCCCACAAGTGGCGGGTGGTGCACCCACCAGTTCGGGGATAGTAGCGCAACGGTGGGGTTGTCAGGTAATGCTAGGATGGAGATGGTAAGGATTGCAGATGCAATAAAAAAAAAAAAAAAGTGAGATGTACAGGTGCTTTGAGGGTCCCCTGGGAACGCAATTAAATAGAAGGTCCAGGATATGATTTGAAAAGGCAAGTGTGTGGAGATCTTTTCGTTATGGCCCCCTTTAAAAAAAAAGAGGGGGAATTTACATTTTAAGTGTATAGGGTCAAGCAGGAAGATTAAGGGAAAAAGGATGAAGGTAAGTGGAGGTACCGATTGATTTTGCAGAAGGCGGTCACCATTATGCGATTGTCATGGGGGGGAGAACCCGAACATGGTTCGGCATTGTTCTGTTATATGTAGGCCATTGGTAGGTGCACATGTTAAAAAGGGGGATCTGATTGGCTACGGGATGATGAGCAGTTTAGACAGTGCCGGTCAGTATGGCCGTCTCTTCATGGGGATAAGAAGGATAGTGGCCTCTGGATGCGGTTTCTGTAGTAGTAGAGGCCCCCGAAGTAGTTCCTTCGGGGGGGTATACCCCCCTCTGGATGGTCACCCGAAAAGAAAGGGGGGATGGGTTGGCAGTGCAATGTGAGCTCCCGTCAGTTCGGTGTTTTTTTTACGTTAAACACGAGTGTTAAGGGGGTGGGGAGACCCATCCATTGTAACGTGGCTTCACGTGAGGACAATGTACGAGCGAGCCTAGTCACACAAGGGATGAATTTTGGAAGGGAGTGAAAAGGTTGCAGCCTTTCATAAGTAGATACTCGGATAAGGAAATGGTGAGGCTGCTTGCCTCCGGGGTTTTAATGGTGTCTACAGCGGGAGTGGTGCCTGAGAAGGAACCAAACAAGTTTTGCCTTGTTTCCCCACTTATCTGTCAAAAAAAAAGAGTTCTGTCATAATCCGATGCGGTGCACTGTGTCCAATACTTCAGGTACAGAGCTATAAGGTGGGTTAGGTGTGGCGGAAAAGGGGTGCCTTTGGCAAACTAGGAATCCATGTTCCACTTGCTTACAGTTTATTTGGAGAGCTTCGGCTGCTGGATAGATGCTGGCAATAGGAGTTTTTTACTTGGATCGATGCCTGCCCATGGGTTGCTAAATTTAGTGGGCCATGGTTAGATGTTTAGTTCTTTACTAGAGTGGGGGGGGAGATGTGTCGATCCCTAATTCAATCATGCCTGGCTTGGACATTTTTGTGTGTTGGGCGGCCTTCCTCCAGTGTGTGTGCGATTATACTTTATACAGTGCAGGTAGGTTCATAGTGCCATTGGCTGCAAAACACAGGGGGCCCGGTGAGGAATATTGAACTATTTTTTGTTTTGGCATTGTGATAGTTTCAGGGGTTATGGAGGGTCATCTGCCAATGACCAAGTTAGAGGTACTATAGAAGGGGGTTTGGGAGGCCCAGGCGTGAGGTACAGTTGAGGACTTTGCATTCGTTGCTGGGAAAGTTCAATTTCGCTTGCCGGTTTTATTCCGATGAGTGGGTTTTGGCCGATGACTGCCATCTGCTACAGTGGGGGTTTCAAGCCCCGGCCAGATTAAACGGTTGAATGTGGAAGATAGGGAGGGTTAGAAGGTTGGTACGAGTTCTTGGCCGCATACAAAGAGGTCACGAACACGGCGGGGTAAACAGGTTTGGGGTAAATTTTTCTTTCAGGGGCAATAGAATGAGGAACTTTGGCCCCAATTTTGTTGGGTGGAAGTGGGGTGTTCATTCATAAATGGGTTCTATTGGAATTTTTCCAGTGGTTCTGGCTATGGAGCTGGGATAAGGGTCATGCAGAAACCTGACATGGAGCTAAATTGTGATTATGTGGGTGTGGTTTACGTGGTCATCCACATGTCTGCGTTGTCACAACTGGTCATACGGTGGTTATGCCGTTTTGTGTTGCGTTAGGTGCAGTTGAACATTTTGTATATGCTATTCATCTTGCAGGCATCGGAAACACGGGGGGCTTACTCCTTGCATCTATTTTCAGTGGGACAGGTTCAGAGAGTTAGCCAGCCACAGAGGGGGATGAATTCCCTACTCGGGCTGGATATGGGAGATGGCATTGGAGTCACCATGGGAGGTAACAGGGCAGTCAGCCAGTGAGTCCACATGGGCGGCTTACGTGAAGGTATGAAAGGAAGGGTCGGTTGTTTAGTGCAGGAGTCTGAGGTCAAACATGGCTATGTGGGGGGGTAAGGTTGTTGGTGGGACTGTGGTTCTAGAAACTTGGTAAACGGGGGCCGATGTCTGCCATTGAGCTGAAACTGGTGGGTTTTTGGCTTTTGTTTAACCTGCTGTGCAGGGTGGTTTGAAAAAGGAGTTTGGGTTGGACAATTAAAAAAAAAATTATCAAAGAGTTAGAAGGGTGGAGGTGCTGTTTGTGTTACCAGGCTTCAGGGTAATAAAAAAAAAAATGGTAAGGGAGCTTCTAGGGTTTTGAACAGATGGCATGGGGGGCAGTTCATGCGGCACAAGGCTGGGAAGTATTGGTCGAGGTTCCAGTTTGGGTGGGTGTTCTGAAAATGCAGCTGGGATGCAAGGTTGGATGGTGCAGAATACGCTTCACACTCCTTGCGCATCGGGGAGGCTGAAGCTGCCAAATGTGGGTTGGATGAGGCGGCGGTAAGGAGGAATGGTAGGTGGGATTCAAAGAGATTACGCACTTACTTATGCCTTCATGTGGTGGTGGAATAAAAGAAAAAAAACGAGTGGGGGGGGGGGGAGTAGGCTGTACATACAAGCTGTGTTGTTTGTGGTGTGGGGTATGTTGGTTTACTTTAAAGTTAGTGCTGCCTTTGTTTGGCATTTTTTTTTCATCCAGATGGAGGCCTTATCTGGATTTTCTTTGTTATCTGTATGTTTTGTTGCGGGGCCAGGAGATCAGATGTGAGATCAGTTGGCAGACAGTTGGGTAGCTAGAGGAGGGAGACATGTGTTCACTGGCTAGGGGTATGTGGGTTGAGGTGGAGCAAGCTGATATCGGAAGTGGAATGTCAGGCGCGGCAGGATAGACTGCTGGTCGTTTGAGTTACGCATGCAAGGGATAATGCTTTTGGGTTCGGATGATCAGGGAGCTGATCTCGGACGTTAAGTCAGATATTTTATGACTTCGTACGGTTGCCTAACACTCAGGTGGTGGGGACGGTGTGGCTCAGAATGGGGGCATGGTGATCAGGTAAGTAGAGGTGGAAACTAATGTGGGCCTGTAATTGAGGGTGTTGGAATGCACCTCTAGGTAGTGGGGATTGTTTTCTGGGCGCTGGTGCTGCAAGATGGGATCCAGCGTGCCCTGAGGGTGTGGGGGAGCCCTTAAGGATAAGGTGTCATCCTTGCGGGCTGTGGCGGTGTTTTGCGGAAAAGACAGAAATGAAAAAGTAGTGCAGGGCCAGGCATGACAGTGTGTTTAGGGGAGACAATGCATGGGTTAATATGAAGAGCTAAGAGGGGAGGGGACAGTGAGTAAAGTCCAAGGGGGGTGGTACTATATAAGGAGGAGGCGGGACTGGGCTGGGGAACAGAAAGTTGTGGAGAAAGAAAGGAGGAGGCAGTTTTTCCCACCTGCCCTCCCTATATGTTGTCTGTGTTTTTTGGTTTATGTGTTTTCTTTCTTTCAGGAGCATGACAGATGGTTGTCATGGCAGCTGTGGATTGGCGGCGTTTTGTTGGTCTTTGACGGTGGCAGTAAACATATGTGATGCAAAGGGGTGGGGGGCTCATCGGCAGTATGTGCCCCTCCAGTGTTTTCCAGCGAAAGGTTACCTGGAATACTGTAATGGTTGCACTGCGGGAAGGGGGTTGTCTCCGAGCTGATTATCCGCTGGAGGCATATCATGTGGAAAATGGTCCCGCAGTGTATTGGTGGAATATGTGTTGGAGTTCGGGCGTGCCGTCAAAGACCAACAGACTGGAGTTAAACAAGTTGTTATGTGATATTTTGGTATATATTTGTTATTGAAGTTATTTATATGGTGTGGATAATAAATAGGCTGCTATGGCCATTTATACTCCAAAATTATCTTGTGGTTTCATAATTTTTAGAAGGGTAAGAAATGGGGATGTTGGAGTACAAGTGGTATAGCAGTAAGAGGCAGGTTGGGTACCTCTGAACTACACTGGTCATGAGTGTCTGGATTCTGGATGAATGTATTTTGGACCATTCCTCCTTACAAAACATCTCCAGTTCAGTTAGGTTTGATGGTTGCCGGGCATGCACAGCCCGCTTCAAATCAAATCACACCACAGATGTTCAATGATATTAAGGTCTGGGGACTGGGATGGCCATTCCAGAACATTGTACTTTTTCCTCTGTATAAATGCCCGAGTAGATTTTGAGCAGTGTTTTGGGTCGTTGTCTTGTTGAAATATCCAGCCCCGGCGTAACTTCATCTTTGTGACTGAATTTTCAACATTATTCTCAAGAATCTGCTGATATTGAGTGGAATCCATGCGATCCTCAACTTTAACCAGTTTCCCAGTATCGGCACTGGCCACACAGCTCCATAGCATGATGGAACCTCCACCAAATTTTACTGTGAGTAGTAAATGTTGTTCTTGGAATGCTGTGTTCTTTTGCAGCCATGCATAACATCCCTTGTTATGACCAAATAACTCAATCTTTGTTTCCTCAGTCAACAGCACCTTATTCCAAAATTAAGCTGGCTTGTCCAAATGTGCGTTTGCATACCTCAAGCGACTCCATTTGTGCTGTGTGTGCAGAAAAGGCTTCTTTCACATCACTCTCCCATACAGCTTCTCCCTGTGCAAAGTGCGCTGGTTTGTTGAAGGATGCACAGTGACACCATTTGCAGCAAGCTGATGTTGTAGGTCTTTGGAGGTGGTCTGTGGGCTGTTTTTGACTGTTCTCACCATACTTCACCATTGCCTCTCCAATATTTTATGTGGCCTGCCACTTCTGGCCTTAATAAGAACTGTGCCTGTGGTCTTCCATATCCTCACTATGTTTTTCACAGTGGACACTGGCAGCTTATATCTCTGCAATAACTTTTTGTAGGCTTCCCCTAAACCATAATGTAGAACAATCTTTGCATTCAGGTAATTTGAGAGTTGTTTTGAGGCCCCCATGTTGCCACTCTTCAGAGGAGAGTCAAAAAGAACAGCAACTTGCAATTGGCCACCTTAAATACCTTTTCTCATGATTGGATGCATCTGTATATGAAGTTCAAGGTTTAATGAGCTCACCAAACCAATTGTGTTTTCCAATTAACCACCTCCCGACTGGCGCATGCCAATGTACGTCGGCAGAATGGCACAAACAGGGTACCTGTACATCCCTTTAGATTTGCCGCCATGCCATCGCATGCACGAGCATCCCGGCCGGGACCTCCGTGAGTTGGATTGCAGGTCCCGTGGACTCGATCGCGTGGGGGACACCTGCGATCGTCTCATGGGGAGGAAGAACGAGGAGATGCTAATGTAAACAAGCATCTACCCGTTCTGCCTAGTGGCAGTGTCACACACAGCCACGCCCCCCCACAGTTAGAAACACGCCCCAGGACACACTTAACCCCTACACTGCCACCTAGTGGTTAACCCCTTCACTGCCAGTATCATTTACACAGGAATCAGTGCATTTTGTATAGCACTGATTGCTGTATAAATGACAATGGGCCCAAAAACGTGTCAAAAATGTCCGATGTGTATGCCATAATGTCGCTGTCATGATAAAAATTGCTGCCATTACTAGTAAAAAAGAAATTAATAAAAATGCCATAAACCATCCCTTTTTGTAAACGCTATAACTTTTGCGCAAACCAATCAATAAATGTTTATTGTGATTTTTTTTGACCAAAAATATGTAAAAGAATACGTATCGGCCTAAACTGAGGAAAAAAATGTTTTTTTATATATTTTTGGGGGATATTTATTATAGCAAAATGTAAAAAATAATGAGTTTTTTTCAAAATTGTCGCTCTATTTTTGTTTATAGCGCAAAAAATAAAAACCGCAGGGGTGACCAAATACCACCAAAAGAAAGCTCTATTTGTGGGGAAAAAAGGACATCAGTTTTGTTTGGGAGCCACGTCGCATAACCACACTTTTGTTAGTTTAGTGTTAGTGCCAAATCGCAAAAAGTGGTCTGGTCTTTGGCCAGCAAAATGGTCCGGGGCTTAAGTGGTTAATCAGTGCTAAGTATTCAAATTCAGGTATTCAAATCAACAAAATGACAAGGGTGCCCAAATTTATGCACCCGCCTAATTTTGTTTTGATGCATATTGTGCATTTTCTGTTAATCCAATAAAGCTCATCTCACTACTGAAATATGTCCTTCAGTTATTTGATAGATCAAAAAGAAATTGCTGATCCAAACACCCAAATATTTATAAATGACAATCATGGAAATTGTCAGGGGTTCCTAAACTTTTGGACACTTTTTTTGTGAAAAAAATGGTAGGTGTACATTTGTTAAAGGGGGTTCCGGATTCCCAATAAGCCACACCACCCGCAGACCCCCACAACCACCAGGCAAGGATTGTGGGGATGAGGCCCTTCTCCCCATCAACATAAGGACAAGGTGCTTTGGGGGGACCGCTACCCCAAAGCACCCTCCCAATGTTGGTTCAGGAGGGGGGCGCTCTCTCACCCTCCCTCTTTACTGCGGCCTGCCAGGCTGCATGCTTGGATAAGGGTCTGGTATGGATTTTTGGGGGGCCCCACGCCATTTTTTTTTACATTTTGGCATGGGGTTCCCCTTAAAATCCATACCAGACCTGAAGGGTCTGGTATGGATTTTGAGGGGGACCCCATACCATTTTCTTTTTAAATTTTGGCGCAGGCTTCCCTTTAATATCCATACCAGACCTGAAGGGCCTGGTATAGAATTTAGGGGGACTCCCACACATTTTTATTTTTTTTAATTTTGGTTCGGGGTTCTCCTGTGTGGAAATTCCATGCCATTTTTATCAATGAACTTTTATGTGCTGGACCGAAAAATTCATTATAGCTGGCGCTAGCTATAATAATTTTAAATTACTTTTTTTCCTTTAGAAATGTCATTTTGCACTCAGACTATTGTAAACACAGGAAACATGCACCACTTTACAGGCATACTATAGACACCCCCAGGTACAAAATTTAAAGAAAGTCTGGAGTAAAAGGCCAAAGAATTAAACATAGGGCGGGCATGACAGCATTCATTGTGTTGCCTGGCAACAGAGTTAATGTGAGGAGCAGGTAGGATTGGCTGGAAGGTGAGGGGGTGGAGCTGTAGAGAAAGGAAAGGAAGCTGAGTCCTTCCCCAGCTCAGTAGAAAGCGGGAAGAGCAAGCTTCAGAACATGGCGGCAGTAGAAGAGCTTTTCTCCCGGCTAAAAACAGAGCTGGCTAAGAAGGGACCAGAATGTCTGGCTGAAAGATTAGCGGCGGAGCTGGGTAAGGAGTCCCCGGCGGCCACAGTGGCAGGGCGGGAGTCAGCGGAAGCGCGGCGGTCGCAGCCGCCGGTCAGGTTCTCACCAGGCGACCCCCTCCCCCTACCCATCAGAGGACAGCAGCAGCAGGGGCGACAGGGAAGGACATCAACAGGGCCTGCCATAAAACACGCGGCGGTGCAGGGGGCCAGGGGACCCAGAAAGCACTTCCACAGGGGCAGAGGAGCAGATAGAGGGAGCGCCAGCAGCTCCAGATCGGATGTTGTGCACAGCAAGCATGTGGAAGTGGTGAGCAATGCACCCGAGACTGGCCTGGGGCGGGTACGAGGAGGAGGAACTCAGCAACAGCTGCCGGACACTCTGGGACCTCAGCAGGTGGCCGCCTAGAAAAACAGAGGCCAGAGGCGGATGAGAGCTGTGGCCTAGTGCAGCACAGCGCATCTGATAGCAGAGGCCCTGGAAAAGTGTCCCACAAGTCAGTGGGCGGATCAAGGGCTCAGTGGTAGGCCTTGGAATCACGCGGATCCTCTGCATCCATTGAGGACTCCACTGGAGGGCGGTCCGCAGGAGAAGAGGATATGGCGAGTGAGCGGCCTAATGGCGAGCTGTCGCTGTCTGAGGAGGAGGGACGGGGAAGTCTGCCTGTGGCGATGGAGGCGGGACCGTCGGCTGGGGGTAACCTGCCCAGGTAACCTGGTAAGTCCCTTTGCTCTCATTTACATGCGTATAGTCCAGGGGGGGCGGAACTAAGTTAGTAGGTCAAACAGTAGAGGAGCGGTTGTCAGCCACTGTGTGCCCCTCTCCAGCTGCAGCGGTCATATACAGGGCTGCAGGGTTTCCTAGCAGGGTTGAAGGAGTTGGTGCAGAGGTTTGAGCCAGGGAAGGGAGGACTCAGGGTGCCGGCAGGGACATGGGTGGCCCCTGGGGGGGAGGGGGGTGCAGGAGGGTCGGGTGCAGCGGTTACAGTGCCGGCAGCTCCAGCAACGGCAGCCGCAGGGGAGACGGGACAGGACACCACACCCAAGTCACTGGGGGATATGTCGGGGGAGGCTTCAAAGAAACAAGACTTGGTCCAGCTGGCAGACGTGGCAAAGTGCAAGGTGTATGTGTGCTTTGAGGGACCCATCGGCGCACACCTCAAGCAAGAAGTGCGAGAAAAAATCTGGAAGGGTGAGTATGTGGAGATTTTTGGACTATTAGCCTTAGAAAAGTTCAACCTGGATAGGGTGAAGCTGGACGATCATAAGAAAGAGGATGAGGAAAAGAGAAGGTACAGGCTCATACCCAGGATGTTTCCTAATTGGTTGCAGGCCTTTGCCATCCTGGCAAGTGTTATCCGGGAAAAGAACCTGGAACACTGCTCCGCGTTGTTTTGCTACATGGATGCCATGGGAGAGGCATGTAAAGTCTACGGGGGAATACGTCCATCCTTGAGGTGGGATCACAAGTACATCAGCTTATGGATGCGATTGATGACGTCAGCGAGATCGACAAGTCAGATTTCTCAAGGGGGGGCCAGTGGATCAACCAACCCCGGACAATCAGCCGCAAAGAAGAGAGGGGTGTGCTGGCAGTACAATGAAGGTACATGCAAGTTCGGGGGATCATGTAAGTATAAGCAGGAGTGCTCGGGGTGCTGTAGAGCGCATCCAGAGTCCCGCTGTTTTAAACATGGAAAGGGGCACGCAGGTGAGTCTTGCAGTAAAGGGGACAATGCCAGTGAGGGTGGAAAGGATGCAGCCTTTCCTCGATAGGTAGCCAGACCGAGGAGCGGCAAGGTTGCTGGGCCTGGGGTTTACTGAGGGTTTTCGGAGTCAAATATGGGGGATACTCCCCCTTTGGCAAAAAACTTGAGGTCGGCCCTGCAACATCCGGAAGTGGTTACAGAAAAACTGCGAAAGGAGGTGGCTTTGGGCCACATGGGGGTCCGTTTCCTTCATTGCCACTACCGGATCTGGTGGTTTCACCGTTGGGAGTGGTGCCAAAGAAGGAACCGTTTAGGTTGATTCATCATTTATCTTTCCTAAAGGGGAATCGGTAAATTATGCAATTGACCCAGAGATCTGTGCAGTATCATATATGTCATTTGATGCGGCAGTCTTTTGGGTGTGGGGGTATGGAAAAGGGGCACTGTTGTCGCTGCTGGGGAAGTTGAACTTTGCGTGTCGCATATTGTCAAAGGGGAGAGTATTTTGCTGACGGCTGTCGGCAAGTACTGCAGGGGTCAGTGCCCCCAAGCAATATATACATTTGGTGAAGACATACAGGAAGGACCTTAAGATATGGCACACGTTCCTGGCTAATTTTAATGGCAGGGCGCTGTGGATGTCAAGGCCAGTTAGCAACTTTGATTTGGTGCTTTACACTGATGCGAGTGGTTCGGCAGGTTTTGGAGCCTTTTTCCAAGGTAAGTGGAGTGCGGGGCCTTGGCCAGAGTCGTGGAAGGAGGCAGGGCTGGTAAAGAATATGTTGTTACTGGAATTGTTTCCAGTGGTTCTGGCTGTGGAGTTATGGGGTGAGTCCTTTAGAAATCTGAAAGTAAGATTTCAAGGGGATAAACTAGGGGTGGTGCAGGTGATTAACAAGGTGTCGGTGGCATCACCGCCAGTGGTCAGGTTGTTAAGACACCTCGTTCTGCGATGCCTGCAGCTGAATATATTCATTTATGCAGTCCACCTACCGGGAGTGGACAACATCATTGCTGATGCTTTGTCTCGCTTTCAGTGGGACAGGTTTTGGGAGTTGGCACCGGAGGCAGAGCAAGGTGGGGTCCCGTGCCCCAAATGGATGTGGAGGATTGCCTTGGAAGAGTATCCGGATGGATAAGGCAGTCAGTTGTCAGCATACAGCAGGGTATGGAAGGAATGGGTTACCATGACACTGCAGGTCACAGAGGAGCAAGAACAGGATTTCAGGTTATTGGTGCTTTATTTTGTGTCAAGAAATATGGAACAGAGGGTGTCAGTGTCTAGGCTAGAAAAGAAGTTAGCGGGTTTGGCATTTTGGTTTAAGTTTTATAGTTTCCCAGACTTCACAAAGGATTTTTGGGTGCGCCAGGCTTTAAAAGTGTATCGGCTGGCACAACCAAGCAAGGATTCCAGGCGCCCAGTGTCATTTGAGTTGCTGGGTAGGTTAGTGACACAGTTGGGTGGTATATGTTTATCAGAGTACAAGGTAGTTCTGTACAGAACAGCGTTTGTCCTGGCTTTATTCAGGGCATTTCTGATCAGTGAGCTGGTTAATCCATCAAAGAAAGTGTCAGGGGGAATAGGCAGGACGGAGGTCTGCTGCGGAGTGGACAGATTGTCCATAGTGGTAAAAAGGTCCAAAACAGATCACCAAGGCAAGGGGAAAACAGTGCAGGTTTTCTCACTGCCCGGTTCGCCCTTGTGCGCGATGGAAGTGGTAAGGGGGTTCCTCACAATCCGCCCAGATGTGTCGGGGTCCTTCCAGGTGCATCAGGATGGTAATTCCATGTCAGGTTTCCAATTTTCTGCAGTTTTCAAGAAATATTTGATAGCATTGGGTTTGGGGGACTTGAAATTCTCGTCCCATTTATTTCGCATTGGGGCGGCTATGGAGGCAGTGCGATGGGGATTGGATGAGAATGTGGTAAAACGGTTTGGGAGATGGGAATCCCGAAGATTTAAGTCATATGTCCGCCCACACTTGGTGCAGGTTTAAGTGGGGCTGGGGTGAAGTGAGACGTTAGTATAGTTATGCTTGAGTAATACGGGTTTGTTTCTTTTTCTTTTCTTTCAGGAAGAAAGCAGGGCCTGGTGTGGATAGTGGGCCATTCATATGTGTGTTGGGGGGAAAGGAGAGGTGATGTTCGGCAAGATGGGAGACAGATGGGAATCTCCAGGCAGAAAGCTTGCATAAAATGGTTGGGGGTGCCTGGGATGCTTTGGGGTAGGGCAGTTCCAGAAGTGCAAAGATTTGCACGGCTGGATAGGCCGCCTGATGTACTAGTCCTGCATGTGGACGGTAATGATCTGGGGAACAGGTCAATGTTAGACTTTGGTGCGAGATGTCAAGTTTGACTTCTGGAGACTCAGGATGGCTTTTCCATAGATGATCATAGTATGGTCAGATATTGTAAGTAGGACCACTTGGCGTTTGGCAAGGTCTGTGGAAAAGGTCAGCAGGGCTAGGAAAAAGGTGAACAGGGAGGTCAGTAGGTTCGTAGTCAGGAACGGGGGTTGACGATTAGGCAACTGAAGTTGAAGGTGGATACCTGGCGGTGTCTGCGCAGGGATGGAGTACATTTAAATGATGTGGGGATTGACCTGTGGTCTTTGGGGATACAGGATTGGATTGAGAGAACGTTGAGGGTGTGGCGAGGCACACAAGGGTAAGATTTTACCCTGGTGTGTCACGTGGCGGGGTGTTGGTCTTTGCAGGTGAAGGAAGAAATCCTGGATATGGAAGAGTTCGGGAACCCTCGTGGGATTGGGTCCCGTTTGTGGTATTCCAGCTAAATCTGGTTAATGGGGGCACTTCGTTCAGTGATTTGTTGTCTTTGAGCTAGTATGTCAGCTGGAGGCCTTAGTTCAGTTTAAGTTACCACAGTGTAGGAGTGGATCAAGTGGTATGATTGGGTTTTTTTTTCCTGCAAAGACCAACGGTGAGGATTTAACTGATGGGGATGATTTATAACAGACGTTATACAGTTTATGTTAATTGTATTTGAGTTTAATAAAAGAAAATGGCTGCTACGGCCAATGTTTACTCCAGCCTGGTGTGGTCTCAATTATTGAGAAAGTAGGGTAATGAGGGGCTGGAGGGTTGGCTGGTAGTGGAGGGTATATAGGTTACATCTGTTATACAATGGTCAAGAAAGCTCGTAAAAGCCCAAAGAATTAAACGTAGGGTGGGCATGACAGTGTTAACAGTGTTGCCTGGCAACAGAGTTAATGTAAGGAGCAGGTAGGATTGGCTGGAAGGTGAGGGGGCGGAGCTGTAGAGAAAGGAAAGGAAGCTGAGTCCTTCCCCAGCTCAGTAGAAAGCAGGAGGAGCGAGCTTCCCTCCCCCCCTCCCTAATATTGGTAAGTATAGCGTATGTGGATTAATACTCTTGTTTTTGCACCTACAGAGCAGTGGATGTCGTGCCAGGGGCGGGGTGTTGGTCTTTGCGGGTGAAGGAAGAAACCCAGGATATGGAAGAGTTTGGGAACCCTCGGTGGGATTGGGTACTGTTGGTGGTATTCCAGCTGGTGTAGCTGGAATCTGGTTAAAGTGGTTGTGAATAGTGATGGACGAACTTCCGACGGGACGTTTCGCGAACGCGAAATGCGAACGGACCCAAACGTTCGCGAAACCGAACGTTCGCCGCGGGCCCCATTGACTTCAATGGGAGGCGAACTTTGCAAACCTTCATGTCGAATTTGCGGCCACGTGGTAATTATTAGGGGGTAAAACGTAGTCCCACCATCTGGACAATGACATAATACATGTATGAGGTGAATTTGGGATCGATAACTACAAGCATTTTTATTTTATTTGGGAAATTGTTCTAACAATTCAGGACTATGGAGCTAATGAAGGCAATGGAGGAGAGGGAAGGTCAGGGACCAGGGTAGGCAAAGAAGAGGGTGCAGGAGATGATCACCAGCAGCGTGACATACCGGAATGACACATGCACCGTGATAGAGGCATCTGACAGCAGCACCGTAATACAGAGCACTGACAGCAGCACCGTGACATACAGCGCTGACAGCAGCACCGTGACATACAGCGCTGACAGCAGCACCGTGACATACAGCGCTGACAGCAGCACCGTGACATACAGCGCTGACAGCAGCACCGTGACATACAGCGCTGACAGCAGCACCGTGACATACAGCGCTGACAGCAGCACCGTGACATACAGCGCTGACAGCAGCACCGTGACATACAGCGCTGACAGCAGCACCGTGACATACAGCACTGACAGCAGCACCGTAAGCAGCCCCAGGAGGAAGTCAGCACAGCACAGGGATGGTGTGATCCCCTCATAATAAGAACCCCCAGGAGGAAGTCAGCACAGCACAGGGATAGTGTGATCCCTTCATAATAAGAACCCCCAGGAGGAAGTCAGCACAGCACAGGGATATCATAAGCAGCCCCAGTAGAAATATGACACCGCTCAACCTCTTCAAAGAGGAGGGTAGGGGCATATAGTACGGTGTGCTTTTTTGGGTCAAGGAAGTGAGCCAAATGAATTAAGAAGGTCTGTGTGCTTGATTAAAAAAATAGTTTATAGACATATACATGGTCTACTGGTCACATGTGTTGAATTCCTCCGAGATCCATGCCTCATTCATTTTTAGAAATGTGAGGTAGTTAACACTGTGGTGAGCTAGGCGAGTACGCTTATCGGTCACAATCCCCCCTGCTGCGCTGAACGTCCTTTCGGACAGGACACTGGATGAGGGGCAAGCCAACAGTTCGATTGCAAATTGGGCAAGCTCTGGCCAGAGGTCAAGCCTGCCCACCCAGTAGTCTAGGGGTTCATCACTCCTCAGAGCGTCCACATCGGCCGTTAACCCAATGTAGTCGGACACCTGACGGTCTAGGCGTTCCCTGATGCTGGATCCGGATGACACCTGTCGATGGGTCGGCTGAAAGAATGACCTCATATCCGAAGTCACCAACACATCTTCAAACCGGCCTCTTCTTGCAGGCGCTGTTGGATTGGTACCCGCAAATCCTTCTCTGGGAGTGGGAATTGCTCCTCTGCCAGCGCACGCAAAAGCAGAATGCAGCATTTCTCGAAGCAAGGCCTGGAAGTGCTGCATTCTGACAGCCCTCTGCGACGGCGGTAACATTTCCGCCATTTTGTGTTTGTACCGGGGGTCTAAGTACGTTGCCACCCAGTACTGGTCCTTGACCCTCATGCTTTTTATACGGGGGTCCCTATTAAAACACTGGAGCATGAAGGCCCCCATTTGCACTAAAGTGGAAGCGGTGTGGTGGCCTGGCTCCTGCTCATCATCCAGGATAATGTCGTCCTCTTCATTCTCCTCTCCCCATCCTCGCACAACAGGGATCCCAGAAAGGTTTAAAGCATGCTCTTCTTGCTCCTGCTCATCCGCCCCGGCACCATCCTCCTCTGACTCCTCATCAGACTCCTGTTGTTGACTTGTCTCAGATAGAGTAGCCCCCCCTGGGAATTCATCCAGCATTGCGACTTCCTCATCTTCCCGCTCCTGCTCCTCCACAGCCTGATCAATGACACGACGCAATGCACGCTCCAGAAAGAAGGCATAAGGTACCATGTCACTGATGGCGCCATGGCTGCGACTGACCAGTTTGGTGATCTCCTCAAATGGCCGCAGAAGTCTGCATGTGTCGCGCATGAGCAGCCACTGGCGCGGTGAAAAAAAACCCAGCTCCCCAGAACCGTTTCTTTCGCAGAGTTCATACAGGTAGACGTTAACTGCACGTTTCTGCTGGAGCAGCCTATCAAGCATATAGAAGGTTGAGTTCCATCGCGTCGGGCAATCGCAAATAAGACGTCTGACCGGCAGATGGTGTCGCCGCTGAATGTCAGCAAGGCGAGCCATGGCCGTGTAAGATCTTCTGAAATGGGCCGAGATTTTCCTTGCCTGCCGCAAGATGTCCTGGACCCCAGGGTATTTGACAAGGAATCGCTGCACGACCAAGTTTAAGACGTGTGCCATGCACGGCACGTGCGTGATTTTGCCCTGTTTCAATGCGCTAAGCAGATTGGCACCGTTGTCACACACCACTTTACCAACTGTCAAATTGAGCGGTGTTAGCCACTCATCTGCCTGTGAACGCAAAGCTGAAAGGAGTGCCGGGCCAGTGTGGCTCTTTGCTTCCAGGCACAACAGACGCAGCACGGCATGGCAACGTCTCACCTGGCATGTGGAATAGGTTCTGGGGAGCTTGGGCGGTGCAGTGGAAGAGACGCTAGCAGCGGAAAAGGAGGAGGCAGCTGAGGAGGAGAGGGAGGAGGATGGAGTAGGAGGAGGAGAAGAAGAGTCAGGCCTGCATGCAATCCGTGGCGGTAAAACCAAATCTACACGGGTGCCACGGGTTACATGCTTGACGGCCGTCAGAAGGTTCACCCAGTGGGCAGTAAAACTGATATACCTTCCCTGCCCGTGTTTGCTAGACCACGTGTCTGTGGTCAGATGTATCTTGGCACCGACACTGTGTGCCAGAGATACATTCACTTGCCGCTGAACATGGCCATATAGCTCTGGGATGCCCTTCTCTGAGAAATACTTCCTTCCTGGGACCTTCCATTGTGGTGTTCCAATGGCCACAAATTTGCGAAAGGCCTCCGAGTCCACCAGTTTATATGGCAGTAGTTGGCGGGCTATGAGTTCTGACAAGCCAGCCGCCAACCGTTGGGCAAGAGGGTTATCCGGCGTCATCATTTTTTTACGCTCAAACATTAGGCCCACGGAAGCCTGCCTTTTTGCAGAAAAATGTGAGCTTGGCGTGATGGAAGGTGGAGTGGAGGACAATTGTGAGGAGAGAGGAGAAGGAGAAGTAGAAGACGAGGCTGGACGGTGAGAGCCTGCAGTGTGGCTTTGTGTGTTCCGTTGCTCCCACTGGGCTCGGTGATGGCTGCTCATGTGCCTTCTTAAGGCGGTCGTCCCTAGGTGAGTATTGGGCTTACCGCGACTAACGCGTTGACTGCAAAGATTGCAGATGGCAACGCTATTGTCAGCAGCGGACACGTTAAAAAAAGCCCACACTGCGGAGCCATGTGCCGGTGTCCTGGGAGCGCCAGATGTGACCGTACATGGTCGATGACTCGCTCCTGATACATTTGCAGTCTGCTTTGTCCCTGCTGTGCAATGTAAGTCATTGCTGCTTCTCCTCCCTATCTGCTGGTCCATATCTCCCTCTGAACTCCCCTCCTCTTCCTCTCTTGTGGGCACCCACGTGACATCACTAGACACGTCATCATCAACGTCACCTTCCCCACCGCTATAAGTAGAGATCTCGGAGTAGGCAGCAACACCGGGGACCAACCTCCTCCTTGGGCTGATCTGGGTACTGGCGTCAGACTGCTGAGTAGCGCTTGTTGCTACCTCCTCTTCCTGATCCAATACCAAGAGTGGCTGCGCATCAGAAATGTCCTCTTGATATGGATCGGAAAATAATTCCAGTGACTCAAGCGGAAGGTATGTGGTGGTGGTGGTGGTGGTCGTGTTGTTGGTGGTAGTGTCTTTGGGGGTGCACATAGCAGAGAGTGAAGAAGAGGGTGCAGATCGAGAGGATGAGGAGGGTGCAGAAGAGTAAGGCTGAGCGAGCCACTCAACCAAGTCTGGTGCATCCTTTAAAGTAATTGAACGCACCTTCTGCAACTTCCCACTTTGGCTCAAGCCTGTTGCTCCTGCCCTACCCCTACCACCCCTGCGGAAGGGCCTGCCTCTTCCTCTGCCTGTCATTTTTTAAATGACCCTGTGACAAAACTCTTAGTCCCTATACCGATGAAGGACTGCTGCAGTATAGGGCAGCGGTCAGCAGTGGTGCACGTCAACCCTATCTATTGTGGACCGATAGCGGTCCTTACAGAACAGCAGACTGTACCGCACTCAAGCCTATGTACCGTAGCACCCTATACCAAGTTACCAGTCCTTATAAGAACTTTTGTGGAACAAGCAGGTTGTGTGTTAGTGATTAGCAGACTGTACGTCAGTCCCTATACCGCTGAAGGACTGCTGCAGTATAGGTGAGCGGTCAGCAGTGGTGCACGTCAACCCTATCTATTGTGGACCTATAGCGGTCCTTACAGAACAGCAGACTGTACCGCACTCAAGCCTATGTACCGTAGCACCCTATACCAAGTTACCAGTCCTTATAAGAACTTTTGTGGAACAAGCAGGTTGTGTGTTAGTGATTAGCAGACTGTACGTCAGTCCCTATACCGCTGAAGGACTGCTGCAGTATAGGTGAGCGGTCAGCAGTGGTGCACGTCAACCCTATCTATTGTGGACCGATAGCGGTCCTTACAGAACAGCAGACTGTACCGCACTCAAGCCTATGTACCGTAGCACCCTATACCAAGTTACCAGTCCTTATAAGAACTTTTGTGGACCAAGCAGGTTGTGTATTAGTGTTTAGCAGACTGTACGTCAGTCCCTATACCGCTGAAGGACTGCTGCAGTATAGGGCAGCGGTCAGCAGTGGTGCACGTCAACCCTATCTATTGTGGACCGATAGCGGTCCTTACAGAACAGCAGACTGTACCGCACTCAAGCCTATGTACCGTAGCACCCTATACCAAGTTACCAGTCCTTATAAGAACTTTTGTGGAACAAGCAGGTTGTGTGTTAGTGATTAGCAGACTGTACGTCAGTCCCTATACCGCTGAAGGACTGCTGCAGTATAGGTGAGCGGTCAGCAGTGGTGCACGTCAACCCTATCTATTGTGGACCGATAGCGGTCCTTACAGAACAGCAGACTGTACCGCACTCAAGCCTATGTACCGTAGCACCCTATACCAAGTTACCAGTCCTTATAAGAACTTTTGTGGACCAAGCAGGTTGTGTATTAGTGTTTAGCAGACTGTACGTCAGTCCCTATACCGCTGAAGGACTGCTGCAGTATAGGGCAGCGGTCAGCAGTGGTGCACGTCAACCCTATCTATTGTGGACCGATAGCGGTCCTTACAGAACAGCAGACTGTACCGCACTCAAGCCTATGTACCGTAGCACCCTATACCAAGTTACCAGTCCTTATAAGAACTTTTGTGGAACAAGCAGGTTGTGTGTTAGTGATTAGCAGACTGTACGTCAGTCCCTATACCGCTGAAGGACTGCTGCAGTATAGGTGAGCGGTCAGCAGTGGTGCACGTCAACCCTATCTATTGTGGACCTATAGCGGTCCTTACAGAACAGCAGACTGTACCGCACTCAAGCCTATGTACCGTAGCACCCTATACCAAGTTACCAGTCCTTATAAGAACTTTTGTGGACCAAGCAGGTTGTGTATTAGTGTTTAGCAGACTGTACGTCAGTCCCTATACCGCTGAAGGACTGCTGCAGTATAGGGCAGCGGTCAGCAGTGGTGCACGTCAACCCTATCTATTGTGGACCGATAGCGGTCCTTACAGAACAGCAGACTGTACCGCACTCAAGCCTATGTACCGTAGCACCCTATACCAAGTTACCAGTCCTTATAAGAACTTTTGTGGAACAAGCAGGTTGTGTGTTAGTGATTAGCAGACTGTACGTCAGTCCCTATACCGCTGAAGGACTGCTGCAGTATAGGGCAGCGGTCAGCAGTGGTGCACGTCAACCCTATCTATTGTGGACCGATAGCGGTCCTTACAGAACAGCAGACTGTACCGCACTCAAGCCTATGTACCGTAGCACCCTATACCAAGTTACCAGTCCTTATAAGAACTTTTGTGGACCAAGCAGGTTGTGTATTAGTGTTTAGCAGACTGTACGTCAGTCCCTATACCGCTGAAGGACTGCTGCAGTATAGGGCAGCGGTCAGCAGTGGTGCACGTCAACCCTATCTATTGTGGACCGATAGCGGTCCTTACAGAACAGCAGACTGTACCGCACTCAAGCCTATGTACCGTAGCACCCTATACCAAGTTACCAGTCCTTATAAGAACTTTTGTGGAACAAGCAGGTTGTGTGTTAGTGATTAGCAGACTGTACGTCAGTCCCTATACCGCTGAAGGACTGCTGCAGTATAGGTGAGCGGTCAGCAGTGGTGCACGTCAACCCTATCTATTGTGGACCTATAGCGGTCCTTACAGAACAGCAGACTGTACCGCACTCAAGCCTATGTACCGTAGCACCCTATACCAAGTTACCAGTCCTTATAAGAACTTTTGTGGACCAAGCAGGTTGTGTATTAGTGTTTAGCAGACTGTACGTCAGTCCCTATACCGCTGAAGGACTGCTGCAGTATAGGGCAGCGGTCAGCAGTGGTGCACGTCAACCCTATCTATTGTGGACCGATAGCGGTCCTTACAGAACAGCAGACTGTACCGCACTCAAGCCTATGTACCGTAGCACCCTATACCAAGTTACCAGTCCTTATAAGAACTTTTGTGGAACAAGCAGGTTGTGTGTTAGTGATTAGCAGACTGTACGTCAGTCCCTATACCGCTGAAGGACTGCTGCAGTATAGGTGAGCGGTCAGCAGTGGTGCACGTCAACCCTATCTATTGTGGACCGATAGCGGTCCTTACAGAACAGCAGACTGTACCGCACTCAAGCCTATGTACCGTAGCACCCTATACCAAGTTACCAGTCCTTATAAGAACTTTTGTGGAACAAGTGAGTTGTGAATGTTTAGCAGACTGCAGCAGAAGGGCAGCAGTCAAGTATAATATCCTTTCTATATTTGGAAGAAAGAATATTATACATGTACAAGCCTATTACTGTACCACTGATACCAGTCCTGAAAAGAACCTTTGTGGAACTAATAATAACAGCAAGTCTTTAAAATTACCCTCACTGCCTGACAACACTGCTTCCTTCCTGTCCCTATACAAATTGGCAAAAAAAGAGAACGATTAGTGGTTACTGGAACAGCTCTTTTGTGGACCTTGATAGTAACAGCTAATGATGATGATGATGATGATGATGATGAAAGACTAATCTGGCTGTCCCTGTAGCATACACCGTCCTTTCCCTTTCTCTAAACTAACAAAAGACACTCAGGCTGCTGCAAGAATCAGCAGCACAGCAAACCTATCAACACCTAACACCTATACCAGTCCTGAAAAGAACTTTTGTGTACCAAATAGCTAGTGGTTTATCTCTCCCTACTCCACACAGGAACCTGTCCCTATCGTAACAGAAGAAAGAATGTAAAATGGCCACCGGATCGGGTGTATTTATAGGTTAGGGGGAATGTACAAGTGTCCATGTGCTGTCATGTCTCAATTGGCTGTCCTGTATCACATGATAAACGTGTCACCAAAGGTTAAAGTTCTTGTATACATTAAACACGTAAGTCCGCCGCGGCGAACGACGGAAAAAGGCGTTCGAACGTGCGGACCGCGAATGTCGGAAATTCGCCGCGAAACGACCGCCGGGCGAACCGTTCGGCCATCACTAGTTGTGAACCCTTACAAACCACTTTGACCTACAGGTAAGCCTAGATTAAGGCTAACCTGTAGGTCCAAGAAATATCTCCTAAACCTACACGGTTTAGGAGATATTTACTAAAACACAGTGAGAGCTGTCTCCGGCGCATGTGCCGTAGACAGCGGCGTGCAGGCGAACTATCGGCATTAGCAGCATGCCGCTGCTAAAGGCGATATGCCGTCAGTGGCGGCTCTCGTGCACATGCGCGGGAGTGACGTCATCGCTGCTTCGGCGCTGTGAGTGGCCGGAGCAGCGATATACCCGGAAGAAGATGGGCACTCCTGACTACAGGGGACAACGGTGACATTGCTGGCTCCTGTGTCAGGTAAGTGACACATTATGCTTTACCTTTGCAGGGAGACAAAGAGGAAGTAAACTCACTCAGTAGAGTTACTCAGTAGACTTTAACAGTGTTCGCGCGTGCGAACGTTTTTGCCTGTTTGCATGTTCTGGATGCGAACCGAATGGGGGGGGGGGGGGGGTTCAGCTCATCCCTAGTGGCCAATTGCAAGTTGTTGCTCTCTTTGACTCTCCTCTGAAGAGTGGCAACATGGGGGCCTGAAAACAACTCTGAAAAGACCTGAAAACAAAGATTGTTCTACATTATGGTTTAGGGGAAGCCTGCAAAAAGTTATTGCAGAGATATAAGCTGTCAGTGTCCACTGTGAGGAACATACTGAGGAAATGGAAGACCACAGGCACAGTTCTTGTTAAGGCCAGAAGTGGCAGGCCACACAAAATATTGGAGAGGCAAAGGCGAAGGGTGGTGAGAACGGTCAAAAACAGCCCACAGACCACCTCCAAAGACCTACAACATCAACTTGCTGCAGATGGTGTCACTGTTCATCCTTCAACAATTCAGCGCACTTTGCACAGGGAGAAGGGAGAGTGATGTGAAAGAAGCCTTTTCTGCACACATGCCACAAACGGAGTCGCTTGAGGTATGCAAACGCACATTTGGACAAGCCAGCTTCATTTTGGAATAAGGTGCTGTTGACTGATGAAACAAAGATTGAGTTATTTGGTCATAACAAGGGGCGTTATGCATGGTGGCAAAAGAACACAGCATTAAAAGAAAAACACCTGCTACCCACAGTAAAATTTGGTGGAGGTTCCATCATGCTGTGGGGCTGTGTGGCCAGTGCCGGTACTGGGAATCTGGTTAAAGTTGTGGGTCGCAGGGATTCCACTCAATATCAGCAGATTTTTGAGAATAATGTTGAGGAATCAGTCTCAAAGTTGAAGTTATGCCGGGGCTGGATATTTCAACAAGACAACGACCCAAAGTCCACTTTGGCATTTATGCAGAGGAACAAGTACAATGTTCTGGAATGGCAACCCCAGTCCCCAGACCTGAATATCATTGAGCATCTCTGGGGTGATTTGAAGTGGGCTGTTCATGCTCAGCAAACATCAAACCTAACTGAACTGGAGATGTTTGGAAGGAGGAATGGTTCAAAATACATTCATCCAGAATCAAGACACTCATTACAGGCTATAGGAAGCGTCTAGAGGCTATTATTTCTGCTAAAGGAGGCTCTACTAAATATTGATATGATTTTTCTGTTGGGGTGACAAAATGTATGCACCTGTCTAATTTCATTTTGATGCATATTGTGCATTTTCTGTTAATCCCAAAAACCTCATTTTACTACTGAAATATTACTGTGTCCTTATTTGATAGATCAAAATGAAATTGCTGATCCAAACACCCAAATATTTATAAATGACAATCATGGAAATTGTCAGGGGTTCCTAAACTTTTGCATACAGCTGTAAACCTCCATCTCAGTCTCAAGTCTTTCTTCTAAGATTGCCCTGTATTTGGCTGCATCCATCTTCCCATCAACTCTGACCAGCTTCCCTGTTCTTGCTGAAGAAAAGCATCCCCACAACATGATGCTCCCACCACCATGTTTCACCGTGGGGATGAAGTGTTTAGAGTGATGTGCAGTGTTAGTTTTCTGCCACACATAGCATTTTTCTTTTAGGCCAAAAAGTTCAGTTTTGGTCTCATCTGGCCAGAGCCCCTTCTTCCACGTGTGTTTGCTGTGTCCCCTACATGGCTTCTCTCAAACTGCAAACTGGACTTCTTATGGCTTTCTTTTAACGATGGCTTTCTTCTTGCCACTATTCCATAAAGGCTAGATTTGTGGCATGCACAGCTAATAGTTCTCCCACCCAGGGCTGGACTGGGACAAAAATTTGGCCCTGGACTTCATCCAGACCAGCCCACTTTAATTTTGCAAACAAGCACAAAAACAGTTTATAAAACTACATGCAATTGTGCAAAAAAACATAAGTAATATAACATAAGGAGTCCTCACTAACCTCTTTTATTATTTCACTTATTCTCCTCTGTATTTTTCTCATCTTTCTCACATCACTGGGTGAAGTTGAGGGCGAGCCGCGCAGCCATTACTTTGTCACTGAAACCGGCCCACTGAGCCATCGGCCCATCAGGAAACTCCCTGTAGTCCCAATGGCCAGTACATGCCTGCTCTCACCTGAGCCGTGGATCTCTGCAGCTCCCCCAGAATTATCATATGCCTTTTGCCTACTTCTCTGATTAATGCTCTCCTTGCTCAGGCTGTCAGTGTAGGTGGACAGACATGTCTTAGTAAGTTTGCAGTTGTGCCATACTCTTTCCATTTTTGGATGATGGATTGAACAGTGCTCTGTGAGATGTTCAAAGCTTGGGATATTTTTTATAACCTAACCCTGCTTTAAACATCTCCACAAAGTTATCCCTGATCTGTCTGGTGTGTTCCTTGGCCTTCATGATGCTGTTTGTTCACTAAGGTTCTCTAACAAACCTCTGAGGGCTGCACATAACTTATATAATTTATAATTGAACTTATAGAACTTATAGAACAGTATTTATACTGATATTAAATTACATACAGGTGGACTCCATTTACTAATTAGTGACTTCTGAAGGAAATTGATTCCACTAGATTTTAGTTAGGGGTAAAGGGTGCTGAATACAAAAATGCATGCCACATTTTTCAGATATTTACTTTAAATATTTACAGATATTTACTTAAAAATGTGAAAATAATTTTTCCTTCCATTTCACAATTATGTTCCCTTTTGCATTGGTCTATCACATAAAATGGCCCAAAAAAATACACTTAAGTTTTTTTTTTTTTGGTTGTAGCATGACAAAATGTGGAAAATGTCAAGGGGTGTGAATACTTTTTCAAGGCACTGTATATGTATGAATAATGAATACACCACCTGAAGTGTATTATATACTATACACCACCGAATGCACTGTAAACGCCACACTGGATGCAGAGTGTATATATATATTAATTAGACTGAAATGCTGCCTGAAGTTCACCTGATGCTTCTAAAGTGAGTGGATGAAGGCAGATGGCTCTTGAAAAAACAGGGTAAGACGTTTTTTGAGAGGTAATATGCTTTTTTGTGCAAATATGAGCTTGCCACACCTGTTAGTGGCATAGAAGATTAGCAAAGGTAGGAGGGGGCGATGTGGGACATGGTTCTTAAAAGAGTGCCCAAGAAAATTATGCAGATTAAGGTGTTTTGCATTATTTTAGGAGCAGGAACCCTGAATGCAAACATTCCAAAAAACCCAAAGACCCACCAACAATCACCTTATCCTGACCAGGATGGTGACACCCACCAAAAAATAAAAAGTTGTTTAAAATTCTAAAATAAAAATAAAATAATTGGAAAAAAAAAGTTTTTTACTCACCTCGAAATACCTGTTTCTAGGAGGTCCCTCGTAGTCTGCCTTGTTCCTTGCCCGGGCTGGTGATATCACTTCCCCTCGCGCCGCACAGTCACCTGGGACCTGTCATGTGTCCCAGGTGACTGTACGGCGTATCACGGCGCCCTGAACCGCTCGCGCATGCGCAGTGGGTGCCCGGCTGTGAAGTCACAGCCGGGTGCCCACAGTACGCATGACGGCGCCGCGGGCGGAGCGGGGAACAGGGGGGGGGGCTTCGTTCCCCCGCATCGCTGGACCCTAGGACAGGTAAGTGTCCGATTATTAAAAGTCAGCAGCTGTAGTATTTGTAGCTGCTGACTTTTAAATTTTTTTTTTTTTAGAGGGTACCCCACTTTAAAGTGGATGTAAACCCTCCATACACCCAGTAAAGTCAACAGCCTCAGATGATCCACAGGGATGGAACAAATCTCCCTATATAAGTTTCTACATGAATATCTGCTGTCTTCACATTTATATACTGTTTATAAAGTACAAATCATGTTAGGAAATGTTCTCTTCCTGTTTAAAGTGGTTGTAAACCCTCCCCAACAACTTTGTCCCATGTAAATCAGCATAAAATACCCTAATGAACACTGCTTGTAGATATCTCCTTACTTGCTTAGTATTGTTGTAATCCTTTTTGTTCTTTAGGGTGGCACAGTGGTGTGGTGGTTAGCAATTTCACCTAGCAGTAGGAAGGGTCACTGGGTCAAATCCCAACCATGACACTACCTGCCTGGAGTTTGCATGTTCTCCCTGAGCCTGTGTGGGTTTCCTCCGGGTACTCCGGTTTCCTCCCAAAATCCAAAGACATGCAAGTAGGTTAATTGGCTTCTGTCCAAAATTGGCCCTAGTGCATGAATGGGGACCTTGGATTGTGGGCTCCTTGAGGGTAGGGACCAATGAGAGTGTGCAATGTGCAGGGATAGGGACAATTGTAGACACTCACTCAGGTTGAACTGGATGGATTGGTGTCTTTATTCAATCTTACTAACTATTAAACTATGAATGATGTTACTGAGAATGCCCAGATCTCCCCTGATTTATGGCACACTCTCTATGTGCTTACCTATTTATTATCAGGACTTCCTACGGCACACCACTGATATCCCAGGAGACTTCATAATCATTCATAGCTTCCTCCTACACCCCATGTGACCGTGTGACCTCACATGCAGTGTAAAGCAGGGTATGGGACAGCATTACTGCAGACTTATCAGCTGAAGCTGATAGAACTCACACAGGCAAACACTACATAATCAGCACAAGTAAATACTATGAAATAAAACAAGTCAGCTATGAACAGGGAAGCAGGGTTGCCATAGAAACGTTGGATTGAGAAGGAGGCTTGGTTAACAGTATAGGAAGTGCTCAATGTAAGGGCGGAAATACACTCCACTGTGGACTCAGAAAACAATACTTGCCTGTTCGCCGAACGGCAAACAATTTGGGGTGTTTGCGGCAAATTCGAAAATTTTAAAGGCTTATATACAAGATATTATCATAAAAAGTGTTTGGGGACCTGGGTCCTGCCCCAGGAGACATGCATCAATGCAAAAAGAAGTTTTAAAAACTGCAGTTTATTCGGGAGCAGTGATTTTAATAATGCTTAAAGTGAAACAATAAAAGTGTAATATTCCTTTAAATTTCATACCTGGGGGGTGTCTATAGTATGCCTGTAAAGGGGCGCATGTTTCCAGCGCTTAGAACTGTCCCTGCACAAAGTGTAATTTCTGCTGAAAAAAAGTAATTTAAAAGCACTCGCGGCTATAATGAATTGCCGGCTCCCCGTAATACAGATAACAGTCACTGAAAGTCATTGATAAAAAAAAAAAGCGTGGGGTTCCCCCAAATTCAATTACCAGGCACTTCAGGTCTGGCATGGAATGGTCTGGTATGGATATTAAGGGGAACTCCGCATCAAATTTTTTTAAAAAAATGACGTGGGGTTCCCCCCAAATATCCATACCAGACCCTTAAGGTCTGGTATGAATTTTAAGGGGAACTCCACGCTATTTTTTTTTTTAAATGGCGTGGAGTTCCCCCCAAAAATTCATACCAGACCCTTTATCGGAGCACACAACCTGGCTGTCAGGTCACCTGAGACCAGGTGACAGATGCACTCCGTAGGAGTCGGAAGTGCACCGCTAGGTAGTGGACCTTAGGACTGACTGCTGCAGATTGTACCCAAGGAGATTCAGGACACAGGTCTACAGGATCACTAACACAGATCCCAATGGGAGCTGGAGCATAGATTCCCCAGGGCGCGGAGTCTAAGAGCCAGCGGGTGTTCGCCAGAGCCTCCAGTGGTGAGGATGGACTTTGCTGCAGTCTGGCTCCAGGTCGCGGCCCCTAGGGTCTCACAGCTCACGCTCACAGTAGACTACAGGAGAAGGAAGCAGCAGGCTGGAACGACAAGGATAGTAAGGGGATATGGCAGAGGTCAAGGCAACTAGCAGACAGGAACAATAGAGTACACGCCAAAGGTTCAGGATCACAGGCAGACAGGGATGGTCAGGGACATGCAAAAGTTCAAGGTCACAAGCAGACAGGAATCGTTGAGAACACACCAAGGTCGGTAACAGAGTCAAACATAGAGCACACGGCAAGCAGGAACCTGGAAGCCAAACACACAATGAATACACAATGGTTGATCAGCACTGTTGGCTTGCAGTGCACAGGTTAATACAGGGTTCCCTGATAGGGCCTGGGGTGGAGCCATGCTTAGAGGAGAGGTTATAAAAACCACCAGGTGGAAGTGGCTGGCCTCTTAGTCAGAAGACATGAGGGGAGGTAAGCAACCAGAGGAAGATCACTGCATAACCATGACACTAGCAGGCTGCAGGAAAAGAGGGGGGGGTGAGAGAGTGCCCCCCCTCTCCTGAACCATACAAGGCCACCTGCCCTCAACATTGGGAGGATGCTTTTGGGATCTGTGACCCCTCAAAGCACTATGTCCCCTTGTTGATGGGGACAAGGGCTTCATCCCCACAACCCTGGCCGGTGGTTGTGGGGGACTGTGGGCGGGGGGCTTATCAGAATCTGGAAGCCCCCTTTAACAAGGGGACCCCCAGATCCCGGCTCCTCCCATTTGAAATGGTAAGGGGGTACAAAAGTACCCCTACAATTTCACAAAGTAAGTGTAAATTTTATTTTTTAAAACACACAAACACCGTTGGGAAAAGTCCTTTATTAAAAAAAAAAAAAAAAGATTCCAGCGGTGGTAATCCACTCTTGCTATCCAGCGATGGATGATCATCTCTCTGGGGTCCAGCAATGGGTGATCTGATCCAGCGATGGGTGATCTCTCCCTCCAGAGCAGCGCATCCACCCTGTCTCCACGGGAGACACTGCGGGAATCCCAGCAGCCTGACACTTCTTAGCTGAGGAGGATGGGGCCACCCGTCACCTGACCCCGCCCCCCTCTGACACAAGGGGCCTGGTAATTGAATTTGGGGGAACCCCATGCTTTGTTTATCAATGACTTTTAATGACTGTTATCTGTATTATGGGGAGCCGGCAATTCATTATAGCCGCGAGTGATTTTAAATGACTTTTTTTCCTGCAGAAATTACACTTTGTGCAGGGACAGTTCTAAGCACGGGAAACATGCGCCCCTTTACAGGCATACTATAGACACCCCCCAGGTACAAAATTTAAAGGAATATTACACTTTTATTGTTCCACTTTAAGCATTATTAAAATCACTACTCCCGAAAAAATGGCAATTTGTAAAACTTTTTTTGCATTAATACATGTCCCTGTCAGAGTCTAGGATGAGGCCGAAATGCTGAGAGGGCTCCCCTTGCGGCCGAGCGCAGCACAACCCTGAAGTTGGCACAGGGATGTAGTGCCCACAGTGGCACGGGTTGCCGGGTAGCAATAGTAGAGACCAGGTAGCAGATGGACAAGCCTGGATGGGCAACCGTGCTTAGGAGATCCGAGAATAGGCAGCGGAAGTCCAGAGAGTGGTCAAGACAGGCCGAGGTCGGGTTCAGGAAGCAGATCTGGAACGTCAGGTACAAGCCAAGAGTCGGAGCCAGGAAGACAACAGGAGCGGGTCAGACAAGCCGGGTCGGTGCACAGAAGATCAGGTAACAGGAAGCACAGGTACAGGTTCTCAGGAGAGCTGACGATAATCCAGCAATGCAGGAGTGTCAGGCGAACGTTTAAATAGGTGAACTGGACGGGTCACGCCGCGGGCGCGTCGGAGCGATCGTACGCCTACGTCTAGTACGTTGCGTATTCGTGGCATCACCGCGTAAGCCCGCCCGGTTAGACGTCGCGTCGGTCGTACGTCTAAAAACTACTTTGCGCTTGTGTAGGCGCCGACGCGCGTTAACACGAACGTGTCTCACAAAACTGCGGCTATTTCCCTGACAGTGCCCCCCCCCAAGGGGCAGCCTCCGGATGCCCAACCGAGCCCACTTTTCAGGATGTCGGGTGCGGAACCTTCGTAAAAGTTCAGGAGCATGTACGTGATCGGCAGGCTCCCACGAGTTCTCTTCAGCAGGATACCCTTTCCATTTAATTAAAAACTGAATGGTCCTACCTCTTCGACGACAGTCGAGGATGGACTCAACTTCGTATTCGGTTTCTTCACCAACCTGAACCGGAGGCGGAGGCATTTCTTCTCTTCCTGAAAATGGACTAAAGGTAACAGGTTTAAGGAGGGAGACATGAAATATAGGATGGATCTTAAACGAGTCAGGTAAAACAAGTTCAAAGGCTACGGGATTAATCTCTCGTTTGATTTCAAAAGGACCCAGAAATTTAGGTCCCAGTTTCCGGGAAGGACAAGGCAGTCTGAGATTTGCTGCTGAAAGCCACACCTTATCCCCTGTCTTAAAGATGGGGTTGGCTCGCTTCCTTCTGTCATACTGCTTCTTATATTCCTCCTGGGCCCTTCTCATGGTGTTTTGGAGTATTAGATAGTTCGAGTGAATAAATTTTACTCGGTCTTGAACTGCCGGGACGGATGACTCAGGGATGGTGTTAGGCAGGAATGAAGGGTGGAATCCGTAGTTTGCCCAGAAGGGTGACTGGTTGGTGGAGGCGTGCACGGAGTTATTATAGGCGAATTCCGCACAAGGTAGCAAGGAGGCCCAATCGTCCTGGGAGAAGGAGCAGAAGCATCGCAGGTACTGCTCTAGTGTTTGATTAGTTCTTTCGGTTTGTCCGTTACTCTGTGGGTGGTAGGCAGATGATAGACAAATCTTAATTGAAAGCAATTTGCACAGTTCCTTCCAAAATTTAGAGGTGAATTGAACCCCTCTGTCAGATACTATACTATCAGGTACCCCGTGTAACCGGACAACCTCTTTAACAAAAGTTTTTGCTGTATCCAGGGCAGAGGGAGTCCCTCTAAGCGGCAAGAAATGTGCCATCTTGGACAGGCGATCTACGACCACCAAGATGGCCGTAAATCCTTCAGAGGGCGGTAGTTCCACAATAAAATCCATGGAAATTTCTTTCCATGGTTTCTCCGGGACTGGCAGCGGTCTTAATAGACCCCAGGATCTGGTGTTAGGTCCTTTGTTGCGCTGGCAGATGGTGCAGGAATCTACGTATGCCTTACAGTCCGCCTTTAAGGTAGGCCACCATAGGGACCGCCGTACAAGGTCTGTCGTCTTCCGCACTCCAAAATGGCCTGCAAGTGGGTGATCGTGGAGGGTCTTCAGTACTAGTAGCCTGACCTGCTGGGGAACAAAAACCTTGTCCTGGTGCCATAGAAGCCCTCCTTGACTCCTCAGGGTGGAAGCTTCGGTCTCCGTGCACTGTCTAGTAGCCAGTTCAATAGAAGATTTCAGGTCTGGTTGTATTAACAGGAAATTCTGGGAGGATAAAATTGTACTAGGTGGGGCCCCCTCAGGAGTGTCGGGGAACATTCTAGATAAGGCATCCGCTTTGCTGTTTTTAGATCCTGGGCGGTAGGTAATATGGAAATGAAATCTTGAAAAGAACAAGGCCCACCGGGCCTGTCGGGGTCTTAGGCGTCTGGCCGTACGGAGATACTCCAGGTTCTTATGATCTGTGAAAATTAAAATGGGGTGAGCGGCGCCCTCTAGGAGGTACCTCCATTCTTCAAGGGCGGTCTTGATCGCTAGAAGTTCCCGGTCCCCTACATCATAGTTCTTCTCTGGGGGACTCATCTTCCGAGAGAAGAAGGCTACAGGGTGCAGTAAGGCTTTGGGACCTTGGCGTTGGGATAAGATCGCCCCGGTGGCCACCTCCGAGGCATCAACTTCTAGTACGAAGGGTAAGGCGGGATCTGGGTGTCGCAGGATGGGCGCGGAGGTAAATAGGGTCTTGAGCTGATCGAAAGCGGACTGAGCTTCTGGGGACCAGTGAAACTTGGTGTGCTGGCGAGTAGTCACAGTGATGGGAGCTACGATGGTGGAGAAGCCCCGTATGAACCTTCGATAAAAGTTTGCGAAGCCAATAAACCTCTGTACACCCTTCTTGTCAGCAGGAGCGGGCCAGTCCAGAATGGATTTCACCTTCTGCGGGTCCATGGCGATTCCCCCTGTGGAAATAATAAGTCCCAAGAAATGGATAGATTCCTTTTCAAAGTCACACTTTTCGGCTTTGGCATATAACCCATGAGTTCTAAGAATATGTAGTACTTTCTTGACATGTACTCTATGAAGCTCTAGTGAGGGTGAGAAAATCAGGATGTCGTCAAGGTAGGCGACAACAAAGTGGTCAAGGTACTCCCGAAAAATATCATTGATAAAATGTTGAAAGGTTGCCGGGGCGTTACATAACCCAAAGGGCATGACCAGATATTCGAAGTGACCGAATCTTGTTCTGAACGCAGTCTTCCATTCGTCCCCTTCCCGGATACGGACAAGATTATAAGCCCCACGTAGGTCAAGTTTTGTAAAGACACGAGAGGTACGGAATCTTTGAAGGAGTTCAGGGATAAGCGGAAGAGGATACCGGTTTTTGAGGGTAATATTATTTAAGTCCCGATAGTCCACACATGGTCTTAGGGTCTTATCCTTCTTCTCCACAAAGAAGATACCTGCTCCGGCAGGGGATGAAGAGGGACGAATGAATCCCTTGGCCAGGTTTTCGTCAATGTACAGTCGTAGAGCCTCCAGTTCCGTCTCCGAAAGGGGGAATATCCGACCAAAAGGAATGGGGGCCCCAGGTAGTAATTCAATGGGGCAGTCATAGGGGCGGTGCGGAGGTAGGGTATCGGCTCTCCTTTTATCAAAAACGTCTCTGAATTCCTGGTAGACTGTTGGTATGCGAGAAGCCGGACCGGGAGCGGGTTGCACGGTCAAACAGCCGGGCAATTCGTGAGGGGTGGAGTCCAGACAGTGCTGCTGGCAATAGGCCGATGTGAAGGAAACCGCCCTTGTGAGCCAATTGATCTGGGGGTTGTGAGCTTGTAGCCAAGGGATCCCTAGGATAACAGGGAACATCGGGGAGCTCAGAATGTCGAATTTAAGGAATTCTTGGTGACCCGAACCGGTGATTGTCAGGATGGGACTAGTTTCCTGGGTGACAAGACCTGAACTAGGTAAAGAGCCATCGGCCAAACGGACGGTCAGTCTCTGTTCCTTGCGATTCAGTGGGAGAGCCAGACTCCTGGCCAAGGTTAGGTCCAGGAAGCAACTACAGGCTCCGGAGTCAATGATTGCTTGTAGGGGGATCCTGCTGCCCGCCACCATCAACGTAACTGGAAGAGCGATGTGGGCAGAAACTGTCATTGCTACCTGAAGATGGGAAGAAGTGTTTGGAGCTGGCTTACTCGGCCTTGTAGGGCAGTTGCTAATGAAATGTCCTGATCCCCCACAGTAAAAACAGAGATGTGCCTGACGACGGAGGAGTCTCTTTTCAAAGGTTAAAGCGGGACGAGGAATGCCCCTCAAAACGGGGGATACTGCTGGGCAGGCTGGAGGTGGGGCCTGGATGGAGCACGCAGTCTGAGAGCGTTCTAGCTGACGTTCCCGTAAACGCCTGTCAAGCTGGATGGCGAGTTGGATGAGTTCTTCGAGCGTAGTGGGGATCTTTAGTCTGGCCAACTCATCCTTAAGAGCTTCGGACAACCCCATACGATATTGAAATTTGAGGGCCGCCTCATTCCAGCCAGAGTCAGAGCTCCAGGTACGGAACTCCACTGAATAGTCCTCTGCAGGTCGCCCATCCTGGCGAAGAGTATGCAAGGCTGCCTCGGCTGTGGCTGTCCAGAAAGGGTCATCGTACAAGCGGGCCATGGCTTCAAAGAACAGGTCCAGGGTATTCACACAAGGGCTGCATTGTTCCAGCAGGCCATGGGCCCACATCTGGGGATCGTCCCTCAGTAATGAGATGGTGAATCCCACCTTGGTTGTCTCTGAAGCAAAGGTCTGAGGTTGTAGGGAAAAGTAGAGGAAACATGAGTTTCTGAAAGATCTGAATTTTCTCCGGTCCCCGAAGAAGTGTTCTGGAACTGGGACTCGTGGTTCTAGGACCGCTGAAATTGTAGACACCGGAACTTGACCAGAGCAGGTGGGTGGTTCAGGCGGATGTTGCAGGCGCTCCTCCAGCCGGTGATGTTTCTCTCGGAGCTCCTGAATAGCTGGAGCAAGGGCCGTGAGTTCTCGTAGGACGGCCTCCAATGGGGAGTCACCTCTGTCGACCTCTGTCATGGCTGGATTATACTGTCAGAGTCTAGGATGAGGCCGAAATGCTGAGAGGGCTCCCCTTGCGGCCGAGCGCAGCACAACCCTGAAGTTGGCACAGGGATGTAGTGCCCACAGTGGCACGGGTTGCCGGGTAGCAATAGTAGAGACCAGGTAGCAGATGGACAAGCCTGGATGGGCAACCGTGCTTAGGAGATCCGAGAATAGGCAGCGGAAGTCCAGAGAGTGGTCAAGACAGGCCGAGGTCGGGTTCAGGAAGCAGATCTGGAACGTCAGGTACAAGCCAAGAGTCGGAGCCAGGAAGACAACAGGAGCGGGTCAGACAAGCCGGGTCGGTGCACAGAAGATCAGGTAACAGGAAGCACAGGTACAGGTTCTCAGGAGAGCTGACGATAATCCAGCAATGCAGGAGTGTCAGGCGAACGTTTAAATAGGTGAACTGGACGGGTCACGCCGCGGGCGCGTCGGAGCGATCGTACGCCTACGTCTAGTACGTTGCGTATTCGTGGCATCACCGCGTAAGCCCGCCCGGTTAGACGTCGCGTCGGTCGTACGTCTAAAAACTACTTTGCGCTTGTGTAGGCGCCGACGCGCGTTAACACGAACGTGTCTCACAAAACTGCGGCTATTTCCCTGACAGTCCCCTGGGGCAGGACCCAGGTCCCCAAACACTTTTTAGGACAATAACTTGTATATTAGCTTTTAAAATTAGCACTTTTGATTTTGAACGTTCGAGTCCCGTAGACTTTAATAGGGTTCTAAAGTTCACACAAAGTTTAGGTCTGTTTGCAGGTTCTGGTGTGAACCGAACCGGGGGGTGTTCGGCTCATCCTTAGTCAGGAGTTATCAGGCTGATAACAGAGGAACAGGCCAGGAGAGA
Organism: Lithobates pipiens; assembly: GCF_037356315.1. Classification (NCBI taxonomy): domain Eukaryota; kingdom Metazoa; phylum Chordata; class Amphibia; order Anura; family Ranidae; genus Lithobates; species Lithobates pipiens. The sequence goes on along the minus strand of NW_027507791.1, from coordinate 156,169,369 downwards.
GTTATCGGACTTAGCTCTTTAAGTTGTTTCCACTTACCCTTTGAAGGGACAGGATCCAGGAAATTGGCACATGCTATTATGTCAGCATGATAGAAAATGCCTCACCCAGCTCGGGGAGCATTTTGGGCCTACATGCAGTGGCAGAGAGATGAAATTGCACAGGCCGCCTCACAAGGATGTGGTTGTGAAAAATTCTAAGCTCTATTAAGGCGCCTATTGCAGAAAGTATGCAGCAAATATTCACACCACAAGCAACATCCATAATGATAGAGCGTAAAGTGCTCATTGATGGCATAGTGTAAAGCATAATGGCAGAGTGTAAAGCGTTTGTTGATGAAGGATGACAGAGACCTTGTCAGAAGACCAATTTACAGTAACAGGTTCTCTAAACTTTATCGATATAAGATGGCTGCTATATGTTTATGCACTGCACTTCCAGGGGCGGATGCTGCCTTCTAGTGTCTGGTGCAGCAAGTGTCTTTTGCCTTTTTATAACTCAGTTGCCTTCAGAGATCCCCGCATGGGCAGTGTTTAACTTTGATTCTAATTACATATTTTACACCAGTACAGCACATTCTAGTGCAGTCAACAAAAGTAGAATGTTGCATTGTTTCTGTATGGAACACATCTAGAAAGCGGCAAAATGTGTAGCGGCGGCTCCTGAAGCGAACACGCTATGCGTTTTTCCAAAGTTAAAGTTTTGCCTAAACTGCAGTTTGGTTTGGGTACAATCGTCTAAATTAGACTTCAGCATCAGTCTAATTGGACCGTGAGATGTTCAGCCTGGCCACAGGGGCACTGTTTCTTCTGGCAGGCATGGAACTATGGTCTGGTTGGATGCTTAAGTTACTCTCTCTCAGAGCCTGCCCAGTGGGAGTGCTTTCTGGGAGAGGGCATTTAAGATGTGGCTGTCACGTGGTTTGGGGTTCCGGTCCAGAATGATGTACTGACTTCATGGTCCTGGTCCTCCTGACCAGCCCCCAGGAAGGCTATGGCCTGGGGTGTGGATCCACCCGATTTTTTATGTCTCGGGGCTGGCTAGCCTGAGGCAAGGAAACTGAAGGAAGGATTCTGAGGTGGTTGGGTGCCATCTCCGGTTCGGGAGAGACCCGTGACTTCAAGCATTCCAGGGGAGGACTCTTCAGAAGAAGACCACATCCGGTTGGTTTCTTAGTAAGAGCCTGGAAGGGCTAAAGTAACCGAGAGAATCCGGTCTTGTGGATATTGCCAAGCTGCTGAAAGATGCAGGTATCCTACAAGTGTTTCAAGCTTAGTTTCCCTACATATTCTATAAAAACGTCTGTGACAGAGATATTATCGTGTATGTTCTACAACAACATTTGTGGCAGAGACTTGTTCTAAAGTAAGCACCTTGTTGGCTGCTAGGCCTTGTGAGAGAAGGACTGTCCAACCTGAGTGATCATCCAGTTGTGAATGGCTATTCTCTGGATTCAGTCAAAGTAAGCAAGTTCTTCAACCATTTGACTTTGACACTTATGCCCCGTACACACGAGAGGGATTAAGTCTGACAGACTTCCGACGGAGTTCTAGCGGAGTTCCGCCGGAGTTCTGGCGGACTTTTCGACCGAACGGACTTGACCACACACCATCACACCAAACTCCGACGGAGTCGAACGTGATGACGTACGACTGGATGCGACGTAGGAAGTTCATAGACAGTAGCCAATAGCTGCCCTAGCGTCGGTTTTAGTCCGTCGGAGTAGCACACACACGAGCGAATTTTTCGAAGAGGACCGGGTCCGGCGGAGTTCCGTCGGGAAAATTTGAAGCATGCTTCATTTCTAAAGTCCGTCAGACTTTTGCGAAGCTAAAGTCCGTTGCAGCCCACACACGATCGGATAGTCTGACGGACTCAGTCCGTCGGAGTTTGGATGTCGAAAAGTCCGCTCGTGTGTACGGGGCATAAGAGTACCTGAACTTTCCTTTCCAACCCTCTTATCCTGTTAAGAGACTGTTTAATTGTCTAAATTTTTGCAAATAAAATCCATTCGAGTGGATCTGTTGTCGATTACTGGGCCATCTACCACTGGAATCCCTAGACGTACAACGAGGAAAACAGGAGGTAACGGTAAGCCCAAATCTAACCAGCAGCTCCTTTGGGGGTTAGTGCTACAATGCATTGAGAATGTATCAAAAAAACTCATGCAGAAACACATCTGGACCACAATAATTGTGGTGATCTGGCATCAGGCTTGCACAGAATCAGTACAGTGACAGATTTTGCCTGCCAACCAGCAATAGCGTCAACTTTGATATATGAACATTAGAAATGGCATCACATTCAACACTGGAAACTTCAATATTTGGAACAGTTTCTGGAAAGATTGGAAACCTGGCAACTGACTTTTGGTTGATGCTTTTGATAGACCTAGTATAAGCGCTGGCGTACCCAGTCACTGCTATGTTAGCTTTGTGATTATGCCACTGGAGGGCAGGTGGAACTTCTACACAAGCCTTCAACATTTCCTATAATGGGGGTTATTTTTTGGCCAAACAATGAACAATGCAATTAAGTGAATGACAGGAGAGAAAAAAAAAGTCTGGCTTAAGACTAGTAAGAGGAAGCGCCATTCTTCGCTCAAGCCTACTGAACTTCAAAGGGTGCAGGAATCCAAATCTTATAGGACGGCCTACAGATTTAATAGATCGCAGTGGAGGTGTCCTAAAATTACTTTTATGAAAATCAAGTGTAGAGCAAGCTGCTAAGATGGCTGGAAGGTCTTTTTGAAGGTGCGTGCAACCAGTCTCTTCCAGCTGGGGCCAGGGGGCCTGAGTGAAGTATGATTATAGTCTCCTTCTGGAGGGTTTGGATGACAATCTTCAAGACCAGTGGGTCCAGAAGACAGGTGGGAGTACAATGGAATATTCCTAAGCTGACCACCGAATCCATTTAATTTAGGTCCAACAGATCTCAGAACAGAAAATGTTGTCAAGAGTTTTATACTGCTACAAGGCCATCATGCCAGTGATACCGAAAACATGAAATCATCTGGGGGCCGGTCTCCCCAGTTTTTTTCTAGTACCTAAGGCAGGAGCCTTCTGGCCTGTTTCAGTTTGAAGTAATCAAATGTGTTCATCTACGCCAATCAGTTCAAGATGGAGTCCATGCAGACAGTCACAGGGACAGTTCAGCGGGAGGACCAGTTGGTATCAATCGACCGGCTGACTCATAATTCCATGTACTGATCAATGCCGAGCACCAGAGGCATGTGAGATTTGAAGTGGCCAGATGTCACTTCCAGTTCAGGTGTCTGCCTTTTACAGAATTGGCACAGCCACAGGAATCGTTTTGAAGATCTTTTTGGCAGTGGTGGTACCTTGGGCCAGGTGGGCCAATTTGCCTTCTTTAGCCTATGAGCTGGGCTGTCTATGATCAGAAAATCTTTGTGCCTTTACAAATTCAACAAGAACTAAAATTTTGGACATTGCCACTGTGCTTCTTTTGGAGTCATGCCACGCAGCCCAGTAGATAGGATGCTTCTGAAACCAGATGCCAGCCTCTGGGGAGTCCACAATATGAAGAAAACAGGTGCAAGGCCACTGGAAAATGGTGAAGCACAGACCCCCCAGGAATCTTGAATGGAAGCATTGCAAGCCTTTCGGGATCTTTGAGGGAGGCTGAGTAAGGTTGACAACAAGACAGTAGTAGCCTACATTGCCTGACAAGGGGACACCAAGTCTTTTCTTACATCTTGCAAAGAAACTTTTTTTGTGGGGCAGAGAACCACTTAGTCAGTTAAGGTTGGTCTTCTTGCCAGAGAAGCAAAATAAATTATTGGTTCGGTTATGCCAATATTGGCCCTATGGGGCGTTTCAGCAGTAGTTCTCAGGGAGACTTCACTGAACATGCAGCTTCTGATATTTGCAACAGAATACCAATGCAAAGTCTCTGTCATACAAGGTTCAGGATGCCATGTGATTTTCTGTTTGATTTTTGTCTCCGATCAAATGAAATCTTTTATGGCAAGGTCAGTAACAACACCCCAATCCAATTAGACTACTTTTAATAGCCTGGCTATGGAATATGGTACATTAGAGGTGCAGGGATTCTCATTGGAGGGTGTTCAGATCTCGGTGACTAGATAATCCATGAATGCTACATAGGAGAGGATATGAAATAAGTTTGTTTTGTTTGCTCAGCCAAGATTTCTCTCCTATGTTCCATGCTCTAGCCAATTTCCCTAACATTTTACAGTCAGTGCTAGAGGTTGGTCTGGCATACAACTCCATTTAAGGGATCTCTACTTTATCTTTCCATAGGCTGCAGATGGGTGCAAAAGCCAGTGACCAGATGTTTCTTCCAGATCTATATATGACCTTGAGGAAAATCCTTGTTCCCTCTGTGGGACTTATGCCCCGTACACACGACTGGTTTAAACTCTGAAGGTTTTTCACGTCGGAGTTCCGACGGAATTCCACTGAAACTGTCTTGCGTACACATGATCACACCAAAGTCCGACCTTCAAGAATGCAGTGACGTACAACAGGCCTATAAAAAGGAAGTTCAATAGCCACTGCGCCACCCTTTGGGCTCCTTCTGCTAATCTTGTGTTAGTAGAAGTTTGGTTAGAGACGATTCACACTTTTCAGACTCCTGCTTTTTCAGATCATTTTACTGCTGTTCAATTTGTGCTTCTGGGTTTGTATCTGGTTTTCTGTGCGTGCAGTCAGTTTGTATCTCTTTTCCACTGCGTTCTTGTACACTTGTTGCTGATTTTCAGCTCACTCTTCACAGGCCTTGCTGTTCTTCAGTGCGTTCTGAAGTTCGTTCTGACCAGCCTACCATTTTGAAACCATGTTGCAGGTATGTACTCGTCATACAGTTCATGCTGTGTGGGGACTTGGTATTGGGGTTTATACTTTGACCCAAGCCCAGTCCATGAACAGGGTGAGGAGGAGTTCATGGACCAAGAATTGGTTACTCCAGCATGACCTCTCATATGCCTCTGTGATGTGAGATCCAGGAGAATAATTCTGATGATTTCAGGAACTTTCTCCGGATGACGGACCCTGTTTTTCACCATCTGTTTGCTTTTCTCACCCCTTATATTACGAAGCAGGACACCTGCATTCGGCAAGCCATTACTCCGGAGCAGAGGCTAGTTGCCACCATGCGGTACTTGACTGGGAGAAGTCTACAGGACTTCAAGTTCTCTACAGGCATCTCCCCCCTGGCTCTGGGGATCCTTATTCCAGAGACCTGTTCTGCCATCATTCAGGCCATGCAGAAGGACTATATTAGGGTTTCTATTTTAACATTACATTCTATGTATTTAATGTTTGCTAATGTATTGTATTTATTTCATCATTCCCTAATTATCATGATTGTAATATGCTGTGAATGTCTGTCAGGGCTGGCTCAGCCCTTCCTTTTCTGAGCTGGCCACTCAGCTGTCAGCTAATTGCCAGCTCTCATCTCTCTCCACAGTTAACCAGCTGTTGTGGATCCGCTTGTCAGTCCCGCCTACTTAAAGTAATCCAGCTCACTTCATTCCTGCCTTCACCTTGGTCACATCTCAAGAAACCATCTCCTGCCTCCCTGTTTAACCACTTGCCGACCGGGCCATAGCTGAAATACGGCTACAGCGCGGTCGGCTTAATCTTGCTCTTGCGTGCCCCCTGGGGCGCGCTCCCGCAAACATCCCTGACCGTTAGGTCCGGAAGACCTGGCGCATCATGGATCATGGTAAATGACTGCTGGCAGCTGCCATTTACCACGTGATTGCTCCGTCAAGTGACGTAGCGATCACTTGTACACAAACTGGCATCACGAAATTATGCTGTCTCCTTCCTCCCCTCTCTGTACCAATCGGTACAGTGTGAGGGGAGAGGGAGAGAGATTTCAGTAGCGTTTTGGGCTGGATGTGTAGTGCCCATTAGAGATGTACGAACTTCCGACGGGATGTTTAGCGAACGCGAACCGCGAACACGGCCAAAAGTTTGCAAACTGCAAAGTTTGCGGCGGGCCCCATTGACTCTCACCACATGGCCACTGACATAACAAATGTATGAAGTGAATCTGGGATAGACAACTACAAGCATTCTTTTTTTTATCTCTGAAATTTTGACAATTCAGGACTCAGGAGGAGGCAATTGAGGAGAGGAAAAGTCAGAGTAGGCTATGAAGAGGGTGCAGGAGATGATCACCAGCACCGTGATATAGAGCACGGACACCAGCACCGTGATATAGAGCACTGACACCAGCGCCGAGATATAGAGCAATGACACCAGCACCGAGATAGAGAGCAATGACACCAGCACCGAGATAGAGAGCACTGACACCAGCACCGTGATAGAGAGCACTGGCACCAGCACCATGATAGAGAGCACTGACACCACACCAGCACCGAGATAGAGAGCACTGACCCCAGCACCATGATAGAGAGCACTGACACCAGCACCGTGATAGAGATCACTGACACCAGCACCGTGATAGAGAGCACTGACACCAGCACCGTAATAGAGAGGACTGACATCACACCAGCATCATGATAGAGAGCACTGACACCAGCACCGTGATAGAGAGTACTGACACCAGCACCGAGATAGAGAGAGAGAACTGACACCAGCACCGTGATATAGAGCATTGACACCAGCACCTTGAAAGAGAGCACTGGCACTAGAACCGAGATATAGAGCACTGACACCAGCACCGTCATATAGAGCACTGACACCAGCACCGTGATAGAGTGCACTGACACCAGCACCGTGATAGTGTGCACTGACACCAGCACTGTGATATAGAGCACACACACCAGCACCGTGATATAGAGCACTGACACCAGCACCAAGATATAGAGCACTGACACCAGCACCGAGATAGATAGAGAGCACTGACACCAGCACCGTGATAGAGTGCACTGACACCAGCACCGTGATGAAGTGCACTGACACCAGCACCGTGATATAGAGCACTGACACTAGCACCATGATATAGAGCACTGACACCAGCACCGTGATAGAGAGCACTGACACCAGCACTGAGCTAGAGAGCACTGACACCAGCACTATGACATAGAGCACTGACACCAGCACCATGATATAGAGCACTGACACCAGCATCGTGATATAGAGCACTGACACCAGCACCGAGATATAGAGCACTGACACCAGCACCGTCATATAGAGCACTGACACCAGCACTGTGATAGAGTGCACTGACACCAGCACCGTCATATAGAGCACTGACACCAGTACCGTGATATAGAGCACTGACACCAGCACTGTGATATAGAGCACTGACACTAGCACCGTGATATAGAGCACTGACACCAGCACCGAGATATAGAACACTGACACCAGCACCATGATATAGAGCACTGACACCAGCACCGTGATATAGAGCACTGACACTAGCACTGAGATATAGAGCACTGACACCAGCACTGTGATATAGAGCACTGAGACCACACCAGCACCAAGATCGAGAGCACTGACACCACATCAGCACCAAGATAGAGAGAGGGCACTGACACCAGCACTGAGATAGAGAGCACTGACAGCAGCACTGATACCAGCAACTCGCTGCTGGGCCCCAAAAATATGACACCTCTCAATCTCTTCAAACAGGAGGGTACGGGCATATAGTACAGTGTGCTTTTTTTGTACAAGGAAGTGAGCCAAATGTAGAAAAAAGGTCTGTGTGTTTCATAGTTTCATAGTTAGTAAGGTTGAATAAAGACACCAGTCCATCCAGTTCAACCTGATTGAGTGTCTACAATTGTCCCTGTCCCTGTACATTGCACACTCACATTGGTCCCTACCCTCAAAGAGCCCACAATCCAAGGTCCCCATTCATATACTAGGGCCAATTTTGGACAGAAGCCAATTAACCTACCTGCATGTCTTTGGATTGTGGGAGGAAACCGGAGTACCCGGAGGAAACCCACGCAGGCACAGGGAGAACATGCAAACTCCAGGCAGGTAGTGTCGTGGTTGGGATTTGAACCAGCGACCCTTCTTACTGCTAGGTGAGAGTGCTAACCACTACACCACTGTGTGCTCGATTAAATAAATCGTTTATAGAGATATAGATGGTCTACTGGTCACATGTGTTGAATTCCTCCGAGATCCATGCCTCATTCATTTTTATGAATGTGAGGTAGTCAACACTGTCGCGAGCTAGGCGAGTGCGCTTATCGGTCACAATCCCCCTTGCTGCGCTGAACGTCCTTTCGGACAGAACACTGGACGAGGGGCAAGCCAACAGTTCCATTGCAAATTGGGCAAGCTCTGGTCAGAGGTCAAGCCTGCCCACCCAATAGTCCAGGGGTTCATCACTCCTCAGAGCGTCCACATCGGCCGTTAACCCGATGTAGTCGAACACCTGTCGGTCTATGAGTTCCCTGATGCTGGATCCGGATGAGACCTGTCGATGGGTCGGCTGAAAGAATGACCTCATATCAGAAGTCACCAACACATCTTCAAACCGGCCTCTTCTTGCAGGCGCTATTGGATGGTACCCGCAACTCTTTCTCTGGGAGTGGGAATTCCTCCTCTGCCAGCGCACGCAAAAGCAGAATGCAGCATTTCTTAAAGCAAGGCCTGGAAGTGCTCCATTCTGACAGCCCTCTATGACGGTGGTAACATTTCCACCATTTTGTGTTTGTACCAGGGGTCTAAGTACGTTGCCACCCAGTACTGGTCCTTGACCCTTATGCTTTTTATAAAGGGGTCCCTGTTAAAACACTGGAGCATGAAGGCCCCCATTTGCACTAAACTGGAAGCGGTGTGGTGGCCTAGCTCCTGCTCATCATCCAGGATAATGTCGTCCTCCTCGTTCTGCTCTCCCCATCCACGCACAACAACAGGGATCCCAGAAAGGTTTAAAGCATACCATGGCTGCAAATGACCAGTTTGGTGATCTCATCAAATGGCCACAGAAGTCTGCATGCGTCGCACATGAGCAGCCACTGGCGCAGTGAAAAAAACCCAAGCTCCCCAGAACCTGTTCTGCCACTAGCAGCGGAAAAGGAGAGTCAGCTGAGGAGGAGAGGGAGGAGGATGGAGTAGGAGGAGGAGAACAAGAGGCAGGCCTGCATGCAATCCGTGGCGGTAAAACTAAATCTACACGGGTGCCACGGGATACATGCTTGACGGCCGCCAGAAGGTTCACCCAGTGGGCAGTAAAAGTGATATACCTTCCCTGCTCGTGTTTGCTAGACCACGTGTTTGTGGTCAGATGTATCTTGGCACCGACACTGTGTGCCAGAGATACATTCACTTGCCGCTGAACATGGCCATATAGCTCTGGGATGCCCTTCTGTGAGAAATACTTCCTTCCTGGGACCTTCCATTGTGGTGTTCCAATGGCCACAAATTTGCAGAAGGCCTCCGAGTCCACCAGTTTATATGGCAGTAGTTGGCGGCCTATCAGTTCTGACAAGCCAGCCGTCAACCGTTGGGCAAGAGGGTTATCCAGCGTTATCATTTTTTTACGCTCAAACATTTGGCCCACGGAAGCTTGCCTTTTTCCAGAAAAACGTGAGGATGGCATGATGAAAGGTGGAGTGGAGGACAATTGTGAGGAGAGAGGAAAAGGAGAAGTAGAAGACGAGGCTGAATGGTGAGAGCCTGGAGTGTGGCTTTGTGGGTTCCGGTGCTCCCACTGGGCTCGGTGATGGCAGCTCATTTGCCTTCTTAAGGCGGTCGTCCCTAGGGGAGTGTTGGGCTTACCGCGACTTATGCGTTGACTGCAAAGATTGCAGATGGCAAAACTATTGTCAGCAGCGGACACGTTAAAAAAAGACCACACTGCGGAGCCATGTGCTGGCGTCCTGGTAGCGCCAGATGTGACCGTACATGGTTGATGCCTCACTCCTGATACATTAGCAGTCTGCTTTGTCCCTCCTGTGCAATCTAAGTTCTTCCTGCTTCTCCTCCCTATCTGCTGGTCCATATCTCCCTCTGAACTCCCCTCCTCTTCCTCTCTTGTGGGCACCCACGTGACATCACTAGACACGTCATCATCGACGTCACCTTCCCCACCGCTATAATTAGGGATCTCGGAGTAGGCAGCAACACCGGGGACCAACCTCCTCCTTGGGCTGATATGGGTACTGTTGTCAGACTGCTGAGTGGCGGTTGTTGCTACCTCCTCTTCCTGATCCAATGCCAAGAGTGGCTGCGCATCGGAAATGTCTTGATATGGATCAGAAAATAATTCCTGTGACTCAAGCGGAAGGTATATGGTGGTGGTGGTGTTGGTGGTAGTGTCTTTGGGGGTGCACATAGCAGAGAGTGAAGAAGAGGGTGCAGATCGAGAGGATGAGGAGGGTGCCGAAGAGTAAGGCTGAGTGAGCGACTCAACCAAGTCTGGTGCATCCTTTGACGTAATCGCACGCACCTTCTGCAATTTGCCACTTTGGCTCAAGCCTGTTGCTCCTGCCCTACCCCTACCACCCCTGCGGAAGGGCCTACCTCTTCCTCTGCCTGTCATTTTTTAAATGACCCTGTGACAAAAGTCTCTAGAGAAGTGCAGTATGTATGTGGAAGAAGGTATATAACACCCCGCTTCAATCTGTTGTTTTTGGGGGCCACTGGTCTATCATCATTGTGTTTGTCACTCTTTGTAGTATCGCTGCAGATCCGCTCAGCAGTCACAATGCTGCACAGTGGAAATGCACTATACTATGCTTTCTATATGTGCAAGTATTTTATACGTGTATTACACACCTATATTCTGCACACCAAATAGTACACCTATACCAGTCCTTAAAAGGACCTTTGTGGACCTAGTAGCTAGTGACTTGCAGACTGTCCCTCAGTCCCTACACTGATAAAAGACTGCTGCAGAATAGGGCAGCAGTCAGCAGCAGTGCACCAGCACCCTATATATTGTACACCTATGCCAGTCCTTAAAAGGACCTTTGTGGACCTAGTAGCTAGTGATTTTCAGACAGTCCCTACACTGATAAAAGACTGCTGCAGAATAGAGCAGCAGTCAGCAGCAGTGCACTAGCACCCTATATATTGTACACCTATACCAGTCCTTAAAAGGACCTTTGTGGACCTAGTAGCTATTGATTTGCAGACTGACCCTCAGTCCCTACACTGATAAAAGACAGCTGCCGAAACGAGCAGTAATCTTCAGCACAGCAGTGCACCAGCACCCTATATATTGTACACCTATACCAGTCCTTAAAAGGACCTTTGTGGACCTAGTAGCTAGTGATTTTCAGACAGTCCCTACACTGATAAAAGACTGCTGCAGAATAGAGCAGCAGTCAGCAGCAGTGCACTAGCACCCTATATATTGTACACCTATACCAGTCCTTAAAAGGACCTTTGTGGACCTAGTAGCTATTGATTTTCAGACTGTCCCTACACTGATAAAAGACAGCTGCAGAATAGGGCAGCAGTCAGCAGCAGTGCACCAGCACCCTATATATTGTACACCTTTACCAGTCCTTAAAAGGACCTTTGTGGACCTAGTAGTAATAGCTAGCTAGTGATTAAACTGACTGTCCCTGCTCCACACAGCGTCCTGTCCCTACACTGACAAAAGACAGCTGCAATCACCAGCACAGCAGTGCACTGAACCCTATATACTGTACTACACCTGTACCAGTCCTTAAAAGGACTTTTGTGGACCTAATAGCTAGTGATTTGTGTCACTGCAGTCTCTCCCTGCTGCACACAGCGTCCTGTCCCTACACTGACATAAGACAGAATGTAAAATGGCCGCCAGATCAGGTCTATTTATAAGGTAGGGGGTATGTCCAATTGTCCATGTGCTGAAATGTCTCAATTGGCTGTCCTGTACCCCATGATGGATGTGTCATCATGGGTCAAAGTTCTTTCACACTGTAAACACATATGTCCGCCAGGCGAACAGCGGCAATAGTCTACCGGTTTGGCGAATCGGGAACACGCAAAATTTGCCGCGAACCAACCGCCGGGCAAACAGTTCGGCCATCCCTAGTGCCCATAGCACTGCTCTGTGATAATACTCTGCAGTACTCTGCTGCCCATACTGTGCAATGCTCTGCCAATACTCGCCAATACTCTGCCAATACTCGCCAATACTCTGCCATAAATTTTAGCAGAAACAAAGAATTTTTTTTGTTACCGAATTGTCAGTCTTTTTTGATTCATAGCGAAAAAAAAAAACAGCTGCAATTTAATACCACCAAAAGTTAGCTCTATTTGTGTGAAAAAAAAGGACAAACACTTCATATGGGTACAGTGTTGCATGACTGAGTAATTGTCATTCGAAGTGCGAGAGTACCGAAAGCTGAAAATTGATCTTGTTAGGAAGGGGGTTTAAGTGCCCAGTGGTCAAGTGGTTAAAGACTCAGCTGTCACCTAATTGCCAGCTCTCATCTCTCTCCACAATTAACCAGCTTTTGTGGATCCGCTCATCAGTCCCCCCTACTTAAAGTTCTCCAGCTCAATTCATTCCTGCCTTCGCCTTGGTCACATCTCAAGAAACCATCTCCTGCGCTCCTGTTTAAGGACAGACTTTGTTGACATCCCTTCTGGCTCCTTATCCTGCTTGCTGTTCCTCTACTTGGATCCCTGACTTCTGGCCTGGCTGATTACCCAATCTGGTTACTGAACTCTGGCTTGGCTGATTACTCAATCTGGCTACTGAACTCTGGCTTGGCTGACTGCCCAATATGGTTTCGGGACTCTGGCTATGCTTTGACTACGCTTACTCTATTAACCTTTTTATTTTTTTACTTTTTTTATAAATCTTTTTTATTAAATTTCTCAATTACAGACAAAACATACAAAGACACGACAAACCGTCATACACGAGAAAATATAATAATACCTTTTCCGAAATCTGATTTTGGATTTATAATCCAAAACAAATTACAATAGACAATAATTCTCCCACCAGTAGCTTCAGACATTTCTCATATAGGAGCATGCATATCATACATCCTAGCCCCCATTGACGACCTATGCTGTGTAAGACTTGTTCAGCCACTTTGCCCACACTTTGTCGTACTTGCTAGGGCAACCCCTATTTATGCAAGTATCTCTATACAGTGGAAGGTTATTATTTACCAATTTCTTCCAATATGAAAGCGTGGGGGGAAGAGGTTTCTTCCAGTGCAATGCAATAGCTTTTCTGGCATAGAATAGACAGACAGACATTGAAACTGGTAGAGGAGCGGAAGTGAGAGAATTCAATAAATCCACCACTTCCGCCCAAAAAATAACTATATATGGGCAAGTCCAAAAGATATGTGTAAAATCCCCCTGTATTGCTCCACAACGCCAACACTCTGAGGAGTAAAGGTTAATCTTTTTATGTCTGTATGGTGTAATACATGCTCTATGTACCAGTTTATAATGGGTCATACGATCTCTCAAGGATATCAAAGAACTGAAAGGATTACCCCACACAACCCTCCAATCCTCCACATCTAAATCTGGTATATCTTGCACCCATTTGGCTCTAAGATCCTCTAGCGGCATTATAGAAATTAATGTAAGATTTGAGTATAGTCTTGATGTAGACTTATCCAGGCCCTCAGATCTAAGCACTGATTCTAACCTTTTTATTTTTATTAATAAACAAGAGTGATTTTACTGTACTTCTGTCTCGGTCTGGTTCATGGTTTCTGACAGTAGGCGAAGGCCATGAATTCAGAAGATACAGTCAATCCACTTGTTGGTAATATTTTTTTCAGATTGGATGAGCAAGATCACCGTATGGATCAGTTTACCATGGCGTTACAAATGCTCCTGGAATCCCCCACTGTGGTTGCTCCAGTAAAACCTTAGTTGCAGGCTGTCCCTGCTGCTGCACCAGTCTCTGTGCAGGCACCCGCCTTGAGTATTACCTGTATAAGAGGTATGTCTGGTTCCGCCCCGCTTCCCCAGTGATTTGGGGGCATTCCAGTTCAATGCAGAGGGTTTCTCAATCAGGTTGAGATTTACTTTGAGATTCTGCCCCAGGCATTTTCCACAGACAGAAGCAAAGTAGGTTTTGTGATATGTTTGCTTTCTGAGAGAGCCTTGGCCTGGGCAAACCCTCTATGGGAGATGCAAAAACCTGTTGTCTTGAGTTACCCTGACTTTGTGGCCTCCTTTAAAAGGGTATTTGATGTTCCTGTATGCTCCGCTTCTGCTGCTAAGTGCCTCATGTCCATCAGAGTATGAGAACTGTTGCCGATTACGCCATTGAGTTCCGTACTCTGGCAGCAGAGGTTGCTTGGAACAATGAGGCCCTTGTGGCTGCTTTTTCTCATGGTCTCTCAGATTCCATCAAGGATGAGATAGCAGCCGGAGATATACCCACTGAGATGGAGAGCTTGATCTCGTTTGCCATCCTCATTGACTCCAGACTAGGAAAAATACTTTCTTTTAAGGAGCGCTTGTGGAAGCCTCCTGTACGCTTGCCTCTGAGCTTTGCAGTCCCACCCATGCCTCTCTCACCTCCCATGCCTCCTGGTACCGAGTCAGTCAGTGAAGATGAACCCATTCACCTGGGCTTCACGTGTCTCCCTGCGGATGAGAGAGCCTTTAGGAGGAGGGAGAGATTGGGCCTTTATTGTGGCCAGGCAGGTCACTTTTTGAAGTCTTGTCCTACCTTTCCAGGGAACACCCGAACCTTGAGGCCCTGTCATGGACAGACCTTAGATGGCGTTGTTTCGTCCCCAGTTATCCAGAAGGATAAGCCCCTGGTTTCGGTCACCCTTTTTTGGGCTAAGTCGTCCATCAAGATACAGGCTCTAATCAACTCTGGGGCTGCAGGCCTGTTCATTGATGCTGCCTTTGTATCGAAGCACTCGATTCCGCTGCAGCTGCGTGACACTCCATTTGCCATTGAGGCTCTTGGCAGGAAACCTCTACAGCCTGCCCATGTGACGGTTCCATTGTCCATGGCCGTAGGGACTCTTCACCATGAGATAATCTAATTCCAAGTTATTTCCTTACCTAGGTTTCTGCTGGTTATTGATTATCCTTGGTTATAGAGTCACAACCCGTCTTTTGATTGGCTCCATGCTCAGGTTCTCTCCTGGTCACCACAATGCAGTGAGACATGCTTCTAGAAGTTAGCCAAGGTCCTATGCACCTCTTCACTCTCCTCCATGCCGGAGGAGTACCGTGATTTTAGCAATGTCTTTGACAAAGGTCAAGCCGGTAGTTTGCCTCCACACTGGCCTTATGATTGTACAATTGACCTTCAACCTGGTATCATACCCCCTCGTGGCTGGGTTTACCCTTTGTCGGTCTTGGAGGATAAGGCCATGGAGGAGTATGTTGCAGATGCACTTTCTCGAGGTTTCATCCGCAAATCCTCATCTCCTGCTGGTGCTGGTTTCTTCTTTGTGAAGAAGAAGAGCAATGAACTGAGACCTTGTATTGATTATAAGGGTCTCAATTGTTTCACGATTAAGAATGCCTACCCGATTCCGGTTGATTACAGAGTTATTTGACCACCTCAAGGGAGTAATGGTTTTCACAAAGTTTGATTTGAGAGGGGCATACAATCTCGTGTGGATTAAGGTGGGTGACGAGTTGAAAACTTAGTTTAATACAAGAACAGTCCATTATGAGTGCCTCGTAATGCCTTTTGGCCTTTGTAATGCCCCGGCAGTTTTCAGGAATTTATTAACAATGTCCTCTGAGATTTGTTGCAGTTATGTGTGATGGTTTATCTCGATGATATCCTCATATTTTCCAAGTCCCTGGAGAGCCATCACACAGATGTCTGTCGTGTGCTTCAGAAACGAAGAGAGAACAATCTTTATTGTAAACTGGAGAAGTGCGAATTCCATCGTGAACAGGTTAAATTCCTGGCCAATGCCATTTCCACTGCTGTTTCTTTCATGGACCCAGAGAAACTTACAGCAGTCCTACAGTGGCCCCAACCCATGGATTTACGTCCTCTGCAGCGTTTTCTTGGCTTTGCCAACTATTGTCAGAAGTTTATTTGTAACTTCTCATCTCTGGTCAAGCCCTTGACTGATATGACCAGAAAGGACGGTAAACCATGGAGTTGGTCTCCGGAGTCCATTAAGGCTAAGGATGAGCCGAACACCCCCCCGGTTCGGTTCGCACCAGAACCTGCGAACAGACCTAAACTTTGTGTGAACTTTAGAACCCTATTAAAGTCTATGGGACTCAAACATTCAAAATCTAAAGTGCTCATTTTAAAGGCTAATATGCAAGTTACTGTCCTAAAAAGTGTTTGGGGACCTGGGTCCTGCCCCCAGGGGACATGGATCAATGCAAAAAAAAGTTTTAAAAATGGCCGTTTTTCAGGAGCAGTGATTTTAATAATGATTAAAGTGAAACAATAAAAGTGTAATATTCCTTAAAATTTCGTACCTGGGGGGTGTCTATAGTATGCCTGTGAAGGGGCGCATGTTTCCCGTGCTTAGAACTGTCCCTGCACAAAGTGTAATTTCTGCAGGAAAAAAAGTCTTTTAAAATCACTCGCGGCTATAATGAATTGTCGGCTCCCGTAATACAGAGAACACTCAATGAGAAATCCCAATGTTGAGGGCATGTGGCCTGGTACAGTTCAGGAGGGAGGGCGCTCTCTCGTCCCCCCTCTTTTCCTGAAGGGTCTGGTATGGATATTTAGGGGGAACCCCACGTCAATTTTGTTTTTAACCAGTTCCTGACCAGTGCACGCCGATGTAGGTCAGCAGAATGGCACGGGCAGGCAAATGGGCATACCTGTACGTCCCTTTAAATTTGCCGCCCTGCCATCGGAAGCGTGCCACCGGTGGCGCGCTCCCGTGCTGGTCAAGACCCCCGTGAGTCCGGTCACGGGACCCGCGGACTCGATCACCGTGGGCATACCCGCGATCGTCTCACGGGGCAGCCGAATGAAAAAAAGCCGCTGTAAACAGCATTTCTCCATTCTGCCTAGCAACTAGTGACGCTGATCTCTGCTCCATGTGATTGGAGCAGAGATCAGTGTTCACTAAATGAAAGCCCAGCCCCCAACAGTTAGTAACACACCCCTAGGAACACTTAACCCCTACACTGCCACCCACTGGTTAACCCTTTCACTGCTAGTGTAATTTACACAGGAATTACTGCATTTATATAGCAGTGATTGTCGTATAAATGACAATGGTCCCAAAAATGTGTCAAAAATGTCCGATGTGTCCGCCATAATGTCGCAGTCACAATAAAAATTGCTTATCGCCCCCATTACTAGTAAAAAAATTTTTTTATAAAAATGCCAGAAAATTAAACGCTATAACTTTTGCGCGAACCAATCAATAATCGCTTATTGCGCTTTTTTTTTACCAAAAATATGTAGAAGAATACGTATCGGCCTAAACTGAGGGAAAAAAATGTTTTTTTTATATATTTTTGGGGAATATTTATTATAACAAAAAGTAAAAAATAATGCGTTTTTTTCAAAATTGTCGCTCCATTTTTGTTTATAGCGCAAAAATAAAAATCCGCAGAGGTGATCAAATACCACCAAAAGAAAGCTCTATTTGTGGGAAAAAAAGGACGTCAAAAAAAAAAAGTGGTAGTTTTTCTCCCGGTTCTGGCGAGCCTTTTGTGCACAGTTGGGAATTCAGCTTGATTTCTCCTCTGCCTATCACCTGCAGTCTAATGGGGCCACAGCCAATCAGTCCTTGGAGCAATTCATATGTTGCTATATTTCTGACCATCACAACAACTTGTCAGACCTACCATGGGCTGAGCTTGCTCACAACAGTGCCTTGAATTCTGCTTCCCGATTGTCTCTGTTTATGGCGAATTATGGTGTCCAACCTTCCATGTTGCCTGACTCATTTGTTTTGCAGAGTATTCCTGCTCTAGAGGAGAATCTCCGTGGTCTTCGTCCTACTTGGGCACAAGTCCAGGAGGATTTGCTTCATGCTAATGATAGGTACAGACACCATGCTGACCACAGACGCCTGTCTGCGCCTTCCTACCTGGTTGGGGACAGGGTCTGGCTGGCATCTCAAAACCTCCGACTTCATGTTCTCTCGCTGAAGCTCGCACCTTGGTTTATTGGGCCTTTCCGTATCCTTTGCAGGATTAACCCAGTGGCTTACGCGTTGGATCTTTCTCCTAGTATGCGCATCTCAAATGTGTTTCATGTCTCCTTATTGAAACCATTGGTCTGCAACCGCTTTACCATCTCGGTGCCACGTCCTCACCCTATACAGGGTGAGAACCATGAGGAGTATGAGGTACAATCCATTGTTGACTCCCATAGGTTCCGTGGGCACATACAGTACCTGGTGCATTGGAAGGGGTACAGTCTAGAGGAACCCTCCTGGGCCTCATCCTCAGACTTACATGCTCCTGCCCCCCCCCGTGATTTCCATAGACGTTTTCCCCTGAAGCCCAGTGGTCCTTCGAGGGAGGGGTCATAGAGGAGGGGGGTACAGTCAGGGATGGCTCAGCCCTTCCTTCTCTGAGCTGGCTGCTCAGCTGTCAGCGAATTTCCAGCTCTCATCTCTCTCCACAATTAACCAGCTTTTGTGAATCCGCTCGTTAGTCCCGCCTACTTAAAGTTCTCCAGCTCAATTCATCCCTGCCTTCGCCTTGGTCACAGCTCAAGAAACCATCTCCTGCATTCCTGTTTAAAGACAGACTTTGCTGAGATCCCTTCTGGCTCCTTATCCTGCTTGCTGTTCCTCTACTTGGATCCCTGACCTGGCTACTGAACTGTGGCTTGGCTGACTACTACCCGATCCAATGCTATGCTTTGACTACGCTTACACTATTTACCTTTTTGTTTTTTTTAACCACTTAACAACCGGCCCATAGCCGAATGACGGCTACAGGGCGGTTGTTTAACTCTGGGAGGCCGTCATATGATGTCCTCCCAGAATTCCGCTCTTGCGCGCCCCCTGAGGCGTGCACTCGAGAGCATCCGTGACCGCTGGGTCCACAGGATTACTTGTAAACAAACCGGCGTCATAACATAACGATCGCTACAGCGGAGGGGGAAGAGATCGGTGTCAGCAGTGCCGTGGGCTGCATCTGCAGTGCCCACATCGCTGCTCACCGAAATTTAACCCCTCAATCCCCTGCCAATACTCTGCAATACCCACCAATACTCTGCAATGCCAGCTAATACTCTGCAATACCCACCAATACTCTGCAATGCCAGCTAATACTCTGCAATACCCACCAATACTCTGCAATGCCAGCTAATACTCTGCAATATCCACCAATACTCTGCAATGCCAGCTAATACTCTGCAATACCCACCAATACTCTGCAATGCCAGCTAATACTGTGCAATACCCACCAATACTCTGCAATGCCAGCTAATACTCTGCAATACCCACCAATACTCTGCAATACCCGCCAATACTCTGCAGTACCCACCAATACTCTGCAATACCCACCAATACTCTGCAATACCCGCTAATACTCTGCAATACCAGCCAATACTCTGCAATACCAGCTAATACTCTGCAGTATCCACCAATACTCTGCAGTACCCACCAATACTCTGCAGTACCCGCCAATACTCTGCAATACCCGCCAATACTCTGCAGTACCCGCCAATACTCTGCAGTACAATTCCAGCCAATACTCTGCAATACCCTGCCATAAATTGCCATACCAGTAGATACCCAGCCATACTCGGAGATACCCAGCCATACTCGGAGATACCCAGCCATAGACATCCCCCCCTCCCACCACCCTCCGGTGCTTCTACCGACTCGCCAATACGATCAAAGCCAGAATCTTTTTTTTTTATTTCAGGCTTCCCAGCTTAGAGGTGAGATGTGGGGTCTTATTGACCCCATATCTCACTGTAAAGAGGACCTGTCATGCCATATTCCTATTACAAGGGATATTTACATTCCTTGTAATAGGAATAAAAGTGATCAAAAAATGTATTTTTGGGGAAAAAAATGTCAAACTAAAATAAATAAAGTAAAATGAACAATAAGACATTTATTTTTTTACTTTCAAAATATTTTATTTTCCAATACAGCATAAGAAACAAGATAAAGGCCCACACGGCCAACAGACGACCCAATACAGCACTAGAACAATGCATAATAATACAATTAAACAAAACAACCATATGCCAAATTGAGTCGGATCCACCCACCAAAGGGTACGTGAGGACCAGTAATACTACCTTAGCCAGTACTCCATAAAGGGAGAGCACTGACCAAGGAAGGGGCAAAATTCAGTGGTGCCCACTGACGATCCCTGCCCACGGGTTCAGGGAAGAGCCCCAGCGGCCCCTGGGTCACTCGACACCCCTCGCGGGATCATGCTGTGCCGAGTGAGGGACCCAACCAGAGAGCCTCCGCTCATGGGAGACCATCCCTCCCGCCACTACAATCACCCAGCGGATCACTTCTGTCACTACTATGTATACTTATGAAAAATTTGAGGTCAACCGTTGGCCATCCAAGCCAAGCATGAAAGTAAAGAGGAGAAAAGCAAGAAGAAGAAGGGGTAGAGAGGGATAAAGAGGAAAGGAAGGGGGACCCAGTAGAGTGAACCAGAGATAAAACAAAGGTCCGTGCTATCTGCCTAAGTGCCAATGTTCTAGACCCAATTGCAAGTGTTCATCGCCCCATTGGGGTGTGAGTCAAGGAGATGCCCATATGAATAGCCCATGGTTCCCAAACAATGTCAAATTTGGAGCGGGAATCAGAGATTATACTAGCCATTTTCTCTTGGGACATTTTTTTTTTTAAAGTGCCCCTATCCCCATGTGCTCGCATGCAGAAGCGAACGCATACGTGAGTCCCACCCACATATGAAAACGGTGTTCAAACCACACATGTGAGGTATCGCTGTGAACGTTAGAGCGAGAGCAATAATTCTAGCCCTAGAACTCCTCTGTAACTCAAAACATGTAACCAGTAAAAAAAAATGAAAGCATCGCCTATGGGGCTTTTTAAGTAGCGATGTTTGGCGCCATTCCACGAGCGTGTGTAATTTTGAAGAGTGACATGTTGGGTATCTATTTACTCGGCGTAACTTCATCTTTTGCATTATGCAAAAATTGGGCTAACTTTACTGTGTTTTTTTTTTAGCACAAAATTTTTTTTTTCCAAAAAAAAGCATTTGAAACATTGCTGCGCAAATACCGTGCGAGATAAAAAGTTGCAACGACCACCATTGTATTCTCCAGGGTGTTTGCTAAAAAAACATATATAATGTTTTGGGATTGTATGTAATTTTCTAGCAAATAAGTTATGATTTTTAAATGTAGGAGAGAAATGTCAGAATTGTCCTGAGTGCTCCAGAACACCTGATGGCGCTCTGTGCATGTTGGGCCTCTGTATGTGGCCACACTGTGTAAAAGTCTCACACATGTGGTATCGCCATACTCGGGAGTAATAGCAGAATATGTTTTGGGGTGTAATTTGTGGTCTGCATATGCTGTGTGTGAGAAATAAACTGATAATATGACAATTTTGTGAAGAAAAAAAAAGTCAAAAAAATCTTGATTTTGCAAAGAATTGTGGGAAAAAATGACAAATTCAAAAAACTCATCATGCCTCTTACTAAATACCTTGGAATGTCTTCTTTCCAAAAAGGGGTAATTTTGGGGATATTTGTACTTTTCTGGCATGTTAGGGTCTCAAGAATTGAAATAGGCCGTCAGTACTTCAGGTGTGATCAATTTTCAGATATTGGCACCATAGCTTGTGGACTCTATAACTTTCACAAAGACCAAATAATATCCACCAATTTGTACTTATTTTTACCAAAGATATGTAGTAGTATAAATTTTGGCCAAACTTTATGAAGAAAAATTACTAATCTGCTAAATTTTATAACAGAAACAAATAAAAATTCATTTTTTTACAGAATTTTCGGTCTTTTTTCTTTTATAGCACAAAAAATAAAAAAAACAAGCAGTGATTAAATACCACCAAAAGAAAGCTCTATTTCTGTGAAAAAAAGGACAAAAATGTCATATAGGTCCAGTGTTGCATGACTGAGTAATTGTCATTCAAAATGTGAGAGCACCGAAAGCTGAAAATTGGTCTGGTTATTAAGGGTGTTTAAGTGCCCAGTAGTCAAGTGGTTAATAAACAAGTGTGATTTTTCCTGTACTTCTGTATCGGTCTGGTTCATGGTTTCTGACAATGTCCCCTTTATCCTCATGCATGTTGTAAGCTTTTAATGCTCCTTTTTTGGCCTACATGCATATTTGTCTTCGCTAACCTCCCCAGCATGCTATCCTGGGCCCATATACACCTAGCCTAGTCACGTTCAATGATTTATCCTGAAGTCACTTCAACCCCCCCACCCTAAAATTTTTACAATGGGCCATCAAAAAAGATGAGGAATATGATAAGTGGACCTTATATTTTTGTCTTGAAATACTCCTTAAAATAAATGTTATACTGATCTTGGCCAAGAATGTTTTTGTTTAATCTGCTTGCAATGTTATGTGCAAAAGTATTTATATGTTTTTTCTGTTTTGACTCCACAGTTTCCTTCAATGCCACAGGAATGGCAAACTGTGGCATCCCATTTTGCCGACCTTTGGGACTTTCCCAACTGTGGAAGGGCTATAGATGGGAAGCACGTCCACATTGTGCCACCATTCCATTTGGGGTCTTACTATTATAACTATAAGTGGTTTAATAGTCTAGTGTTAATGGCAGTGGTGTCAGCACAATATGAGTTCCTCTGTGTGACCGGATGTTGGATGGAGGAGTCTTCACCCAGACGGAGTTTTACCAACGTCTCCAGACTTGTGGCCTGGCATTGCCACCTGATACGGACAACGTGGAAAAACTCCTGTTCGTCTTTATCGCTGATGAAGCATTCGGTCTGGGCGAGCACCTGATGAGGCCATTCCCCCAAAAGACCCTCACCCCGGAGAGGAGGGTTTTTAACTACCCGCTGGCCAGAGCGAGAAGAGTTGTTGAGAATACCTTCTGGATAATGGCCTGCTGGTTCCCCCTGTTTCTGACAGCATTCCATATGGTGGACTACAAAATCAACCACATCCTCCTATCCTGCTGCATATTTCACAATTTTTTAAGGAAAAATGCCCAAAATTATATTGCCTCAGTTGGGCCTGAGGCTGCACTTCCTGTTAATCCCCTGGATACTGGCCATACTGGCTTGGCACCCCAAAGCACCCGTGAAGTTTGGCAGAAATATGTAAATTATTTTATGGGTAGGGGGCCATTGCTATGCCAAACAATGTATAAAACATTTTTTTATTTTAAAAAAATTACCTGTTAAAATCTTGAAATTTCTTTATTGCTGTGTTGGTTTTTGGCTGTCTCCTAGGTTCTCCTAGTGCACTTGTAGTGCCAAGTGGATTTTCCTTTAGTAAATAAGCCCCATTGTCATTGTAAACACAAAATTACTTCAAAGACTGGTATTGACCATTGAAAGAAGAAGCCACACATTGTGGATTAGCAAACATTTTACTCTGTGCACATTCACATGTGTGTTTTAAAATTTTGGGGTAAAATATATATATTTTTTTTAATTTTAATTTTTACAATTTTTGTTTTTTGTTGTTGTAAATAGGCCTGTTTAATAACATAACATACAAAACTCTGGAACTTACAAAGTTTAACGTAGAAAAACAGAAGGTAATATCAGACATTATAGTATGTCAAAAATGTCTGGATATTGCCTTCATCAGATGGGGTGATGTCACCCCTGTAAAAGCCAAATTTTGAAGATGAACACAATTTGGGAGTCAAAATGGGTATTTCCCTCCTGATCTCATGCCTAATGTCAACATGTGCTATCTGCCATCATGGGGGATCAATGGACTTGTTTTGGATGTGCAACCCCTTCCTCTCACTTCCTTCACTTGGGAAGAAGGGGATGCACCCACAAAATGCGTACATTGATCTCCCGTGATGGCAGATAGCACACATTGACACACTGGGGCTGATTTACAAACGGTTTGCGGCATGAGTTTCATTGCACGCCTATGCGCAACGGCTGTTTTCGTATTTACAAAACATTTGCGCCTGTAACACAGTGCAATTCCCCATTTACTATCATATTGCTGGTGCACGGGAGGCGGCGATCGGTGTGCCACTATAAACATGGCGCATGCATTCTTCAATTCAGAATTTAAAGAAGGTAGAAGTGCCAATATTATGGGGGTGATGTGAGGAAGTATAGTTATAACTGTCCAAGTAACAAATATGCCCAAAATAGAATGGAAAAGTAACTTTCTCTGAAAAAGCCTACTGCGCCTCCAAATACACTTAGAACTGCGTGAGGTAAATTTATCCACTGCGCATGTGCAAGCGGCATTTGCGCATGTTAAAATGCTTTGGTTCAATGCGCTGGCAAAATCTTAGTAAATGTCAAGCAATGTAAATGCATTTGCATAAGTTGAATGGGCGCACCTCTTAACTTGACTTGACTACGCTGGTTCACTTTTATGGGGTTTTTTAAGGCTATTTGCACACAGGTCATGTTAGCATTAAGAAAAAAAAATAAGAAAAAAAATGCGCGGGGGTCCCCCGAAATTCCATACCAGGCCCTTCAGGTCTGGTATGAGTGGCTTCACAGCCAGGCGCACACTGTGTGGCTTCACAGCCAAGCGCACACTGCGCATGCACAAGCTACGATGTGAATGGCAGGGCAATCTTCTGGGACCTGTGACATGTCCCTATGTGTACATGTGTTTAAAAAAAATGGTACAACAGGTGCAAAAGAAAAATAAGAAAAATATTAAAAGGAGATAAAATAATAGGATTTTTATATACAGCTTACTTGTAAAATCCTTTTCTTGAGAGTACATCACGGGACACAGGAGCTTCATAACATAGTGTGTTATATAGGCACCTCTGGTGATTGGACATTGGTTGACCCCAATTAAGGAGAATTCCTCCCCTATATAACCCCTCCCATATGGGAGGCACCTCAGTTTTGTAGCAAAGCAATAGGAAACCACGTAAAACCCAAGAGGGGTGGGAGCCCTGTGTCCCGTGATGTACTCTCAAGAAAAGGATTTTACAGGTAAGCTGTATATAAAAATCCTATTTTCTTGATCATACATCAAGGGACACAGGAACTTCATTACATAGTGGGATGTCCCAAAGCAATGCTCAGATTGAGGGGAGGGAGACACAGATCATAATTATAGACCGCCATGGGCCGGAGGACCTAAACTGCAGCCTGCAGTACACTGCACCCAAAGGCGACATCCTCTTGCCCTCTGACATCCACCTGATAGAATCTGGTGAACGTGTGGACTGATGACCAAGCTGCAGCCTTACAGATCTGAGCCAGGAGGCCTGGTGATGCACTGCCCAAGAAGTACTTACAGCCCTAGTAGAGTGCGCTTTCACCTGAAAAGGAGGGATTTTCCCTCTAACATTATAGGCCTGAGAAATAATCTACCTGATCCACCTTGAGAGAGTGGATTTTGATTCCACCTGGCCCTTCCTAGGGCCTTCCGGCAAAATAAATAAGCAATCAGTTTTCCTTATCTGAGCAGTTGCCTGAAGATATACACTGATTGCTCTAACTACATCCAAAGTGTGCAAAGATTCTTCTTCTGCGGACTGTGGGTCTGGAAAAAAGGATGGTAGGATTACATCTTGATTCAAATGGAATCCCGAAACCTCCTTAGTAGGGATGAGCCGAACACCCCCCGGTTCGGTTCGCACCAGAACTTTCGAACGGACCCCAAATTCGTACGAACGTTAGAACCCCATTGAAGTCTATGGGACTCGAACGTTCGAAATTAAAAGTGCTAATTTTAACGGCTAATATGCAAGATACTGTCCTAAAAAGGGTTTGGGGACCTGGCTCCTGCCCCAGGGGACATGGGTCAATGCAAAAAAAAGTTTTAAAAAGGTCCATTTTGGCGGGAGCACTGATTTTAATGACGATTAAAGTGGAAAAAAAAGTGAAATATTCCTTTAAATATGGTGCCTGGGGGGTGTCTGTAGTATGCCTGTGAAGTGCCATGTGTTTCCCGTGTTTAGAACAGTCCCTGCACAAAATGACATTTAACGGAAATAACGTCCTTTAAAGCTGCTTGCGGTTTTAATGTTATATCTGGTTCCTGCAATATGGTTGAAAATCATTGAGAAAAATGGCATGGGTAGCCCTCCCTGCCCATTACCAGCCCCTTTGGGTCTTGTACGCATATTAAGGGGAACCCCGTACCCATATTAAAAAAAGGAAATGCGTGTGGCCCCCAGGCCCTATATACTAAGAACAGCAGTATACAGGCGGTGCAAACAAGACAGGGACTGTGTAGGTTTGTTGTGTTAAGTTGAATCTGTTTGTAATTTTCAACTGGTACATTTTTAAAGTGTAGCTCCAGTCAAAAAACATTTTTTTAAGCTTTTTGGAAAACATAGGGAAGGGTTATCACCCCTGTATAATTTGTTTTGTCGTCCATCTTTTTTCATCTCACTTGCTGTTGTCTCCTTCCGTTTGCAAGTAGGAGATGTTTGTAAGTTGGATGTTTGAAAGTAGAGGCCTGCCCTATATGCTCTGCAAAAATGGCGGAACAAGGTGTTGGTTTTGCCACAACATTGTAAGCCCTCAAAGTGACTCTTGGTGGGCGCTGGAGCGCCCTGCTGTGAACGATTCTATCAAGAATTGTAATTACATGCCATTGTTGAACAGTGGTAGAAAAATTGACCTTTGGTGGTTGTGGTGCTGGTGCCACAACACTATAAGTCCTCACAGTTACTCTGGGTGGGCACAGGAACGGGCCCTCTTGTGAAATATTATATCAAGAATTGTAATTACATGTCCCTGTTAAACAGGGGCAGAAAAATTGGGCCTTAGGCACTGGTGCTGGTGCCACGACACTGCAACCTCTCCCATATACTCTAGTTTTATTGCAGGAATTAGCCCTGCTGCAAAGCATTGCATCAAAAATTGTACTTAAACGCCCCTGTTAAACAGGGACAGAAAAATTGGGCCTTAGGCACTGGTGCTGGTGCCACGACACTGCAACCTCTCCCATATACTCTTGTTTTATTGCAGGAATTAGCCCTGCTGCAAAGCATTGCATCAAAATTGTAATTAAATGCCCCTGTTAAACAGGGGCAGAAAAATTGGGCCTTAGGCACTGGTGCTGGTGCCACGACACTGCAACCTCTCCCATATACTCTTGTTTTATTGCAGGAATTAGCCCTGCTGCAAAGCATTGCATCAAAAATTGTACTTAAACGTCCCTGTTAAACAGGGGCAGAAAAATTGGGCATTAAGCACTGGTGCTGGTGCCACCACACTGCAACCTCTCCCATATACTCTTGTTTTATTGCAGGAATTAGCCCTGCTGCAAAGCATTGCATCAAAAATTGTACTTAAACGCCCCTGTTAAACAGGGGCAGAAAAATTGGGCTGATGGCATCACCCAGAAACAGAAATGTTCTTCCAACATATCATCGGAGGAGGAAGAGGATAGACAATCAACATAACAGGACAGTCACTCAGCATCAGCATAGGCAGTCTTGAAGGGATGTGATATTTCAAAAAAAATTATTCGGTTACATCAGCTTCAGGTGCTTGGTAGCTGTGGGTGATCCAAGACTGATTCATCTTGATGAAGGTCAGTCGATCAACTGATTCGGTAGACAGCCGCACCCTGTGTGCACCATGTAAATCAGATGCTGGCGATGGTTGCTGGAACCGATCATACCTTGGGGCTGCGGACTAAAAAATTGTCTGAAAGCATCAGTCAGGCGGCCACCTTCTCCACTGCTCCTTCTGACCGATGCCTCAGCAACACGTTGTCCAGGACCAGGAGTTTGTAACCTCCCAGTCTCTGGGAATGTGTTGCACAGACCTTTATATAAGGCCTCCCGGAGATGTCTCATCCTCTGCTCCCTCTGCGATGGCAAGATAAGGTCGGCAACCTTACCCTTGTACCGTGGATCAAGGAGAGTGGCCAGCCAGTAATGGTCCCTCTCCTTGATCCGAAGAAAACGAGGATCCTTCCGCAGGCTTTGCAGGATTAGGGAGGCCATGCAGCGTAGGTTAGCTGAGGCATTCGGTCCGGAGTCCTCTGGGTCACTAAGGACAACATGATCCGCAGCTACCTCCTCCCAGCCACGTACAAGTCCACGTGTTTCTTGGGACTGTAAATCATCCCTACAAGACTGTTGCTGCTGCTGATGCTGAGTGCCAGCCTCCACCTCCATGCTGACACAATCATCCTCCTCCTCCTCTTCCTCCTCCTCATCCTCTTCCTGTGTGATGGGTGGCAAAGCAGGAACACTGTCTGGATAAAGGGGGCCTTGAGAGGCAAGGAAGTCCTCCTCTTCCTGCCTCTGTTCTGCCTCAAGTGCCCTGTCCATTATTCCACGCAGCGTATGCTCCAAGAGGTGGACAAGAGGTACAGTGTCACTGATGCATGCACTGTCACTGCTCACCATCCTTGTGGCCTCCTCAAACCGTGACAGGACAGTGCATGCATCCCTGATCATGCCCCACTGGCATGGTGAGAAAAAACCGAGCTCCCCTGACCCTTTCCTGGTGCCGTAGTCGCACAGGTACTCATTGATGGCCCTCTGCTGCATGTGCAGCCGCTGCAGCATGGCCAACGTTGAGTTCCACCTGGTGGGCATGTCACATATAAGGCGGTTCTTGGGCAGGTTCAACTCCTTTTGGAGCTCAGCCAGCCGAGCAAAGGCATTAAATGATCGGCGGAAATGCACACAGACTTTCCTGGCCTGCTTCAGGACATCCTGGTAGCCGGGGTACCTGCCCAAGAACCACTGCACCACCAGGTTAAGGACGTGAGCTACACAGGGCACATGGGTCAGTTGTCCCTGTTGGAGGGCGGAGAGGAGGTTGGTGCCATTGTCGCAAACCACCATTCCTGGCTTAAGCTGGCGTGGCGTCAACCACCTCTCGGCCTGCCCCTGCAGAGCTGACAAAACATCCGCCCCAGTGTGGTTCCTGTCCCCCAAACAAACCAGCGCAAGCACGGCATGGCATCGTTTTGCCTGCGTACTTGCGTAGCCCCTGGAACGCCTACAGAGCACCGCTGGTTCTGAGGACAGAGCACTGGAAGAGGCCATGGAGGAAGAAGAAGAGGAGGGGTGGAGGAGAGAGGTGTGTCACAACCAATAGTAGCATTTTGGAGGCGTGGTGGCGGAACAACCTCCAACACTACTGCACCTTGTCCTGCATCCTTCCCAGCTGCCAGAAGAGTGACCCAATGGGCCGTGAAAGACAGGTAACGTCCCTGTCCATGCCTGCTGGACCATGAGTCAGCGGTAATATGCAACTTACCGCTGACCGCCCTGTCCAGCGAGGCAAGGACATTGCCTTCCACATGCCGGTATAGAGCCGGAATCGCCTTCCGTGAGAAAAAGTGGCGTTTGGGGACCTGCCACTGAGCAACCGCACATTGTACAAACTCACGGAAGGGGGCCGAGTCTACCAACTGAAAAGGCAGCAGTTGAAGTGCTAGCAATTTAGCCAAGCTAGCATTCAACCGCTGGGCATGTGGATGGCTGGGAGTGAACTTCTTTTGCTGGTCCAGAAGCTGGGGCAGGGACATTTTCCTGCTATAATCGGACGTGGGTGTACTGCTAGCAGAGTGCCCGGAAGCACTTGGCTGTGACACACCTAATTCTACACCTTCATTCCTCTCAGAGCAGGTTTCAGAGAGGACTGAAGGTCTAGTGGGGTTGGAGATGCCATCTGATGAGGAGCAAGGAGAGGGCCGCTTTGTTCTTTGGTGTGGGTCTTTGAGGTACGCTTGCCAACGAGCTGCATGGCAGGTCAACATATGTCTGGTCAAGCATGTGGTGCCCAAGCGGCTGATGTTTTGGCCACGCGAGATACGCTTGAGACATATGTTGCAAATAGCAGCGGTGCGATCTGATGCACTCGTCTCAAAAAAGGCCCACACCAAAGAACTTTTAGAATAACGTGCAGAGGCAGTGCCCTGCACAGGCGGAGCTCTGCGGTGTGATTCAGTCGGTGTGCTGCCCCTAAGCTGGCCCCCGGAGGGCATCCTGCCTCGTTGGACATGTGCCTCCTCCTCCTCCTCCTCTCTCCTACCAGACACCCACGTGGAGTCAGTGCCCTCATCATCCCCTCCCTCTTTATCGCTGTAGCAAACCTGGCAGTATGCTGCAGCTTGTGGAACATGACTGCCAGATTGCTGTCCTTCTTGAGCATCCCCTCTCTCTGCATTCACGCTACTGCCTTCCTCTAGCTGAGTGTCATCATCAGAGGCTACAAAACACTGGGCATCCTCCTGGAGCATGTACCCAACACTGTGCTCAAAGAGTTCAGGAGACTCCTCAGGAGGACGTGGTGGGTCTAGGGAAGGAGTCACTGATGATGACATTGAGAGGAGGGAAGACGATGCGTTGGCAGCTGCTTTGCTAGTACCCTGAGACTGGGTGAGAGAGGACGAGGAGGATGAAGAGGGCTTGGTCATCCACTCTACCAAGTCGTTGGCATGTTGCGGCTCAACATGTCCAGCTGCCAAAAAGAAGGACAAGCGGGTCCCATGGCCACGTGCTGATGACAATGCACCGCATCCACGACCAGCACTGTTATCTCTAGACACAGAGCCTGCTTGCCCTCTTTTATCGGCTCGTGCCTGTCTGCCTCTCCTTGCTGGCCTTCCAGACATGGTAATGGCCTGAAGGGAGTTGGGTAAAAAAGCAGTTGGGTAGTGTATATTGTGCTAGAGGCACACAACACCCACTAACTCCTGCAGATGCCTTTATTATAGAACACCAGAGATAAAGGGTTATATGCAGATGTATACTGTGCTGTGCTGGAGGCACACACAACTTCCAATAACTCCTGCAGATGGCAAGTGGGCTCAAATAGAGAAGAGCTATGTAGGTGGATATAGCGGTATGTACTGGGTACAGAGCACGCAGACAGCACGCACAAGCTCCTAACACTACTAACTGCAAGCTCTATTATAAAAGATAGATCACTAGCTATATAGGTGAGGTGAATATAGCGGTGTATACTGCGGTCAGGGCATGCAGACAACAACCACTACACAACAGCAAGATCGAAAATCGTCCGGAAACGATCGGTGTGTACTGTGTTGAAGGTACAAAGAACCCCCACTAACTCCTGCAGATGCCTTTATTATAGAACACCAGAGATAAAGGGGTATATACAGATGTATACTGTGCTGTGCTGGAGGCACACACAACTTCCAATAACTCCTGCAGATGGCAAGTGGGCTCAAATAGAGAAGAGCTATGTAGGTGGATATAGCGTATGTACTGGGTACAGAGCACGCAGACAGCACGCACAAGCTCCTAACACTACTGACTGCAAGCTCTATTATAAAAGATCACTAGCTATATAGGTGAGGTGAATATAGCGGTGTATACTGCGGTCAGGGCACGCAGACAACAACCACTACACAACAGCAAGATCGAAAATCGGCCGAAAACTATCGCTGTGTACTGTGTTGAAGGTACACAGAACACCCACTGCTTCAGAAGCCAACACACTACACAAGGCCGCCGCGCTGGCGGCCTTATATAGTGTGGGGCGTGCACTACACAGCCTGAGCTATGATTGGCCACAGGCATCCTGCCTGTGGCCAATCATGGCTCTCCTCGCTGCTGGCGAAGCATGCATAGCATGTGTGGGGCGTGCACTACACAGCCTGAGCTATGATTGGCCACAGGCATCCTGCCTGTGGCCAATCATGGCTCTCCCCGCTGCTGGCCAAGCATGCGGGGTCACAGTGCATGCTTGGCCAATCACGAGCCAGCAATGCACTGCGCCATCGCAGTGCATTGTGGGCCATAAGCGCCACACGAATTTGGCGCGAACGGACCAAAACGTTCGGACTTCGCCGAACAGGCAAACAGCCGATGTTCGTGTCGAACGTATGTTCGACTCGAACACGAAGCTCATCCCTACTCCTTAGGCAGAAAGGACCTGTTGGGGCGCATGACCACCCGGTCCTTATGAACAATTAGATACGGCTCTTTGCTGGAGAGAGCTGCTAGTTCTGACACTTCTCTAGCCGTGGAAATGGCTACCAAGAAAACCAATCTTTTGGTCAAAAGAACTAATGAAGCCAGATGCACAGGTTCAAAAGGTTGCCCCTGCAAAGCCGAGAGAACCAAATTTAAATCCCATGGGCATACCGGAGGTTTGACTGGCGGCCTTATCCGCATAGCCCCCTGGAGGAAAGCCCGCACCAGGGAATGCGATGCAAGTGGCTTCTGAAAAAAATACTGACAAGGCCGAAATCTGCACCTTGATAGTGCTTACGGCCAAGTTCATTTCTAGGCCTGACTGGAGAGAGGCCAAGATCCTGCTAACGACATACTTTCTAGGATGCCATTCCCTGAGTTCACACCAGGAACATATGCCCTCCAGATTTTGTAGTAAATAAGCCTGGAGGCCGGCTTTCTGGCATTAACCAGAGTAGAAAGGACTGGCCCCGAAAGCCCACTGTCTCTCAGAATGTGGGTCTCAGCAGTCAAACCATCAAATTCAGACTGTGTAAAGCAGAATGGTAAATTGCACCCTGCGAGAGCAGATCTGGTCGGAGAGGGAGGATCCATGGCCTGCCTACTGCCAATTTCATGATCCCTGCGTACCACGGTTGCCTGGGCCAAGCCGGGGCTACCAAATGGGACCAACTTTTTTTCCCTCTTGACTCTTCCCAGGAACCGTGACAGAAGCGGGCACGGGGGGAAGGCATAAATCAGATTGTACTGATCCCAGGGAACTGTCAGAGCATCTGACCCCTGAGCGAGTGTATCTCTTGTTCTTGATACAAATTTGTGCAGTTTTTTGTTGAACCTGGACGCAAACAGATCTACGTCTGGAGTACCCCACCTGTGACATATGTCCAAAAACACGTCGAGGTACAGAGCCCATTCTTCTGGGCACAACTGCTGGCGGCTCAGAAAATCCGCCAGCCAACTTTCCACTCCTGGAATGAAGACTGCAGAAAGGCATGGAACATGCTTTTCTGCCCAGACAAGTATGCGATTCACCTCCCTTTGCGCTACCAGACTCCTGGTACCGCCCTGGTGATTGATATAGGCCACTGCTGTGGCATTGTTGGATTGAATCCGAACAGGGAGACCCCGTAGTCTGGAAGACCACCTTATGAGAGCCATATAAACTGCCCGGATCTCCAAGACATTTATGGGCAATAGCTTCTCGATCGCAGACCATTTCCTCTGCGAGCACGTCTCCTCTAACACAGCTCCCCAGCCTGTCAGGCTGGCATCTGTCGTAACAATCTTCCATGGAAGAGGAAGAAAGGTTTGCCTTTCAGCAAATTCTCGGTTTGTAGTCACCAAACGAGACTCCTGCGTGTCCCTGGGGATAGACGCATAGGAAGATCCAAGGATTGGGGCTTCCTGTTCCAGGCCGCAAGGATGCATCTTTGCAGAGGCCTTGAGTGGAACTGGGCAAATGGAACTGCCTCGAAGGAGGTGACCATTTTCCCTAACAGTCTCATGCACAATCGAATGGGGGAAGATCTTCTGCCCAGAATTAGGCGCACCAGATCCCCGATGGCCAAGGCATTTGGCCTTGGAAGAAACACCTTGCCCTGAGCGGTGTCGATAAACATACCCAGGCATTTCAACCTGGTAGCAGGCTGTAGGGGCGACTTTTCTAGGTTTATAATCCAACCTAGGCGTTCCAGGTGTTCTAGTGTTCTGGAAACACTGTGGTTCAGGAACGCTACCGTTTTCTCCATGAGAAGCAAGTCGTCTAGATAAGCCATGACGGCTATAACCTGAGCTCTTAGGCTTGCCAAGAGAGGGTCCAGAATCTTTGTGAACACTCGACGGGCCGTAGCGAGCCCGAACGGCAAGGCCACAAATTGAAAATGGTGCCGCTCTACCACAAACCTTAGATACTTTTGGTGTGCGGGAAATATTGGCTCATGGAGATATGCATCCTTGATATCTATTGATGTCATAAACTCTTCCCCTTGCAGGGAGGAGACCACAGTGCGAATTGACTGCATTTGGAAGGACCGGATGAGTAGAAACCGGTTCAGATCTTTCAGATCCAGGATAGGTCTGACACTTCCATTTGGCTTCGGAACGGTGAAGAGATTTGAGTAAAAACCTGAACCCTGTTCTTTTGGGTCCACTTCTACTATCACCCCTTGGGATAGTAAGTGATCTAAGGCCAGAAATAGTGGTTTTGCTTTACTGGATCCCTGGGGATCCTTGACCTTAGAAAGCGAGAAGGTGGAATCTCCTGAAACTCTAGCTTGTAGCCCAGAGATACCGAAGAGATCACCCATTTGTCCCGGATCTCTTCCTGCCAGGCTTCTGCAAACTGCCGAAGCCTTCCCCCCCACTCGGCCAAGCGGGGGCGCCCCTTCACAAGGACGTTTTTGGGCTCTGCTTGGCAGGCTTCCGCCCCCAAGTCTTTTTCTGCCCTTGGGCCCGGCCCTGAGCCTTTACTGTAGAGGAGGGTTGAGAAGGCCGTCGCCACTGCTTAGAGTCTTTTGGACGAATTTGTCTAATTCTTCTCCAAACAGACGTTCCCCTTTAAACGGGAACCCAATCAAATGCTTCTTGCATGACAGCTCAGCTGCCCAATTCTTTAGCCATAGGGCCCTTCGCATGTGTACCAACATGAGAGACAAACGTGATGCTTGTTGGACAGAATCCAAAATCGCATCAATCATGAAACACAGAATATGAGGTATTTCTGCATAATTTTCTACTTCCTCACTGGGAAGGAGTCCAAGCATCTGCTTAACCTGTTCCTTGAGGAACTGACACAACCCCAGGGCTGCGACTGTAGGTTGTACCACAGCGCTAGTCATGGAAAAGGAAGCTTTTAATAAGGT
Organism: Lithobates pipiens; assembly: GCF_037356315.1. Classification (NCBI taxonomy): domain Eukaryota; kingdom Metazoa; phylum Chordata; class Amphibia; order Anura; family Ranidae; genus Lithobates; species Lithobates pipiens. The sequence continues at coordinate 156,134,658 of NW_027507791.1, read as the reverse complement.
TTCCAGCTTCTTATCAGTTGGATCTTTAAATACCTGCGCATTATCCAAGGGACAAGTCAGGTTTTTATTCACGCAAGAAATAGCCGCATCAACAGATGGGACCCCCCACTTCTTGGTGAAACTTTCCTCCAGAGGATAATGCATAGAAAACCTTTTAGGAGGAGCAAACAGTTTATCGGGATGTCCCCAATCCTTATACAACAATTCATTCATTAAGGCATGAATTGGGAAGAAATAGGCAGTCTGTGGGGCTTTCCTGACTCCCAGGGAAGAAACAGAGGACGTAGCGACTTCAGCAGCAGGCATTCTGAATGTGGTACGCACCAATTCAGTATAATACTGCACCTGTTTTCTGAGCGCCTGGGAGGAGGGGACTCTCTCCTCTTCCTCTGATTCATCCGACTGCTCATGATCCCTGTACCAAGATAGGGATCTCTCCTCATTGTCAGAAGAATCATCTGAGAGAGGAATTTCAGCAGAGGGAGGGGATCTACCCCTTTTCCTGCTATCTTTCAGGGAAACAGAAATAAAATTCATTATTCTCCCTTCAAAACCCTCCAATGTAGCCCTAAGGGAGTCCTCAGTGACATAAACCGGGGCTGGGACATTAGGAGAGGCTGCAAAACCTGACAGGGGCACTGACTCGTTCTGAGAGGCTGGCCCCAGTCTTGCAGGGGGAGATGGTAACTTACAGGCACTTTTAGAACCCCTGGACCTAGGCGGTGATTTACCAGTGCTCTTGTTACCTCCCCCCGAGACCCTCTTACGAGGAGACATAGTCCTAAGCTGTAAAGCAGAGGTACTAGTACAAAGTGCAATCACTGTTGTGCTTAAAGTCTCACAATAATTATATATGCTTAAACTGCACAACCTGATGCTGAGTAGGTGTCTAAGGTTTGCCTGGATCCAATCCCTTCGGATGCTTACTGCCCACAGCTCCTGTGTCTCACACTTACAGCCCCCTGACGCTCTGGGATTTTTAAAACTGCCGCCTGGCATCTGCGCAGTACAGTGCCGTGCACACTGACGTGCACGGCTCACAACCCCACTCCCCCTCCTCCATTAGGCCGGGAACGCGCCCGGTGCGCGTGCCCGTGGACCGCGGAATCCAGGGGGGGGGGGGAAGGAAAACTCCATCGGAGCTGCATGGGACCCCCAGACTACGTGGGATCCCTGTATTACCTCTATTGTGGCAGGGACTGCAGTGGAGATGTGAGACAGCTGGAGAACCAGGCTTCACTGAGCGTGTGTACTGAAAAGGCATGTAAGTATGCATCAGGCTGCTCTTACTCCCTCTAGTGGTGGAAACCAGGTAAGACATACAACTACTCAAAATGAAGAAATCCATCATATAATTATATATATATATATATATATATAGGATTAACTTCCCTTACGCCGCCGCAGGAATTGCTGAAACAGACAAATTCCAGCCTTCACCCATCACGGCGGGCAGTGTTAGCCAACCTTCAGGTTTATCTGGGGCTCTTTCTCGGAAGAGCCTCCTACCTGGACCATGTAAAAGACTCTGCCAGAAACTTTTGTGCGCTCTGTGTAAACAGTACACCAAGTCTGGTTTTCCCAGAGCTCAGTCTTCCAATAGGAGAGGACTTACAGGCCAAACCTCGTTTCTTCGGCTGACGAGGCCCGGGTACCATACCATCTTGGGAGTCAAATATCGGCCCGAGATATGGATTCGGTTTGTTGTAGCCCTTAGGCCCCCGCAGGGACCTGCACAGAGCTAAAGTTTTACGTGACCAACCACCATAGACACTGGCGAAAAAACTGAGGTGCCTCCCATATGGGAGGGGTTATATAGGGGAGGAATTCTCCTTAATTGGGGTCAACCAGTGTCCAATCACCAGAGGTGCCTATATAACCCACTATGTAATGAAGCTCCTGTGTCCCGTGATGTATGATCAAGAAAATAAAAACTATAAAAATAGTAGTGGTATAAGAGCCCACATAAATCCACATATCCGCATTTATATATTGTACTTGGACAGAGATGAACAATATATGCCCAATTTAACAATGACAACATGCACATAATGTGGTGTTGGCCAGTAGGGGGCATACATTCATAAAAAAATTTAACAAGTGGACTTAATATACTGTATATATTATACCTGTATATGTAAAATGATATAACAATGGATAGTGAAATTAGAATAATAAAATATATATGGATGGAAAACTGACAAATAGGGGTATATAGCAGAAAAGGCCAATGCAGTAAGGTGACTACAGTAGCGCATTGATTTCAAAATCCTCATTTAACCCACTGAGTGACAAGACACCCAGAGAGTAAATTCAGTATATTTCCCTCTGGCAAAGCTTGTGGAAGTGCTCCACCGGGGGGGAGATCTCTGGCCATAGCTTCAATCACCTAAACCTTAAGACCATCAGTTGACTTATTGTGACGTTCGATTGAGACTCCCCGTTCCCCAGATTGGGACTCCCCATTGCAGATAGGATTACTGCTGGGACCTCCACCACTGGGACCACTCTGATGCCAAATTATTATCCCCCCATACAGTACCATGATGAGCCTTCTTACAGCTGATGTTTTGTAAGTCTTTTTAACCCTTGCACTATTAAAGTCCTTTTAATGCTGCACTTAGAGGTGCCTCTTTCTGTTCTGTTTTATTTGTTTTTACCAGAGATTGCTACCCTCATTGAGCGCTGCCCTAGTGTATGAGGGCATCACGCTGCTTGAACTGCATCCATCCCAATTGTGGATCCCTTTCTACCCAGTCTAATTTACTCAGAGCACCCTACACACACACACACACACACACACACACACTTTTTTCTAGTCTGTATGATGAGGCCACAATGTAGTGCACTGGGAACAAGATTAGAGATCTTTTGCATAAATTCTGGTGTCTCTTTCCCGCAGACTTTGGATAGAAGTGACAGGTGTGGTAAAAATGGTCTTTGGGTGTCGGAGGTGCCATCACACCATAACCTTCTAGAGGTACTCTTGATGAAAGCAAGAAGTGCCTTGCTGTCAAAAATTTTAATGATATGCACCTGTCAAACATGTGCAGAAAAATTGGTCTTTGGGTGTTGGTGGTGCTTTCACACCATAACTCTATAGAGGTATTCTTGATGAAAGCAAGCATTGGCCTTGCTGTCAAAATTTTTTATGATATGCACCTGTCAAACAGGTGAGGATAAATTGGTCTTTGGGTGTTAATTGTGCCCATGAGCCAAACTGCATCATTTCAAGTTTGCGGTCCAAGCTGGTTGCTGATCTTCACCTGCCAACGTCACTTCCGGGACCTGCGTCCCACGCTGATCCCTGCTAGCGTGGCTAATTCCTTTGGAGCCTCTACTGCTGCGTCTTCCCTCTACTGGCCAGATTGGAACTCCCTGTTGCAGATAGGATTACTTCTGGGACCTCCACCACTGTGACCACTTTGATACCAAATTATCATCCCCCCATACAGTACCATGATGAACATTATTACATCTGACATTTTGTAAGTCTTTTTAACCCTTGCGCTATTAATGTCCTTTTAATGCTGAACTTAGAGGCTCCTCTTTCTGTTTCCCCAGGCTGTTCTTTACAAAATAAAGAAAGCTTGCAGGGAAAAATGTTTTATTTTTTATTTTATAAATGCAATTATTGCTACAGCAGCTTCTATACACAGTAAAGATGTGCCACTTAACAGGTAGACTAATGCCGCGTACACACGACCGGACTTTTCGACTAGGTCCGACGGTCTTTCCGACTGACTTTTGGCGGAGTTCCGACTGACTTTCCGAATGAACGGACTTGGCCACACACAATCACACCAAAGTCCGACAGATTCAAACGTGATGACGTACAACTGGACTAGAATAAGGAAGTTCATAGCCAGTAACTAGGGATGAGCTTCGTGTTTGAGTCGAACATACATTCGACTCGAACATCGGCTGTTCGCCCGTTTGGCGAATTCCGAACAGTATGGGCCGTTTGCGCCAAATTCGTGTGGCGCTCACGGCCCACAATGCACTGCGTCATCGCAGTGCATTGCTGGCTCATGATTGGCCAAGCATGCACTGTGACCCCGCATGATTGGCCAATCACAGCGCCAGCAGCGAGGAGAGCCATGATTGGCCACAGGCAGGATGCCTGTGGCCAATCATAGCTCAGGCTGTGTAGTACACGCCCCACACTATATAAGGCCGCCAGCGCAGGGGCCTTGTGTAGTGTGTTGGCGTCTGAAGCAGTTAGTGGGTGTTCTGTGTACCTTCAACACAGTATACACCGATCGTTATCGGCCGATTTTTCGATCTTGCTCTTCTGTAGTGGTTGTTGTCTGCGTGCCCTGACCACAGTATACACCGCTATATTCACCTCACCTATATAGCTAGCGATATATCTATCTTTTATAATAGAGCTTGCAGTCAGTAGTGTTAGGAGCTTGTGCGTGCTGTCTGCATGCTCTGTACCCAGTACACACCGCTATATCCACCTACATAGCTCTTCTCTATTTGAGCCATCTGCCATCTGCAGGAGTTATTGGAAGTTGTGTGTGCCTCCAGCACAGCACAGTATACATCTGTATATACCCCTTTATCTCTGGTGTTCTATAATAAAGGCATCTGCAGGAGTTAGTGGGTGTTTTGTGCCTCTAGCACAATATAAACCTGTATCTACCCTTTGTTGCTGTTCTCTAATAGAGCCATCTGCAGGGCTTAGTGGGTGTTGTGTGCCTCCAGTACAGTATACCCCTTTATCTCTGGTGTTCTATAATAAAGGCATCTGCAGGAGTTAGTGGGTGTTGTGTGCCTCCAGCACAATATACACCTGTATCTACCCTTTATTGCTGTTCTCTAATAGAGCCATCTGCAGGGCTTAGTGGGTGTTGTGTGCCTCCAGTACAGTATACCCCTTTATCTACCCTTTATTGCTGGTGGTCTATAATAAAGGCATCGGCCGGAGTTAGTGGGTGTTGTGTGCCTCCTGCACAATATACACTACCCAACTGCTGTTTTACCCAACGCCCTTCAGGCCATTACCATGTCTGGAAGAGGGCAAGCAGGCTCTGTGTCTAGAGACAACAGTGCTGGTCGTGGACACGGTGCAATGTCATCAGCACGTGGCCATGGGACACCCTTGTCCTTCTTTTCGGCAGCTGGACATGTTGAACCGCAACATGCCAACGTCTTCCCTCGTCTCAATGTCATCATCAGTGACTCCTTCCCTAGACCCACCACGTCCTCCTAAGGAGTCTCCTGAACTCTTTGAGCACAGTGTTGGGTACATGCTCCAGGAGGATGCCCAGTGTTTTGTAGCCTCTGATGATGACACTCAGCTAGAGGAAGGCAGTAGCATGAGTGCAGAGAGAGGGGATGCTCAAGAAGGACAGCAATCTGGCAGTCATGTTCCACAAGCTGCAGCATACTGCCAGGTTTGCTACAGCGATGAAGAGGGAGGGGATGATGAGGGCACTGACTCCACGTGGGTGCCTGGTAGGAGAGAGGAGGAGGAGGAGGAGGCACATGTCCAACGAGGCAGGATGCCGTCTGGGGGCCAGCTTAGGGGCAGCACACCTACTGAATCACACCGCAGAGCTCCGCCTCTGCAGGGCGCTGCCTCTGCGCGTTATTCTAAAAGTTCTTTGGTGTGGGCCTTTTTTGAGACAAGTGCATCAGATCGCACCACTGCTATTTGCAACATATGTCTCAAGCGTATCTCGCGTGGCCAAAACATCAGCCGCTTGGGCACCACATGCTTGACCAGACATATGTTGACCTGCCATGCAGCTCGTTGGCAAGCGTACCTCAAAGACCCACACCAAAGAACAAAGCGGACCTCTCCTTGCTCCTCATCAGCTGGCATCTCCAACCCCACTATACCTTCAGTCCTCTCTGAAACCTGCTCTGAGAGGAATGAAGGTGTAGAATTAGGTGTGTCACAGCCAAGTGCTTCCGGGCACTCTGCTAGCAGTACACCCACGTCCGATTATAGCAGGCAAATGTCCCTGCCCCAGCTTCTGGACCGGTGAAAGAAGTTCACTCCCAGCCATCTACATGCCCAGCGGTTGAATGCTAGCTTGGCTAAATTGCTAGCACATCAATTGGTGCCTTTTCAGTTGGTAGACTTGGCCCCCTTCCGTGAGTTTGTACAATGTGTGGTTCCTCAGTGGCAGGTCCCCAAATGCCACTTTTTCTCACGGAAGGCGATTCCGGCTCTCTACCGGCATGTGGAAGGCAATGTCCTTGCCTCGCTGGACAGGGCGGTCAGCGGTAAGGTGCATATTACTGCTGACTCATGGTCCAGCAGGCATGGACAGGGATGTTACCTGTCTTTCACGGCCCATTGGGTCACTCTTCTGGCAGCTGGGAAGGATGCAGGACAAGGTGCAGTAGTGTTGGAGGTTGTTCCGCCACCACGCCTCCAAAATGCTACTATTGGTTGTGACACACCTCTCTCCTCCACCCCCTCCTCTTCTTCTTCCTCCATGGCCTCTTCCAGTGCTCTGTCCTCAGAACCAGCGGTGCTCCGTAGGCATTCCAGGGGCTACGCAAGTACGCAGGCCAAACGATGCCATGCTGTGCTTGCGCTGGTTTGTTTGGGGGACAGGAGCCACACTGGGGCGGATGTTTTGTCAGCTCTGCAGGGGCAGGCCGAGAGGTGGTTGACGCCATGCCAGCTTAAGCCAGGAATGGTGGTTTGCGACAATGGCACAACCTCCTCTCCGCCCTCCGACAGAGACAACTGACCCATGTGCCCTGTGTAGCTCACGTCCTTAACCTGGTGGTGCAGTGGTTCTTGGGCAGGTACCCGGGCTTACAGGATGTCCTGAAGCAGGCCAGGAAAGTCTGTGTGCATTTCCGCCGATCATTTAATGCCTGTGCTCGGCTGGCTGAGCTCCAAAAGGAGTTGAACCTGCCCAAGAACCGCCTTATATGTGACATGCCCACCAGGTGGAACTCAACAATGGCCATGCTGCAGCGGCTGCACACGCAGCAGAGGGCCATCAATGAGTACCTGTGCGACTACGGCACCAGGACAGGGTCAGGGGAGCTCGGTTTTTTCTCACCACGCCAGTGGGGTATGATCAGGGATGCATGCACTGTCCTGTCACCGTTTGAGGAGGCCACAAGGATGGTGAGCAGTGACAGTGCATGCATCAGTGACACACTGTACCTCTTGTCCACCTCTTGGAGCATACGCTGCGTGGAATAATGGACAGGGCACTTGAGGCAGAACAGAGGCATGAAGAGGAGGACTTCCTTGCCTCTCAAGGCCCCCTTTATCCAGACAGTGTTCCTGCTGTGCCACCCATCACACAGGAAGAGGATGAGGAGGAGGAAGAGGAGGAGGAGGATGATTGTGTCAGCATGGAGGTGGATGCTGAGTGCCAGCCTCCATGTTCGTCCAAACAGTACATTTCTGTCACAACCCTAACAACTCTAATGATCTGAACTGAGCTGCCTAGGCATACTTTGACAAGGTGAAAGTCTGTTGCTGGCATTGTCCAAAGCTTGGCAGTTCTCCAATTGTCTGGTGTTTCTACTACTACTACTACTGGGACTACTGGGTGCAGCAATCACTTCTTAGTGTCCCATGTGGGTTGTGGCTGAAGTGGGAAGGGGCCCTGGAACCCTGCCTTCCCTCTCTATTTATATCATGGGGTGGACAGGCAGGGCCCAAAAAGCTGAGGAAATGAGCCTAGTGCTAGTTAACCCCTTCACCACCTGGGCAGATTAACTCACTAGCTGTAACAAAACCCACACTTGTAGGCAACCTGACTCCATATCCACAAGGAGGAGCCCCGTTCAAAAATGCATTTATTCCAGATTCCAGATAACATATCAAAAAAAAGCAAGAGATAGTCTACATTGCAAAATTCTACCTTTGAGCACTGACAGAAAAGATCCAAATGAATGGACCCCCACAGAGATTCTTGACTTGCAATGCCCTGAATAGATTAATCCTAGGGGTGAGACATCAAAAACTTTGTAAATGCGGTATAGCCCCTCCAACAGCAAACTCAACTGGAGATGTCCTGTTGGACTGTTTGGCTCTACTATTGCTGAAAAAAGCTATTATGTTTGGTTATTGTGAGAGACCAATAAAGACTATTTTTTACTTTTACATGTGGCTGGCTGCTGATCTCAGGCTCTCCATGTTATACTATGATTGACTGCAGTGGATTCAAAATGAATTTTGCAATCCACTGCATATAACTGAAATTTGTGGGGACAACAAAAAACTTTTTGTTGTGATCACCAGACGATTTATGGTTGAGCTTGCATAGTTGTGGCATTGTATGGTCATGTATGCATACAGTTATCTAGTGACCACTTCTAGCAATCAGCTGGTGGAACTGAGTTAGTTAGGAGCTGCCCTTGTAGTTTAAATCTACAAACCATTTATGGCTATAATTTCCTTTGCAGAATGTTGATTGCTCTTAACATCTAGCTTTGGAACTACTGTTACTGACAAGTACTGTGTATATATATATATATATATATATATATATATATATATATATATATATATATTTCTAGGATGAAACAATCAATGGATTTAATTACAGTCCATCTATCAACCTCAAGCACACATGTTTTGTTTGCAAGAGTTTCTCAATAAATCACATATGTGTAGTTTCCCTAAAATAATATGGTGAAGAAATGTCAAGTGAATATGAATAGAGATATCTGGAAACTACAGAAGACTTTGTATTATACATATTTATATAACCCCAGCAAAGTCATGTATATTATTGGTGCTGCATTTACTGGCATTCACTGACTCTCAGACTCAGACAATAATTACCACATTTAACACATGTGATATCAGTGAATGTATAGTTACATAGTTGGTGAGGTTGAAAAAAAGACAAAAGTTCATCTAGTTCAACCAATAGGAAAAAACATGAAAAGAAAACCTCCATATGCATGATCCAATAACCACATTTGATCCAGAGGAAGGCAAAAAACAAAAAAAAACAAAGGATGATCCAATTTGCTCCAGTGGGGAAATAAATTTCCTTTCTTATCCCCAAGGAGACAATCAGATATTCCCTACCTACCCTTGGTGTTGTTACCTGTAAATGTTAGTATCCAGTTATATTTTGAGAATTTAGGAAAGCATTCAGCTCTATTTTAAAACAAACTACTGAGCTGGCTAGAACTAGCTCTTCAGGGAATCTATTCCACATTTTCATTGCTCTTATTGTGAAGAAGCCTTTCCATATGAAATATGCCTGTTTTGAGGCTTTTTCTCTCTGGTTTCTCTTTCTTTCTGGTCACTCTACTCATTAGGGATGAGCTGAATATATCCAAGTTCAGTTTGACGTAGGTTCCATGAACATTACCAAAGTTCAGATCCCAAACCCAAACCCCACATAAAATCAATGGGAGCCAAATCTTAGAAATAAATAATGGCCATTTCTAGGTTAATTTTAAAAAAAGGACATGGGGGATTAAGCAGTGAACTGAGGGACATATACCAAAGAAAAAAAATGTTTTTTAACTGAACTCAAGGGGCAATATTTTAAATCTTTCAAATTACAAGCTTCGGGATGAGCTGAACGTACCTGAGCTTTGTTTGGGTTCTGAAATTTAAAAAAGTCCTGAAGCTGACCTTGAACCATCCAGTTCAACCTAAAAAAAAAAAAACACGTGGGAAACCTCATCCCTTGTTTACTTTTAGAGGTGGGGCCCCAGGAGATGTAATTTGGTGCAAGTAAGTGAAAGAAGTGGATCCCGTCATGGGAGTTTTTCTTTCATCGGGTGCTAGAAATCATTCCTTGTGTGAATCTGTATCACTGGATGATGTAATTGACAATATATTTTAATCATATGGCTTTTTTTTTAAATTAAAGGACTTGTCAAAGAAGTATCAGTGTACTGTTTACTTTTTTTTGTGAATGGGTTAAGTCATTCTTACTCATTCACATTAGGTGGTCGGTATCTTGGGCCCGTTTATTGTTAAAGGGGGCCTCTGGGTGATAACTAACCACCCACAAGCCATGACAACCAAGAGGCCTTTGCACTATCAACATAGAGACAAGGAGCTTTGTCAGGGGGCTCCTCTAACAATGCACCCCCTGTTAAGGGCATGTAGCCTGGTATAGTTAAGGGGGGGGGGGACTCTTGTTCCAAATCTTTCCTGGCCAGCCAGGTTGCATGCTTGGATCAAGGGTTGGTGTAGATTTTTTTTGGGGGAGAGATCTAAAGTTTTTTCTCTTGTTTATTGCATGGGCCCTACACCTTATAAAATGTTTACCAAATCTGAAGAGTCTGTTATGAATATTGGGGGAGGAGTGTCTTTTTTTTTTTACATAATCTCTACCATTTTGTTTATATTAAACTGTCAGCCAGGATTGGCCAGATGACAACTGAATGGGCTGGGTAAGGATGACTCATGGTTGTTAGCAAGTGGCTGTTGGCTTATTAACAACCAGCCTGAGGAGAAATTGTCACAATTAGCAGTGGTAATAATACTCCTGCTAAATATTTCACTTCCCGCAGCAGCCAGAGGTTTGTTCATTTGCCAAACCTCTGAAAAGAAAACGTTTGGTCCAAACCAGCAGCTTATCCCTATTTGGGAGGCTCTTTGATGCCTAATGCACTTCTTTTAATAGCGTTAGATTTTTTATTTTTTAGCTTAAAAATGCCTCTCCATGCTATTCGATGGCCTCACGCACACACACACACCGGCTTTTTGGAGATGTAAGTGGCATAGGCATTTTCAAACTCAAAAAAAAAAAAACCCAGGCCAGCACGTTCTGAGGTCTGGCATTACAGATGTAAAAAGTCTGATGCTGCTAAACATGGCTTAATGCTGGATGTTTTTTTTTTTTTGACATGTCAAAATCAATGGTCTACTATGAGAGCCTATTGATTTGAATAGAAGTAACATCCAAGTCGGAACTGCTTTAATCAAGGACTATGTCAAAAATCTCTGTACTGTTTTTAATTACTTTTGATACCTTTTTGGGTGAATGAGTAGGGGTACAATACCCCTTATTCACACAGGGTGGGGGGCTGGGATCTGAGCCCCCCCCTAAAAAGGGGCTTCCAGATTCCGATATGTCCTCTGCCCACAGACCCCCACAACCACCGCCCAGGGTTATGGGAAAGAAGCCCTTGTCCCTATCAACATGTTGAGGGCGTGTGGCCTGGTATGGTCTGGGGGGGGGGGGGGGGTGTTTCCTGACCTCAAGGGCTGCAGAAAATTGGCGCAAAACGTAAGAGCCATGGTGTCATAGGGACTCTGTAAATAACAATCATTAATGTGATCAGCTGGAAAAGGCACATCAAGACAATATGTCCATAAAGTCCATTAAAAAGTCCATAGGCTGTACACTCAATGGCAGCTCCGTGGGAAAGCAAGAATCTAGGTGCAGACCCCCAGAGCCTCAGAGGGCCAGGACTTGCTGGACAGCTCCCCTCTTCTCCCCCTGTCCACAGATCCCCTCTTCTCCCCCAGTCCACAGATCCCCTCTTCTCCCCCAGTCCACAGATCCCCTCTTCTCCCCCAGTCCATAGATCTCCTCTTCTACCCCAGTCCACAGATCCCCTCTTCTTCCCCTATCTACAGATTACCTCTTCTCCCCTTAGCCGCAGATTAACTCTTCTCCCCTTATCCGCAGATCCCATCTTCTCCCCCAGTCCACAGCTCCTCTCTTATCCCCAAGTCCACAGATCCCCTCTTCCCCCTCAGTCCACAGATCCCCTCTTCTCCCCCAGTCCACAGCTCCTCTCTTCTCCCCAAGTCCACAGATCCCCTCTTCTCCCCCAGTCCACAGCTCCTCTCTTCTCCTCAAGTCCACAGATCCCCTCTTCTCCCCCAGTCCACAGATCCCATCTTCTCTCCAGTCCACAGCTCCCCTCCTTCTTATGTTGACAACTTCCCTCTTCTTCCCCAGTCCACAGCTCCCCTCTTCTTTCCCAGTCTATAGCTCCCCTCTTCTCCACAAGTACACAAATCCCCTCTTCTCCCCCAGTCCACAGAGCCCCTCCTTCCTATGTTGACAGCTCCCCTCTTCTTCCCCAGTCCACAGCTCCCATCTTCTCCTCAGATCCCTTCTTTTTCCCCAATCCACAATGTGTTCAGGACGGATGTTCAGAGGCATTTGAAATGCCAAATGCCTGTAACAACTTGTAAACACATGTAAGCCTGGTAATTTGCATTCAGCCACATTTAAAACTCAGTTACTATCTGACAAGTTAAATCATTCAGGAGAAGTTTTAAAATGTCCCACATACATTAAGCCTAATGCCACGAACACAAGACCGGACTTTCCGGCAGACTAGGTCTTCCTGACGGACTTTCGGCGGAGTTCCGATGGACTTTCTGAACGAACGGACTTGGCCACACATGAATGGACTAAGTCCGTTCGAAAGTCCATTCATTTTGAACGTGATGACATAAACGGGACTAAACAAGGAAGTTCCATAGCCAGTAGCAAATAGCTTCCCTTGCGTCGTATTTGGTCCGTTGGACCAGCACACAGACGAACAGTTTCCCTGATTTTAGTCCATCGGAATTGAGTCTGAAATTTGAAACATGTTCTTTTTCTAGGTCCGTCTGATTTTTTGGGGGGAAAAAACGATCAGACTAGCCCACACACGATCGGATTGTCCGACGGTCTAATCCCTTTGGACCTAGTCTACCGGAAAGTACGGCATTACAGTTCATATTAAAAACAAGCTGTTTACTTTCACATGTTTGCAAATACAACCCCTGCCAAAAAATATGGTATCACCACTCTTGGAAAATGTTCATTTAATTGTGTAACAAAAAAATATTTAATTACAGGCATGCCTCAAAACTATTTACATTTACTATTCCAATCTTCTGGCATTAAGAAACACTTAAAAAAAGAAAGAAAGAAAACTGTAGTCAGTTGCAACTGTTTTTGCAGATGAAGCAGAGGAAAAAAAATATGGAATAACTAGATTTGGAGGAAAATATTATGGAATCACCATGTACTTTGCAGTTCTAAGACAAATATCTGCTTCAGATTACATCCTGAAAAATTATGTTGTCAACATAACTAAACATCCTTTCAATTGATGGAATAAGAAAAGAGTGCATTTATTGAAGATTTAATGACTATCATCTACCCCAGCCTTTCTCAACCTTTTCAACACAGAGGAACCCTTGTAAATAGTTCTCCGGTCTCAGGGAACCCCTGCTAAAAAATTTAAATCTTCAACTCATGATACATTAGTGTGATGGTCAGTGTGAAGAATGGCCCTTACACTTGTGGTCATTGGGAAGAATTACCTCCTTACAGATAGTTAAAAGGGTCAATGGTATCAGTGGAAACTTATCTGAGAGGCAAAAATTGCCCAATGCTGAAGTAACCCCTAGCAACCTCTGAATCACTGATCTACTCCATACCTTTACTTGACATGCAACCCTATATCATCAATGATTGCGGAAATGTGCATGTTTTCTTCAGGCATTGGAATGGCACCAAACAAAGTTTCCAGCATCATCACCCTACCCAATGCAGATTCGTAATTCATTGCTGAATATCACTTTCACGCAGTCATCTACAGTCCATGATTTCTTTTCTTTAGCCCACTGTAACCTTGTTTTTTTCTGTTTAAGAGTTAATGATGGTTTTCATTTGGCTTTTCTGTATGTAAATCCCATTTCCTTAAGGTGATGTTCGGTCAAAGACATTGACTCCAGTTTCTGACCATTTGTTCCTAATTTGTTTTGTTGTGTATTTTATGTTTTTAAGGCATTATGCATTAAGTTTTTTAACTGGACGCTTTGATGTCTTCATTGGTCTACCAGTACACTTCCCTTTAACAACCTTCCTATTTGATTTGTACTAATGAAAACCATCAGTAACACCTAAACAAAAAAAAAACAAGGTTACTTACAGTGGGGTAAAGAAATGCAATCATGGACTGTGGATGACTGGATGAAAGTGATATTCAACGATGAATCACAAATCTGCATTGGGCAGGGTGATGATGCTGGAACGTTTGTTTGGTGCCGTTCCAATGAAATGTATGCAGACGACTGCCTGAATAAAACATGCACATTTTCACAATCATTGATGATATGGGGTTGTATGTCAGGTAAAGGAATGGGGGAGATGACAGTCATTAAATTTTCAATAAATGCACACGTTGATATTGAGATTTTGGAAATTTTTCTTATGTCATCAATTGAAAGGATGTTTGGTAATGATTACATCATTTTTCAGGATGTAATCTGCCAAGAAGGTTTGAATGTTAAATGAAAATAGTTTTGAGGCATGTCTGTGATTATTTTTTTTCTATTTAATTAAACAATTGAATGAACATTTTCCAAGAGTGGTGATTCAATACTTTTTTTTCAGGGGTTGTATATGTGTAAGCTGCAGTGGTCACATCAAGGCACCCCAGTGTACTGCAGCCCTAAATCTCTAATTTTGAGAGTCAAATTGGAGCACATATAGCAGTAGGATAGATTAAGGGCAATTTTTTGTTTGGAAGGAGCCCACCCTACTTAAAGGTACAAGGATGCATGGGATACCCAGAAGGGGCCCAATGGCAGCTGAAGGTATCCTGTGTGTTCCCTCACCAATTCACCAAGTATACGAGCAGATGGCAACTGCAGCTTACACATACTGTATATTTGCAAATGTGTGTGACTAAATCCCTTGTTTGTAATGTGAACTATTAGACAGGGCCAATTTTGTTTTGTTGCAAGCTGGCTGGTGAGTGGGCTGGGAATTTTTGTCTGTTTTTGATGTGCATTGCCCTTCCATGTGCTCCTTGCTGCAAAGGCTAGTTATAGGTTGGGGTGGTTGCCATCTGTTTGTAAAGGTACCCTCCCTATGTTGAGGGCATGTGGCCTTGTATGATCTGTATGTGATTTTTTGTAATTTAACGTGTGTATGTTTTTTGTTAAAAGTTTTTTTCAAAGATGTGTGTTTAACCACTTCAACACAGCACATTTTAACCCCCTTCCTGCCCAGGCCAATTTTCAGCTTGTTGTCACGTTTTGAATGACAATTGCTCGGTCAGGCGACAACGTACCCAAATTTTAATTTTTTTCCCCCTACAAATAGAGCTTTCTTTTGGTCGTATTTGATCACCTCAAAAAGAGTGGCAATTTAGAAAAAATACACAATATTTATTACTTTTTGCTATAGTAAATATAGTTACATAGTTAGTCAGGTTGAAAAAAGACACAAGTCCATCCAGTTCAACCAAAAAAAAAAAAAAAATATATATATATATATAATAAATATCATACCAGCCCATATACCCAATTCTATACCCACAGTTGATCCAGAGGAAGGCAAAAAACCCCAGCAGAGCATGATCCAATTTGCTAATGCAGGGGAAAAATTTCCTTCCTGATCCCCGGAGAGGCAATCGGATTTTCCCCGGATCAACCTTACCTATAAATGATAGTACCCAGTTATATTATGTACACTTAGGAAATAATCCAGGCCTTTCTTAAAGCAATCCACTGAGCTGGCCATAACTACCTCTGCAGGGAGTCTATTCCACATTTTCACAGCTCTTACTGTGAAGAAACCTTTCCGTATTTGGAGATGAAATCTCTTCTCCTCTAGACGTAAAGAGTTATAGCGTCTAGAAAACAGGGGATAGATTTGTAATTTTTATTATTCATTTTTTTTACCACTAATGGCAGCGATCTTTGATTTTTACCATGACTGTGACATTGCGGCAGACAAATCTGACACTATTTTGAAACCATTGACATTTATAAAGCAATCAGTGCTATAAAAATACACTGAATACTAATAAATGTGACTGGCAGGGAAGGGGTTAACACTAGGGGGCAATGAAGAGGTTAAATGTGGGTCCTAGGGAGTGATTCTAACTGTGGGCGAGGGGACTGATGAGGGGATTGTTGTTCCTCTGTACAAGGAACATAGAGAACACATTCTCCTCTCCCCTGACAGGACATGGATCTGTGTGTTTACACACACAGATCCACGTCCCTGCTCTGTGATGAGCAATTGTGGGTGCCTGGCGGACATCGCGGCTGGCGGGCATGAGCATCGATGCAGAGAGTGCGTGCGCTCTCCACAATGCCGGGAAGTTGTGGACCTCATATGACACCCACCCAGGGAACTGGTTAATACATTTTTGTGTTGAATGAGTACCGTATTTATCGGCATATAACACGCACTTTTTTCCCCTTAAAATTGGGAAAATCGCGGGTGCGTGTTATATGTCGATACCCCGCGATTTCCGCGTGATTTTTGGCCTCTGGATGGCTTTCAGCCACCCTCGGCCGTACTCGGCGGCTTTCGGCCCGCCTTCGGCCCTTCTCGCGGCTTTCGGCCACTCTCTGCCCTTCTCCGCAGTTTTCAGGCTGCATGACAAGGCTGCATGACGGACAGGCTGCAATGACAAGGCTGCAATGATGGACAGGCTGCATGACAAGGCTGCAATGATGGACAGGCTGCATAACAAGGCTGCAAATGACATTGACAAGGCTTCAGATGGACACTGATAAGGCTGCATTGATGCGCATTTAAATGTAAGTTTTTTTTCCTTAAATTTCCCTCCTAAATGTTTTTTTCCTTAAAATTCCCTCCTAAACTTGGGGTGCGTGTTATACGCTGGCACGTGTTATACGCCAATAAATACGGTAATTAGGGGTATTATATATGCATCATAGATTGTGACACCACCATCCCGCTTCTCCATCTCATCTAATCAAAGAACACATTGCATTAATTGACAAAATGTGAAGCGTTCTCTAAATGGTGCCTGTGCCCAGCGGGCGACCTCCTAAATTCAAAATGCAGCCACTCAGCATAAGACCTGGAAGCTAGTGTGAGACAGAAGAATCAGCTTTGCTACTTGCATTAGGGCGTTTCTGACTACTGCCTAGTGCCTATTGTCTAGACAGCTGCTAATAAAAGCTAAAAATGGTTTCATTAAAATGTAGTGTAACAGTATAACAAATCCACGATCAGATGCTTGTTAAATATAGTAACATGGGAGCAATTGCCCAGTTTTCCCCCACCATCATTATCGTTGCTCTTGAAGAAAGGTCATTGCTGTATATTATTGCAAGTAAAAAAGGGTACATTATATTTCTGGCTTTTCTATGATATTTCACACATTTTTTTTTATAAAGTACACTGGTAAAATTAGGTACATGAGTCACCTAGGTATTATTTATGTTTTCTTTTTGTGATTAAATTATTGGCAAAGTCTAATAAATGTCCTGTATACTTTGTTCAGTAAGTCTGTAACTTAGGTTTTTTTTTTGCTTTTTTTTAGCCAACAGACCTTTAATGGAAAACAGTGACCTGCAAAAGACATTACAAGCTTGTTGGCATCACTGTTGTTTTTGTCTCAGAGAGTACATTGTGAATAAGGCATTTCATTTTTGGACTATTTCAGCATATGAAAAAAAATCACAGGGGAAAGTTTTATCAAAAGCAAATCTAAAAAACAACTTTTATTCTGTTAGCTAAGGAATCATCTCTTTTGCTGAGCATTAACATTTAAAGTGTAACTCCAGTTACATTTTTGTTTCTATCTTCTATACACCCTCTGTTATGTTAAGAAAAAAAAATCCAGTTTAAACTTATCCTCTGCACACTTTAATGCTGTTCCTGACTTTCTTCTCAGTCTTCCCAGGACAGAAAGCAAATCATGTATTTTCACTTTAGCCTTTGAAGAGGCACACATTCCGTTGTTATTCTCTTTCTAAAATAAAATGGTTCCGAGGATTTCTAAAAAGTCCCAGATATTGTATATTAGAAATCTCTGTGGAGAGAAGATAATCATTATTTTATTTTACAATAAAGTCTGTCCCTATAAAAAATCACTGCACCTTACCTATATAACTTCTTTTTTTTATTATTGTCATTTCATCAATTTTCTGCTAGCTGCTGTTTATTTAGCTGTTTTTTTTAGTGTGAATACAAGCACAACAGTTATTTATTTGTTTAAAAGGGAAAAATCTGCTCTAACCGATGATAATTGATTAACGAGGTACAAATTACCTCAAATAAACACAATGTGCAACAATGTACAAAGGTATGTGAAAACATTTTTTTGGAGTAAATAAACTCCACCTGAAAAAACACTCAAAGGTGATAAAACATTGCCAGGTGCTGCAACTTATATAAACCTGAATATAGGGTTATGTGTAAGTGAAAAAGAGCTTCAATATCCCACTCTCTTCCACAGCAAGGACAATCTGCTCTCCAATCAAAGGTGATCACTCTCCTGCTTCATGCTCAGCTGTTTTCTATCCACACTACTCACCTTGCTTCACTGGCTGTGAGTGAACTCACAGCCAGTGAAGCAAGGCGAGTAGTGTGGATGGAAAACAGCTGAGCATGACCCACAGTAGGTGCCCACCGCTGAACATGCCCCACATACCCTGCAACAATGGTGGTGGCCGGTAAAAGATTATACAGTGGACTTCCGCAAGTGGTCCGTTGACATTGGCTGGAATGGAGCGACACTGAGGTACCAGTACTGTCAGGGCCTGTCGGAACTAGAGACTCCTGACACCTTGGAAGATCTCATTCAAATTGCCATACAGCTTGACAGGTGCTTGCGGGAGAAATGGTCTGAAAAGAGCTCAAGCTTTCAGGCCCACCTGGATGCTACCAAAGGTTTCTCCTCCCCCAGCAGCAATGCCCAAGTCCCCAGCTCCTAAAGAGTTGGAGCTTATGCAGATTGGCCTGGTCCACTCAGCTCTGTCTGCTGAAGAGAGGCTCCGGCAAAGACAAGCCAATCTCTGTTTCTACTGTGGGAGCATAGTACACTTCCTCTGCAATTTCCCTATCCATCCCAGTAAGCCATTTCCACACATTCCGTTCTCTCCAAAGTGGCTGCAACCTCACCTACTCATTTGGTTTTCCCTGTTTCACTGCAGGTGGTGGAAGAGGTGATCCAACTTCCAGCAACAGTTGATTCAGGGGCCTGCAGTTGTTTCCTGGATCACGCATTGACAACAAAATACAACATCCCCCCTCTTCTTAAGGAACAGCACCTGACCATCCACCTGACTGATGGCTCCAAGCCCCAGTCCAGACCTGTCTCCCAAACCACCACTCCTCTTCTGATGCCCACTGAGTCTGGCCACCACGAGTTCCTCAGATTTGATATTTTATGTTCCCGGTTATCCTGGGTATCCCATGGCTGCAGGCACACAATCCACACATCAAGTGGTCCAGCAGGGAGATCCACTTCTCTCCGTACTGCCAGCAGCAATGCCTACACCCCACACATCGAGACCCCGCCTGTTGCCTAATGCTTCAGCCTAATGCCCACCAGGAGGTGCCTACAGTCCCTGGACATCTTTGACCCCAAGATTGCGGATGCTCTTCCCCCATATGACTGCCCCATTGAGCTTTTGCCTGGCTCCGAGATACCCTTTGGTCGAATATTCGCCCTCTTGAAAAAGGAGCTTGAGGCCCTGCAGCTGTATCTGGACAACAATCTAAAAAAGGGGTTCATCTGTCTTTCTTCCTCTCCTGCGGGCACTGGCATATACTTTGTGTAAAAAAAAGACCAGTCCCTCAGACCCTGCATAGACTATATGGAGCTCAATAAAATTCCAATTAAGAATCGCTCCGGCTCATCCCGGAACTTTTCCAGAGAGTCCGTAACGCCGGAGTCTTTACCAAACTGGACCTAAGCGGGCCCTACATCTGAGAGGGTGATGAGTGGAAAACAATGTTCCGAACTCGGTTTGGACACTTTGAATACCTGGTCATGCCCTTCGGTCTCTGCAACGCACCTGCCACTTTCCAGCCCCTCCTGAACAACATTTTCCAGGAGTTCCAGGACCATTTTGTTATCGTTTACCTGGATGATATCCTTATCTTTTCGGGTACTTTGGAGCTCCATTGGTCTCATGTAAAAAAAGTGATAGCCACCCTGAGGAGGAGATGCGGACTGTATGCAAAGGTGCGATGTTAAAAATAATCCATCCAGTTTTTAAGCCTCATTATGTCTACCAAAGGGATCAACTTAGGATGGAGCCATTGGCAAGGTGCACCGCCAGGCTCTGGGACTTCGGTCGGAGGGGAATCCAGTGATTGGCAGCAAATGTCTGGTCAATAAAACAACTACAGGCTCCGGAATCAATTATGACTGGAACTGGGATATCCTTGTCGGGAAGCTGTAGAACGACAGAGAGAGCAAGGTGAGAAGTAGACTTAGGCAGATTAGGAGCATGCTTGAAAGGAATCGGAAGAGACTTACGTCTCTTGTTAGGACAAGATCTCACGAAGTGACCTGGTTCCCCACAGTAAATACACAGGTTACTGGCTCTTCGACGTTGCCGTTCCTCCAGAGTGAGGGATGGATGGATGAGACCCAGCTGCATGGGTTTCAGGGGGTTCAGGTCCCGGAGCCGGAGGAGCTAGGGTGGTTGGCCGAGAAAAGCTGGAAGCACTAGGAACCTTGGGGAGGACCCAAGTAGGCCGAAACTGGCTGGAGGACCTCTCAGAATGACGTTCCCTAAGGCGTCGATCGATTTGGATGGAGAGGTTGATGAGCTCTTCCAGAGACTGAGGGACACCGACCCGTGCCAGTTCGTCCTTGAGTGAATCAGACAAACCCATGCGGAACTGGTAGCGCAGGGCGGCATCAGTCCATTCTGTATCAGAACTCCAACATCTAAAGTCCACCATATAGTCCTCTACCGCCCTGCGCCCCTGCTGTAGGGCATGCAAGGCAGCCTCCGCAGTTGCTCTCAGCTGGGGGACCTCATAGAGCTGGGACATAGTGGCAAAAAAGGTATCCAGACTGTCAAGAGAGGGCGACTTTTGCTCTAGGAGACGATGGGCCCAGGACTGGGGTTCACCAGACAGAAGAGAAATCACGAAGCACACTTTAGTCGCTTCCAGGGAGAAGGTGCGAGGTTGTAAAGCGAAGTAAAGCTTGCAAGCATTGCGAAAGGACCAGAACCTACCGCGGTCACCAGAGAATCTCTCTGGAGTTGGTACCCTGGGTTCGGGAGGCAGCATTACTACGGAGGGTGCTGATGCTGGTCCGGCAGCGGAAACTCCTGGTTGGTGTGCAGGAGATGACAGTACCTGGATTTGGCCTTCCAGTCTGGTGTAGCCTTCTTGCAGACTCTTTACGGCTTGAGTGAGACCCGTCAGGTGTCTGCACAATTCCTCCATGGGGGAGGCTCCCTGCTCTGGCTCAGACATGGCTGTCCGATACTGTCAGACCCACGTACCTGACAGGTGAGCCCGAAATAGCAGGGGAAGGTCTCCTTTACGGGTCTGGTTCACGGCCCCTGATAGGATGGACAGGAGGCACGGGAGCGCAGACGGGTATGAGAGCCTGGCGGGTTAGATGCTGAAGGAGGGATCCGACGGCGGGGTTCAGACAGGTAGACAGACAGCTGGATGCAGGAGCAGATGCAAGCAGAAGGTGGTGAGCGGATCCAGCCACAGGCACAGATGACAGCAGGCAGATAGTGCAGAAAAGGGATAAGCAAGTTCGAGTCTGGGTCACAAGCAGGGTTGGCAACAGGCGGGCAGCGTGGTACAAAGGAGCAGGCAGATGCGAGGGCACAGCTGTACGCACAGCCGCGCGCCCAGCAGCACCAGCGCGCACCAGCACACACCGATGCCCTGCAGCGCGCCCAGTGACACGTCCGCTTCGGGCAACTCTCTGACAGGGATATTCCAACGTGTGCAGCCCAAGGTTCCCATATAAGTCTAAATTTCTCAGCTGAATCCAGTATCTTACTGGCTACTTTTTCTTGTGCCATTATCCAGGATATTTTTTGTTTGGCCTGGGAAAAGGAAACTGAAGGAGATTTCCACGAGTGTGCCAGCATAATCTTGGCTCCCATAAGGATAAAGTGGATTAGAGAGTATGTCTGTTTAGGAACATTGGGGATGCGAGAGTTGAGAAGGGCAGTGGTGGGGTCCTGTTTAATTGCGTGACCCGTGGATTTGCGAATGAGTCTGAAGATTTTGTTCCAGTAACCCCTGATTTTGGGGTATTCCCAAAATGTATGAAGGAGAGAGCCCTGCAGGCCACACCCTCTGAAACAGAGTGGAGAAGACTGGGGAAAAAACTTAGTGAGTCGGGTGGGGACCAGGTACCATCGAGACATGACCTTAAGATCTGCTTCCACAAGGGCGATATTAAGAATGCCCCTGTAGGAGCGAGCAAAATTTAGGTGCCAGGTATCCAGATCCCATTCGAACTGAAGGTCTCGCTCCCACTTTACCATGTAGTTCGCTTTTCCCTGGGGATCAGCTAACGCATAATAGATAAGGGAAATTCCCCCCCTGACCCCCATAGCTGAGGAGCACCAGAGCTCGTATGGAGTTACCGACAGAGATTTGTCATGGCTCTTCCAAATCCCCTACAAATAATGTAAAAGTTGATGGTAGCGAAAAGATTCTGAGGGTGGCATGTCCAATTTGGAGATGCAGTGTTTAAGAGATAAGGGGCCATTGCAATTGAAGAAATGTCCTTTTCTATAGAGGCCATTATCTATCCACCACTGGAAAGCCTTGATATTGAGACCTGGGGGAAAGTGGGGGTTGTGGATGATGTGTGCGAGGGGGTGCCAGGGCGAAATCAGGGAGTGTTTTTTGTGAAGAGTGTCACACAGGGCTAAAGTGTGTGACAAGGTTGGTGAAAGGATCAGAGCCTTTCTTTTTGTGGTCTCCAGGCAAGAAAGTCAAGGGTATGATTCAGAGTAGCTTGTTTTTCTAAGTCTACCCAGTCGGGTTTTGGGCCTTTAGAGTATATGGCTGAAAATTGGCAAAGTTGGGCAGCCTGAAAGTACCACCATAAGTTAGGTAGACCCAGGCCACCTTTTTTCCTAGATCTGTAAAGAACCGACTTAGAGAGGCGGTGGCCTCCCCCCCCCCCCCCCCCAGATAAATCGGATAATTGCTGACTGGAATTTGTCGAGTATGCATTTTGGAATGGGTATGGGAAGGGACCGGAAGAGATATAAGATCCTGGGGAGCAAGGTCATCTTAATTGCATTTACCCGTCCCAGCCATGACATTTTATAGAGCGACCATTGCTCAAGATCTTCTGATAACTTCTTAAATAAGGGAGGGTAGTTATGGCGATATAAAAGATCGATCTTGGGGGTGAGGTGAATACCTAAGTAAGGGAGAGAGGAGGAGCTCCAAGAGAAAGGGCAGTGAGCTTTAATTCTATCTATTAGTTCTTGAGGGGTAGATATGTTAAGGGCGGTAGACTTGGACATGTTTACCTGAAGTCCTGAAATTACACCGAATTTTTGAAGGAGTAGGAGAATATTAGGTGTGGAGATGAGTGGGGAGGTAATGAACAGCAACACGTCATCTGCAAAGAGTGCGCATTTATGTTTTTTTTGACCACATTGTACTCCATGAATATCTGGGTGTTGTCTGATAGCTAAGGCTAGTGTTTCAATCGCTATGGCAAAAAGAATGGGGGAGAGGAGGCAACCTTGCCTGGTGCCCTTGAGGATTGGGAATTGGTCGGAGAGGTGACCCTGCAATTTAACTTGGGCTTTTGGGGAAGAATAGAGGGATGAAAGAGTTGTGAGAAATTTCGGACCAAAGCCCCATTTTTGGAGAGTGGTGAAGAGGTACGGCCAAGTGACCGTGTCAAAGGCCTTTTGGAGATCTATGGAGAGAATAAATCCAGATTGGGGGGGGGGGGGTTCCCGTCCCAGGAGGATTGCATGAGGGAAATGAGGTCAACAGCTCTCCTTATCCCTGTCTCCCCGGGATAAAACCCACTTGGTCTTTGTTTATATATTTTCCAATAAACTAGGCCATCCTGTTCGCTAAAATTTTTGTCATGATTTTTAGATCATTATTAATTAAAGATATTGGCCTGTAGTTGCCTACTTCGCTGGGGTCTTTGCCCGGTTTGGGGATGACCGAAATAAATGCAAGGTTGGCCGCCGGTCCAATTGGGAGCCCTCCCGGAGGGAGTTGAAGAGCCAGACCAGATAAGGAGAGAGGACCTCAGAGAAGGTTTTATAGTAACGTGACGAAAAACCATCTGGGCCTGGGGCGGAGTCAGGCTTGAGGCTCTTGATGACGTCCTGGACTTCCTCGATCTGGAAGGGGGAGTCCATTACGTCACGGTGAGAGTTTGTACGTTTGTGAATTGCAACCTCTTCTAAAAATGCGTTAATGGAATCAGGATCGGTCGGGGTGGAATTGGAGTATAGATTTGAATAAAAGGTATGGAAGGCCTTTAGAATTTTATGGGGGTTCTGAGTAAGGTTGCCCGCTCGGGATTTTATCTTAGGTAAAGAGTAAACTCTTATTTTAGGGGAGAGTCTTGCTGCCAGCTGCGAGCCAATTTTACCAGCCTGTAGATAGAACTTGCCGCTTAGCCAGCTTAAATGTTTGTTTAAATTGGACGTGAGGGCTAAATTGAGGGCGACCTGGGCGGAATCCAGATTAGCTAGAGTTTCTGAGGTAGGGTTGCTTTTGTGGGTTTTACTACAAGACTTAAGTTCGCTCTCAAGTTTTTCCACATCTATCTTCCTTTCCCGTTTTATTTTAGATGCTAGTTGAATTATTTTCCCCCTCAGGACCGCCTTATGTGTTCCCCATAGATTGCTCGGGGATATGTCCCCAGTATCATTGAGACTGAAGAATTCCAGAATGTCTCTTTCCAGCATGGTACAATGGACTGGATTGGAAAGAAGGATTTTACTAAGACGCCACTGAGGGGGGCCAGGAGGGGAGAGGGAGCTAGTTATGCGCAGGGTCACTAGAGAGTGGTCTGACCATGGAACTTCGTGAATATCAGCATGAGTCGCAGTGTGTATCTCTGAGTTGGGTATGAAGATATGATCAATCCTGGCGTACATTTTGTGTGGCGCAGAGTAGTGCGTGTAGTCTTTGGCCGTAGGGTTTAATTCTCTCCAAGAGTCAATCAGACCTCTGTCATGGAGAAGTCGAGCGATTCACAAACTCTGTTTAGGGGGTCTTTTCAATTTGTAATAAGAGATGATAGAATACATAACTCCCGCAATATGACCTTTAACTAATAAGTATCTACCTTCGGTATCCTTGATCGTGTGGGAATGTAGGAATGGAATTCGTTTCGCTAGTAAGATGGCAACCCCTCTTTTTTTGGAGTCGGCATTAGCCAGGTAAAATGTTGGAAAGCCACTGTGAAGAAAGGAAGGGGTATAGCTAGCTGGGAAATGGGTCTCCTGGAGGAGCACAATATCAAGGCTTCTGGCGTGGTAGCTCTGGAATGCCTTACGGCGTTTGGAGGGCGAGTTAAGCCCTTGGGTGTTATGCGAGGCGATCTTGAGTGAAAGAGTATGGGGTGTAGAGTCAGCCATGGAAATCAGGGGTGGGTGGCGAGCATGAGTGAGTGGGGCTTACCTTTGTCCTTGATGCAATGGACACGGACTGTGGAGGACTATCTTCCAGGTGGTCTCCTGGGGGAGGAATGAGTGACGGTCTCCGCGAAGGTTCCTGGGGGTAGAGGGGAGGAGAGGGGAGGCGCCAGAGAGAAGGCAAGGGTATAGGGAAAAAAGGGGAGAAAAAAGATGGAGCGAAAAATGTGAAAAAGAACATATTTAGTACAGAAGAGATGTAAAACATAACGAACAACAATTCTCTTATGATAACAAAAAGGACTGGTGAACCAAGTCCGAGTCCGGGGCCTCCTGTAAAAAGTACAACCGCCAAGGGTTGTTTTCCTGGTGTCACTCGAGGGAGGTGTGTCCCTCCGAGTCACAACAGAAAGGGTGGCATGATGGGCCGCTCCGGCCGCGGTCCCCAAGTGGTAAAAAATATGGTAAGGGGACAAGTGAAGTAACACATGTCTCTAGGGTCAACCATAAAACAATCTAGAATCACTAGCCAGAACAGTACAGACATAAAAAGAAAAAGAAAATAACCCCCCAACAGGACACAAAGTAAAAACAAAAGAAGAAAAGTTTGCATAACAAAAATACATCTTGAGAGGTGTAAGCTTCCTGGGTAGGTGGGTAAGGGAAGGATGCCTTAGGTTGGAGGTTGGGATAGGGGGAAGCCTCTAAGAGCTTAGCTAAAGGCAGGGAGAAGCTGAGGGAAAAAAAAGCGAGTAAAACAACAATAAAAAAAATAAAAAAAATAAAAAACTAAATAAATACGAAGTGGGGAGAGAGGAGTCCTTGAAGGGGAAGCATCTTCCCTGCCGGGGTGGTGGCTATTAAAGGCACGGACGGGTATCCCAGTTAGCCATAGGGGGGCTAATGGGGCCCGACCACAGCATGCAGAGGATTCTGCAAGGGTCTGAAATGAAAGTCAGAGTCCAGGAGGGGTTGTCCACTACTCATTAAAGTGGGTCCCCCCTGCAATCCCATGAAAGTAAAAATCCGGATTCGGGGTAGGATCCCAAGGAGAGTACTCATCTAGGGGGGGGTCCCGTTGCCTCTTTGGAAGCTGTTTGTTCCATAGTGGGGTTAGGGGGCTCCCTGGAGGTGGTTGTTTGGAAGAGCTTGTCTTGGTTGGTTGTATAGGAGCTAGTTCCTGGGTTTTAAGTCCGAGTTGCAGTAGCAGACGCTCACCATCTTGGAAACAGGAAAAGCCATACTGTTTATCTCTTAGTTGAAACTGGAGACGAAAGGGGAAAGGTTCTCAAGGTCGTTTTCAAGGTCGTCAATTTTGGCTTGAGCAACTTCTAATTGATCTTGGAGCGTTTGGATGCAGGTTGAGTTGTAGACAGTGCGGGCCACTGTGTTGTCTACTACATGTTCTATAGCATCCAAGTGGGCTCCTAGGTTTTGTAAGTCTGCCTTGATGGTGGATGCGATCTGCTTAGCATTTTGGGCCAGCCCTGCAGCAAGCATGTCAGAGAAGGTCTGCATAAGTAGATTTACATCATGGGACTGGGCTGGCTGCATGGGGGATGAATGCAGGGTGCTTGAAATGCCTGCCAGGCCTACCAGGCCTAAGGGAGTTTGCAGGGTGGGAGTCTGGAGCATGCCCCCTACAGTTCTATCAAGCAGGGATTCCATGGAGGCCGGGGAGTAGCCTTGGGGAGAAGCTGTACTCACATGGGTTGCCAGCAGTGAAGACCGGTGCTGGATAGGGGATGGAGGGTCCGCTATGGAAACTTGTTCCTCCGTGGTGTCTCGTGCCTGAGACGCGGCCACCATCTTAGCTGCTCTGGGGGCCTTCTGTATGAAGTCCAGCTGGCGGCTGACGTCCGTCTTTTTGGGGCCGATCGGCATGCCAAATGTTGCCTGAGTGGTCCAGGAGGCTTGGGGGTCCGTATGGAGAGTGTCCCGTTCAGCGTAGATGAAAGGGGAGCCGGATGGGGCCGGAGCGGTGCGGAGCTCTCGATTAGAGCGTCTTCCCGGGAGTCCCGCACATGTGCACCTCCCTTTCACTACAGTTTTGAATAGACTGCCCACCATAACTTTACTGATAACCAGTGACTGCGATACATTACATATTTGAATTTTTTAAGGGGGGAGGGAGAACCGTGATATGGACAGGAGCCATCAACTAGGGCTCTTTTCCTAGTTTTTCCATTAAGGTTCTACTTATTCAACACCACGGGTGGTACCCTAAATGCACGGCTCTTTTCCTAGTTTTTCCATTAAGGTTCTACTTATTCAACACCACGGGTGGTACCCTAAATGCATGGTCCTAATGTTATAATCCTGTTATGTGCCTAGGGAGGCAATCCCCCCGATTTCCTTTCCTATAACGTGGACCATGATCACACCCTTCTCTAACGACAATTTTCTTAGCCAAATTGATGCATTCCTCCTGGTGCGCCCCCCCGGATAGCACCAGGGTCTGGTCAATACTGTTGTCTTATCTGGCTCCAATAATCTCTGTTGGGAGCATATGGAGAGGCCGAGGAAGCAAAAAAGGAACTCCCGGACTTTCGATTACTGCGGCAGGAGTTCGCCGTGGTGGTTTTGTTTACGGTTTCTGGTTTAGGGATTAAGCTACATATCGGACTGGTTGGGGTTCTGATATATATATATATATATTGTAGACATGTCACTGGAGAAGTGATCGAGGGGGTGTACATCTCACCTAGGTTGCTACACAGTGTGAGATGGTAAATCCAGGATGGATCAGTTTCTCAGCAGCGATATGCTGCTGAGTTGTTATTTAATTTTGCCGGGCCTGGGTTTATATGGAATGGCAGGTAGGTTTGGTAGAGGGACCTGTCATTCCACATCCCCCGATCCAGTTCTGGGTTTGGGATCAGGTGAGCTTGGATCCTAATTAGCCTGGGAAGCTAAAGGCTCTGTAGGGTCTGCAGGTGTTTGCTCTCAGCCAGGGAATGAACAATCTGTGTGTTGAAGGAAGCTGCAAGCACTGCCACTGCTGGAGCTAAAACTCACCCTGCGATATCCAGGCGAAAGACGCTGTGTTTGTAAGTGTCAGATAGGTGAGCAGAACCTGTTAGTAAGCGCCCAGCCGGGCTAGGACTTTTATTTTTGTTGTACTTAGAAAGCACGGTGTTGCTGTATATTTTGTTTGCTGGACTGTTTGTACCACGAATAAACGCCAAGATCTGCTTTATAAATTCCAAGTCTGCTGTGAACTGTCTCCAAACACACCCTACCCCGGGAAGATCCCTTACAATTGGTGGAGAATGCGGGCAAAGTCGGTTGCTAGGGGCAACGGTGTGGACAGACTTGGCTACAGCTGCTTATGTCTTGGGTGAAAGCTGCAATGACACTCCAGGAACAGTCCAGCAACATGGAGGAGATGCTGAAGCAGTTTATGCAAGTGAGTTTGCAACAACAGCAACGACATGAACAGTCCATGGCTGCACAACAGCAGGCTCAGATAGAGGCCAATAGACGACATGAACAGTCCATGGCTGCACAACAACAACTTATCGAGCACCTGATAGCAAATCGAGAGGCGCCTGTGGTGATGGGAGCCGCTCCAGAGATTTTTTCTGGGAGAAGGACTGTGCAGAAAGCGCTGCAAAAGATGACTGCTGAGGACGATGTTGAGGCCTATCTAACAGTATTTGAGCGCGTGGCTGAGCGAGAGAAGTTACCAGCCGCTGAGTGGGCAGAGGTAATTGCGCCCTATTTAACAGGTGAACCCCAAAAGGCCTACTATGACCTCAGTGAGCAAGAGGTTAAGGACTATACTCGGCTAAAAGAGGAGATACTTGCCCGACTAGGAGTTACTACTGCAGTCCGTGCCCGGAGGGTACGCAACTGGAGCTACAGTCTGGACAAATCAGCGAGGTCCCAGATGTATGACCTAATCCATTTGGCAAGAAAGTGGTTGGAGCCAGCCACTTCTACTCCTGCACAAATCCTAGAGAAGGTCGTGATGGATCGCTACCTCCGAGCGCTTCCTACTGACCTGCAACGCTGGGTGGGACAAGGTGATCCTAAGAACGCAAACGAACTTGTCAACCTTGTGGAGAGGTTCCAGGCGACTGAGGACTACCTCCGTGATGTTCCTGCAGCATCTTCACCTCCCCGGAGCGCCAGATCTGTGCCGTCAGCTGGTAAGAGACTTCCATCTATTGGGGGAGTGTGGAGGGGTGCTGATGGGGGGAAAAGGGCTCAAGTGGTGTCTCAGGGACAAAAGACTGGTGATGGTCCCAGGTGGCTAAGGGGCTCTGAAAAGGACTCCTTGCCAAAGAGACCAGGCCCTATCCAGTGTTGGAGATGCCATGAGGCGGGACACGTGTCGGCCCATTGCCCTCTTACCTCTGAACCCATGGAATGTGACGCTAGCCGGCGTCAGTCGCTATTTGCGGAACCATCTTGTGCTGCAGTTCCTGGACTAGAGACTGAACCGCAAATCTGCAACATCACAATCAATGACTTTCCTGTTAAAGCATTAATGGACTCAGGAA
This sequence comes from Lithobates pipiens, assembly GCF_037356315.1. Taxonomy (NCBI): domain Eukaryota; kingdom Metazoa; phylum Chordata; class Amphibia; order Anura; family Ranidae; genus Lithobates; species Lithobates pipiens. The sequence goes on along the minus strand of NW_027507791.1, from coordinate 156,104,877 downwards.
GCCTTGTAACCTTGGTGCATGCTAGCCTGGTGACTGGGGACTTAGAGTCTAAAAAGCATATGAGCGTTGTGTGTATACATGGTGATACAAAAGTGTACCCTATAGTGCTGGCTAAAGTCGGGACTGAACAAGGCACAGTACAATATGAAGTGGGTGTGGTTAAAAACCTCATGCATAATGTAATATTGGGGCGCGATTTTCCTTTATTCTGGGCTCTCTGGGAAAAAAGAAAAATCCCCAAAAGGAGTGAGGATACCTCTAAGGTGGTTGCCTTGTCCACTGTGAATGATAAAAGTGTGCAGGATGAAAATGATTGTTTTCCTTTGCAGGTCCTGGCTGGGGAGGAGGAGGCTCCTCCCACTGAGCAAAATATACTAGACTTAGAGGTGTCTAGCGATAATTTTGGGACTGCACAATTACAGGACCCCACTCTCAAAAATGCGAGAGAGCAGGTTGCTGTTATGAACGGGGTACCTCAGGAACCAGATGCTGAAAAAAGATTTCCACATTTTTCGGTGACTAATGATCTTTTCTATAGAGTTAATAAGGTTAAGGATGAGATTGTGGAACAGCTTCTGGTACCTAAGCCGTACCGGCGTCAGGTGCTTGACATGGCACATAACCATGTTCTTGGGGGACACTTGGGGACTGACAAAACGCGAGAGAGGGTTCTCCAGAGGTTTTTTTGGCCGGCCATATATGATGACATTAAAAAATACTGTGAGTCGTGCCCCACATGTCAGGTTAGTGCCCCAGTGTCACATTTTCGCAGTCCTTTGGTTTCGCTCCCTATTATAGAGGTGCCTTTTGAGCGTATTGCCATGGATTTAGTGGGTCCCATTGTAAAGTCAGCTAGAGGACACCAGTATATTTTGGTAGTCCTGGATTATGCGACCCGCTATCCTGAGGCTGTACCCTTAAGAAACACTGCATCTAAAACAATTGCACGTGAGTTGTTTTATATGTTCTCTAGGACTGGGATCCCCAAAGAAATCCTAACTGACCAAGGTACGCCATTTATGTCGAAAGTAATGAAGGAATTATGCAGACTATTTAAAATCTCACACATCCATACCTCTGTGTACCACCCCCAGACGGACGGATTGGTGGAGAGATTTAATAAAACTTTGAAACATATGTTGAAGAAAGTGGTGGCAAAAGATGGTCGTGACTGGGATCATTTATTACCCTACCTCATGTTTGCTATTAGGGAGGTGCCCCAAGCGTCCACAGGGTTCTCACCATTCGAGTTGGTCTATGGTCATCACCCTAGGGGTCTACTAGACATTGCAAAAGAGACATGGGAGAATGAGTCCACCCCATACAAGAGTGTTATTGAGCATGTAGCACAAATGCAGGACCGTATAGCCACTGTAATGCCCCTGGTAAGGGAACACCTCCAGAGGGCTCAAGAGGCCCAAAGTAGAATTTACAACCGGTCCGCAAGAATCAGGACATTCAACCCAGGCGATAGGGTCCTTATACTAGTCCCCACTGTTGAGAGTAAATTCTTGGCGAAGTGGCAAGGTCCCTATGAAATTGTTGAAAAGGTCAGTGAGGTGAACTACAAGGTGCACCAACCAGGTAGAAGGAAGCCTTTCCAAGTTTATCACATAAACTTGATCAAGCCCTGGAAAGACAGGGAATCCTTGGGGGCGACAAATACTGTTAATAATTTGTCACAACCAATCCCTCCAGTCAAGGTAGGTGATACTCTATCAGTGTCACAGAAACAGGAGGCTCAGGAATTTTTACAGAAAAACAAAAACAAGTTCTCTGACCTCCCAGGGCGTACCCACCTCATCCATCATCACATTGAAACTGAGCCTAGAAGCAGAGTAAACCTTAAGCCCTATAGGATACCGGAGGCACGTAGGGAAGCCGTATCTGCCGAGGTAAAACGTATGCTTGATCTGGGGGTAATTGAGGTGTCACAGAGTGAATGGTCCAGCCCAATTGTGCTAATCCCAAAGCCCAATGGAACTTGGAGGTTCTGTAACGATTTCAGAAAGTTGAATGAGATCTCCAAGTTCGATGCGTATCCTATGCCCAGGGTAGATGAGTTGATTGAGAAGTTGGGTAACGCCAGGTACATAACCACCCTCGATCTCACAAAGGGCTACTGGCAGATTCCACTTTCTGGTGAGGCTAAAGAGAAAACTGCATTCTCCACCCCTGATGGGCTATTCCAGTATGTAGTGATGCCATTCGGGTTACATGGAGCGCCTGCAACTTTCCAGAGGTTGATGGACTTGATTCTGCGACCACATCGTGATTACTCAGCTGCCTACCTCGATGATGTGGTCATTTTTAGCCCTGATTGGGAAAGTCACCTCTGTAAGGTACAGGCCGTGTTGGATGCCATAAGTGATGCGGGGTTGACCATAAATGCCGAGAAGTGTGCTCTAGCCCTAGAAGAGGCCAAATATCTGGGCTACATTATTGGGAGAGGGTTGATTAAGCCACAGCTAAATAAAATTGAGGCAATACAGAATTGGCCTAGACCCCTGACAAGGAAACAGGTTAGAGCTTTCCTGGGTATTACGGGGTATTACCGTAGATTTGTGCCGAACTTTGCCTCAGTTGCTGCTCCACTAACTGACTTGACAAAGGGCGGAAAGACAGCAATGGTCACGTGGACCCCAGAGGCCGAGAAGGCTTTCCAAAGCCTTAAGTCTGCCTTGTGCCAACCACCTGTCTTAGTTACCCCCGATTTCAGGCGAGAATTTCTGGTCCAGACAGATGCCTCTAACACAGGCTTAGGTGCAGTACTCTCACAAGTAGTGAATGGTGAGGAGCATCCGGTGACGTACTTGAGTAGAAAATTAACCCCGGCCGAGAAAAATTATGCCATTGTGGAGCGAGAATGTTTGGCAGTAAAGTGGGCCCTAGAATCGTTAAAGTATTACTTGCTAGGCAGGAAATTCAAGTTGGTGACAGACCATGCCCCCCTAACATGGATGAAGTTAAACAAGGAGAGAAATGCAAGAGTGACTAGATGGTTTCTCTCCCTACAAAACTTTAATTTCACTGTGGAACACAGGCCAGGGAAATTACAGACAAATGCTGACGCATTGTCAAGGGTAAGTTGTCTGTGGGGACAAAAGGCTCAGCCCTCCGGTCTGAAAAAGAGGGGGGGGATATGTAGACATGTCACTGGAGAAGTGATCGAGGGGGTGTACATCTCACCTAGGTTGCTACACAGTGTGAGATGGTAAATCCAGGATGGATCAGTTTCTCAGCAGCGATATGCTGCTGAGTTGTTATTTAATTTTGCCGGGCCTGGGTTTATATGGAATGGCAGGTAGGTTTGGTAGAGGGACCTGTCATTCCACATCCCCCGATCCAGTTCTGGGTTTGGGATCAGGTGAGCTTGGATCCTAATTAGCCTGGGAAGCTAAAGGCTCTGTAGGGTCTGCAGGTGTTTGCTCTCAGCCAGGGAATGAACAATCTGTGTGTTGAAGGAAGCTGCAAGCACTGCCACTGCTGGAGCTAAAACTCACCCTGCGATATCCAGGCGAAAGACGCTGTGTTTGTAAGTGTCAGATAGGTGAGCAGAACCTGTTAGTAAGCGCCCAGCCGGGCTAGGACTTTTATTTTTGTTGTACTTAGAAAGCACGGTGTTGCTGTATATTTTGTTTGCTGGACTGTTTGTACCACGAATAAACGCCAAGATCTGCTTTATAAATTCCAAGTCTGCTGTGAACTGTCTCCAAACACACCCTACCCCGGGAAGATCCCTTACAATATATATATATATATATATATATATATATATATATATAGTATGTATGTTCGGGGCCTTAACCACAAGCTTAAGAGGGCCTCAGGATTCCAATTTCTCAAATTGTCTAAACCACACATCATTCTCCTGCAGAAGATGTACTTAGATGGGAGTAGAGACCTCTCTCTACGCAAACCGTGGATACAAAGGGCCATGCACTCAACATATTCAACATTTGCCAGAGGGGTTTCTATTCTAATCAGTAAAAGTATCCCCTGCACGATTCATCAGGTTATATCTGACTCAGGTGGGAGATTTGTGGCGGTGGTCATGAATGTATTTCACAGGCGAATAGTGGTGGTGAATGTATATGTGCCTCCTCCTTTTCATTCGAGGGTACTGAACGACCTATTAACTAAAATTGCTGCCTATGCCCATCTTTCAATAGTATGGTTGGGGGATTTCAATGCTGTTCTTGATGCGGCTTTGGACACCTCCAACCCAGGTAGGGGGGAAAAAGCAGATCTGAATGGCTGGAAATCTGTTGCGGGATTCACGGAATTGTGGCGCTGGAAGCACCCGACCGAAAGATGCTACTTGCATGTCTCGTCAACCCACAGGTCCTCAGCCAAAATTGATTTAGCTTTTGGGAATAATTTACTTCTACCTTATGTGACAGAGATTTTGTACCTGGCGGGAGGCCTAACTGACCATAACCCCCTTGCGGTTACCCTGGCGTTAGAATCAGGGGGGAGTAGGGGAGGTTGGAGACTCTCGCCTGGATGGATACAAAATGAAGGTGTCTTTACTCAAGTGGCGGATGCTATGCAGTCATACTGCTCTTCTAATGCAGATACAGCTGACCCATTGATGGTTTGGCATGCCTTTAAGGCAGTGACACGGGGAGTATATCTCAGCCATCAAAGTGGCACAGTTAAAAGATAGGGAGGAGACAGAGTTATTGATGCACCGAGAGAGACAGGAAGCGAAGGCACATGCGGACTCCCCAACGGGAGCATCGTATGAGGCCCTGATGGAGGCGAGGCGCACTTTGTCCATACACTTCACGGGTCAAACTTGTGTGGAGATGGCGAAGGGGGCCCAAATGGTCTTCGCAGAGGGAGGTAAGAATGGGAAACTCTTGGCAATACTGGTGGCGGAACATCACCCCCTCACCTGCATTCCAGTTATTAGAGAACAGCAGGGTGACTTGATAACCGAGCCTGGGCGTATTATGCAGCAGTTAAATACTACTCTCATCTATACCCCGCTATCCCTTCTTATGACCCTAGAGCACTGGACTCCCTGCTGGAGAACCTTCCAATACCAAAACTATCAGAAAATGATAGGAGCATACTGGATGCTAAAATCACAATTAAAGAAATTCAGAAGGCAATATTCACGTTTCCCCCAAACAAAGCCCTAGGTCCAAACAACCTACCTGCGGATTTTTACAAAGTTAATGTGAAATGAATAGCTCCCAGAAAGAATTTGCTCCTGGAGTACTGTCATGAGCATAATACCCTTCCGAATTCCATGTTGGAGGCCTATACGGTCCTCCTATTGAAACCAGGGAAAGACCCAACAGAGTGTGTGTCTTATAGACCGATAGAGCTGCTGAATATGGACTTAAAAATCTTAACAAAAATACTGGCCCTTAGACTAGCTACTGTGCTTCCTTCTGTTGTCAACATCGATCAAACTGGCTTTATGCCGGGTAAGTCGACCGACACAAATCTGAGAAGGCTATTCACTCATGTGCAAATCCAACCTAGGTCTGGTAATTTGAGAGTAGTGGTTTCAATTGACTTTGAAAAGGCCTTCAATTCTGTGGACTGGCTATACATGTCCAAAGTATTGCAGATCATGGGGTTTGGGCCACAGTTCAGGAAATGGGTGTCCATGCTATACAAGTATCCGAAGGCGGCAATTAGAATGGAATACTCCACCTCAGATTTCTTTGAAGTGGGTGGGGGAACCCGACAGGGATGCCCTTTATCCCCTTTTCTATTTGCTCTGGCCCTGGTACCACTGGCAATCGCCCTACGCTCTTCCAGTGATATTAGATCCATTAGAGTAGGTACAATAAATGAGTCGTTAGCGCTCTACGCAGATGATATGCTGCTTTTCCTTAATGACCCAAATTACTTTGCCACCTTTTCAAGGTTGAAGGTAAATTGGGGTAAATCTTCTATTTTACCAATAGATGTGAAGGCCAAGGAAGGGGCGGATCCCAGTTTACCGCTGCAATGGGTAGAGCCCATAAAATACCTGGGTATTCAGGTCACAGCATACGTTCAGGGCTACATGTCCCTAAACCTACTCCCCTTAATACAGTTACTTAAAAAGAAAGTATAGACCTGGACTAAACTGCCGTTGTTGAATGATCAGCATACTAAAAATGAAATTCCTCCCTGTTATTTTATACTTCCTCAGGCATGCACCTGTCTGGGTCCCAAAGTCATACTTTTGGAAACTTGATAGCATTATTTCATCCTATATCTGGGCCCCTAGGTCTCCGAGGGTAGGTCCCAGAGTGCTGCAAGAACCCAGGGATCAGGGAAGATTGGCACTCCCCGACTGGCATAAATATTAGATGGCTAATGGCTGAGGACAGGGATGCAGCAACGGTGCTGGAGGCAGCTCATTTAGGTCCTTATGATAGTCTTAGATTTGCCTTGTTCAGAGGTCTTAGATCGGATCTGCCATTGACAACGACAATGAAAGCCACTATCAGGTGTGGGGCATAGCTGTGCAATTGGCGTGTCAAGGTGTGTCACCATCTTTCTGTCAGACCTAGTTCCTCGAAAACCCCCATCGTGTGTACGCGGCATTGGAGTTTGTTTGTTGGGGCTAGTGGAAGAAGTGCTGCGAACGATGCTGAATGTCTTGCTCTTCTATGGTAGGAAAGCCATTCTGCTGAACTGGATGTTAGGATGTCTCTGTTAGTTAGATAAGTGGCCATGCGGCCTAGAATGGATGCATCCAGTTGATGCGTCCAATGTTTGTATGCCATGTTTAAAATCAATAAACAGAATTTGCAAAAAAAATAAATATAATGGCTCTAAGACTCCATTCACCTTAAAGCGGGAGTCCGCCGGGAGTCCGCCGTTTTTTTTTTAAAAAGCCAGCAGCTACAAATACTGCAGCTGCTGACTTTTAAAATAATGACACTTACCCGCCCAGCGTGCCCGCGATGTCGGCACCTGAAGCCGATCTCTCGATCGTCTCTCGGGTGCTGCCGCCGCCATCTTGGGTATGGGAATCAGGAAGTGGAGCCTTTCGGCTTCATTTCCCGGTTCCCTACTGCGCATGCGCGAGTCGCGCTGCGCAATAAGGATGGTCCCCGCTGTCTCTGGGATCCGTGTGTTTCCCAGCAGGCAGCGGGGGACCTTCAGAAAAGGGCGTAGATTCTGTGGAAAGGGGCGAACCTTCTGCAGAATCTACGCCGGAAGTGGGTGTAGATACCTGTACTGTACAGGTACCTGCACCCCCTCCCCCCTGAAAGGTGCTAATTGTGGCGCCGGAGGGGGGGAGGGTTCCAATGAGCGGAAGGTCCACTTTAGGGTGGACCTCCGCTTTAACTGCGGCCTGTGGGGAAGACTATACACTCCTGATCCATTGCAGAATAGTGATGAACGAACTTCCGACCGTGAACGCGGCCGATAGTTCGCAAACCGTAATGTTCGCGGCGGGCCCCATTGACTTCAATGGGAGGTGAACTTTACAAACCTACAGGTCATATTTGAAGCCACAAAATAATTACTGGCTGTGCACACATAGCCCCACCACATGGCCAATGACATAAAACATGTATGAGGTGAATCTGGGATCGACAACTACAAGCATTCTTTTTTTTATATGTGAAATTGTGACAATTCAGGACTGTGGAGCGCATGAAGGCAATGGAGGAGAGGGAAGGTCAGGGTAGGCAAAGAAGAGGGTGCAGGAAATGATCACCAGCACCGTGATATAGAGCACTGACACCTGCATCGTGATAGAGTCATCTGACACCAGCACCGTGATAGAGAGCACTGACATCAGTAGCGTGACATACAGCAATGACACCTGCACCGTGATAGAGTGATCTGACACCAGCACCATGATAGAGAGCACTGACATCAGCAGCGTGACATACAGCAATGACACCTGCACCGTGATAGAGTGATCTGACACCAGCACCGTGATAGAGAGCACTGACATCAGCAGCGTGACATACAGCAATGACACCTGCACCGTGATAGAGTGATCTGACACCAGCACCGTGATAGAGAGCACTGACATCAGCAGCGTGACATACAGCAATGACACCTGCACCGTGATAGAGTGATCTGACACCAGCACCGTGATAGAGAGCACTGACGTCAGCAGCGTGACATAAAGCACTGACACCAGCACCGTGATATACAGCACTGACACCAGCACCGTGATATACAGCACTGACACCTGCACCGTAAGCAGCCCCAGGAGGAAGTCAGCATAGCACAGAGATGGTGGGAGCCCCTCATAATGAGCATAGCACAGGGATGGTGGGAGCCCCTCATAATATGCACAGCAGAGGTACAGCCCCAGGAGTAAGTCAGCATAGCACAGGGATGGTGGGAGCCCCTCATAATAAGCAGCCCCAGGAGGAAGTCAGCATAGCACAGGGATGGTGGGAGCCCCTCATAATGAGCATAGCACAGGGATGGTGGGAAACCCTCATAATAAGCAGCCCCAGGAGGAAGTCAGCACAGCACAGGGATGGTGAGAGCCCCTCATAATGAGCATAGCACAGGGATGGTGGGAGCCCCTCATAATGAGCATAGCACAGGGATGGTAGGAGCCCCTCATAATATGCACAGCAGAGGTACAGACCCAGGAGGAAGTCAGCACAGCACAGGGATGGTGGGAGCCCCTCATAATGAGCATAGCACAGGGATGGTGGGAGCCCCTCATAATATGCACAGCAGAGGTACAGCCCCAGGAGGAAGTCAGCACAGCACAGGGATGGTGGGAGCCCCTCATAATAAGCAGCCCCAGGAGGAAGTCAGCACAGCACAGGGATGGTGGGAGCCCCTCATAATAAGCATCCCCAGGAGAAATATGACACCGCTCAACCTTTTCAAACAGGAGGGTACGGGCATATAGTACGGTGTGCTTTTTTTGTACAAGGAAGTGAGCCAAATGAAGAAAGAAGGTCTCTGTGCTCGATTAAAAAAATTGTTTATAGACATATACATGGTCTACTGGTCACATGTGTTGAATTCCTCGAGATCCATGCCTCATTCATTTTTAGAAATGTGAGGTAGTTAACACTGTCGTGAGCTAGGCGAGTACGCTTATCGGTCACAATCCCCCCTGCTGCGTTGAACGTCCTTTCGGACAGAACACTGGATGAGGGGCAAGCCAACAGTTCGATTGCAAATTGGGCAAGCTCTGGCCAGAGGTCAAGCCTGCCCACCCAGTAGTCCAGGGGTTCATCACTCCTCAGAGCATCCACATCGGCCGTTAACCCGATGTAGTCGGACACCTGACGGTCTAGGCGTTCCCTGATGCTGGATCCGGATGACACCTGTTAATGGGTCGGTTGAAAGAATGACCTCATATCAGAAGTCACCAACACATCTTCAAACCGGCCTCTTCTTGCAGGCGCTGTTGGATTGGTACCCGCAACTCCTTCTCTGGGAGTGGGAATTGCTCCTCTGCCAGCGCACGCAAAAGCAGAATGCAGCATTTCTCGAAGCAAGGCCTGGAAGTGCTCCATTCTGACAACCCTCTGTGACGGCGGTAACATTTCCGCCATTTTGTGTTTGTACCTGGGGTCTAAGTACGTTGCCACCCAGTACTGGTCCTTGACCCTTATGCTTTTTATACGGAGGTCCCTATTAAAACACTGGAGCATGAAGGCCCCCATTTACATTAAACTGGAAGCAGTGTGGTGGCCTGGCTCCTGCTCATCATCCAGGATAATGTCGTCCTCTTCATTTTCCTCTCCCCATCCACGCACAACAACAGGGATCCCAGAAAGGTTTAAAGCATGCTCTTCTTGCTCCTCCTCATCCGCCCCGGCACCATCCTCCTCTGACTTCTCTTCAGACTCCTGTTGTTGACTTGTCTCAGATAGAGTAGCCCCCCCTGGGAATTCATCCAGCATTGCGACTTCCTCATCTTCCCGCTCCTGCTCCTCCACAGCTTTATCATTGACACGACGCAATGCACGCTCCATAAAGAAGGCATAAGGTACCATGTCACTGATGGCACCATGGCTGCGACTGACCAGTTTGGTGATCTCCTCAAATGGCCGCAGAAGTCTGCATGCGTCGTGCATGAGCAGCCACTGGCGAGGTGAAAAAAACCCCAAACCTCCCCAGAACCTGTTCTGTCGCAGAGTTCATACAGGTAGACATTAACTGCACGTTTCTGCTGGAGCAGCCTATCAAGCATATAGAAGGTTGAGTTCTATCACGTCGGGCAATCGCAAATAAGACGTCTGACCGGCAGATTGTGTCGCCGCTGAATGTCAGCAAGGCGAGCCATGGCCGTGTAAGATCTTCTGAAATGGGCCGAGATTTTCCTTGCCTGCCGCAAGATGTCCTGGACCCCAGGGTATTTGACAATGAATCGGTGCACGAACAAGTTTAAGACGTGTGCCATGCATGGCACGTGCGTAATTTTGCCCTGTTTCAATGCGCTAAGCAGATTGGCTCCATTGTCACACACCACTTTACCAACTGTCAAATTGAGCGGTGTTAGCCACTAATCTGCCTGTGAACGCAAAGCTGAAAGGAGTGCCGGACTAATGTGGCTCTTGGTTCCAGGCACAACAGACGCAGCACGGCATGGCACCGTCTCACCTGGCATGTCGAATAGGTTCTGGTGAGCTTGGTCGGCGCAGCAGAAGAGACGCTAGCAGTGGAAAAGTAGGAGTCAGCCAAGGAGGAGAAGGAGGAGGAGGAGAAGAAGAGCCAGGCCTGCATGCAATCCGTGGCGGTAAAACCAAATCTACACGGGTGCCACGGGTTACATGCTTGACGGCCATCAGAAGGTTCACCCAGTGGGAAGTAAAAGTGATATACCTTCCCTGCCCGTGTTTTCTAGACCACGTGTCTGTGGTCAGATGTATGTTGGCAGCAACACTGTGTGCCAGAGATACATTCACTTGCCGCTGAACATGACCATATAGCTCTAGGATGCCCTTCTGTGAGAAATACTTCCTTCCTGGGACCTTCCATTGTGGTGTTCCAATGGCCACAAATTTTCGAAAGGCCTCCGAGTCCACCAGTTTATATGGCAGTAGTTGGCGGGCTATCAGTTCTGACAAGCCAGCCGTCAACCATTGGGCAAGAGGGTTATCCGGTGTCATCATTTTTTTACGCTCGAACATTAGGCCCACGGAAGACTGCCTTTTTGCAGAAAAACGTGAGCTTGGCGTGATGGAAGGAGGAGCGGAGGACAATTGTGAGGAGAGAGGAGAAGGAGAAGTAGAAGATGAGGCTGGACGGTGAGAGCTTGAAGTGTGGCTTTGTGTGTTCCATTGCTCCCACTGGGCTCGGTGATGGCTGCTCATGTGCCTTCTTAAGGCGGTCGTCACTAGGTGAGTGTTGGGCTTACCGCGACTAATGCGTTGACTGCAAAGATTGCAGATGGCAACACTATTGTCAGCAGCGGACACGTTAAAAAAAGCCCACACTGCGGAGCCATGTGCCGGCGTCGTGGGAGCGCCAGATGGGACCGTACATGGTCAATGACTCGCTCCTGATACATTAGCAGTCTGCTTTGTCCCTCCTGTGCATTTTAAGTTATTCCTGCTTCTCCTCCCTATCTGATGGTCCATATCTCCCTCTGAACTCCCCTCCTCTTCCTCTCTTGTGGGCACCCACGTGACATCACTAGACACATCATCATCGACGTCACCTTCCCCACCGCTATAAGTAGAGATCTCAGAGTAGGCAGCAACACCGGGGACCAACCTCCTCCTTGGGCTGATATGGGTACTGTTGTCAGACTGCTGAGTGGCGTTGTTGCTACCTCCTCTTCCTGATCCAATGCCAAGAGTGGCTGCACATCAGAAATGTCTTGATATGGATCGGAAAATAATTCCTGTGACTCAAGCGGAGGGTATGTGGTGGTGGTGGTGTTGTTAGTGGTAGTGTCTTTAGGGGTGCACATAGCAGAGAGTGAAAAAGAGGGTGCAGATCGAGAGGATGAGGAGGGTGCAGAAGAGTAAGGCTGAGTGAGCCACTCAACCAATTTTGGTGCTTCCTTTGACGTAATCGCATGCACCTTCTGCAATTTCCCACTTTGGCTCAAGCCTGTTGCTCCTGCCCTACCCCTACCACCCCTGCGGAAGGGCCTGCTTCTTCCTCTGCCTGTCATTTTTTAAATGACCCTGTGACAAAACTCTCTAGAGATGTGCAGTATGTATGCGGAAGAAGGTATATAACACCCCGCTTCAATCTGTTGTTTTTGGGGGCCACTGGTCTATCACACCAGTTACTATACTTTTTTTTTGGATTGCGTTTGTCACTCTTTGTAGTATCGTTGCAGAACCGCTCAGCAGTCACAATGCTGCACAGTGGAAACGCACTATACTATGCTTTCTATATGTGCAAGTATTTTATACTTGTATTACACAACTATATACTGCACACCAAATAGTACACCCTTACCAGTCCTTAGAAGGACCTTTGTGGAACTCGTAGGTTGTGATTAGCAGACTGTACCTCAGTCCCTATACGGATAAAGGACTGCTGCAGAATAGGGCAGCAGTCAGCAGTAGTGCACCTCAACCCTATATATTGTGGACCTATACCAGTCCTTAACCACTTCCCGACCGCCGCACGACGATGTACGTCGACAGAATGGCACGGCAGGCATATGGGCGTACATGTACGTCCCTGCCTTCCCGCGGGTCGGGGGCCCGATCGGGCCCCCGCCCGGTGCCCGCGGCGGTCGGTATTCGTTCAGGAGCGATCCCGGACGAGGGGACGGCCATTCATTCATGGCCACCCCCTCGCGATCGCTCCCGACGAATAGAAAGTCTTCGTGACATCACTTCCTCTCCTGTAATGTAAACACAGGAGAGGAAGTGATGTAATCTCTCCTCCGTGTCGGTATTTTTCGTTTCCGACACCGAGGAGAGAGGATCGGTGAGTTGCACCAACACGACACTACACAGTAGAACATGCCAGGCACACTCACACCCCCCGATCACCCCCCAATTACCCCTGCCCCCCAGTCACAGTGACACCAATGTCATTTTTTTTTTTTTGCATTGGTGTCATTTGTGACTGTAATAACTGTTAGGGCAGTTAGGGTTAGCCCCCTTTAGTTCTAATGTACCCCCCTAACCCCCCCAATAAAGGTTTAACCCCGTGATCACCCCCCGTCGCCAGTGTCACTAAGGCTGGGTTCACATTGCAGCGGTTTATGAGAACGAATGTGATTCGCACCGCACTGCAGTGCAAATCACATCCGATCTCTGTGCGATTCGAGTTCAGCCATTCGCCGCACCCGCTGCACCCGCCGCAAATTCGCACGGGACCCTTTTTTTGGTCCGCAGCAGAATCGGATCGCATGGGTGTTCACACCATGCGATCCGAGTTTGCAGATCGCACTGCGATATGCGAACTGATCTGGGGGTGTCATTAACATTTCACTGACACCCCCAGCAGTTCGCATAGGGCAGTGTGAACTGCCGCCGGGAGGCATGCGATGCGGGAACCCGCCGCGGATTTGTGGCGTTCCCGCATCACTCCAGTGTGAACCCAGCCTAATAAGCGATCGTTTTTCTGATCGCTGTATTAGTGTCACAGGTGACGCTAGTTAGGCAGGTAGGTATTTAGGTTCGCCGCAGCTTTTTATAGCGCCAGGGACTCCCATATACTACCGCATAAAGCCCCCTGATTGCCCCCTAGTTAACCCTTTCACCAGTGATCACCATATAACTGTTACAGGTGACGCTGGTTGGTTAGTTATTTTTTTATAGTTTCAGGGCACCCGCCATTTATTACCTAATAAAGGTTTAACCCCCTGATCACCCAGCGGGTGTCATTTGTGACTGTAATAACTGTTAGGGCAGTTAGGGTTAGCCCCCTTTAGTTCTAAGGTACCCCCCTAACCCCCCCAATAAAGGTTTAACCCCGTGATCACCCCCCGTCGCCAGTGTCACTAAGGCTGGGTTCACATTGCAGCGGTTTATGAGAACGGATGTGATTCGCACCGCACTGCAGTGCAAATCACATCCGATCTCTGTGCGATTCGAGTTCAGCCATACAGATAGTATGGCTGAATTCGTGTCGCACCCGCCGCAAACTCGCACGGGACCCTTTTTTTGGTCCGCAGCAGAATCGGATCGCATGGGTGTTCACACCATGCGATCCGAGTTTGCAGATCGCACTGCGATATGCGAACTGATCTGGGGGTGTCATTAACATTTCACTGACCCTCCCAGCAGTTCGCATAGGGCAGTGTGAACTGCCGCCGGGAGGCATGTGATGCGGGAACCCGCCGCGCATTCGTGGCGTTCCCACATCGCTCCAGTGTGAACCCAGCCTAATAAGCGATCATTTTTCTGATCGCTGTATTAGTGTCACAGGTGACGCTAGTTAGGCAGGTAGGTATTTAGGTTCGCCGCAGCTTTTTATAGCGCCAGGGACCCCCATATACTACCGCATAAAGCCCCCTGATTGCCCCCTAGTTAACCCTTTCACCAGTGATCACCATATAACTGTTACAGGTGACGCTGGTTGGTTAGTTATTTTTTTATAGTTTCAGGGCACCCGCCATTTATTACCTAGTCTCACTAGTGTACCCCTAAATTTAGGGGTGTCTACTTTCCAAAATGGGGTCATTTGGGGGGGGGTTTGTGCCATCTTGGCATTTTATGGCCTTCAAAACTGTAACGCCCTTAGAAAGCCTGAAGGCGGTGCTTGGTTTTCGGGGCCCCGTACGCGGCTAGGCTCCCAAAAAGTCCCACATATGTGGTATCCCCGTACTCAGGAGAAGCAGCAGAATTTATTTTGGGGTGTCATTTCACATATGCCCATGGCATGCGTGAGCAATATATCATTTAGTGACAACTTTGTGAAAAAAAAAAAAAAAGTTTGTAATGTTCCCGCAACTTGTGGCAAAATATAAAATATTCCATGGACTCAACATGCCTCTCAGCAAATAGATTGGGGTGTCTACTTTCTAAAATGGGGTCATTTGTGGGGGTTTTGTGCCATCTTGGCATTTTATGGCCTTCAAAACTGTAATAGGTAGTGAGAAGTGAAATCAAAAATTTACGCCCTTAGAAAGCCTGAAGGCGGTGCTTGGTTTTCGGGGCCCCGTACGCGGCTAGGCTCCCAAAAAGTCCCACATATGTGGTATCCCCGTACTCAGGAGAAGCAGCAGAATTTATTTTGGGGTGTCATTTCACATATGCCCATGGCATGCGTGAGCAATATATCATTTAGTGACAACTTTGTGTAAAAAAAATAAATAATTTTTTTTTTGTCATTATTCAATCGCTTGAGGCAAAAAAATAAAATATTCAATGGGCTCAACATGCCACTTATCAATTTCCTTAGGGGGTCTACTTTCCAAAATGGGGTCATTTGGGGGGGTTTTGTACTGCCCTGCCATTTTAGCATCTCAAGAAATGAGATAGGCAGTCGTAAACTAAAAGCTGCGTAAATTCAAGAAAACGTACCTTAGTTTGTAGATGTGACAACTTTTGCGCAAACCAATAAATATACAATTATTGACTTTTTTTTTACCAAAGACATGTGGCTGAATACATTTTGGCCTAAATGTATGACTAAAATTGAGTTTATTGGATTTTTCTAATAACAAAAAGTAGAAAATATCATTTTTTTTCAAAATTTGCGGTCTTTTTACGTATATATCGCAAAAAATAAAAATCGCAGAGGCAATCAAATACCATCAAAAGAAAGCTCTATTTGTGGGAAGAAAAGGACGCAAATTTTGTTTGGGTACAACATTGCATGACCGCGCAATTACCAGTTAAAGCAGCGCAGTGCCAAATTGTAAAAAGACCTCTGGTCATTTACCAGCAAAATGGTCCGGTCTGAAAGTGGTTAAGGACTGTACCTCACTCAACCCTATATACTCTAGTACGCTATACCTTACCAGTCCTTAGAATGACCTTTGTGGAACTAGTAGGTTGTGATTAGCAGACGGTACCTCAGTCCCTATACTGATAAAGGACTGCTGCAGAATAGGGCAGCAATTAGCAGTAGTGCACCTCAACCCTATATTTTGTGGACCTATACCAGTCCTTAAGGATTAGCAGACTGTACCTCACTCAACCCTATATACTCTAGTACTCTATACCTTACCAGTCCTTTGAAGGACCTTTGTGGAACTAGTAGGTTGTGATTAGCAGACTGTACCTCAGTCCCTATACGGATAAAGGACTGCTGCAGAATAGGGCAGCAGTCAGCAGTAGTGCAACTCAACCCTATATATTGTGGACCTATACCAGTCCTTAAGGATTAGCAGACTGTACCTCACTCAACCCTATATACTCTAGTACGCTATACCTTACCAGTCCTTAGAATGACCTTTGTGGAACTAGTAGGTTGTGATTAGCAGACGGTACCTCAGTCCCTATACTGATAAAGGACTGCTGCAGAATAGGGCAGCAATCAGCAGTAGTGAACCTCAACCCTATATTTTGTGGACCTATACCAGTCCTTAAGGATTAGCAGACTGTACCTCACTCAACCCTATATACTCTAGTACGCTATACCTTACCAGTCCTTAGAATGACCTTTGTGGAACTAGTAGGTTGTGATTAGCAGACGGTACCTCAGTCCCTATACTGATAAAGGACTGCTGCAGAATAGGGCAGCAATCAGCAGTAGTGAACCTCAACCCTATATTTTGTGGACCTATACCAGTCCTTAAGGATTAGCAGACTGTACCTCACTCAACCCTATATACTCTAGTACGCTATACCTTACCAGTCCTTAGAAGGACCTTTGTGGAACTAGTAGGTTGTGATTAGCAGACTGTACCTCACTCAACCCTATATACTGTAGTACACTATACCTTACCAGTCCTTAGAAGGACCTTTGTGGAACTAGTAGGTTGTGATTAGCAGACTGTACCTCAGTCCCTATACTGATAAAGGACTGCTGCAGAATAGGGCAGCAGTCAGCAGTAGTGCACCTCAACCCTATATATTGTGGACCTATATCAGTCCTTAAGGATTAGCAGACTGTACCTCACTCAACCCTATATACTCTAGTACGCTATACCTTACCAGTCCTTAGAAGGACCTTTGTGGAACTAGTAGGTTGTGATTAGCAGACTGTACCTCAGTCCCTATACTGATAAAGGACTGCTGCAGAATAGGGCAGCAGTCAGCAGTAGTGCACCTCAACCCTATATATTGTGGACCTATACCAGTCCTTAAGGATTAGCAGACTGTACCTCACTCAACCCTATATACTCTAGTACGCTATACCTTACCAGTCCTTAGAAGGACCTTTGTGGAACTAGTATGTTGTGATTAGCAGACTGTACCTCAGTCCCTATACTGATAAAGGACTGCTGCAGAATAGGGCAGCAGTCAGCAGTAGTGCACCTCAACCCTATATATTGTGGACCTATACCAGTCCTTAAGGATTAGCAGACTGTACCTCACTCAACCCTATATACTCTAGTACGCTATACCTTACCAGTCCTTAGAAGGACCTTTGTGGAACTAGTAGGTTGTGATTAGCAGACTGTACCTCACTCAACCCTATATACTGTAGTACACTATACCATACCAGTCCTTAGAAGGACCTTTGTGGAACTAGTAGATTGTGATTAGCAGATGGTACCTCAGTCCCTATACTGATAAAGGACTGCTGCAGAATAGGGCAGCAGTCAGCAGTAGTGCACCTCAACCCTATATATTGTGGACCTATACCAGTCCTTAAGGATTAGCAGACTGTACTTCACTCAACCCTATATACTCTAGTACACTATACCTTACCAGTCCTTAGAAGGACCTTTGTGGAACTAGTAGGTTGTGATTAGCAGACTGTACCTCACTCAACCCTATATACTGTAGTACACTATACCTTACCAGTCCTTAGAAGGACCTTTGTGGAACTAGTAGGTTGTGATTAGCAGACTGTACCTCAGTCCCTATACTGATAAAGGACTGCTGCAGAATAGGGAAGCAGTCAGCAGTAGTGCACCTCAACCCTATATATTGTGGACCTATACCAGTCTTTAAGGATTAGCAGACTGTACCTCACTCAACCCTATATACTCTAGTACGCTATACCTTACCAGTCCTTAGAAGGACCTTTGTGGAACTAGTAGGTTGTGATTAGCAGACTGTACCTCAGTCCCTATACTGATAAAGGACTACTGCAGCAGAACGGCAGCAGTCAAGTATAATATTCTTTCTATATTTGGAAGAAAGAATATTATACGTGTACAACCCTATTACCATACCAGTCCTGAAAAGGACCTTTGTGGACCTAATAGTAACAGCTACTGATTAAACTGACTGTCCCTCACTGCCACACACAGCTTCCTGTCTGTTCCTATTTAAACTGACAAAACACAGGCTGCTGCAACAATAACTTGAATAGCACTCAAAACTCTATCCTGTACTACTACGCCATACCAGTCCTGAAAAGGACTTTTGTGGACCTAATAGTAACAGCTAATAGTAACAGCTAATGATTAAACTGACTGTCCCTCTCTGCAACACACAGCGTCCTATCTGTCCCTCTCTCAGCACTGACAAAAGACAATCTGCTGCAACAATGACTTGAATAGCAGTGCCTCAAACCTATATCCTTAACTACAACTATACCATACCAGTCCTTAAAAGAACTTTTGTGGACCTAATAGCTAGCGATTTGGGTCACTGAAGTCTCTCCCTGCTCCACACAGCAACCTCTCCCTATAGTGACAGTAGAAAGAATGTAAAATGGCCGCCGGATCAGGTCTATTTATAAGTTAGAGGGAATGTTCAAGTGTCTATGTGCTGTAATGTCTCAATTGGCTGTCCTGTACCACATGATGGATGTGTCATCATAGGTCAAAGTTTTTTTACACAGTAAACATGTAAGTCCGCCGGGCTAACAGCGGCAATAGTCCGCCGATCGGGCGGACCGCGAACAGCCGAAATTTGCCGCGAACCAACCGCCGGGCGAAAAGACCTTTCTATCCAATGACCGACTAATGAGATACAAACAGCATATCGTAATATGGCAACATTACATAGACTATATATTTGTTGTGTGGAACAGTCCGGAGGAGATCCTCAAACAATGTTTAAAAGAAATGAATCACAATGAATTTAATCTATTCTTTACCATGTCATATGATTATTTCAAGATTAATTTCTTGGACATCTCTATTATTAAGGATAAGTCAGGAAAATTGACAAGTAGGCTATACAGGAAGGAGACTAGCGGCAATACTCTTTTACATGCCAAAAGTTTCTATCCATTTCCAAAATCTGTACCCTATAGTCAATTTCTCCAAATCAAATGCAATTGCACGACTGTGGAAGCCTTTCAATTAGAGGCGGATGCGCTCAGTAAGAGATTATTGACTAGGGGTTATATCAAGTCATGCCTGAGGATGAAAACAAAGATGCTGATTCTACGAGAATTATATTACGTTATTCTAACGAACATGAGAAAGTGAGAAAAATTCTCACAAAACATTGGTCGATACTGGGGATCCCACTCTCTAAGGCTTGGTCACCGCCAATCCTCAGATTACTTTTCAAAGAGCGGGCTCCATTGGAGGCTTGCTCACTCAAAGCGAATATAAGGGAAACCAGCGGCAGTTACTGGGGCACTTACCCATGTGGGTCTTTCTTGTTTTGCAAGGTGATTGGCCAGAGAACTTCCTTTGTGCTACCTTTTGGGGAGCAGTTTCATATGTAACATTTTTCTAGCTGTAAAACTAAAGGATGTATTTATTTGCTTCTATGTGAGTGTGGAGCTTTGTACGTTGGAAAGACCAAGAAGGAACTAGGACAACGTGTTAGTAAACATCTTTTTAACATGAGGATTTGCAATATATATCTTCCACTTGGAAAACATGTAGCTAAAAGACATGGTTACAAAATGCCATTGGTGAACTTCACAGTACTGGATCGAATATATATACCATTAAGAGGGGGGGATTGGAACAAAGTAGTATTACCACGCGAAATGTGCTGGATTAAGCGCTTGGATGCTACCACCCCTCCAGGTTTAAATGAGACGGAAAGTTTTAGGCTCTTCCTTGAGGGCTTTAGTGCGGGTAAAACAGATTAAGTCAGGATGTCCACAAGACAGTTAGGTCTCTTCTTTTGCCTATGAGTTATATAGTCCATTTTGTCCTGCTGGTTTTTACTTTGGGCGTTTTTGTTCTTCTCTCCAGTTGTTTTTTCCTGTTGGGGCTCTCACCCTTCCTTTTTTGTTTGGGATTATCTTGGGTGGGAATCATCTTGAATAAAAGTATGGGGTTTTTTGGTTTGGTTTTTGTAACTATTATTTTTCCTTTACATGTGTTCCAATGTTCCCAGGCTGAGCTCGACAGCAGGGTTGATCTACTATATGTAATTTGGAATGACTGACAGTTGATGGCATTGGTGCCATCCTCTGGGTTATACACCAGAGGGTTTTATATGTGTGTCAGGGGTTTTAGTTTTCCTCGGGGGTTCAGGCACCTTATCAGATGTGCATTGCTCTGGTTTTTTGTGGTGCTATGTCCCTTTACCCACATATGTGGGGTCTCTCTCCTCTGGTGAGTATGTGTGGTGGGTATCCCCTAGACTGCTGACCAATCAGGCTTGAATGTCTGTTTAATATGCCTAGGCTGGTTCCAGCATTGATTTCACATCACATACTGGGATGGCTCTGTGCTGATTTTGTCAATCTGGCTTTGACATACGTTGTAGGGAAGGGTTTGGCCACCTTGGGACCGTGACATGTTTGTGTCATGGCCCCCTCCCCTCACTCCTTTGTTGCACCGCAGTGGTCGGCCCTTCACCACGTAGCCATTACATTGGGGCGATGGTTGCCATGTATTGTTGACGAGTGGCGGCATCGTCTCCTTGGTGACGGCGCCGTTCTCATCTCCAGTGGGGTAGCTCCAGTATTTGTGAGGTCACTTCTGGGATCCAGTCTGCTGTGCCATCATCGTGTGTTGTGGATGAGCGGCGGCATTGTCTCCTTGGTGACGGCACCGGTATCTCATCTTTGGTGGGGTGGCGTCAGATTTGTGAGGTCACTTCCGGTTCCCAGGTACATAGTTAGTAAAGTTGAATAAAGACACCAGTCCATCCAGTTCAACCTGAGTGAATGTCCACAACCGTCCCCATCCATGTACACTGCACACCCACATCAGTCCCCATCCCCAAGGGGCCCACCATCCAAGGTCCCTATTCATATACTAGGGCCAATTTTGGACAGAAGCCAATTAACCTACCTGCATGTCTTTGGAGTGTGGGAGGAAATTGGAGTACCCGGAGGAAACCCACGCAGGCACAGGGAGAACATGCAAACTCCAGGCAGGTAGTGTCGTGGTTGGGATTCGAACCAGCGATCCTTTTTACTGATAGTTGAGAGTGCTAACCACTACACCACTGTGTTTGTTGAACTAGAGCTCTTGAGCAGTGTGGATTTTCTTTATTGGAGCATCCCCTGTTTGTGCTCTATGTAAGTCATTCCTACGTAGCACCCTTATATTGGTCCTAATTTGACTGATTCATTATTATTATTTTTTATATTAAGGATATGCTCAAATATCTTGACTTATCCTTATATTTATATTTCTTCTATTTTTTCAATTTTCTGATATAGGCCCCTTGCTATTCTCTCTTCCCGCAAGGTTTGTATGGGGGTTTGAAAGCATAAAGGGTGGAGCCACTGATAAGTGTACGTCCTTGTTGAGTTTTTTACTCTTGAGCCCCTTTATGCGGTGGAGGTCTAAAATCATTATTTTTAATGGAGTGCCTGGAGTGGAGAAGGGTCCCTTTTCAGAATCAATGGGTGGACATGTAAGTGTTTTTTTGGATGTTATGGATTTATTAAACGGTACACTGTATTGAATAAGCCTGCATTTTTTGCATTGATTTTGTACTTTGTATTTTCAGAAAGTGGCTTTTTGTCCCTGATGAAGAATTTATATGCACTAATTCAAAACGCACCAGAACTCTCAACTACCTATTGCTTGGAACCATGTTATATTTAGGTTTCTTGGTTGAAATGTAGTAGAACTTTTCTACTTTGTGATGCCACACCTATATGAATGTATATATTCTATTCTATTTTTTATGATTTGGGTATGAACTCCATGATTACTATTTTTTTTTAATTTGTATTAATAAATAATATAATTGTTTTATACATAATTCCTTTTTTATTGTTTATTGCCTTAAAAATCCCAATATTGAAGGTATTCTATTGTTGTATATATTAAGGGATGATGGAAATCACATGCCGCTCCACACAAGCCTAATTAATTTCTGATTAAATGCATGGTATACACACAGACAAAAATCTATTCTGGAGAAGGGGGAAACCTCCTTGCTAAAATGTGTTTCCTGCACAAATCCCACATCCGTATTCATATGCTTCAAGTCACTGAGTAGCAGCCTTTGCTTTTTCGGGACATTAAGTCCTTTAGCATTTAGCGAGGTCACACATAGGCCATCCATATTCCCTGGGGTCAAAACAAAGAAGAAAAAAAAAAGAAGGGAAACAAACCCCCCCTCCCCCTCAAAGAACCAGCACCTATGAACTCTAAGGTTCACGTGGGTGCAAAATGGGGAAATGGACCTGAAAATAGCAAGAGCACCCAGCTCTCAGCCATAATCCTCCCGTTATTTCTGTATATATTTAATTTCGATTGCAGCAAAATCTCACTAGTATCCCTTCTATGACGTATGTCTATTCTCCCCACCCCCCTCCCCCCAGTCAGCGGGAATGGAGGGGAGAAAAGAAAAGGGACCAAGAGGGGGGCCTCCTCCCAACATCATCCCGCCAGCCCATCCCTCCCTCTCCTCTGTAAATTCCCTCCTCCCCATAGGTTATACCATTCAATAAACATTAGCTAATAACAGCAGCGTAACAATTTCACTCCTTTCTATATATGTAAAATGAAATCAATTGCCCAGGGGAGTATGGGATAATACATCCTTTAATACATCCTAGACACAAACCAATTATCTATGATCAAAAAAATTAAGTAGAAAGTAGAGATGATCAAGGGGCCGGGCCTCGTATAAGGAGGTGTCATCCCAGACCATCTCACTTGCACCCCTATAAATTCAATCCTACCGAGTTAGTAATTCCTCTATAGGATTTAAGGCATTGTCCAAGCCCCTGACCCCTTCAACCTATAGACACGCTCAACCGTGATTTCACTTTCCACTATTCCCCCTCCCCCTCTCTAGTGTATTATCCTCCCCCCCCCCCCCCCCAAGAGAAAAAAAAAAGTTGTCTCTTTATCTTTTTGTCTATATCCCTCCGTGCAATATAAAAAACATATAATGCCTTTAATCATGAAAATTATTAGTGTAAAATAAACCTATTCCTTCACCCCCCCATCCCCCTTATATATCATATTTCCTTTCTGTTCCCCTTTGTTCAATTTATTTCATATGTGCATTTATATAAAAACATGCAAAAGACCCAGAAAGATGTCAAGAGACACTATAAGCAGACCAGACCTCAAAGTGGGGGACAAGGTCTGGCTCTCCTCCATCAACCTTCGGTTGCCATGTCCTTCTAGGAAACTGGGGCTGAAGTTTGTTGGCCCCGTTTGAAATCAAGAGGGTAATCAACCCTGTGGCCTTCAAACTTGCCCTGCCGGTGTCCTACAAAATACACCCCTTGTTCCACATTTGTTGCTCAAGCCAGCTGAGGCTGCTTTCCATTAAAGTCAATGGATGCTTTCACACTGGGGCGGTGCACTGACGGGGCAGTGAAAAAAATCCTGTAAGCAGCATCTTTGGCGCATGTTTGGAGAGCTAAAAAAAGAAACTCAAAAACGCCCCTCTCATACTTCCGGTTCCAGCGCTGCATGAGCTAGCTGCGCCTCTGCCTAGCTCCCACTCCAGAGCCCCACAATTCAGCATCAATCACCTGCCTTAGCGGCCCCAGCACCCTATATTCGGCTCCGGGCGTCTCCTAACGATCCCCCCGCTTGTCATGGATCGTTTCATTGAAAAAACGGGAGCCCGCTCGTACGCGGCCGCGGCACACCTCCGGAACGGCCGCAAATCGAGCCCCCGGCTTCAGCCTACTCCGCGCCAGCTCCTCAGGCCTCTTCAGCGGAGAACCCAGATGCGGCTATGGAGGTAAGCGGGGGTCGCCTCCCCTGCATCTCCAGCTCTCACTGGACCAGCCCAACTCCGTGGGCACACTACAATACCCCCTCAAACCCTGACTGGGGAAGCTCCACCGCCATCCCAAGGGGATGATGGTCACACTAGCTGCATTGCACAAGCAGTGGCAGCCCTACTATCCCCCATGATTACAGCATCAGTGGAGAAAGCCATACATGCTGGGATGAAACAAATCAAAGCCCAACTCACAGAGCATACTCCTAGGCTGAATGAACTAGAACACCGCGTCTCTGAGGTGGAAGATGATCTATATCAATCCCAAGCTGCAGAACAGTCTCAGGAGAAAACGATTCAATATGTCATCCAAAAATTAGATGATTTGGAGAACAGATCCAGACGCTCCATTCTGCGATTCGTCGGTGTCCCCGAGACGCTCCCCACAGCCAATCTGCACGACTTCTGTGCCAAACCCGTACCAGAAGCCATGGGCCTCACGGGACCCTTTACGGTGGAACGGGCCCACCGCATGGGATCATTCAATGCGGACCGCAAGTCCCCCCGCCCCATCATTGCCAAATATCTAAATTATGCAGACAAAGCCCTTATTTTTCAAACATTCCGGCAATCTCGATCCCTACAGATTGATGGTGTCAAGATTCTAATCTTTGCGGATTATTCTATTGAAGTATCCAAAAAACGCAAAGCTTTCCAACCGATTTGCTCGGAACTATTTAAACTGCAAATTAAGTTCTCTTTGGCATTTCCTGCTATACTTCATCTTAAATCCCCAAAAGGGGAACAACTTTCATTCCAGGACCCCTCAGAAGCAGAAGCATTCCTGCAATCTCTCCGATCGGATTTGTCCCCAGCCACGCCCTTCAAATCTGCCTCCACCGTCCGATCTCTGGACCAGAGGAGCCCCAGGAAGGTCTCCCCCAAACGCTTTCGAGCCTTGGCTCCGGACCACCGCCACCGCAACTTTCCGTGCTGAAGTCTCCTCTGCCACCTTATACATGTCTTTCATACTTCCTCCTTCCCCTCAGGTCGCAAGGCAAGTTTTGATGTAGTGGTTGCCCACTACTTCTGTACCTTCTGATATCTACCACTCTCCCCCCCTCCTACCCATTATCCGAACCATTACCTCGTAGTACTGGGAGCTACTTCTTGCCGACCACGGAGGATCTGGGACTCCTGACGCAGTATGCCTTCGGCCTACGCCCTACTCCTATCCGATTACTCGAGTCCACGGACCAGTTTTCAGGTTACCATTTACTGCGTATTTTCTTTTTTCCACTATGCTCTATGTTGTTGTTTATTTCTCTTAATGACATGTCTTGCCTTACATTTGTTTCTAGTATTATGACAGGTCTTTGCATGACTCCACTGTGTACTGAACCCTCACACTCCATTTGGCCGTGACACATGTTTTTCTCTGGCGTATCTCTCAGGCGTCCTCGGGACAGCCCGCTATTAATTCTCTCCCCCATGGGGCTCTGCTCGAGGAGCTCCCCCCTACACAGTGAACTCATGCGGAAAAAAAAAAAGTGCATGCGTTTGTTTATTTGTTTGGTTATTCTTCTTTTGTTACCATTCACCCCCCCTGCCCCCCCCTCCTCATGCCCCTCCTTCTCCCTCCCCCCCTGCCAACATGGGTTCACCCCCCTTTTGTTTAAGATCCCTGGACAAGGCTCCTTATACCGTATCTCCATCGAGATAAGCCTATGTCGCCTCACCTTCCATGCCCTTTCACGCCACACATCTTGCTACCCACATCCACAGCCTCCCTCACTCTTAGAGTAGTCTCCTGGAATGTGAAGGGCCTCTGCTCTCCCCAAAAGAGAGTGAAGATCCTTTGACACCTTAAACGACTTAAGGCAGATATTGCCCTGCTACAGGAGACCCACCTACAAGCCCCCGATTGCACGCGCATGCAAAAATTGTGGGTGGGAACGGTGCACGGAGCTGAATCAGTGGGTCAGAAGGCTGGTGTACTACTTCTGATCCATAAGAATCTTCCCTGCACGGTTCTCTCCACCCTCTCAGATAGTAAGGGACGCTTTTTCACAGCAAAGGTGCTGATAGGCTCTAAAGAACTATTGATCTCTAACATATATGCCCCTAATAATCCCACTAAACAATTTTATAGCGAGCTCTCGACCTGGTTACTCAATTTCACTCACCTGCCTCACTTAATAGGGGGAGATTTCAATGACGTTATGCACCCCTCGATGGATAGGTCCTCCCCAAAAAACCACTCACCAGGCGCTAATACACCGAACCCTACTATATTTGCCTCCACCATGGACTCCTTACATATGACAGACCTATGGCGTCTCTCTCACCCTGTAGACAGAGACTTCACATTTTACTCGAATCCCCATAGATCCCTGGCCAGACTTGACCACTTCTTTGATGTCGCTCGGACGACATCATTCACATGGTTTCGGACTCAGAAATTCACAATATAGCGATTTCAGACCATTCTCCGGTAGGGATCTCCTTAGACAGACTGGACCTCCCTCCCCACTCCAATCTTTGGCGCTTCCCATCCTTCCTTGATAATAATACAGATTTCATCACGTACATGGAACAGGCATGGGCAGAGTATTCCTCCACAAATGCCCTCCATGCGGTAGACCCTAATCTATTTTGGGATGCCAGGAAAGCACACCTTAGGGGACGCATTATTTCCTACCCTACATCCTTCAAACGTAATGCACTCAAACACTACAAATCAGCTAGTGACAGACTACATGCTGCCCAATGGCAGCTCTCGTCCTCCAATTCCCCTATACATCACGATGAATGGGTAGCAGCCAAGTCCACTTTTGGCAACTGGGATGACACCCTCGAACTTACTAAAAAGGCCCACTTGGATGCTACCCTCCACAAGTATGGCAATAAAGCCGGGAAACTCCTTTCCAGATTATGTAAAGGTAGCCATCACCCTACCCACATCACCTCCCTCTGTGATCACACGGTCCTTTTTGGATAAATTGTCACTTCCTACTTTATCGACGGAACAGTTAGATTCTCTCAATGCACCCATCACTCTCCCTGAAATAGAAACTACCATTCGCCACCTTCACCCACGCAAGGCACCTGGCCCCGACGGTTTCACTAGCGATTTCTACAAAAACCTTATCCACATCACGGCGCCCACACTTCACTCAGTTTACTCCAATATCTGGGCGGGGGGCCCTTATCTTCCATCCGGGAACCAAGCAGTCATTAAACTCCTTTCTAAAAAAGGCAAAGACCCACTACAGCCTGGGTCATACAGGCCTATCTCCCTACTCAACCTAGATGTGAACATCCTCTCCAAGATCGTTGCTTCGAGATTAGCCACCATTCTCCCACACCTAATCCATCCAGCCCAATCGGGATTTGTCAAAGGTCGAACGGCCACCTTAAACATTCGTAAAGTTCTACTGGCCCTCGAATCAGCCAAACAAAACCCCACTGGCACTTATGCCATCATTACCTTAGATGCGGAGAAAGCCTTCGACAACGTTAGTTTTGACTGGCTCTCCATGGCTCTCTCCAAAATGGGATTCTCAGGCCCCTTTAGTCATCTCATCGACTCAATGTACACATCCCCCACCACTAGCCTGGTCGCGGTAGGCCTTCTTTCACCAAGTTTTCCCCTACACAAAGGAACCAGACAGGGATGCCCTTTATCTCCTCTCCTCTTTAACATCGCTCTAGAACCACTCTCTAGATACCTATCCCATATAGCACCTCTGCATGGTATAAAAATAGGCGATAAGGAACTCCGCACGTCCCTATTCACAGACGATGTCCTTATCTTCACATCAAACCCTTCTGCTGACATACACACCATTAAACTTATTTTTGATGAGTTTAGGCTGTGCTCAGGGCTCCGCATAAACTATTCGAAAAGCGAGATTTTACCAATTGGCTCCCATTCTACCCCATCTTGGGCTAGCGACTCCTTATTCACTGTAGCCCCTTCCCACATCACCTACCTGGGAATCAAAATTGGGAAATTGCCATCTTCTTTATCATTTGAATTACCCCCCCCCCCCCACTTTTGACCAAGATATCTCAGGAATTGACCAACTGGATGGATCTGCCCCTTTCGCTCCTGGGAAGGTGCCACCTTGTAAAAATGGTCAGCTTTGCCAGACTTTTATACCCTATGCAAACTCTTCCACTCTTGCTCAAGCACAAAGATATTACTTCATTAAACTCCGCTATTTCCAAATTCTTATGGCACGGCAAAAGACCACGTATTGCCTACAAAAAACTGCACCTTCCCAGGGGCAATGGGGGTATCAGTTTACCTAATATACGATTGTATAATTTAGCTTGTTTACTTAGAACTAGTCTAGATTGGATCACCCACTCATCCAGGTACTCTAATTTTGCACTGGAAACCGCTATCGCTCACCCGTACTCTTTAACTGCCCTCTTACACTGCCGTTGGAAATCTGTCCCCCCCACCCCCCACCAACACAACCTTGTCTTCAGAGACACAGCGATAGCATGGAGAGAGTCTAGGAAACTGGCCAGACTTCCTCCTTATTTATCTATTCATCTGCCTATTCAGGGAAACCCCTGCTTCCTTCCAGGACTCCACTGTAAAGCTTTCTTGGACTGGTCTGTACGGGGCCTGTCCCTATTCTCCTCCCTATGCGACCCGAATACTGGCAAGCTCTTACCCTTTCGGAAGGGGATGGACTCCTTTTCCATTCCAACTTCACATTTTCTCCACTACCAACAGTGCATCAGCTTTCTCACTCAAACTTGCAAGGAAGATTCTCGTTGATTCCAACCAAGCTTCTTGGACCAGCTGATAAAGAACAAATGCTTCAAAATATCTGATGTGTACAAACCCCTCCTGCAACGATCAACGCCACCCGCCTCTTCAACCTCCATTGCAAATTGGTCCTCAGCCTTCCCGGACCCTGACCTTGTCCATAAGATCCTGCTTGGACTTCGCAAGGTACTGCGCCTGACACCTAATGAAACCTGGAGGGAAACCCAGCTTAAGATTGCCCACAGGGCCTACATTCCTTTTCTCTCTCCCAAATCTAAGCGAGACAGTGCATCCTGCCCCCACTGTCATCAATCGAAACCGCCCCTCTCTCACCGCCTATGGTCTTGCACGATTATTTCCACCTTCTGGGACCAGGTCTTGGCTTTCATTTTTGATGTCACATTACTGAAACTACCTAAGGAACCTCTGCTCCTAATCTTCGGATATTGGGACCCCCTACTGTTGCTATGGTCTACTCCTTCAGGAACTAGTCCCCTCACAGGGACCCACTCTCCGCGAGCCTCAGTGGATTGGGTTATGCTATGCCTCCTTCTGGCCCGTCGTCTCATACTCCGGCATTGGCTATCTCAACCTGGCCCTCCAGCCTCCCAACTCCACAAGGATCTTCTCTCCGTATTGTACAAAGAAATGCTTATGACAGACTTCTCCCATGTCAAACGAAAAGTGGCCTTCCTCTCCAGGTGGCAATTGTTCATCTCCTCAACCATGTCATCGTCTGATCAACGTGCATTGGATCAATTTTCCTTTACCTACAACCGGTCGTTCACCTTCTGATACTATTGTATGACCTGCTGCATAGGCCCGCTCATCTCGAAGCCCTTCTCTCCAGGATTCTTCTATATGGACGCTACTAATGAACCCCTTTCCACTACCTCTTCCTCCCTCTCCCTCTCCCTCCCCTATCCTTCCTCCCCCCCCCTTCTTCCCCCTCCCTTCATCTTTCTTAATTAACCTCTAGACCTTGCTTTATAAGTTATAATTAGGCCTTTGATTCTCTTGGAGCCGGTCTATAGCTCCCGCTCAGATTGGGTTTCAAAACAGTCACTGAGCCATCCAGTCTGGTCTTTATCGCACTTGATTATTACGGTTCTTGCTGTTATTGAACGTCTTCTGTATCTCACGGTTTCTCCAAGAATTTCTCTGGATTTGTATCTTTCCATTATTGAATGTGCCTTTATATGAGCCTCTGTATTTTCTATTTCTCAATAAAAATTATTTGAAAAAACAAACAAAAAAATGTCTCCATTGAAATGAATGGAAAGCGCCTCCAAAGCGCCTCAAAAGCATGCCACAGTTGTGGAAAGGTCTATAAATAGTCACAGGTCTGGAGTGTAGTGTTGCATGCTGGGATATCAGGAAATCCTGTTGACAGGAAGAAGAGACAATAGAATGGAGGGAGACAGAAATGAGAGCGAGAGACAGGCCAGAACAGAGGGAGAAAGACATAAAAGAACTTCTTATTTTGAGCCAAGAAAACAAAATAGCTGTCCAACACATTCCAGATTGGAAAAGGATAGTGTGTTGGGCATTGGGATTAGGAGATTAAGATTTGGGTATTGGGTAGGGGCGTGTCCGAATGAGAGCAGCGGACATTTTTACAAGGAGCTCCTGGAGCCCTAGGAGCAATCCGCCACCATCCACGCATCTATCTTTCATTTTAAGGCTACCAGCCTCCTCTGCTCGGTCCCCTGCAGGGTCCTGTGCCATAATTTTTGGGAAAATCTGCCCGCAGACACCCGAGAAGCGCTGCCTCAGGACACCCGCGGCCGCCGCCATCTTGCCACCCTGAGGCCTCCCAGAGAAACACACCACAAGGATTTTTAGAGGTAAGGGACCACCATCTGTCCCTCTCTGACACCCATCCACCCATCTGGTGTAGTCCGGAGGCCGAATCGAATCTCAGGGACATCCATGGAGGCCACGGCCTGGCCTGGCCTAGTGTGGCTTTGAATCCCCAGTGTTTCCTGAGGCTACTGTCCCACGGGAGAGCACCACGGCCGGTCAGACCCATCTTCGGAGGTGCTGATCTCCCCTTGACATCCACCTGATCACCCATCCAGGGCCCTGCCATGGCCGTAGGTGCTAACAGACACTGCCTGCCTGAACTGAGTTATCCTGGGCCCAGTGTCTCCAACTACGGCCCCTGACACACTTCTCTGGGCTCTCCATGCTCTAACACTGCTAGCCTCATATTAATACTACTGTACCCCTGCCTGCGTGTCTACTATGTGATACATATTGACTACTTATCCACCCTGTGGTGCCCAGGGACTTGAGACCCACGGCCGGCTTGGGTCGCTTCTTGGCCCATGGCCCTTGCGGTACCGCACTCAATCACTGGTCTGATAGTCATCACAAAACCTGGCAAACATACAGTGGCCATCTTGGTGCACCTCAGCTGACGCTCGTGACCTTCAACCCCATTGTACCTCGTATTAGACCCTGTCCCACCACTGGAGCCACTGACCGGATGGAGCGGTACTCCAGCAGAGGACTGAGGTGGGTTTCATCTCTATAAGTGGAGTGGATAGCAACAGCGGCACAAATCCCATAATCGTGCGAGGTGGACATCTTGCTATGCCTGAGGTCCCCCTTACCCCTCCACAGATTAGTTGCTCCCTGCATTTCAATAACAGTGACCTAACCTGAAAGACTATCCACAGAGGTCACCCTCAAAAGAGCCTTTCTGCTCCCACAGCCGCATACAGATCAGATCCTAACAGTAATATTAAGGGGGGCTGCCTTATCGCTACACTACAACAGTTTCTATTTGTCCTACCTGATTCCCCGGCACCTATCCCTGGCACTGCTTGGGGACGACAAATCTTAAATCAGACAGGTTGACCCCACACACTGGTGTGGTGGCATGGACGCCTCTTATTCTGTCGAAGTATTGACAGGATGATCTAAAATCAAGCTTCTAGGGAAAAAGGGGGTGCTTCCAGGATGAGATGCAGATCAGCAGCAATTCGTAGGAGCTCCATCAGACTAGAGAAAATTTAAAGCCCACTGCAGGAAAAAAAGAAATACCCCACAACAAACCACCACTATTTCAACTATTTTACCTGCATGCCAGTGCATGCCGTCGGGCAAGAAGGCGCCCAGTCGCCACTCACAACAACACTCTTTGACCACATATCTTCTGCATAACAAGGAGCAGAAAAAAAATCACAAAGGTGCAAGCTCTCCAAAGAATGTACAATCTCCTAAAAGCAGGTGACCCTTTACAGGAGATTGCTTCCACACAAAACAACAGCGAAAACCATGCTCAGATTACAAAGGCCGATTTAGATGCCAGCTTATCTAAGATTTATGATAAACTTGTGGATAAAATACACTACGAGCGCCAAAAAACGACATGCACACTTACATAAGAAATAGCAACCCTCGGGAGTCGCACAGACGTACTTGAAATGAAACATGATGAGCTATCACTTGCCCATAATGATCTTAGAAAAGACTTTTAACTCCTAGCTGAAAACTACTCATACTTGCAATCACAAGTGGAAGATTTGGACAATCGAAACCACAAGAACAACCTAAGGATTTGCGGTTTCCCAGAATCAGTTTCTGACCTAATGCCTGCTGTGTCTAAATTATTCCACATCCTTCTCCCAGAATCAACACTGTCTGCATTCACGTGTGACAAAATCCATAGGGCCTTGTGTCCTAAACCACCACCAGACAAGCCCCCACGGGACATCATTCTGTGTATGAAAGATTTCATCACAAAGGAGAGCATTTTACGAGCTTCTAGAAACATGCACAACATCGAACTAGATGGCACTAAAATCCAAATATTTCCTGACATTTCCTAGGATACCCTAGAAAGAAGACGCAAAATGAAGGAAATAAAACTCTGTGTTACAATCAGCTCACATAAGCTACAGATGGGGATTCCCATTCAAATTAACAGTACCCCACAATGGCACTATTTAATCTTTAATGTCTCAGAAGGTAAAGATCTCCTGGTAAAGCTGGGACTTTTGGACTCGGTTGCAGAAGCAAGACCTACTACTCCCCGTACTTCACCTATTTGGGCTAACCCCAGCAACATGTCGGGACCAAAGAAGATGGCGACAATCTTTCAGAAATATGGATGCCTGAATAATTTGTCTCATTCCCTCGGTGATATTATTTTCCTGTCTTTTAAAGGACAACATCAAAGATAAGATAGTAACTAAAACGAGACAAAGAGCAAAGATTTCCACTTATTCTATATAGTAAAAAAAAAAAGAGTTATTAATAGTTTGAGTCGTTGCAAGTTATTACAGCAACTCAAAGTAAACAGTTGATATACCCCTTGGAGGGTCACTCGTTGGTATTCTATATTGCCTTTTACATTAAGGCCGCGTACACACGCGGGGACTGTTCGCTCAACTTTGTCCGCTGAACAGTGTTTCAGCGGACAGTCCGCTCGTGTGTGGGCTTTCAGCGGACAGTTTCAGCGAACAGTCTGCTGAACAAAGTTTTTCGGACAGTCCCCGCATGTGTAGGCTTGTTCGTCAAACTAAGTTCCGCGCATGCTCAGAAAGAATTTATACGCCGAAGGTTGCATTGCAGTGTATAGGACGTCGTTTTCTAGTCCCGTCGTACGTGCCGTTCACGTAATTGCGCACGGTTTCAGCGGACTGTTCGTTCGTCGTGTGTGGCCAAGTCCGTCCATGCTAATTTTGAGCGGACTGTCCGCTGAAACTGTTTGACGAACAAAGTTGAGCGAACAGTCCCTGCGTGTGTACGCGGCCTGAGTTATATATTTTATTTTTCAGTTTTTTCATGCCTGATATACTGCATGCACATACTTTTTCAGTCTTATAGAATCTTCACTGAGGCTGATCTGCTCCATCTCGGTTAGTTTGTCCCCCTACTCACAATGGGTTCCCAAAATATGGCTCAGCTCATAGCGTTTTTTACACATCTGATCATGTTATCTGTTATGTTAACAGATAGGGCTCCCTATGTGAGTTTTGGAGAATTTTGTCCACACCAAAATCTTTTTTTGGTCTAGTGGTGCTTCACACCCTGACTCCCTACTTTATAGTAATTTTTGTTACACGTTATCTTATATAAGAAGGTCAACCATAGTAAATCTACAGTTAAGTCTGACATATTTAACAATGTTGTACACAAGTGAAAAATGACACTATATCATAGTAAGGAATAGTCTGATCTATTTCACAGGTCCTATGAAAATCCCAATGCTGATGAGGACAATAGTAATTTTGTATCTTTTCACATGGATGCTGTGCCCTGGGCCTCATGAGCGTTATCTATCACCCTACAACTACTACAATTATCCATCATCTATCCAGAGGGACTTAGGGTGATATCTAACAATGCCCAGGGCATTAACTCTCCTCAAAAGAGGAAAAAAGCTTTCAGTCACTACAAGAGATTGTTCTGTTGTAGGAAACCCATTTTGCAACAGATAAACATCCTACATTTTTTGGCAAAGGTTATAGTCAATTCTATTGCACAACGTATAACACTAAATCCAGGGGCACAGCAATCTTTGTAAGGAACTCAGTGGTATTTGAAACACAAAGTGTTTTTAAAGACCCAGATAGTCGATATCTGATCTAAAAGGTTCAATAAAAGGATGCTCGGTCACCATTGCTTCAGTATATGCCCCTAATGATGCACATACAACTTTTTTTCTAAATTCTTTGAAACCCTAGACAGATTTCATTCCACACACTTAATAGTAGGGGGTGATTTTAACCTATAACAACAATGTCTGGGGAATGCCCAGGAAAAAACCAAAGCCTACTTACCACCAGCTCACAGACAACCAAATTAACCTGTCTAACAGTATGCATTAAAAACAGGGGTTTTACTCCGCACGCATTTGCAAATGCATGCGTGAGCCACAGAGCCACGTCAAGACACCCTGGTATCTGTGGTCCTAACACTAAAATATAAGTGTCCCCGCAGTGGAGGCACATGCATTCTGATGGATAGATGAGAGCAGGTGGGCTGAAGGGGAGCCATCCCTCCTTAAAGGTACAGGAGCACACCAAACACACAACGAGAGCACAATGGCAACAAAGGTGTTGGTGCACTGCTGGACCAATACAAACACTCACGTGATAACAAAAACTTGCCACCGCCCTCATCTATAGCTGGCTATCGCAGTAAGCGGCATTGGAAGGCTAAAAACAGTTAACAACAATGTCTGGGGAATGCCCAGGAAAAAAACAAACATTACTTACCACCAGCTCGCAGACAACCAAATTAACCTGTCTAACAGTATGCGTTAAAAATAGGGGTTTAGTCCGCGTGCATTTGCAAACGCATGCAGGATTTTAACCTGGCTGCACATACAGCACTAGATAGAAGTAGAGTAGTTCCATCCTAAATCACTAAACCAATCTTTGTACAACCACCAACTAGTAGATACGTGGAGAGCTCACAATGTAGGTATCAAAGCCTACACATTCTACTCTCACCCACATGATAGCTATGCACGGCTGGATTATATTTTTTTGTACCCCAATCTTATTAGCCAATTCCTCAAAAGCAGAGATTCACTCATGTCCCTGGTCAGGCCACCATATAGTCTCCTTCAACACCTCACACATAGGCCTAGCATCCACTATGCATAAATGGCGAATAAATGATTCCCTGTTAACTGACCCAACAATCTCTCAAGAAATTTGATCTCACCTTGAGCAATACTTTGCACTTAACATAGCACCAGACATGCCACCTACAACTTTATGGATGGCACATAAGGCAGTCATGAGAGGCCATTTGATTAATATTTCCTCAACTAAAAACAAATCTAAACTCGCTGATATAAGATCTCTTACAAGAGATTTAGATCTCTTATATCACAGGAACAACCAAAACCCCTCCAGCGATCTTTTTAAACAATTCCAAGAAAAATGCACAGCCTTAGATTCATTACTTACATCAGATACAGAAAAAGCCCTTAGGTGGTCTAAAGCCAGATTTTTGCTTAATAGCAATTCATACTCTACCAGGTTTGCCAGAAAACAAAATCAAACAACAAACCCCCCCCCCCCCCCCCCCACACCTATAAATTAAGGAATTCATCAGGCAACTTAGTATCCCATTCCAAAGAAGTTATGAACATATTTTTAGACTTCTATAAAAAGCTTCTCTCTACTCCCCAGTACTCACCTAAACAATCTTCCCTGAACTGGCTTAAAGAACAGCACGGAGCAAGACCGAAGGGTAGGCGGAGTAAAGTCATGACAGAGGGGCTGGGCAAGGATTGGCCAGTTCAGTTTTAGGGGGGCGGGGCTTGAGCGTGGAGGAGAGCGCGCTCCACGCCCCAGCGTCAGTCGGCAAGAGAGAAGATTCACGGAAGGATGGCGTCCTCGTTGGGAGATCTCGTCCTGCAGCTGCGGGCTGCAGCCGCGGCGAACGGGGAATGCTGGCTCCGGGAGCAGGTGGAGGAGGTACTCGGGGGCCGAACTGACAATTCCGGGGCGGCGGCGGATGGAGTGGTCCGGGCGCGGCGCTCCCGCCCGCCGGCACGCTTCTCCCCGGACCCGCTCCGGGCTCCTACCACCCGCCTTGCCATCACCGCTAGCTCCGCCCACCACAAACCGCCCGCGAAACGGCCGGCCGTTGGGGCAGAGGAGGCCTCTGGGCGCAGGGGGGGCGATGGAGGATCCGCTGTGAGGCCGTCCGCCAGATCGGCGGTGGCCTAAGGACATGTGACTAGGCCCAGGAAGCTAGATTCGGGCCCTGCTCCTGTCGCGGCCGCGGCGGGGGCGGGGGCCCGCTTGCAGACTGTGTCGGCCCGTGTGCCTGGGCGCAGGAGGACCTTAAAGATGGCGGCCGAGCCTACAGAGGGGCGGGGGGTGGCACACAGCCCACCCTCTGCGACACCAGCGTACCGTTACAAGGGCCGGGGAAAGGCAGCGCGGAAGTCGGCCATGGGGCGGAACAGAGGACGGCCCAGGAGCAGCCCAACGCGGACGGATCGCATGTCGCCAGTGGAGGGGTAGGAGAGCCCTGTCCGGTCGGAAGGGGAATTGTCATCATCGGATGATGAAGGACCGAGAGGCGTTCCGTCGGCGGTCGGGAGTGGATCGGCGGCTGGAGGCGAGTCTTCCAGGCGGCCCGGTAAGTCAAGTTTTCTTCTGAGTTCTTGGGGGGGAGGGGTCGGGTGGCGGGGGGGTCTGGAGCTCTGGAGTTGCCCGCGGTGGGGGGGATCCCTCCCCGTCCGCCCTCCCTCTGGCACACGCGGTCGTTGACTGTGCCCCGGCGGATGGGGGGCTAGCGGGTCTCCTGGCGGGTTGCGGGAGCTGGTGGGGAGGTTGGAGGCGGGAGCGGTTAGGCCTGAGGCGCCGGGGGCGGCATGGGTTGCGCCGGGGGGACCGCGTCGGGGGCTGCGTGGTCACGCAGGGTGGGTCTGGGGCGGCGGGCGTGTCAC
Organism: Lithobates pipiens; assembly: GCF_037356315.1. NCBI lineage: Eukaryota > Metazoa > Chordata > Amphibia > Anura > Ranidae > Lithobates > Lithobates pipiens. Next base: position 156,067,646 of record NW_027507791.1, on the reverse strand, counting down.
CACCGGGGGATGGTGGGGGCGTGGGGACTGCAACGGCCTCCACGGGGCCCGGCTTGGGGGACTCGGTGGTGGCTGCTTCGCCCGCGGTGCCGCCAGGGTCCGTGGGGGATAAGGTGGGGGATGCGGGGAAAAAGCAAGATTTGGTTCGGTTGGCGGATGCGGCACTGTGCGAAGTGTATGTGTGCTTCGAGGGGCCATTGGGCGCACATCTCAAGCAGGAGGTTAGGGAAAAGATTTGGAAAGGGGAATACGTGGAGATATTTTCTCTGTTGCCCCTGGAAAAATTCAACTTGGACAGAGTTAAGCCGGAGGACACCAAGAAGGAGGACGAAGAGAAGCGGAGGTACCGATTGATTCCGCGGACGTTCCAGAACTGACTACAGGCGTTTGCGATCCTCGCCAGTGTGATAGGGGAAAGGAACCCAGAGCACTGTTCCGCTCTGTTTTGCTACTTGGACGCGATTGGGGAGGCGCACAGAGTCTACGGGGGATTGGCATGGCTGCGGTACGATGAGCAATTTCGTCAGTGGAGGGCGATTCGACCTGCTCTTCGCTGGGATCATAAGGACATCAGCCTGTGGATGCGCCTCATGTCGTTGGCGCGGATGCCGAATCAGTTTTTTCAGGGGGGGGGGGGCGGTGGATCAGGGACTTCCGGTCAATCGGCCTCTCGCAAGAAGGGAGTCTGCTGGCAATACAACGAAGGGGGTTGTAAGTTTGCCGGGAGTTGCAAATACAAACACGAGTGCTCCGGTTGTGGGGGGACCCATCTGGTTTCTCTGTGTTTCAAGCAAGGAAAAGGCAGAGCTGGGGAGCCTTCGCACAAGAGGGACGACGCCGGTGAGACTGGAAAGGATGCGTCCTTTTCTAGATCGGTATCCGGATAGGGAGGCTGCGTTGCTTTTGGGTTTGGGGTTTGCGGAGGGGTTTCGGATCCCGGCACTCTTTGGGACGGCCCCCCCGGTGTCCAAGAATTTGCGATCAGCGTTGCTTCATCCGGAGGTGGTTTCGGAGAAACTACGGAAGGAGGTGGCGCTGGGGCGGATTGCGGGCCCATTTGCTGACATGCCGTTGCCGGATTTGGTGGTGTTGCCTTTAGGGGTGGTTCCCAAGAAGGAACCGGGTAAGTATCGTTTGATACATCACCTGTCCTATCCCAAAGGGGGTTCGGTAAACGACGCCAGTGTCATACACGTCCTTCGATGCTGCGGTGTTCTGGGTTCGGCGTTATGGCCGGGGGGCTTTGATGGTGAAAACTGACATCGAGGCGGCCTTTCGATTGCTTCTGGTGCACCCCGAGAGTTTTCGACTGTTGGGCTGCCGTTGGTGGGACGAATACTATGTAGACCGGTGCTTGCCCATGGGATGCTTCATCTCGTGCGCTCTGTTTGAGCGGTTCAGCTCCTTCGTGGTATGGGTGGTCAGGGACGTCACGGGAGTTAATTCAGTCATACACTACCTGGATGACTTCCTGTGCGTAGGGCCGGCTTCGTCGGCGCTGTGTGCGGTGCTGTTGACGATGCTGGAATGGGTGGCTGAGGTTTTTGGGATCCCGCTGGCCCCCAAGAAGACTGAACGGCCGACGACGGTGATCAGTTTTTTGGGCATTGTGCTGGATTCGGAGGCGATGGAGTGTCGGTTGCCAGAGGATAAGTTGGAGGCATTGAAGGGGGAGGTGCGTGGTTTGGTCGGCATGCGTAAAGTGCAGCTCAGGACTCTTCAGTCTGTGCTGGGTAAATTGAATTTCGCATGCCGGATCATACCCATGGGTAGGGTTTTCAGTCGGCGGTTGGCGGCCAGTACGGGGGGAGCGGTTTCCCCTAAACATTTAGTGCGGTTGTCCAGGGACCATCGTGCAGATCTGCAAGTTTGGCACGTGTTTCTAGACAGCTTCAACGGCAGGGCGTTGTGGATGGCGGGTCCGGTGAGCAATTTTGATTTGGAGCTCTATACGGACGCTGCGGGGTCCACGGGGTTCGGGGCCTTTTTTCAGGGTCGGTGGAGTGCGGGCCCCTGGCCTGACTCATGGAGGGCTGAGGGGCTGCTGAAGAACATGGTGCTGCTGGAACTCTTCCCGGTGGTGCTGGCGGTTGAGCTGTGGGGGGAGTGCCTCCGGGACCGGAAGGTTCGTTTCCATGGGGACAACCTGGGGGTGGTGCAGGTCATTAACCGGGTGTCCGCGTCCTCCCCGCCGGTGGTGCGGCTGCTGCGGCATTTGGTTTTGCGTCGTATGCAGTTGAATATTTTTATGCATGCGGTACACTTGCCCGGGGTGGAGAATGTGGTGGCTGACGCACTGTCTCGATTTCAGTGGGACAGGTTCCGGGAGCTGGCACCGTCAGCGGACGCTCAGGGGGTCCCCTGCCCAGAGGAGTTGTGGACGATTGCGTTGGAACGGCCTCCGGCTGGATCAAGCGGTCGGTGAGTGGGGGCACTTGGTCAGCGTATGAGAAGACCTGGGAGGAATGGGAAGCTTTGGGGTTGCAGGTGGGGGCTGACGTGCGAGACCGGCGTTTGATGGTACTCTACTTTGTGTCGCGGAATTTGGAGGAAGGCGTATCGATTTCGCGGATGGGGAAAAAATTGGCTGGCTTGGCCTTTTGGTTCAAGCTGCGGGGGGAGGTGGATTACACAAAGGATTTCTGGGTGCGGCAGGTGATGAGGGGTTACCGGCGGGGCCGACAGGTAAAGGACACCAGGAGACCGGTGTCTTTTGATCTGTTGGGTAGGCTGTGCGATCGGTTGGGGCTGGTGTGTTTTTCGGTTTATGAGCGAATTTTGTTTAAAGCCGCGTTTGTGTTGGCATTTTTTGGCACTTTTAGGATCGGCGAACTGGTCAGCCCGTCCAGGAAAGGGCAGGGGGGTTTGTTTTTTGAGGATGTGGTTTGTGAGGATGACCGGGTGTGCATGCGGATCCGTAGGTCAAAGATGGATTAGGGTGGCAAAGGGAAGGAAGTGGTGGTGTTCGCAATTCCGGGGAGCGGGCTCTGCCCAGTTCTGGTGTTGCGTGAATTCTTGTACGTTCGGCCGGCGTGTCCGGGCCCTTTGTTGGTACATGTTAATGGGGAGTTTGTTTCCCGGTTCCAGTTTGTCTGGGTTTTTAGGAAGTGCCTGAGGGCATTGGGTTTGGGAGGGGAAAAGTTTTCCTCTCATTCTTTTCGGATTGGGGCCGCGACGGAGGCGGCAAGGTGGGATTTGGACGAGGCGGCGGTGAAACGGATTGGTCGTTGGGAGTCGCGGAGGTTCAAATCGTACGTGCGGCCGGAATTGGTGGGCGTTTAGCTGCAAGGGTTCGGTGGTGTTGGCATGGGTTCGTGTGACACATGTGTGGTTATTGTTATTTGGGTATGTGTTTTTGTTTCTTTCTTACAGGTGCTGCGCCAGGTTTGGTCTGGATTATGGGCCATTCTTACGTCTGCTGGGGTGCCAGGAGGGGTGATGTGCGACCAGAGGGCAGACAGCTAGGCATTTCCCGGCTAGAGGCGCTAGTAAAATGGTTTGGGTTTCCGGGCATGCTCTGGAGCAGGATGGTGCACGAGGTGCATCGTTTTGCGGGGTTCGATAGGGCCCCGGACGTTCTAGTTTTGCACGTGGGGGGCAATGATCTGGGCCTCCGCACTAAGCTGGACATCACTAGGGACATTAAGTATGATCTCTTGCGCCTGCGAGCGGCCTGTCCGCAAATGATTATTGTATGGTCGGATATAGTGGCCAGGACTAAGTGGAGATTTGCGCGTTCGGTGGATAAGATCAACAAGGCCAGGAGGAAGGTGAACCAGGAGGTTAGCCGTTTTGTGGTGCGTAATGGGGGGTTGGCTGTTCGACATTTGGAGCTGGAGGTGGACACGTGGCGGTACCTGAAGGATGATGAGGTACACCTCAATGCGGTTGGCATTGATTTGTGGACTCTTGGCTTACAGGACGGGATTGAGCGAGCTCTGAGGGTGTGGAGGTGCTCTCAAGGATAAGGTTTTAGCCTTGATTGCGGTGGCGGGTGTTGGTCGGTGTAGGCAAAGGAAGATAACCCCTCCCCACAGAGAATTGTTGATGCGGGACCCATTGGAGATATGGGCTCGCTGCTGATATGCCATATAGAGAGGGTCTATATGGTAACTGGTAATGGGGTGCACTGCGGTCAAGAGTTGGGATGTCTTTGAGCTAGCATGTCAGCTTGAGGCCTAGTTACAGTAATATCACCGCAGTGCCTGTTTGATCAATATGATAATGGGTGAGGAGGGGGAATGTCCTGTGGAAGACCAACGTGCTCAGTGTTGTTAAGTTAAAAGGATGTTGTTATACTGTTGTTTTGGTTTACATGGTAATTATATTTTGATAATAAAGGGGCTGCTACGGCCACTAATTGCTCCAAAAATGTGTGGTCTCTTTAATGGGAAAGGGAATGGTATGTAGGTGGTCATTTAGAATAACAGCGCAGCATCAGCCATACTATTGTCATGACATTACACTACCCGTTTTATCTAACCATCAAATAGAGATTCTCAACTCACCTTGTTCAGACATAGAAATTAATAGAATTATAAGCTTGTTAAAAACCTCCACAGCCCCAGGCCCTAATGGATATTCCGCATCATATTATAAAAAATTTGCCTGCACATTAACCCCACACCTAACAAAATTATATAACCATATCCTACAAGGAAACCAATTCCCATCAGAAATGCTCCTAGCAAACACGTCCCTTCTTCCCAAACCAAATAAAGATCACTCCATTCCACAAAACTATCGCCCAATTTCAGCCATTGATAATGGTCTCAAAATATTTGACCGAATGCTAGCTGACAGACTAGCTACTGTTATTTCCCCATTAATAAATCCAGACCAAAAAGGATTCATCCTTAACAGACAAATTATGGATAACATAAGACTGACTACAAACATCATTCAAGACTATACTCTAAACCTACACTCTTACTTAGTCTTGATATCCTCAAAGCCTTCGACAGCATCAGCTGGTCATACTTAGACACACTACTCCCCAAATACGGCATAAACAGTGAATTCTTACATGGTTTCAAAGCACTCTACTATAACCCTCAAACACGCATCAAACTCCCCTGCAAAATTCTTACTTTTTCCCTCTGAGGAAGGGCACTAGGCAAGGTTGTCCACTTTCCCCGCTCCTCTTTGCCCTGGCAATTGAGCCCCTTGCTCAACACAGATATCAAATGATACACTAAAGGTTCCAGAGAATTCAAACTAAGCCTCTATGCGGACGACGTCCTCCTCTTTCTAACAGATCTCCTCATTTCCCTACCAAATGTGACCAAAACACTAGACATTTTTCATGGCCTGACTGGACTTAAGTATAAACCTGTCTAAATGCTCAGCCCTACCCATCAATATCCTACCAGCCTTAATAACAACACTCAAAGATACATTTTCATTCATATGGTGCACAAATTCATTTATATATCTAGGAATCCATATTACACCATCATACAAAACACTTCCATGCAAATTACCTACCAATATTTAACAACATCAAAAGTATAATGAAAACATGGTCATCATACCAAATATTCTCGGGAAGAATAGTGGCCACGAAAATGGTTATACTACCCAAACGTTTATTCTTTTTTAGAGCCCTTACACTTATATTGCCCAAATATACGTTAGATTCTCTCCAAATATATAAATTCATTTGGCAAAACAAAAAAACAAGGTTTAGCTTCTCCTTAATGTTTAGGCCACAACTAAATGGAGGTCTACATATCCCAAATTTATGGATTTATTATCTGTCAGCCAGATTCACTCAACTAGCACAATGGTACGCTCCAGCCTCCCAAATCCCCTGGCTCCTGTTCGAAGAACAATCAGTCCTTCCATACAACCTACAAGGAGTACTCTGGTCCAAGTCTATCTTACCACAGAAAATAAGACCATTAAACCTAATTGTAACACATTCCCTTCAACTGTGGAACAGACAAGATACCAAATTCAACATGTCTTCAGACATTCCTCCCCTAGCATCCTTTCTAGGAGTCCCTCACTTCACTTCCTTAGATAACAACCAAAACTCATTAACAATATGGAAACTGCATAAACTAACAAATCTAAAATCACTTACTCATAACAATACATTTTACTCTTTCACTGAACTACAAACAAAATATGACCTTGCACCTACAGAACATAAAATTATTCAAAAATAAAACGCTTCTACCAAAAATATTACTCACTCACTTTACATACCACCTTCTCACAATTCAAACAGTTTTGTATTTCCACCCCACGGGACAAAGGACTAATTTTCTAAATTTATAAAAATCTAAACAAATTCAATATGCCAGAAAAATCACACCCCATGCTACAATGGGAATCAGACCTAAACGTTTCATTCCCCCCCCCCCCCCCCCCCGAACAATGGGATACCATTTTTGAAAACTTACACAAATGCACCAAAACTACCACCATCTGCCACAAAACTGCTTCTTAGGTGGTATCTTACCCCTGCCAAACTCAATTCATTCTACCCATTAACATCCCCACTTTGTTTCAGGGGCTGCCCAACACATGGGACACTACTACATATATTTTGGGATTGCCCCCATCTAAAAAACATCTGGCACAACGCGAGTCTCATGATTGATCGAATTTCAGGCAGAAAAATCACACTAACACCCCAAATGTGCCTTCTATTCTCCCCCATACAAGACATTTCTAGACTAATCCATACTTTATTTAGCTCTATCCACTGAACCATCGCTTCCAACTGGCGTTCATCCAATGTACCATAGCCTCAGGTTCTCAACCGTATGGCGAACATCAAACTATCAGAAAAAATACACCACACATTATATGACATCATGCTCATATACCAAAAAAAAATGGTCTTTGGGGAAACCTCACTACTGGTGTAATGTTCACTAGAGATGGCCTTGCGGTTCGCCCGGCGGTTGGTTCGCGGTGAATTTTGCTCATCAACGATTGGCCAAACTGGCGGACTTCTGGCGCTGTTCGCATATTTGCTTACATTGTGAAGAACTTTGACCAATGACACATCCATCATGGGGTACAGGACAGCCAATTGAGAAATTTCAGCACAAGGACAATTGGACATTCCCCCTACCTTATAAATAGACCTGATCTGGTGGCCATTTTACATTTTGTCTTTTGTCAGTGTAGGGAGAGGTTGCTGTGTGGAGCAGGGACAGACTGTAGTGACACAAATCGCTAGCTATTAGGTCCACAAAAGTCCTTTTAAGGACTGGTATAGGTGTACAGTATATAGGGTTCTGGTGCACTGCTGCTGACAGCTGTGCTGCTGATTGCTGAGTGCACTGCTGACCGATTCTGCAGCTGTCTTTTGTCAGTGTAGGGACAGGACGCTGTGTGGAGCAGGGACAGTCAGTTTAATCACTAGCTATTACTATTAGGTCCCCAAAGGTCCTTTTAAGGACTGGCACAAGCTAGTATAGGTGTGAGGAGGTTTTGTAGTTTGATTTAGTTTTCTGGCAAACATAGTCGAGTAAGAGTTGCTATTAAGCAGAAATCTCGCTTTAGATCATCTAAGGGCTTTTTCAGTATCAGATGTAAGTAATAAGTCTAAGGCTGTACGTTTTTCTTGAATTTGATTGAAGAGATCACTAGAAGGGTTTTGGTTGTTCCGATGATACAAGAGATCTAGATCTTTGGTAAGAGATCTTAGATCAGTGAGTTTAGTTTTGTTTTAGGATATTATAATAATATTATTAATATATTATTATATTATTACATTATAAAATATTTATCAAAGGGCCTCTCATGACCACCTTGTGTGCCATCCATAAAGTTGTGGGTGGTATGTCTGGTGCTATGTTAAGTACAAAGTATTGCTCAAGGTGTGATAGGATTTCTTGTGTGATTGTTGGGTCAGTAAGGAGGGAGTCGTTTATTCGCCATTTGTGAGTTGTGGTTGCTAGGCCTATATGTGGCGTGTTGAAGGAAACTATATGGTGGTCTGACCAGGGACATGGGTGGATCTCTGCTTTTAAGGAGTTGGCTAATAAGATTGGGGTACAGAAAATATAATCCAGTCGTGCATAACTATCAAGTGGGTGAGAATAAAATGTGTAAGCTTTGATACCTACGTTGTGGGCTCTCCACGTATCTACTAGCTGGTGATTGTGTAATGCTCTATTTAGTGATTTGGGGAATGCTTTAGAGGATGGAACTACTCTACTTCTATCAAGTGCTGAGTGAGCAGCTAGGTTAAAATCGCCCCCTACTATTAAGTGTGTGGAATGAAATCTATCTAAGGTTTCAAAGAATTTAGAAAAAAAGCTTGTTTGAGCATCATTAGGGGTGTATACTGAGGCTATGGCGATTGAGCGTCCTTTAATTGAACCTCTTAAAATCAAATATCAGCTGTCAGGGTCTTTAAAAACACTTTGGGCTTCAAAAACAACTGAATTCTTTACAAAGATTGCTACTCCTCTAGATTTAGTATTGTACAATGTGCAATAGAATTGGCTATAACTCTTGTCAAAAAATTTAGGATGTTTATCTGTTGCAAAATGGGTTTCCTGTAACAGGATAATGTCAGCCCCTATTCTCTTATAGTGATGGAAAGCCTTCTTCCTCTTTTGAGGGGAGTTAATACCCTGGGCATTGTGAGATATCACCCTAAGCCCCATTGGACAGATGGTAGGAGACTGAGGTAGCTATAGGGTGAAAGAAAAGGCTCACGAGGCCCAGGGCACAGCCCGCATGCATAGAGATATATGGTTACCAATATCATCATCCCTGTTGGCCTTAGGATTACGGTAGGACCTAAGAGAGAAATCAAGCAGGTATTTTTTATGATAAGATGTGACCTGTTACTAGTATACAATATCGTTAAATATAATGAACTTAGATGTGAGTTTACTATGGTTGACCTTTTTTTAAGAGATAACTTGTAATAACATTTACTGTAGGGTAGGGAGTCAGGGTGGGAGACACTACCTGACCAAAAATCATTTTGGTGTGGACTAAATTGTCCAAAACTCACAAAGGGAGCCCTATTTATACCAATGATAGATAACATGATCAGTTGCGCAAAAAATGTTGCGAAATGGACCATAATTTGGGAACCCAATGTGAGTAGGGGGACAAACTAACTGAGACGGAACAGACCAACCTCAGTGAAGATTCTATGACTCAGAAGAGGTATGGACGTGCATTGTGTCATATATTGAAAGAGTGAAAAATAAAAAAGTATATAACTTCATATAAGAAGGACATATAAACCCCTCGGAGGGGTGTAACAACTGTTTGCTTTGACCTGCTATATTAACTTGCAACCTTACAACATTATAATAACTAAGGATGAGCCGAACACCCCCCTGTTCGGTTCGCACCAGAACCTGCGAACAGACCTAAACTTCGTGTGAACTTTAGAACCCTATTAAAGTCTATGGGACTCGAACTTTCAAAATCTAAAGTGCTAATTTTAAAGGCTAATATGCAAGTTACTGTCCTAAAAAGTGTTTGGGGATTCGCAGTTTCCCAGAATCAGTCTCAGACTTAATGCCTGCAGTATCCAAATTGTTCCACAATCTCCTTCCAGAGTTACCACCATCTTCATTTGCCTGTGATAGAATCCATAGGGCCTTGCCCCCCAAACCTCCACCAGACAAGCCCCCACGGGAAATTATATTATGCATGAAGGACTTCATCACAAAAGAGAACATATTAAGAGCTTCCAGAAACATGCAACATCGAATTAGATGGCACCAAAATCCAAATATTTCCTGATATTTCCCAGGCCACCCTAGAAAGAAGACGCAAAATGAAGGAAATAACCTCGGTACTACAATCGGCTCACATTAGATACAGGCGGGGATTTCCCTTTAAATTAACAGTGCCCCACAATGGCACCACCTACACCGTCTTTAATGTCTCAGAAGGAAAAGACCTCCTGGTGAAGTTGGGACTTTTGGATGCGGTTGCATCTGATGGAAACCTGCGTTACATCAGAGGGGGCGGGGTCACCCATACGTCATTGGGGAACCCCTGGCTTCCTTCACTAGCGTCAAAGGGGGCGGAGTCAGGTGACGGGTGGCCCCGCCCTCCTCATATAAGAAACGTCAGCGCTGGGATCCCCGCAGTGTCTCCTCAGTGGAGACAGAAGACGGATGCATGAATGGACTGCGCTGGACTGAAAATCACCCGTCGCTGGATCAGATCAGCCATCGCTGGTCCCCGGAGAGATGATCATCCTTCGCTGGATAGCAAGAGTGGATTATAACCGCTGGAATCTTTTTTTTATTTTTTTTATTTTTAATAAAGGAATTTTTCAAAAGTGTGTTTGTCTTATTTAACCATTTTTTACACTTTCTTTGTGAAATGATAGGGGCACTTTTGTACCCCCTTACCATTTCAAACAGGGGGGGCTGGGATCTGGGGGTCCCCTTGTTAAAGGGGGCTTCCAGAGTCTGATAAGCCCCCCACCCGCAGACCCCCACAACCAATGGCCAGGGTTGTGGGGATGAGGCCCTTGTCCCCATCAACATGGGGTCACAGACCCCCAAAGCATCCTCCCAATGTTGAGGGCATGTGGCCTGGTACGGTTCAGGAGGGGGGGGCGTTCTCTCACCCCCTCTCTTTTCCTGCGGCCTGCAAGGTGCGTGCTCGGATAAAGGGTCTGGTATGGATTTTTAGGGGGACCACCACGTCAATTTGTTTTTAAATTTGACGTCGGGTTCCCCTTAATATCCATACCAGACCATACCATACCATTTATTTTATCAATGAATGAATTGTCGGCTCCCGTAATACAGAGAACACTCATTGAGTGTTCTCTGTATTACGGGAGCCGACAATTCATATAGCCGCAAGTGATTTTAAAAGACTTTTTTTCCTGCAGAAATGACACTTTGTGCAGGGACAGTTCTAAGTATGGGAAACATGCGCCCCTTCACAGGCATACTATAGACACCCCCCAGGTACGAAATTTAAAGGAATATTACACTTTTATCATTATTAAAATCACTGCTCCTGAAAAAACGGCAGTTTTTAAACTTTTTTTTGCATTGATCCATGTCCCCTGGGGCAGGTCCCCAGACAATTTTTAGGACAGTAACTTGCATATTAGCCTTTAAAATTAGTACTTTAGATTTCTCCCATAGACTTGTACAGGGTATTCCGGCTTTTCGAATTTGCCGCGAACAGCCCAAATTGTTTGCTGAACAGGCGAACAGGCAATGTTCGAGTCGAACATGAGTTTGACTCAAACTCGAAGCTCATCCCTAATAATAACCTTTCTTTTAGTTTGATAGAGTAAGTTGAAAACCTTGTTCATTATTTCGTTTAAGGTCCTTTCTCTTCCTAAATGCATTCAAGGAGGGAGGAATACAAGGTAACTGAGGGAATGAGACAGCTTAATCAAGCTTCCAGATTCCTAAAGGATTGTCGCCATCTTCTTTGGTCTCGATGTGTTGCAGGGGTAGCCCAGATAGGTGAGGCATGGGGAGAAGTAGGTCTTGCCTCCGCAACCGCATCCAAAAGTCCCAACTTCACCAGGAGGTCTTTTCCTTCTGAGACATTAAAGACGGTGTAGGTGGTGCCATTGTGGGGCACTGTTAATTTAAAGGGAAATCCCCATCTGTATCTAATGTGAGCCGATTGTAGTACCGAGGTTATTTCCTTCATTTTGCGTCTTCTTTCTAGGGTGGCCTGGGAAATGTCAGGAAATATTTGGATTTTGGTGCCATCTAATTCTATGTTGTGCATGTTTCTGGAAGCTCTTAATATGTTCTCTTTTGTGATGAAGTCCTTCATGCATAATATAATATCCCGTGGGGGCTTGTCTGGTGGAGGTTTGGGGCGCAAGGCCCTATGGATTTTATCACAGGCAAATGAAGATGGTGGTAACTCTGGAAGGAGATTGTGGAACAATTTGGATACCGCAGGCATTAAGTCTGAGACTGATTCTGGGATACCGCGAATCCTGAGGTTGTTCCTACGGTTACGGTTATCAAGATCCTCCACTTGTGATTGCAGATATGAGTAGTTTTCCGCTAAAAGCTCAAAGTCTTTCTAAGGTCATTGTGAGCCAGTGATAGCTCATCGTGTTTGGTTTCAAGTACGTCTGTACGCCCCCCGAGGGTGGCTATTTCTTGTGTAAGTGTGCTTGTTGTTTTTTGAAGCTCAAATTGTATGTTATCTGCAAGTTTTTCATAAATCTTAGTTAAGCTGGCATCTAAATCGGCTTTTGTGATCTGAGCAGGGTTTTCACTGTTGTTTTGAGTGGAAGCAATCTCCTGTAGAGGGGCACCCGTTGTCACAGGAGATCGTACGTCCTTTGAGGTACCAGTACCTTTTTGACCAATTTTCTTCTGCTCCTTGTTGCGCAGAGGATATGAGGTCAGAGAGTGTTGTTGTGAATGGCGACGGGGTGCCTTCTTTCCCGATGGCATGCACTGAGTTGATCTGCAGGGGAGGTAATTAAAGCGGTGGTGATCTGTTGTATGTTTTTTTTCTTTATTTGGAATCCCCTTGCAGAGTGCTTAAAATCTTCGCTGAACCGATGTAGTATTCACATATTGTAGCTGATCTGCATCTCGCCCAGTATGCGCCCCCTATTAACTAGGAGTGAGAGCTTAGTTCATTCTGTTGGCTCTTACACAAAGCAAGAGGTAGCCATGCCGTCACACCGGTGTGTGGAAACAAGGTGTCAGGAGTGATAAAGTCACCCACCGGATTGCTGCCAGGGGGTATTCTTGTTTTTTGGCTGCGATGATGGGTGGATTATCCTAGTGATGTCAGCTGCCCCAGATAGTTTTCCCGGATAGATCACTTTGAATGTGAAATAGAGGGCAGATTGGCAGGGGAGGCCTTTAAAATATTGGGGCAGGTTGCAGCGGGATGGTTGACCAGTGCGGCTATGAGGTGCGGGCCAAAGCTGTCATTCGCTGCACATGTGGGGAGAGGTTCCACCTCCAAACTGAGATGCTGTACTGTCCCGATGGGGGGGCTCCGGTAGAGGGGCAGGGACTGAATATTCCTCTAAGGGGACAGTCAATCCTGAGTATTATTAGTGCTGTGCCAAAAAGCTGGTGTGTGTTCTGCTGGAGAAACTAGGGCCAAAGGCCCAGTTGGGACACAGGCAAGCTATGGGATGCAAGGCCCACACTCCAACAAGGCAAATGTGCATCACGTATGGGCTAGTGTTTACCCACTGTACAGTGGTCTCATAGCACAGCAGGGGTTGCCAGTATAGTGAAGGCCTGGGGTAATGAGCCAGAAGGAGCAAACCTGGGGTATCAAGTCCTGGGTGGCTTAGTTTAATTGGACAGTGTCCAGCTGCACGCACCGCTGTGAGGGGGCAATAAATGGGTGACCAGGCCGGTGCAATAGGAAAGTCCACAGCCCCGAAGATAGACCGGACCGGCCACGGAACCCACTCTCAGGTAACAGCTGCAGGAAACGCCAGGGATCCTCAGGCCTTGCTAGGCCGCACCAGGCCGTGACCGGCCGCGGCCTCCCCGGGTGTCGAAGAAGCCCAGAACAGCCCCCGGAATGTCCCAGACCAGAGGGTGGGTGATGGGAGGGACAGATGGAAGTCCCTTAACTCTCCAAGCAGCGAGGATATTGTTTCTCCGGGAGGCCTTAGGGAGGTAAGATGGCGGCGGCCGAGAGTGTCTAGCGGTGGAGAATCTCGGGTGTCCGTGGTCCGTTTTACACCGCAATAACCACCCAGGACACTGCAGTGGGCTGATCTGATCTGACTGGAGTTGCTTTAGTGACCAGATTTGAAGCGCTGATGAGCGGATGGCAACGGATTGCTCCGTGGGTGTCTGGAGCTCACAGGAAAAGCGTCCGCCGCCATTCACGTGAGGACACGCCCTCCCAAGTTTTCTTACTAATTTTAAAATATCCTCCTATTGGAATGGTTTATATAAACCCCTCCAATATTCAGTATAATAAACAAAAAATAAAAGAAATAAAGAAAGATAAAAAATAAAAATAAAAAATCCTTTTTTTTTTCTCCAGTTCCCATCATTATTTAAAATCTCTCTGGGATCTGTAGCAAATCACGCATTGTTACCAATACAGGTACATTTATATTTTGATATCTAATTACATAACCATCATCAATTTCTTTACTCACTCTCCAGTTACCTCCGCTCCATTCATACCCCAATGCATGCCTTATTTCCCACTTTCTTTTTTCGGACCCGGCATTCTATTGCCCGCCCCAGTGTTTCCCTGGTATGTGCTCAGCTAATAAAAACTCCCCTTTGATTTCTTCACAGGGGCTCCTTAGGGGAGGCTTTTTATGGATGTTTTCTGCCCTCGGGCAGCAACATGAGATTAAATTAATACAAAGATTTCAATCACCATTCTACCTAATACTACTTTACCATCTCTCCCCTCCTCCTTGGGAAGCCTTGGACACTGGAAAGCCACGAAGTTCAACCAATGATGTCTGTTGTTCTTAACTGAATTGTGAGATACATTCATATGATATACTGTACCTGGCTATGTAAGTACTAATCGGAGTCTACTTTTTTATGATCATTCTTGTCCCACCATTTGACTGCCTTAATATCCTGTTATTTGTCCTTTACTAGAATTATATCCTATGCTGTATCTATACCCCTAAAGAAGGAGACTATTCCAGCTCCAAAACGCCTAGGGTGATCGCTTCTATAGTCAATTTTGTATAAATAATTCATCCTTTGTACTGTATAAATCTCTATGATATGTATAAACTCTATGCTTTTATATGATTTTATATTTTAATTTAATAAAGCAAGCTAATTGTTTCTATTTGTCATTTTTGGTTGTGTACAAACCACAATCCACAAACCCACTTTGCAAAGATGAGGCGGCAGTTATGCAAATCACAATGTCATGTTTCTGAGACAAAAGCAAATATTTTCACACGCTAGCTGGAGAGCATGCAAAGCAGTTTGATGGGGGTTCAAAGCAGCAATGTAAGAAAGAGAGATGAATCATTTTTTTCAGAGAAAATATCAGTCTGATATTACAAATATGGCAGCCCTGAAAATGGTAGCGAATCTTAACCTTATGTACACTGCTGCTGGTAAACGAATGTTTAAAAGCAGTTGGGTGTTTTTTTCAGCTGCCCCTGAACTCTCCTTTATGTTATCTTATCAGTACATGTACACAGGGTCTTTATAGTCATTTCTAAGCAGTTGAGTTTAGAAGCATTTTTTGGAAATGGAAAGCAAATAAACTCATTCAGGACGGATGTTCAGAGGCATTTGATACGTCAAACACCTGTAACAGCTTGTAAACGTGGTTAGGCTTAATGTACACGGGACGTTTTTACAACCTCACCTGAACAATTTAACTTGACAGATAGTAACCCATGTTTAAAACCTCCATTTTGCTCCATTTTGCTGAGTTTACATGTCATGTTTAGTGGTGTTTTGTCGCGTTTGAAAAAATATATATAGGGGGTGTGGCCAGCGCATGAGCTGAATGGAAGCTCTGTGAGAGAGCTCCGTGACACGAACGGGCATATTAGCGACAATTCACAGCAAATATCGGTAAAAAAGATACGAACAGACGACGGAAGAGTTCCTGAATCCAAAGGTGATGTCAAAAAAGCGGAAAGACGAACGGAAAATGAAAAAACTAACGACATTCTCCTCTCAGTCAGCGGGACGGAGAAAAAAAGATGGCACAGATCCTCTCACAGCTGCTGTACCAGCAACAGCCTCCTCAGGGAGAGCACAATACACTGACAGGCCTGATGCTGCTCTAGAAGAATCACCTCAGAAAACACATCTGGAATCTCCTCATGAGGAAGATTACCTCAGCCCTACATGTCGCAGCCCGGCTAAAACTCGTATCAAACTGGATTTCACAGGCCAGGAGGTAAGCTATAAAATACCTCATATTAGTCAAGATAACACAGTCATAACTCCTATAGCTTCACCTATAACCAGCTAACCCCACTAATAACCAGCCTATTCTGGACACCCAATTAAAAGAAATGCTATTAACTTTACATACTTCGCTTCATATGGATATTTTACAACTCACAAATCAATTCTCCAAAGCAGTGAACTCCTTAGGTGAAAGAGTACACACTATTGAGAACTCTATGGGAGACATGACCAATACTATTAATGATTTAATAGATGCTCATGAAGAAAATAAAGCTGAAAAAGAGTGGCTTAAATTTAAAATCGCAGATTTAGAAGACCGCTCAAGGAAGAACAATCTCAAAATCAGGGGTATCCCTGAAAATATACAGCAGTCTGATCTTAAAAAATATGCCACTGACTTATTCTCCAACTTGCTGCCAGCTATACCAGCCTTAGAGCTCACAATTGATCGTATCCATCGGATTCCGAAACCGTCATTTCTCCCTCCACAGATACCACGTGATGTACTACTTAGAGTACACTTCTACCATGTTAAAGAACAAATCCTATATAAAGTGCGACATCTAGGACAACTTCCACAGCCATATAATACAATCCAGATTTATTCTGACTTGTCTAAACATACTCTAGATATGAGAAGACAACTTTCCACGATTACAAAAGCTCTGCGTAATCATAAAATTGAATACCGTTGGAAACAACCATCTAAACTACTAATACAGAAGAACGACACCTACCATACAATCACTTCTGTGGAACAAGGCATTAAGTCACTTCACGCATGGGGTATTATCCCCGAACCAACTCCACCTATCGGAGCTAAGAAGAATCCGGAGAAACTTACGCCACAATGGCATTAGCTTTCATTGACTAGATTCGGTCAAAATACAATCCTATCTATAGGAAACCGATCTATCAGCTTGCCCGCCGTGCCGTGCGATACTAAATCTTTGGAACAGCTGACCTTTGAACTAATTCCCCATTCTAATGTTGCAGTATACATTGAAATGTTTACCACTGCAAGTTAAGTTTAATGTTTGGTTATATTTTTGTTTGTGCTTTTACTTTTATTTTTTTCTTCACAGTATCCTATACACAACTCATAGCATTCAAAGGGACAGGTATGTTGTGAACCTACAAAATTTGAATCAAAACTTTTCAGTCACTAAATTTTTGGACATTCATAGTCATTTCAGACTACAGATTGTTCACATGGAAGTAGAATTTAAAGCTATTATCAGGCTAGTATGTACTTACTTTTTCCATCTTATTAATATCCTTTTATGAGTATAAAGTTAATATCTTTAAATACTAATGGTCTTAACCATCCAGCAAAAAGAGCGTCGATGCGGCAAATAGCTAACACCCAGCGATGTCAAATATTGTGTATACAAGAAACCCATTTCAAAACAGGCGCTATTCCCACTTGCACCCATAAGAACTTTCCTCACATATTTACAGCATCAGGCCAACAGAAAAAAAGAGGAGTACTTATTGCCATACATCATTCAGTTAATTTTCAATTGCATTAATATATTGTAGATACCAATGGACGATACCTCATATTAATATGTACCATTGATAATACACTTACTACATTGGTAAATGTGTATGCGCCTAATAAAAGGCAATCCCATTTTCTGAATGGCCTGATGAGAAAAATAGGTAAATGCCGAAAAGGTGCCTTAATAATTTGTGGATAAGCATGTATTTAGAGACCCCGACAGTCGTTATGTTATTGTTCAGGGCATTGTCCACAACAGAGAACTTACTATCGCCAGTGTTTATGCACCCAACGAGGGCTCAGCCACTTTCTTTGGGTCATTTTTTGAGAAAATAGCACAATACCATTCTTCTCACTTGCTCCTGGGTGGCGATTTTAATGCAGTAGCCAACGCCACTCTAGACCGTTCATCGACATCGACCACTTCTAGAGCTTTCCCGAAGTCGCTCTCTAGAGGCCTACGGGACCTGCAGCTTACTGACACTTGGAGAGCCCACAACATAGGCTGCAGGGAGTACACTTTTTTCTCCCACCCGCATAATAGTTATGCGAGGTTGGACTACATATACTCCACTCCAATTATACTAGCTAATTCTTTAGAAGCTTCCATTCATCCCTGTGTTTGGTCGGACCATCAGGCTATTTCCTTCACCACGGGTTTTATTAGACTCGCCCCCACGCCCCATTCCTGGAGATTGAACGAATCTATTCTCTCGGATGCAGGTGTGGAAGCCCAGGTAGCTCAGTCTCTGGAGGAGTATTTTGCTTTGAATGCTCGCCCAAGATTTACAGCCCTCGACTCTCTGGATGGCGCATAAAGCCATCATTAGAGGGAGACTTATCAGTATTTCCGCGGCCCGTAACAAATCCAACAGACTTAGGATAGTGGAATTAACCAGAGAGTTAGATCACTTATACAAAGACTCATCCTCATTGCACTTGGACTCGACCAGGCGTGCCATAGACCAGAAGCGCCTGGAACTTGACTCCTTGTTGTCATCTAAGGTTGAGAAGACGCTTCGCTGGGCCAAGGCCCGCAGTTTGTTATTCAACAACTCTGCATCGACCTCCTTTGCTAGGAAGTTGTCTAACACACTTCGCCCGCCTCATGTCTACAGGCTGTCTAATAGTGAGGGTTTTGTATCGTCACATCCTAGGGAGGTTCTCAGGATCTTTGAGCAATTCTATTCGAAACTCCTTGAATCCCCCCACACTTTTCCTTCCCCCGTTGACCTGTCCTGGTTACATGACATCCCGCTTCGGACACTCTCCCCCTCACAAATGGAGGCACTGAATGCCCCCATCACGGTTCCTGAGATCTTAGGGGTTCTCAAGTCACTAAAATTGGGTTCTGCCCCTGGTCCGGACGGCTTTTCAGCTCTCTATTACAAGAAATTTTCCATGATTTTAGCCCCTAGAATGATGCAACTCTTCAACTCAATTTTGTTAGGCGATAGCTTCCCGGAGGAAATGCTGTTAGCTAACATGTCACTGATCCCTAAACCCAATAAAAATCACAATTTACCTCAAAATTTTCGGCCAATCTCGGTTATAAACAACGATATCAAAATATTTAGTAGAATCTTAGCAGACAGACTGGCAAAATTTATCCCTACCCTTATTTCCCCCTTTCAATCTGGTTTCATTCCACATCGCTTTATCACAGATAATATCCGCCTAGCCTCCAACGTTATTCAAGATGCCAGCCTGTTCTCCCGTAGGCTCCTCCTGCTGAGTTTAGACATACAGAAGGCGTTCGATAGTGTTACATGGAACTATTTAGACACACTTTTGCCACTCATGGGCTTTCGGGGCAGCTTTCTGATGGGCTTCCAAGCCCTCTACAACAATCCTAGGACTCGCATTAAGTTGCCTGGCTGTAGCTCAGATTTCTTCCCCATAGGTAAGGGCACTAGACAGGGGTGCCCCCTTTCCCCCTTAATTTTTGCTTTAGCCCTAGAGCCCCTGGCTATTGCCCTCCTAAGACATCCTGATATTACTGGTTACACTAAGGGAAACTAAATGTACAAATTTTGCATGTATGCTGATGATGTTTTGATGTTTATTACTAACCCTCATGTCTCTCTCCCCAATCTTTTTATGACACTGTCTCACTTTGCGAAAGTCTCTGGCCTTTCCATTAATGTTTCCAAATCTGTAGCCCTCCCCATAGGCTTTACCCCAAATGAATTGGCCCTTATTAAACAAAACGACTCCTTTACTTGGGCTTCCTCCCATATTCCCTACTTAGGTGTGGGACTGCCCGGGAATTTCGAGGACCTCTTTAGGGTCAATTATCCCCCACTGATTAGCAAACTTAAAAACACCCTTAAAAGCTGGCTCTCTTTACGTATCCCCTTTATAGGACGAATCACGGCCCTCAAAATGGTTATCCTGCCTAGGTTGCTGTATCTATTTCGCTCTCTACCGGTTAAGCTCTCCAAATGTTTTCTCCTTGACCTTCAGTCTCATTTCAACAGATTTATCTGGAACAATAAATCTCCCAGGTTTGCCAGGGGGGTACTTTACAGATCTATGAAAAATGGGGGTTTGGGGGTACCTCAGATTTGGTTGTACTACCTTTCCTGCAGACTTATTCAACAAGCACAGTGGTCGATCCCTAATTCTAGAGTCCCCTGGGTGAGGTTTGAGAGTGACTCGATCGCTCCATTCTTCCTCCCTGGACTTATGTGGTCAACTAATCGTCCTCACTCGACGCTAAACACCCGTAATACTATAGTGGCGGATTGCCTCCTACTGTGGCACCGCTTTAAGCAGAAATACGACCTTGTCCTGGGTGGCTCTATGGGCGCCTCCTTCCTAGGTGACCCTAGGTTCCCCCTGGCTTACCTCCATCCTGAATCTTTTGGTATGTGGGTCCATTGTGGGCTTACCCAGCTGAAGGACTTTGTGTCGGGCTCTAGCTTTGTTCCTTTTTCGACACTGCAGGCCCAACACCAACTCCCGGATTCTGAACGTTTTAGATACCTACAGATCCGCCACTTCTTTCTCTCCCGTTATGGACTCCGTCCCCAGGCACAGCTCACTATCTTTGAAGACGTATGTTTTAATTTCCCACGTCAAAGAGGACTGATCTCTCTGATATATAAGGCCCTGGAGGGACATTCGGAAGGTCAGTCTCTGCGTTATAGAACGCGCTGGGAGGAGGAATTGGCTCTAGAGGCAGGAGTGGTGGATTGGGAGGAAGGTTGGAACAATATGCGCAAATGCACCAGATCCCTAACTGTTAGAGAGACGGCCATCAAAGTTCTCACCAGGTGGTACTACACCCCGGTACGATTGCGCCAGATTTATCCCCTTACATCCCCCAACTGTTTTAGAGGGTGTAATCACCCCGGCACTTTTATTCACATTTTTTGGGACTGTGACTTAATTCGCCCTGTCTGGCAGGAGGTCTTGAGACTGATGGACGGGTTCGCTGGCCGAGCACTGTCCCTCTCTTATCACCACTGTCTTCTCTTCCAAACCCCGCCTGACACTCCTAAACACTTTGTGCGGTTGGTGCACTCTATGTGCGTCGCTGTACTATGGACTATTGCACTTCACTGGAAATCCCAGTCGATACCACTAGCACAGGTTCTCTCACGTATTGATCAGGTGATGTTGTCTGAAAAGATCTTTCACACTTTACATGATACGGAACAAATTTATGACCTTAAATGGAACCCATGGTTCCTATTTCGCTTATTGAAGTGATCGCACCTTCGGTTTTTTCATGCAGCTTTTTTTATTTTTTTGCTCTCTATTTGCATCTTTTCCTCTTTTCCCTTTGTTTCTTTCTGTTCTTTTTCCCCTCTTTCTCTTTAATGATCCTTCTTTTGTATTTTGGCTATGATGGTCAGCTCATTGAACGTGTTAGTCTCCTTTTCTTCTCTGACCTGTGGTTGGATGTGAGACCCATACAGTTTATCAGTAATTGGTGGTTTGTCCTGCAGTGTTCTGCTATTTGTTTATCACCTGTCTGTAACCTTATCATCCAACTACTTTTGCTAATGTTGAAATTTGATTCATTTTGCTGACTCTGTATTTCTGTTGATGTCTTTAATAAAACCTTTTTTGAAAACAAATAATTTGTGGAGACTTCAACACAATACATGAACAAGAACTAGACACTTCTAATCCCAAAACCAGAACCAACTGTGCACTTAAATTTTTTTTGAATAAAAGCGATCTCTATGATGTATGGAGATGCCATCATCCTGAAGATCGTGAATACACATATCATTCCCTGGTACATAATACCTATACTCGTATCAATTATATTTTTACGGATAAGTGGTTATTGCAGCGGGTGAGGGAGTCTGACATTGCACCCATCACTTGGACTGATCATGCCCCAATTAGTATGACTATTCTACCTAAACACTCTCAAACGACCCATTTTCTATGGAGAACAAATGCATATCTTATCAAAATGCCTACCTATGCTACAGCTATACAAAACCAGATAACTGAATTCTTTAAATATAATGTGGGATCGGTGTCAGACTCCGCCACCCTATGGGGTGCTCATAAAGCATTTAATAGGGGAATCCTAATGCAACTGAATGCTCAATTCAGGAAAAATAAAACGAAACTCATTGAGAAACTTACTGCTGACATTAAAACATTAGATTCCCAAAACCAATCTCACCCATCACAACAACTGAAAACTAAACTACAAATATTACGACAGGAACTCAGAACGACTTTATTGGATACATTTGTAAAACATACTAGAAAACGTAAAGCTAAATATTACCATACTAGCAACAAAGCAGGAAAAAACATGGCACTTCGGATCAAAGGCAGATATTCCAAATCAAAGATTCCATATCTATACCACCCTATTACTAGAGAAAAATTGCAAGACCCCCAAGACATAGCGAATGCATTTAGCTGTTATTATAGCTCCCTTTACAATCTTAAAGATGATTCTCAAACTCCCATACCTACCCCAAAGATAATAAGTGATTTCTTAGATACTATTAGTCTCCCATCATTAACTACTGATCAAATCTCTGATCTTAACGTCCCATTTTCAGTGAAAGAAATTGCTAGAACTATAGACTCCCTGCCCAACAATAAATCTCCGGGCCCAGATGGAATGATAGGAGAATACTATAAATTACTTCGAGATATACTGGCTCCCCACTTATGCTCACTTTTTAACGAAGAGGCATCCAAATCAGAATTTCCGGCTGAGATGCTTCAGGCCTTGATCATAACACTGCCGAAACCAGGCAAATATCCCAACGCTCCCCAAAATTTCAGACCGATTTCATTATTGAACATTGACATCAAAATATACGCCAAAGCAATAGCGAATCGACTGATGAACTACATACCAGACCTCATTCACAAAGATCAATCTGGCTTTACTAAAGGTCGACAATCTTCAGATGCAACAAGACGTCTGATTGATATTATACACTTCACTGAGAGACATCAAACGCCTTCTCTGCTCCTTTCTTTGGATGCAGAGAAGGCGTTTGATAGGGTCCATTGGGGCTATTTACAGTCAGTGCTTTTAAAATTCGGCTTTCATGGAAATATTTTATCGGCAATTTTTGCACTGTATAAGGGCCCCTCAGCGAGAGTATACACAAATGATATGATGTCTAGGCCCTTTGGCATCTCGAATGGAACACGACAAGGTTGCCCCTTCTCTCCTTTAATATTTAATTTAGCCATCGAACCTCTAGCAGAACGTATACGATCTGACACAAAACTATCTGGTATAAAAATTGGGCAAATAGATAATAAAATAAGTCTGTTCGCAGATGACTTAGTGCTTATAGTGTCTGATCCTATTTCATCTCTCCCGAATCTCCAAAATATACTAACGACATTTGGAGCAGCATCATATTATAAAATCAATGAAACGAAGTCCAATATTTTAGACCTAGGATTAGATAACACAACCAGACAGTTATTGTCTAATAAATACCCCTACCACTGGAAAGACGAGGGGATTTCTTACTTAGGAATCACTCTCACTAACAAAACAAAACAGTTATTTAAAACAAACTTTTTACCATTTAAGAAACATTTTGAAACAGATCTGACAACACTTAGTAAATTCGAATTTACATGGGCTGGTCGCCTGGCAGCTTCCAAAATGATGACCTTACCAAAATTATTATATCAACTCAGGTCCCTTCCAATATGTATCCCTAAATACTACTTTAAATCCTTACAAAGCAGTTTGGGAAAATATCTATGGAATGGCAAAAAATCCCGTTGCGCATACCATATACTAATTAAACATAGAAATATAGGTGGTGCGACCGTACCTGATCTACAGGATTATTATGACGCAACTCTTTTGACCCAATTGCAAGAATGGTTCTTGCCTACTCCTAAAACTTTATGGGGACAAATTGAGAAAGACATCACACGACAGCCTAATATGCAATTCTGGTTACTTAGTATGAAAATTAAGTCCACTATTACAGCTCAATACCCACCAACGGTGAAAGCGACGGTACACTCTTGGCAGAGAATCATCACATACAAATGGGATAAAACTCCAATCACGGTGTTAAACCCTCCTCTAACAATTATACCAACATTAATTCCTGGCGTACAAATACACGACTGGAATTTGGGTGGGGATATCAAACTTGGTTCCTTCTTCCAACAGGGCTCATTAAAGTCTTTTTCTCAGTTAAGTAATGAATTACAGCTTCCGAATTCTGAGCGATCTACATATATTCAAATAGAAAAGTGTCTGCTACACAATCCACAACTCAGAGCTTCAATCCCGGTTAAAATATGGTCTTTCCTCAATAACCATGCAACCTCACAGAAAGGAGTAGCTACAATATACCCAATTCTAAGGGAAAAAAACATACCCAGCAAACTACCTTCCTTCCTTAAATGGGAACAAGATTTGGGGCAAGACTTTTCAATTAAACAATGGATGGCTTCCCTACGAAGCATATATAGGGCCACTGCATGTGTTACATTATGGGAACTGGCACAAAAAGTTGTTCAAAGACAATACCTGACTCCACATATCCTAGCAAAATTCAAGGGGAACTCGTCACCTAATTGCTGGAGAAATTGTACCCAATTGGGGACCCTATTTCATATTATGTGGGACTGCCCAAGCTTACATAACTACTGGCAGGCAATCTCCCATTTACTCACTTCCGTAACAGGTATTGTCCTTCAACTTTCACCAGAACTAGCCATTCTGAATATGAATTTACATACGATTCCCAAACACTATCGTAAAGTAGTAACACATATACTTTTAGCTGCGAGACTATCCATAACTAGAAAATGGAAAACTGACTCTCTTCCTACTATGACAGAAGTTATAGAATTAACCCAACTCCACCACTCCTATGAATTGTTATTTCCTAATGACAAATCCCTATATATTAACCACTACAGATCCGCGCTATTGCCAAATGACGGCATCAGCGCGGACCTACATTTCCGGGACGACGTCTATTGACGTCGTCCCGGATACGAGCGGCCTGCGCACCCCCTGAGGGGCGCGCGCGGCGCGCTCTGTGATCGGCGAGTCCGTGAGACTCGCCTGATCACCGATCCGTGCAAGGGGTCGATCCCGACCCCTTATCACGTGATCAGCTGTCAGCCAATGACAGCTGATCATGTGATAGAACGGAGCCGGTAATCGGCTATTATTCCTCCTCGCGCTGACAGCGCGAGGAGAGAAAAAAAAAGCCGATCACGGCCAGCAATACAGCTGACCACCTGCCCCCTGCCAGTGCCCACCTGCCCACCGCCGTGCCATCCTGAATAAAAGTAAGTGCCCCCCATCAGTGCCCCCCATCAGTGCCCATAGTGCCCACAGTGCCACCTACAGTGCCACCCACAATGCCACCCACAGTGCCATCCAGCAGTGCCACCAACAGTGCCACCCACAGTGCCCACAATCTGCCTCAAAGGTGCTGCGACCCAGTGCCGCCCATCAGTGCCCAGCAGTGCCGCCCATCAGTGCCCAGCAGTGCCGCCCATCAGTGCCCAGCAGTGCCGCCCATCAGTGCCCAGCAGTGCCACCTATCAGAGCCACCTATCAGTGCCACCTATCAGTGCCCATCAGTCCCATCTATCAGTGGTACCTATCAGTGCCCATCCGTGCCACCCATCCGTGCCACTTATCCGTGCCACCCATCCATGCCATCTTATCTGTGCCCATCTTTGCCCATCAGTGCCGCCTTATCTGTGCCCATCGGTGCCGCCTTATCTGTGCCTATTAGTGCCGCCTTAACTATGCCTATCAGTGCCCACCAGTGCAGCCCATCAGTGCCCACCAATGCAGCCCATCAGTGCCCACCAATGCAGCCATCAGTGCCGCCTAATCAGCGCACTTTAATGAAGGAGAAAAATGACCCGTTTGCAAAATTTTATAACAAACTATTAAAACATGATTTATTTATTTTTATTTTTTTGCATCTTTTTTTGTTTGTTTAGCAAAAAATAAAACTCCGAGCTGTAACTAAATACCACCAAAAGAAAGCTCTATTTGTGGGAAAAAAATGATAAAAATTTCATTTGGGTACAGTGTTGTATGCCCGCGCAATTGTCATTCAAAGTGCATCAGCGCTGAAAGCTGAAAATTGGTCTGGGACTGAGGGGGGTTTAAGTGCCCAGTAAGCAAGTGGTTAAGGAACAACAACTATGGGAACCTTGGAGTACATGGTACAAAAATTATACTTCCACAATTTAGATAATGCTGATTCTTTAATCATATAGAAGAAATAACTCCTGTGCGTTTTAATATTTTTTTTGGATGGCTTTAAAAATAATTTCATAACAAAGTGACAAATATATCACATGTTTGTTTATCTGAATTGAGCTGCGGAGTAAGAATAGATCTTTATTTTCCTTCATAAAAGATAACTACTGTGTTTGAATTTCCTTTAGGATGTTGGACTAGGTACTCCAAGACACAGATAGATCCCTGTGAGGGGTGTCTTGGGGTCCAGAAGTGGCCATTATCCATATCGCTATTTATAAATCTTACAATAATTATATTATGGACTTTATTATACAAATTCTAAGAGACTTACTCTTGTTCGAGTCCCTTTATGACTATGAATATTAGATACTTGGGAATACTACTTTATTCTTTATTGTGGATTATTTGTTTATATGCTATATTGTGCTGAGAAAACCCTGTCACTACATTATACTGTGTTATGTTACTTTTATTACTATATATTATTTTTTTTTGTTTTGTAACCTTTGTTGTAACTAACTCTGCTAAAAATCTCAATAAAAACATTTGAAAAGAAAAGAAAAAATATATATATATATTTTTAAATAGGCAAAAATTAAAAACGGCTGTAAATGAAACGGGTTAAATGCAAGTTACCGCATTTAGCTGTGCTTGGCTTGAAATGCCTCTAAACACAGCTTCTGAATGCATTTTTTGGGGTTCCAAAAAAATCCTCTAAACTCAGCTGCCTAGAAATGACTATAAACGAACCTGTGTACATGTACTGATAAGATAACATAGAGGAGAGTTCAGGAGCAGTTGAAAAAAATGCCCAACTGCTCCTAAATGCCCTTTTAGCAGCAGCAGTGTACATGAGGCTCAACTCACATTTAGCCACATTTCGTTTACAGGCATTTTTAATTTTTTGACTATTTGAGGAAAAAAAAACTCTTCTAAACACAAACACGGCTAAACGTCGGTTACTATCTGTCAAGGTAAATCGTTCAGGAGAGGTTGCAAAATGTCCCGTGTACATTAAGCCTACTATGCCAGAGATGAGGAATAAACATTAAGACAAAACATTATGTTTATTTTGTCATAGTCAAGAGCCAGAAATATTGTATAGACCTGCAGCATTACATAGTTAGGCTCGGTTCACACAGGGGGCGACACGACTTGCCGCGCCGCGACCTGACAAGTCGCCCCCGTTCAGTACTACGGAACCGTTCTAAGAGGAGCGACTCGAGTCGCTCCGACTTAGAAAAAAGGTTCCTGTACTACTTTTGGGCGACCTCGGGTGACTTGCATTGACTTCTATACAGAAGTCATTTGCAAGTCGCCGCTGAGGTCACGGCACGGCAGAACCTAGCCTTAGTCAGGTCGAAAAGAGACACTAGTCCATCTAGTTCAACCAATTTATAAAAAAAGCAAACACACAAATAGAAACCTTAATATACACACTCCTATACCCACAGTTGAACAAGAGGAAAGCAAAAAATACAAATAAAGCATGAGCATCCCAGTGGGGAAAAAAATAATTTCCTGATTCCCAATAAGGCAATTAAGATATTGCCCGGATCAACTTCCCCTGTCATTATTACCTCTGAATATTAATATCCAGTTATATTTTGTGCATTTAGAAATGCATCCTAGAAATATCTCCCCTCCTATCAGACAATTCAAGTTTGTATATGACTGCATATTTAAATCCTTCTATAGAGGCCCCATGCATATCTCCAAAATGTGTTGCGGCTGCTGATTCATCATCCTTTGTATTAATACTTGATAGATGTTCACCCATTCTCTTACAGAATTCCCGCTTCGTCTTACCTATATATATCTTGCCACATGGGCATGATTTTTTTTATACAATGAAGCTGGAGGAGCAGTTCACACAGAATCTTATTAGATATGTCCTTTTGCCTTCTGAGTCAGTGAAGAACTTAATTTTCTCTACAAATTTACATATACTGCAATACCCACAATGACACATTACATTCAGCGGACCTGCCCCCAGTACAAACCCACTGGTTTGTCTTTAGTCCTATATTGACTTTGAACTAGGACATCTCCTATCGTCTGGGCTCTTTTTGTGAAAAAATTGGGTATAGGACCCAGAAATTCTTTAAGTCTATGATCAAGGAGTTGAATATGCCAATGTTTAGTCAAGATTTTTCTTAAGTGATTACAGTTGTGTCCCATATGTTGTTACAACACCTATTCTTTTGCATTTTAATTCAGGTATGATGTTTCGCTATTTTGTTCTCTACTCTTTTACAATGACTTCTTTGTTCCTTGTTTGATTACAGAGTTGGGGTAGCCACGCACCCCAAAGCTATATCTCAGCTCTATTCTTTCCTGATGGAAATCCTTGATGTTGGAGCAGTTCCTGTGAATCCTCAGGAACTGCCCTGTCGAGGTTTACTCCTAATTAGGGCCCATGGGTGATGGCTGGTGGTGTGGAGGAGGGTATTGGCTACAGTGGGCTTTCTAAATGTTTTAATCTTTATCCTAGTGCCCTTTTTACTAATAAAGAGATCCAAGAATTCAATTTGATGGGGATCTATCTTAAATGTGAAAAAAATATTTATATTGTGGTCCAGGATAAAGTTCTTAAGTTGTTCTGAAGAGCCCCGCCACACCACCAGCACATCTTCAATGTAACAGACCCAAAGGATCACATGTTCAAAAGAAGGGTGGATGTACACATCCTCCCTCTCCCACCATCCCAGATGCAGGCATGCATAGGACGGGGCACAAAAAAATGGTTCAAAATCAACAGCTCCACCAGGAACTTATTATGTGGTCCTGCCAGGGGGTGACGTGCCTCTAGCCATTTGGATACTGCATGTACCCCTCCCTCTTGAGGGATAGAAGCAGGGCACGCATGGGAACTGAGTTCCTGTACTTTTTCTACAACAGGTACTCAGGTTCCATAAGCAGCCGTGTCCTGCAAGACTTTGAAGTATGCGAGCTGTGTGGCAGGTGCTACACCAGCAGCTGCTGACACAGCTCGCAATAGTAAGTGCCACACACCTGACCATTCAGGCATTGCCAGTAGGGGGCCCCATGACAGCTTCCGCTTTGATCTACCTGTCAATCACAGCTAGCTGACGGGTAGATCAGGTCTAGGTCTAGCTAACGGGTAGATCAGCTATTCTGCTGACAGGACATGCAGGGAGAGAGGTGAGCTGAGGGAGGAACATTAGTTTGGGGTGGTAAGCTGAGCACAATACCTGGCAAAGTTTAATGCCGGGAGGGAAGTTTATGTGGAAATATGTGAAGGGTTGGAATAGCAGCGAGTGTGTGTTGGAGCCCTGCAGAGTTTGCAGCCCCCCAAGCTAACATACATCTCCTAAGCAGGAACACATCACTATCTCCCCAAGCATTCTATCCAGATAATGTGCAGTTAATTTATGACCTTTCTGTTTAACCCTGTGTTATCCAACCTCTGTTCAATGAAAAGTGTAAACTCACCACTAGGGATGAGCCGAACACCCCCCGGTTCGGTTCACACCAGAACTTTCGAACGGACCCCAAATTTGAACGAACTTTAGAACCCCATTGACGTCTATGGGACTCGAACGTTCGAAATTAAAAGTGCTAATTTTAACGGCTAATATGCAAGATACTGTCCTAAAAAGGGTTTGGGGACCTGGCTCTTGCCCCAGGGGACATGGGTCAATGCCTAAAATGTTTTTTAAAATGGCCGTTTTGGCGGGAGCACTGATTTTAATGATGATTAAAGTGAAAAAAAAAGTGAAATATTCCTTTAAATATGGTGCCTGGGGGGGTGTCTGTAGTATGCCTGTGAAGTGCCACGTGTTTCCCGTGTTTAGAACAGTCCCTGCACAAAATGACATTAAACAGAAATAACATCATTGAAAACTGCTCGCGGTTTTAATGTTATATCTGGTTCCTGCAATATGGTTGAAAACCATTGAGAAAAATGGCATGGGTAGCCCTCCCTGCCCATTACCAGCCCCTTTGGGTCTTGTACGCATATCAAGGGGAACCCTGTACTTATATTAAAAAAAGGAAATGCGTGTGGCCCCCAGGCCTATATACTCAGAACAGCAGTATACAGGCGGTGCAAACAAGACAGGGACTGTGTAGGTTTGTTGTGTTAAGTTGAATCTGTTTGTAATTTTCAACTGGTACATTTTTAAAGTGTAGCTCCAGTCAAAAAAACTATTTTTAAGCTTTTTGGAAAACATAGGGAAGGGTTATCACCCCTGTATAATTTGTTTTGTCGTCCATCTTTTTTCATCTCACTTGCTGTTGTCTCCTTCCGTTTGCAAGTAGGAGATGTTTGTAAGTTGGATGTTTGAAAGTAGGGGCCTGCCCTATATGCTCTGCAGAAATGGCGGAACAAGGTGTTGGTTTTGCCACAACATTGTAAGCCCTCAAAGTGACTCTTGCTGGGCGCTGGAGCGCCCTGCTGTGAACTATTATATCAAGAATTGTAATTACATGCCATTGTTGAACAGTGGTAGAAAAATTGACCTTTGGTGGTTGTGGTGCTGGTGCCACAACACTATAAGTCCTCACAGTTACTCTGGGTGGGCACAGGAACGGGCCCTCCTGTGAAATATTATATCAAGAATTGTAATTACATGTCCCTGTTAAACAGGGGCAGAAAAATTGGGCCTTAGGCACTGGTGCTGGTGCCACGACACTGCAACCTCTCCCATATTGTCACGTACCTAGTAGACGAGCCCGGAATGCAGGGAGCAGCCCCTCGTATCCCCTGGCTAATGAACCCCTGGAGGTGGTAACAGGAATTCAAAAGTTCAGAGGGCACAAGTGCCTGGCAGATAGAGGCAGGTCCGGATAAGCAGCAGAACACCTACAGCGAGTAGGTAGGGCTGATGGTAATCGGCTGGTGAGGCAGGCACAAGTGGGTAGACTGGCAGGCAGACGGTCGTCAGCGAAGACAGCAGTCACAGGAAATCCAAATGGGTAGGCAGGAACAGCGGAGTCGGGTGCAGGCCGGGTCAGCAGGAAACGGTCAACGCGGTACAAGAGGATGAGGCAGAGACGTGGTCAGACAAGCAAGAAGTCGTAGGCAGGCAGCAACGGATCAAGGTCAAGAACTAGCCGGGTAACAGGAACCAAGGTAACAGGTACAGGAACTGAATAGCAGGATCTCCGAACACGCTGTAGACTGGACAGCAAGAAGGGAAAGGAGCAAGGACCTTAAGAAGCCTTTAGGGCGCCAAAACGGTCGCACGACGAGTCAGCGTGCCCCTGCGAGTGGGCGTGCGCCCATTCGTGACCCCACGTGCACGCGTGCACTCGTTCATGCCGCCGCGAGAGCGTCCGTTCGCTTTAGCGCGTGTCAAAGGGGAACGACGGGTTCTCAACGACAGGCTTCTGCGGGTAAGTCTCCCGTGTGCGACCGGAACGCCAGGACGATCGTGACACATATACTCTAGTTTTATTGCAGGAATTAGCCCTGCTGCAAAGCATTGCATCAAAAATTGTACTTAAACGCCCCTGTTAAACAGGGGCAGAAAAATTGGGCCTTAGGCACTGGTGCTGGTGCCACGACACTGCAACCTCTCCCATATACTCTAGTTTTATTGCAGGAATTAGCCCTGCTGCAAAGCATTGCATCAAAAATTGTACTTAAACGCCCCTGTTAAACAGGGGCAGAAAAATTGGGCCTTAGGCACTGGTGCTGGTGGCACGACACTGCAACCTCTCCCATATATTCTAGTTTTATTGCAGGAATTAGCCCTGCTGCAAAGCATTGCATCAAAAATTGTACTTAAACGCCCCTATTAAACAGGGGCAGAAAAATTGGGCCTTAGGCACTGGTGCTGGTGCCACGACACTGCAACCTCTCCCATATACTCTAGTTTTATTGCAGGAATTAGCCCTGCTGCAAAGCATTGCATCAAAAATTGTACTTAAACGCCCCTGTTAAACAGGGGCAGAAAAATTGGGCCTTAGGCACTGGTGCTGGTGGCACGACACTGCAACCTCTCCCATATATTCTAGTTTTATTGCAGGAATTAGCCCTGCTGCAAAGCATTGCATCAAAAATTGTACTGAAACGCCCCTGTTAAACAGGGGCAGAAAAATTGGGCCTTAGGCACTGGTGCTGGTGCCACGACACTGCAACCTCTCCCATATACTCTAGTTTTATTGCAGGAATTAGCCCTGCTGCAAAGCATTGCATCAAGAATTGTACTTAAACGCCCCTGTTAAACAGGGGCAGAAAAATCGGGCTAATGGCATCACCCAGAACCAGAAATGTTCTTCCAACATATCAGCGGAGGAGGAAGAGGATAGACAATCAACATAACAGGACAGTCACTCAGCATCAGCATAGGCAGTCTTGAAGGGATGTGATATTTCAAAAAAAATTATTCGGTTACATCAGCTTCAGGTGCTTGGTAGCTGTGGGTGATCCAAGACTGATTCATCTTGATGAAGGTCAGTCGATCAACTGACTCGGTGGACAGCCGCACCCTGTGATCGGTAACAAAGCCACCAGCAGCACTGAAGGTGCGCTCCGAAAGAACGCTGGATGCAGGACAGGCCAGTAGCTCAATTGCATACTGTGCCAGCTCTGGCCAGTGATCCATCCTCAAGACCCAGTAAGCCAGAGGATTTTCGGTGGGAAAGGTGTCCAAGTCTGACCTTGCCCCTAGGTATTCCTGCACCATGTAAATCAGACGCTGGCGATGGTTGCTGGAACCGATCATACCTTGGGGCTGCGGACTAAAAAATAGTCTGAAAGCATCAGTCAGACGGCCACCTTCTCCACCGTTCCTTCTGACCGATGCCTCAGCAACACGTTGTCCAGGACCAGGAGTTTGTAACCTCCCAGTCTCTGGGAACGCGTTGCACAGACCTTTCTGCGAGGCCTCCCGGAGATGTCTCATCCTCTGCTCCCTCTGCGATGGCAAGATAAGGTCAGCAACCTTACCCTTGTACCGTGGATCAAGGAGAGTGGCCAGCCAGTAATGGTCCCTCTCCTTGATCCGAAGAATACGAGGATCCTTCCGCAGGCTTTGCAGGATCAGGGAGGCCATGCAGCGTAGGTTAGCTGAGGCATTTGGTCCGGAGTCCTCTGGGTCACTAAGGGCAACATGATCCGCAGCTACCTCCTCCCAGCCACGTACAAGTCCACGTGTTTCTTGGGACTGTAAATCATCCCTACAAGACTGCTGCTGCTGCTGCTGCTGCTGATGCTGAGTGCCAGCCTCCACCTCCATGCTGACACAATCATCCTCCTCCTCCTCTTCCTCCTCCTCATCCTCTTCCTGTGTGATGGGTGGCACAGCATGTCTGGATAAAGGGGGCCTTGAGAAGCAAGGAAGTCCTCCTCTTCCTGCCTCTGTTCTGCCTCAAGTGCCCTGTCCATTATTCCACGCAGCGTATGCTCCAAGAGGTGGACAAGAGGTACAGTGTCACTGATGCATGCACTGTCACTGCTCACCATCCTTGTGGCCTCCTCAAACGGTGACAGGACAGTGCATGCATCCCTGATCATGCCCCACTGGCGTGGTGAGAAAAAACCGAGCTCCCCTGACCCTGTCCTGCCTGTGGCCAATCATGGCTCTCCTCGCTGCTGGCGCTGTGATTGGCCAAGCATGCGGGGTCACAGTGCATGCTTGGCCAATCATGAGCCAGCAATGCACTGCGATGACGCAGTGCATTGTGGGCCGTGAGCGCTACACGAATTTGGCGCGAATGGCCCATAACGTTCGGAATTCGCCGAACGGGTGAACAGCCGATGTTCGAGTCGAACGTATGTTCGACTCGAACACGAAGCTCATCCCTACTCACCACATAAACACTCTATATACAAAATAAAATTCCCCAATAAAGATCAGAACATGATGCTCACATTTGCATGGAAGCACAATTGAATGAATGCTGATTATTCAGAGAATTACAATGTTTATGTTTATTGAGGATTGTTTTTTTTTTATGTACTAACAGTTAAAGTGGTTGTAAACCCTTCCCCACAACTTTGTCCCATGTAAATCAGCATAAAAAACCCTAATGAACACTGTTTGTAGATATCTCCTTACTTGCTTAGTATTGTTGTAATCCTTGTTGTTCTGTAGAATGAAGTCACTGAGCATGCCCAGATCTCCCCTGATTTACGGCACACTCTCTATGTGCTTATCTATCTGTTATCAGGACTTCCTATGGCACACCACTGAACTCTGCTAATCACTCAGAGCTTCGGCCTACACACCATGTGACCATGTGACCTCACATACAGTTTAAACTTGGCCATTACTGTATTCTTATCAGCTGAAGCTGATAAGTCTGATAAAGGTAAACATTAGTAAATACTATGAAATAAACAAGTAAGCTATGAACAGGGAAGCAGGGTTGCCATAGAAACGTTGGATTGAGAAGGAGGCTTGGTTAACAGTAAAGGAAGTGTTCAATGTAGGGGCGGAAATACACTCCACTGTGGACTCAGAAAACAATACTTAAGATGGTGTTGCCTAACCCCTGGAAACACGTTTTTTAAAGTTTCTTTAAACAGTAATATGCGATTTGGGCTGGATTACAGTGGCTATAGTCTGATAATTACTTATTATAATGGAAAAACAAAGAAAAAATTGTGCTACAAACTATAAATGCAGGAAAATTTGAAATCCTGTGAGAATGCTGCAGTTCTGTTATATAACCCAAAAAATTATATATAAAAGAATTTTTAAAAACAGAGAAGAACCGCGCTCTTAAACTACTCAAACTTCCCACGTGATCCCAATGTTCAAACAAATGGACCGTATTGGATGAAAGTAAAAATATCTAGAAATAAAGTGCACAAAGTGTTATTAAATAATCATAGTGAACAGGATTATCATTCACCAAACGATAATAATATGAATTACATTTTAAGCTTGCATATTAATAATCCCAAAGATAAAAATGCATGAAAAGTTGATCAAAAAAAGTCCTCCTTAATTACTAAATATATCCTTGTGTGGTAGTCCTCAAAAAAACTTGTGAAATCAATTATAAGCAGAAAAAACACCACGTGTCAGTAATAGTGTCCAAAATATTCTCAGTTCTTGCTTCATAGATCGTGGAACAAAGCGTAGTGCACCACCACCAAACATCAAAATTGGCTCCTTACCAGATGTCAAACAAATATTCGCACATCAAAAGGATTAGATCCTGCTACACATGCTCCTCAGTCCTGCAGAACTCCACCCTCTTCCAAGATCATGGTATAGAGAGGCTCCCCATATGAACAGATTACCAAATTCACCATAAAAGGGAGAAAATAGGCGCTCCAATAGTGTACAATTGCTTTTTTTTATTATAAAACTCAAACTAAAAAGGCACACTTACAATACAGCAGTGAGATTAGGCATGAACGAGTGGAAAGCGTCGGCCGTACGCTGATGTCCACGGGTCTCTCCTTCTCCAACTGGTACAATTTCTCTAGGCAGTAAACAGCGTGTCACACCGCCCGACGCGTTTCGTGAAACTTCACGTCGTCTCGGGGCTCGGGTGACATGCCATACTGCCTTTCTTTATATACTAAATCCCAATCTAAACCTCCTCCTCCGGATCCCGTTCGCATTTCCGCACAGGAAGTAACGCTATCACGTGACCTTCCCACATATCCAATCCCCATATTGCAAAAAATAAAGGACCAATAGTGTCTGGTTAGCCCTAACTCATGTGTGAAGACCAAGCCTCGTTTTCATTATCACAGCGGAAGCAACTCGATGTGACATCACAGGCGGAAGACGTGCCCAAAACATGTCCCCGTCAACATAGTTGGCTACATTACGCTCCGGCCCCACGGCTGTTCTTTACAGAGATCCAGCATCCATGGGAGAGGACCAAGCCTCACTTTCAAAGATAGTCTGTCAAGGAGCCCCTGGAGACCAAGCCTCACTTACATTTAAGTAATAGGGACATGACATAACTATACCGCCCACACATCCCCTCTCCCAGCGGCGCCTCCTCCATCCTCCCGCCCCTCTCAACCCGTACGGCAGAAAGCCATAGCCTGAAGGGGAAAGAGGTTAGCAAGGAGTCGCCTTAAGTATATTGCTGCAATTTAATGAACACCATACAGTGGTGTGAAAAAGTGTTTGCCCCCTTCCTCATTTCCTGTTCCTTTGCATGTTTGTCACACTTAAGTGTTTCGGAACATCAAACCAATTTAAACAATAGTCAAGGACAACACAAGTAAACACAAAATGCAATTTGTAAATGAAGGTGTTTATTATTAAAGGTGAAAAAAAATCCAAACCATCATGGCCCTGTGTGAAAAAGTGATTGCCCCCCTTGTTAAAACATACTATAACTGTGGTTGTCCACACCTGAGTTCAATTTCTCTAGCCACACCCAGGCCTGATTATTGCCACACCTGTTCACAATCAAGGCATCACTTAAATAGGAGCTGCTTGACACAGTAAGGTCCACCAGAAGATCCTTAAAAGCTACACATCATGCCGAGACCCAAAGAAATTCAGGAACAATTGAGAAAGAAAGTAATTGAGATCTATCAGTCTGGAAAGGGTTATAAAGCCATTTCCAAAGCTTTGCTAATCCAGCGAACCACAGTGAGAGCCATTATCCACAAATGGCGAAGACATGGAACAGTGGTGAACCTTCCCAGGAGTGGCCGGCCGCCCAAAATTACCCCAAGAGCGCAGAGACGACTCATCCAAGAGGTCACAAAAGACCCCACAACAACGTCCAAGGAACTGCAGGCCTCACTTGCCTCAGTTAAGGTCAGCGTTCATGCCTCCACCATCAGGAAAAGACTGGGCAAAAATGGCCTGCATGGCAGAGTTCCAAGGAGAAAACCACTGCTGAGCAAAAAGAACATCAAAGCTCGTCTCAATTTCTCCACAACACATCTTGATGATCCCCAAGACTTTTGGGACAACATTCTGTGGAGCGATGAGACAAAAGTGGAACTCTTTGGAAGGTGTGTGTCCAAGTATATCTGGCGTAGAAGGAACACTGCATTTCATAAAAAGAACATTATACCAACAGTAAAATATGGTGGTGGTAGTGTGATGGTCTGGGGCTGTTTTGCTGCTTCAGGACCTGGAAGACTTGCCGTGATAAAAGGAACTATGAATTCTGCTGTCTACCAAGAGATCCTGAAGGAGAATGTCCGACCATCTGTTCGTGTACTCAAGCTGAAACGAACTTGGGTTCTGCAGCAGGACAATAATCCTAAACACACCAGCAAGTCCACCACTGAATGGCTGAAGAAAAACAAAATGAAGACTTTGGAGTGGCCTAGCCAAAGTCCTGACCTGAATCCTATTGAGATGTTGTGGTATGACCTTAAAAAGGCCGTTCATGCTCGAAAACCCTCTAATGTAACTGAATTAGGACAATTCTGCAAAGATGAGTGGGCCAAAATTCCTCCAGGACGCTGTAAAAGCCTCATTGCACGTTATCGCAAACGCTTGGTTGCAGTTGTTGCTGCTAAGGGTGGCCCAACCAGTTATTAGGTTTAGGGGGCAATCACTTTTTCACACAGGGCCATGATGGTTTGGATTTTTTTTCACCTTTAATAATAAACACCTTCATTTACAAATTGCATTTTGTGTTTACTTGTGTTGTCCTTGACTATTGTTTAAATTGGTTTGATGTTCCGAAACACTTAAGTGTGACAAACATGCAAAGGAACAGGAAATGAGGAAGGGGGCAAACACTTTTTCACACCACTGTATACTATTACCGGAGGAGGAGGCTTAGGCACACATCTTATCCATATAACACTTATAGTCAGAACAAATGTCATTACAACAAATAACATAAATTTCCAAATATCAAGCTGATCATATCTGGACTCTTGATTATGAAAAATTGAAAATTAGAAATAAGATAAAAAATAATAAAATAAATGCAATAAAATGGAATAGAATCAGCTCCAAATAAAAACTTCTTACATGCATATACACAGCATGCTACAGACTTCCTACTTTTCTCTTTCTTATAAAAAATATTTTTCTTTTCTCAAAGACAGTCCCTCAAGGCCATATATATGGATTCCAAAACATTTAGAATTGAGCAATTAATTAAACAAAAATTAAACAATTACCCTGAATCCAACCAAATTACAAACTTCCAGATCAAATCTAGAGTTCAAAAGATTGCTAGAGAGGCATAATGGGAAACATGGTATTGCCCAATATAAACTCCATAGCAATGGATAGAGTCATATCAGATCCCTGAACTGCCCCATAATTTAAAGACTCTTCTTTCATCAAAGAATCCCCAAAACCCTTCAGGCATTATTGATGAAAGCGTTAACATCAGTGTCCACGTTCAACCCAAAAGGGGTGTACGTCTTTAACCTATAAATCCACGACATTTCGAGGTGGGAAATTTCTCTCACTAATGACCCTCCCCTCCAGTGCGGTTTATATTTGTCTATCCCCATATAGAGAGTGTTGGAGGGATCCCTACTGTGGACCTCATCATAATGTCTGGACACTGGGTGTTTGTCAAACCCCCGTCTAATGTTACTGATGTGTTCATTTAATCTAACTTTCAAGGCCCTCTTGGTCCTCCCCACATATTGGAGACCACATGGACATTGAATGAGGTAAACTACCGCCTCTGAGGAACATGTAATGAACGGTTCCACTTCAAATGTGCTCTGTGTGCTGGTGGAAGAGAAACTACAAATCTTAGAGCTTTTATTGATATTCAATGAACACACTTGACAGTTTCTACATCTAAAGAAACCTGTGAGGTTCTGAAAAAAACACCTACTTTTTTGGGGGGGATCCTGTACGCTAGGTGCAACTCTGTTGCCCAGTGAAGGGGCTCCCCTAAAAATAACTCTGGGGTTTTCGGGTAAAATTGTCCCCAAAATTTGGTCACTAGTCAGGAGATGCCAATGTTTCCGGATTAGGTTTTTAATGTTCCGGTGTTGCACAGAGAAAGTAGTAATAAAGGGCAATACCACCTGGTTTCCTCCCCTATTCGTATCCCTTTCTGCCAGCAGGAGTGATCTATCCTTGTTTCTAGCAATGTTTACTGCCTCAGCTAGGGACTCTGCATTATAACCCTTCTCCAGAAATCTATGAGACAGCAGAGAAGCTTGTTCATCAAAAGTCGTAATTTCGGTGCAATTCCTCCTGAGGTGCAAATATTGTCCCAGAGGAACCGCCCTCAACCACGTATCATGATGACAACTTCCCAGGGGAATATATGAATTCCTGTCTGTTGTTTTAAAATGTGTGGATGTTACAAAAGTGTTGTTGACCACTTTAATATTCAAATCTAAAAAGTTAACTTCCTCTAAGCTCGCCTCATAGCCAAACCTAATACCTCTGTTGTTCCCATTCAACATGGTCATGTAATCGCGTAAATCCGATTCCTCACCGTCCCATAGGAGAAGGACGTCGTCGATATAACGTACCCAAAGGATCACTTCCGGTCTCCTCGGGGAATCGACCACGTCCTCCTCCCATTTCGCCATGAAAAGGTTGGCCAAACTGGGGGCATATTTTGCCCCCATGGTCCCGAGAAGTCTTAGATGGGAACTAAGCCCACACAGGGATGAACCAGACCTTGAAGGTTGGTTCAAATTTTTTAATGATTCCGGCCTCTGTTTACTGCGTTTTCTTGCCCAAAGAAAAAGTGAGAAACTAGCCCGTTTAGATGAAGAGATCAAAAAGATCAAAGAAATATTAATGACTTTGAACACAAGTGAAGAGTACAAGGAGTGCTCTAAAAGTCTTCTTAAAAACCTAGAAAAGGAAGAAAAAGATCAAAAATTAAAAAAGAAAAAGAAATATATTAGGGATAAAGAAGACTATCAGTCGGGTTTGGTTTTTTTGTGGCAAAAAAAGCTAGCCCTTGAAAAAGAGGGGGCGGAGCAAATGGATACAGTACCCCAAAATATATCTAATAATAATATTACAAGAGGTCCCCCGGATGCCATATCAGGGAGTAACATAGTCCACTATCCCATGGGCGGTAGGCAGACTCCCAATAGGAGGGGTGGTGACTATGGAAACCCTGGTCGAATTTTTCAACAACCTATGGGGGGACACCATTCAGGGGACCTAAAAAAGGCCCTAAGAACGATAAAAGGGACTTTCAACGCAATAATAATCAGAGAGTACCTCAGAATCAGAGATCAGGGGGTCATGAGCCATGGGGCTCTATACGAGGTTTTGACCGGGAAAGATCCATCTATTACAATAGAGACAATAGAGGCCAAGAACACGATGTACCCATTCAAAATCGCTTTTTCCCATTATCAGATCTAGAAGCACCAAATACATGGAGACAAAATAGTGGTGAATACCAGCGAGAAATGAATTCTAATCGATCATATCAGATGGGCTATGGCCCTCGATATGACTACACACAAGGGAATTCAGCCACTGGAAGTAATCAAGGATGGGGTTTTCCCAGGGACAACAGAGGCCTAAAAAGGCCTGTAGAACTAAGAGAGGAGTCAGAGGGGGGAGGCGTATACAAGCAGCAAAAACGAAAAAGGATTTAGGAAAAGGGATCTTTAATTTGAGCACACAAGAACTTTCAGATTCTGAAAAAAGACTTCTAGATAAGGGTCTGAAATTTGCTCCACCCAGGGGTTTGAACAAATTTCAGACCTACATGGACGTACACAAATACGTTCGGAGACTCAGTATCAAAAGGTATATGCTGGGCAATCCCATTAAAGAATATGGGGGGACAAGATCGGAATATCAACATTCCGGCCTTTCTAATGCGTCATTGTTCAATCCCCCAGGGTCAATGGCACCTAATATTAAAGTGTTTAGAGATGTAGTACTTCGGGATTTGGAAGAAATCCAGGTGAAGAAGGTGAGGATGCAAGGAGATTTACAAAAGGGTTTGAATACCCTGTGTGATAACAAATCCCTTGTGATCAGGCCAGCAGATAAGGGAGGAGGGATTGTGGTTTTGGATAGATGCGATTACTTAAAAGAAATGCATCGAATCACTGATGATATTGAGACATACACAGTGCTTAACAGGGATCCAGTGATCAAATACAAGAGGGAGTTAGAAAAAATTGTTGAGGGGGGTTCCCGGAAAGGAATCCTCAATGACAAAGAAAAACTTTTTCTTGTACCAGCTGCCCCCCGCACTCCGGTGATTTATTATCTCCCAAAATTACATAAGAACTCCACTTGCCCCCCGGGACGCCCAATAGTCAGCGGAATTGACTCAGTGACGTCCCGGGTGGGCAAGTACATTGATCATTTCCTTCAACCCCTAGTACAAGGGGTACCATCCTACGTTAAGGACACCAAGCAAGTTATTAACCTGCTGGGGGGGATGAAACCCAAAGTGGGCCTGTGGCTGGTAACCGCCGATGTTACATCTCTGTACACCATCATCCCTCATGACTTAGGATTAGAGGCGGTTAAACTTTATTTGGAGCGGAGTTCAGGACTCACTCAGATTCAGATAGATTTTATTTTAGAACTCTTGGAATTCGCGGCCAAACATAACTACTTTTGGTTCGATAATCAGTTTTTTCACCAGGACAGGGGGGTGGCCATGGGGGCAAAATATGCCCCCAGTTTGGCCAACCTTTTCATGGCGAAATGGGAGGAGGACGTGGTCGATTCCCCGAGGAGACCGGAAGTGATCCTTTGGGTACGTTATATCGACGACGTCCTTCTCCTATGGGACGGTGAGGAATCGGATTTACGCGATTACATGACCATGTTGAATGGGAACAACAGAGGTATTAGGTTTGGCTATGAGGCGAGCTTAGAGGAAGTTAACTTTTTAGATTTGAATATTAAAGTGGTCAACAACACTTTTGTAACGTCCACACATTTTAAAACAACAGACAGGAATTCATATATTCCCCTGGGAAGTTGTCATCATGATACGTGGTTGAGGGCGGTTCCTCTGGGACAATATTTGCGCCTCAGGAGGAATTGCACCGAAATTACGACTTTTGATGAACAAGCTTCTCTGCTGTCTCATAGATTTCTGGAGAAGGGTTATAATGCAGAGTCCCTAGCTGAGGCAGTAAACATTTCTAGAAACAAGGATAGATCACTCCTGCTGGCAGAAAGGGATACGAATAGGGGAGGAAACCAGGTGGTATTGCCCTTTATTACTACTTTCTCTGTGCAACACCGGAACATTAAAAACCTAATCCGGAAACATTGGCATCTCCTGACTAGTGACCAAATTTTGGGGACAATTTTACCCGAAAACCCCAGAGTTATTTTTAGGGGAGCCCCTTCACTGGGCAACAGAGTTGCACCTAGCGTACAGGATCCCCCCAAAAAAAGTAGGTGTTTTTTTTCAGAACCTCACAGGTTTCTTTAGATGTAGAAACTGTCAAGTGTGTTCATTGAATATCAATAAAAGCTCTAAGATTTGTAGTTTCTCTTCCACCAGCACACAGAGGACATTTGAAGTGGAACCGTTCATTACATGTTCCTCAGAGGCGGTAGTTTACCTCATTCAATGTCCATGTGGTCTCCAATATGTGGGGAGGACCAAGAGGGCCTTGAAAGTTAGATTAAATGAACACATCAGTAACATTAGACGGGGGTTTGACAAACACCCAGTGTCCAGACATTATGATGAGGTCCACAGTAGGGATCCCTCCAACACTCTCTATATGGGGATAGACAAATATAAACCGCACTGGAGGGGAGGGTCATTAGTGAGAGAAATTTCCCGCCTCGAAATGTCATGGATTTATAGGTTAAAGACGTACACCCCTTTTGGGTTGAACGTGGACACTGATGTTAACACTTTCATCAATAATGCCTGAAGGGTTTTGGGGATTCTTTGATGAAAGAAGAGTCTTTAAATTATGGGGCAGTTCAGGGATCTGATATGACTCTATCCATTGCTATGGAGTTTATATTGGGCAATACCATGTTTCCCATTATGCCTCTCTAGCAATCTTTTGAACTCTAGATTTGATCTGGAAGTTTGTAATTTGGTTGGATTCAGGGTAATTGTTTAATTTTTGTTTAATTAATTGCTCAATTCTAAATGTTTTGGAATCCATATATATGGCCTTGAGGGACTGTCTTTGAGAAAAGAAAAAGATTTTTTATAAGAAAGAGAAAAGTAGGAAGTCTGTAGCATGCTGTGTATATGCATGTAAGAAGTTTTTATTTGGAGCTGATTCTATTCCATTTTATTGCATTTATTTTATTATTTTTTATCTTATTTCTAATTTTCAATTTTTCATAATCAAGAGTCCAGATGTGATCAGCTTGATATTTGGAAATTCATGTTATTTGTTGTAATGACATTTGTTCTGACTATAAGTGTTATATGGATAAGATGTGTGCCTAAGCCTCCTCCTCCGGTAATAGTATATGGTGTTCATTAAATTGCAGCAATATACTTAAGGCGACTCCTTGCTAACCTCTTTCCCCTTCAGGCTATGGCTTTCTGCCGTACGGGTTGAGAGGGGCGGGAGGATGGAGGAGGCGCCGCTGGGAGAGGGGATGTGTGGGCGGTATAGTTATGTCATGTCCCTATTACTTAAATGTAAGTGAGGCTTGGTCTCCAGGGGCTCCTTGACAGACTATCTTTGAAAGTGAGGCTTGGTCCTCTCCCATGGATGCTGGATCTCTGTAAAGAACAGCCGTGGGGCCGGAGCGTAATGTAGCCAACTATGTTGACGGGGACATGTTTTGGGCACGTCTTCCGCCTGTGATGTCACATCGAGTTGCTTCCGCTGTGATAATGAAAACGAGGCTTGGTCTTCACACATGAGTTAGGGCTAACCAGACACTATTGGTCCTTTATTTTTTGCAATGTGGGGATTGGATATGTGGGAAGGTCACGTGATAGCGTTACTTCCTGTGCGGAAATGCGAACGGGATCCGGAGGAGGAGGTTTAGATTGGGATTTAGTATATAAAGAAAGGCAGTATGGCATGTCACCCGAGCCCCGAGACGACGTGAAGTTTCACGAAACGCGTCGGGCGGTGTGACACGCTGTTTACTGCCTAGAGAAATTGTACCAGTTGGAGAAGGAGAGACCCGTGGACATCAGCGTACGGCCGACGCTTTCCACTCGTTCATGCCTAATCTCACTGCTGTATTGTAAGTGTGCCTTTTTAGTTTGAGTTTTATAATAAAAAAAAGCATGATGTTATGACGTCATGCCCGGCCTCTGCATTCAAAAAAACGGCGCCGCTTCGGCTGGGAAGCGGTGATCGGTTTATTTATTTATTTATTTCAGGCTTCCCAGCCTAGTGGTGAGATGTGGGGTCTTATTTACCCCATATCTCACTATAAAGAGGACCTGTCATGTCATACTCCTATTACAAGGGATGTTTACATTCCTTGTAAAAGGAATAAAAGTGATCAAAATGTTGTTGTTTTT
This sequence comes from Lithobates pipiens, assembly GCF_037356315.1. NCBI lineage: Eukaryota > Metazoa > Chordata > Amphibia > Anura > Ranidae > Lithobates > Lithobates pipiens. The sequence goes on along the minus strand of NW_027507791.1, from coordinate 156,023,260 downwards.
TCAAAAAAAGTGTAAAAAAAAAAAAAGAAATTATAATTAACAATAATACTTTTTTTTTAAAGCGCCCCTGTCCCCGTGTGCTTACAAGCAGAAGCGAACGCATAGGTAATATGTATATATGAAAACTGTGTTCAGACCATACATGTGAGGTATCGACGCAAACATTGAAGCAAGAGCTATAATTTTGTCCTAGACCTCCTCTGTAACTCAAAACATGTAACCAGTAAAAAAATTTCAAGCGTCACCTATGGGGATTTTTAAGCACCGAACTTTGGCACCATTCCATGAGCGTGTGCAATTTTGAAGTGTGACATGTTAGGTATCTATTTACTCAAAGTAACTTTATCTTTTACAATATGCAAAAACATTGGGCTAACTTAACTGGGTTTTTTTTAAAGCACAAAAGTGTTTCTTTCCCAAAAGAAATGCGTTTGAAAAATTGTTGCGCAAATACTGTGTGAGATAAAAAGTTGCAACAACAGCCATTGTATTCTCTAGGGTCTATGCTAAAATACATATATAATGTTTATGGGTTAACAGGCCTGTGACGGACTCGGGGCACCCTGTTGGGTATTTCTGCCAAGAAGCTGCTTTGTACAGTAAACGTTTATGTGGAACTGTGCTAAATGCTTTTGCAAAATCCAGATACGGTCCATACGGTCTATGGTCCTTCCTTTATCTAGATGGCAACTCACCTCCTCATAGAAGGTTAATACATTGGTTTGGCAAGAACACATATATAATGTTTAGGGGTTCCATGTAATTTTCTAGCACAAAAAATATGATTTTTACATGTAGGAGAGAAAGGTCAGATTTTGCCCCGGTGGCAAGTGGTTAACAGGCCTGTGACGGACTCGGGGCACCCTGTTGGGTATTTCCGCCAAGAAGCTGCTTTGTACAGTAAACGTTTATGTGGAACTGTGCTAAATGCTTTTGCAAAATCCAGATATGGTCCATACGGTCTATGGTCCTTCCTTTATCTAGATGGCAACTCACCTCCTCATAGAAGGTTAATACATTGGTTTGGCAAGAACAATTCTTCATGAATCCATGCTAATTACTGCTAATGATACTGTTCTTACAGTATTACAAGATTACTAAAATCTTGTATATAGTCCCTTATTATCATCCCCTCCAAGAGCTGGCTGCAAGCACATGGCCTCTCAGAGGAGGTAATCACTACATTACCGGGGACAAAGAAGGCAACATCAAATGCCACATTGTCTAGAATTTGGAGAAAATGTGTGGACTTTGCATCACAACATAGATTCTCCCCCATAACTCCAAGTATTGCAAATATCTCAGCATTTATGCAAACGGCAGTAACGATAGGCTTGGCATATAACTCAATTAAAGTTCAAGTGTCAGCCCTGCTTCCCCTGGACATCAATGGACTAATGAGCCTTTAATAAAGCAGTTCCTCAGAGGCGCAATAAGAGTATGCCTGCCAAGGAGGAACCTCTTCCCAACCTTGGGACTTGGGCACCATCCTAAAGGTGCTGCTGCAGCCCCCATTCAGTCTGGCTGAATCATGTACACGTGAATTTTTAGCAATCAAACTGGTCTTCCTGACAGCCATTATGACGGCCAGAAGAGTGTCAGCCCTTGTACACACGGTCGGAGAATCTGTCGGAATGAGTCTTATCGGACCGCGTCGTCAGATAATCCGACTGTGTGTGGTATGCATCGGACTGATTCTGTCCGAATCTCTGTCCGATCCAAATTTCCAACATGCTGGAAAGATTTCCCGACCAACTGGGACCTAATCCGATCATGTGTACAGCATTTTCATCGGACCAAGTGCCACGCATGCTCGCATTCAAATTCCGACACGGAAGTAAAACTACTGCTCATAAGCAATATAGCACATTCGTCACGCTGCAATGTTAAAAAATCAGTCATCAAGCGCATTCTCTTGATCTTTAACAATGCTGCAAGAACGAACTTCTTTTGATGCTCATAGTCACACACACTTCTCCCGAACGGATTTCATTACTCTTTTTTAACCATTTCAGTACTACAATTTTATTTTGTGTCACATCTACACAATGTTTGTTTTTTTGTGGATATTTTTGGGATGTTTTTTTTGGGGGGGGGGGGCTTCCCTAAAAATATCCTTTAAAGACACTTTGCTCATTTATCCTTATTTTTGTTTTTATTTTGTGTAAACTTACAACAACATTATTTTATTTTTGCAATTTTGTTTTTCTTTTTTAATCTACAGGAGGATGTTTAGTGTTAACACCCCTTGTTATTTATTTCACTTTGTTTTTTGGAAATGTACCTGCCTGCTCACAAATAAACTGGCCTTTTGGAAGTAAAACACATACACAAGTATTTCATCCAAACAAAAAATACCTTTATTTCGGTGTCAGTAACAGATAAAGAGGGAGGCAGCAATGTTGAAACTGGGGAGATTTGTGAAGCCTTTGGCCCCCAGGGCACACAGCAAATATTTCAAAGCAAAAATTGGTGGCCTGAGGAGTACATATCTGAGGGAGAGAAGTCTGGTCCTGAAGTCCATGAAACCCGGAACAGCAGCAGATGACATCTATGTTCCCAGGCTGTGGTACTACAACAGGCTGCATCTTCTGGCAGACCAGACTGAACCCAGGTCATCACACACTGGTCTTCCTTCCACGCTTCCTTCCAGGCTGTGGCTGTGGTGCTGGAGGTGTGGCAGAAGGAGGAGGAGGAGGAGGAGCAGGGGCATGGGCCAAATGACACAAGTGTGGTTCTCGTGTCATTTGGCCCAACAGACCCATGTTGAGGGTGTGGATAATAACCTCCTCACACAAGATCTGTTGCCCCTGCTACATTTTCTCCAGCTTGCACACAATCAAGGCAGCCAAGGCCTCTTGGTGTGTTGTTTTTGCTTGTAGTGCCGCAGAAGCCTCACCAATCAGCCTCAGTGCCGACTCCTCCACATTCCCCCCCTTTCTCGCCCTTCTGCGTGGAAGGCGGAGGGGAGGGACCTGGCATTCGGTGAGGCTCCTTTGGCTGCCCACCGCCTGGCTGCCGCTTACCCCCGCCTCCTCCTGGCTGCCGCTTACCCCCGCCTCCTCCTGGCTGCCACTTTCCACAGCAACCTCCTGGCTGCTGCATTCTTCCTGTGTATGAAAAAGGGACATCGTTTGAGTTTTTGGTTCATCAAACACACACAATTTTTACATCAACACTGTTGCGAATTGTTAACCAATAGAAAAGACTATCATTCTGAGCCCAGCATTTTTCTTTCTTGTCCCAAAGGTTTTGGCCACTACTGTCTATTGATATGTGAAACACTTTCTAAAATCAGCAATTAGTGAGCAAAAATCAAGTTAACATCATTCATTTTGGCTCCACAAATATGTACAACAATACTATACCTGGCTCAAGCTGGGCTCCTCCAGTTCTTCCTGAGTGGAAGGCCCAGGTTGGGCGTCGGAAGACTCAGCGGGTGTGGAATGGAGCATAGGACGCGTGTAAGGAAGAGTAGAGAGGGATTGTCTGGCCTCAGCCTGGTCTGACAGAAAACTCATCCTGTCATAATACCACAGGCTGGGAACATAAACCTGAGCTGCTGAATTTCCTGATTTCATCGACTTCAGCACCTTATTCCTCTCCTTCAGATATGTACTCCTGAAGTTCCCAATCTTCTTTTTGATATATTTCTCATCTGCCCTGGGGACCACCGGCTTCACAAACTCAACCAGTACCATTATTGCTGCCTGCCTCTTTGCTCTGCTACTGTATAAAGGATGTGTGTTTTGCCACAGGACTGGCAGGTCTCAATATTTATCGATAAATAGAGGGAGGAAGCTGTAATCATTAAAGCCGTCCATGTCTGCAAGACACAACACAAGACAAACACTAATGTCAGGCTAAACTCCACTAATGCAGGCCTCAATCTAGAAGCAGTGTAGCCTAGTGATGTGCCAAGTTCAAAATTGTACCTTTGTTGGCGCGTTCGTTGCCTCAGCTTCTCCCTCTGTTCACAAATCGTACGGACGACACACGCGTGTTACGTTTTATATACAGTGCGCATGCGTGCATCTCCACCCACCCCTGACGTTCTTTCCAGACTATTCCCCGCCCCTTCGCTTCCAGGGCAGTGGGCAGAGCACACAGGTGCGCAATAATAATTACACTAAACGAGAAGGAGGGTGAGGAAAGGCCGGAGCTTGAAACGTCCCGATCCAGGAAGACAAGATTTCAGGCCGCAAATATGTCTTTTGGAGAGATGTTGGAGATGGTCAACATATTGAACAGGACCGACTATGATGTGAAATATGGACCTTACCCAAACCCAAATATCAGAAAGGCCAAGATCATGAATCAAGTTGTTAAGTGTCTTCTGCCTAATTTTGGGTTACACCGATCCATGGATCAACTGAGAAAACGCTGGTCAGACCTGAAACTGAGGGAGCACGAGCAGTACATAAGGATCAAGCGTGTTCTGGACAAAAGTAAGTAGTTGTGTGTTCATATGATTATTCTTGCTTGCACACATGCTCCATGTGCTTTGAGTTCATGTTGTGCATTTTAAAATATCCACTTTCAAGTTCATGGTTTCATTCGTTCGTAGGAAACATCGTTATGCAGATAAGTATTCAAGCTGAACACAGTGTCCCCAATAATGTTCTGACCTTGAAGCTCGGCCAAAATAAACAATTGAACAACACTTCCAATCAATGTTTCATATTGTTAATTATGCCCTCTGTGTGATAATTATTTAATTTTTACAAATCTCATAGGGGAGAGAAGACTCTGCAAGTATGAGGACACCAGGGACCCCACCCCTCACAAAGAAGGACAACTTCCAAAAGAACAAACAGAGGAGCAGGAGGAGGAGGAGGAAGGAGAGATCGTGCAGGATGTGCAAATTGTCACCACAACAGGTGAGTGTCGGAGAACACAGTTTCCGGTAAGCTCATCAATGTATGTCACCATATTTAAATTACATGTTTTTTTTTCTTTTGTTTTATAGGTGATGTGGAAGACGATTTCCATTTTACCAGTGAAAGTGCCCAGATCAGGGAGATAATGGGGTGCAATGGGTATTGGGAACATATCCTGCAAAACATCAATGATGTTAATTTAAATTGGAAAAACATCATTGATGTTTTGGGGAGAGTGAGAAACACCCCAAACTAGATAGGGTCTTAGTTTTGGAATTTGAAGAACAAAATGTGGTAGTTCTCCAAATTCGACATTTGGAAGATGCACAGAGTGTGTAAACATGCATTATCTCCCATCATGTGGGATCAATGTATGTGTTTGGTGTTTAGTGTCTGAGATGAAGGGGTTGCAGCCCCAAAGCATGTACATTGATCCCCCATGATGGGAGATAGCACATGTTGACACACTGTGTGCATCTTCCAAATTGTGATTTTTCTGGGGTGACACCCCATGTGATGAAGGCAAGATCAGGCCAGTTTGTACATACTCATGTCTGATATTGTCTTCACTTTTCAAAGTGGAACTTTGTCTGTTCCTGTGTTCTATATTTTACAGTTAGATATATGCCTGTTTACACCCAAACAATAATTAAAACAATTTTTAATTAAATAGATTTAAAAAATAAATAAAATTCTTGGCTGGTTGGACAAACCTTTTCAAAACGCACATGTGAATGTGGTTGGATTAAACAGTTCAATTAGCAAAAATGTGTGGCTTTTTTGTTCATGGCACCAAAAATGTATTTGTAGTAGAATTTAAGTTTATACTGAGAAGGAGTGTGATTTACTAAAGGCAACTCTATTTTGCACTCCCAGGGCAGTTGCAGGTGTACTTTTGCAGTGCACTTGTAGTGCATAGTGGATGTGCCTTTACAAAAAAAAACACCCACAGTGATGTGTAAATTTGGTCAATCATGCCATTTTCCTGCCATGGTTATGAAAATGAGCAGGATTTGGGTCACTAATGCACTACATACATTAGTTACCAAAAAAGAAGGTGTGTGTGTAGCAGACCCACAACATAATAACATTATCTGAAGAAGAGACTGTCCCCTCATCTCGCACAGAACACAGGGTTTGCACTGTTGGTGAAAAAGGCACAACTTTATCAAACATAATTATACCTAGGAGACACATAAAACCAAGCCAAGCAGTAAATGAAGGAGTTTCATATAAAAATTTAATTTTAAAATGCTGCTCAGACATTGTCGGGCATATCAATGGCCCCCCTACCCACAAAGTAGTCCATGTATTGTGTTCTAACCTCACGGGCGCTTTGGGGGGGGCAAGCCAGGATGAGCATGTTGAAGGCCCGTGAGGTTATCTGCATTGTCCATCAAGTCTGCTTCTTGTTGGCCAACTGAGACCGCATAGTTAGCAGAAACTTTTTTCAAAAAATTGTACAGAACACAGCACACCAGCACTATATGATTGAGTTTGTATTCCGCCATGTGAATAGGCGTAAGAAAATGGTGGAATTGGCTGGCCAGTATACCAAAAGTGTTCTCCACCACTCTTCGGGCTCTGGACAGGCGGAAATTAAAAATCCTATGGTCTGGGGTGAGGGTCCTCTGGGGGAAAGGCCGCATCAGATGGTTCGACAGGGCAAATGCCTCATCCGCGACGAAGACGAACGAGAGTCCTTCCTGATTCTCCTCTGGGGGTGGCAAGCCCAGACTGCCACTCTGGAGATGCCAGTAGAACTCCGTCCGTGAGAACACTCCACCATCCGACATCCGTCCATTTTGGCCCACGTTCACATACAAAAACTCATATGTTGCAGACACCACAGCTGAGTATTTAAAGCCTAAAGTCTAATGTCCCCTTATGAGAGTCATCACCCCCCCCCCATCTGATGGGCCCTTGATAAAAAATGAGGGGGTGATGTTTAGGACAGGTAACCCTCTCCACTTGATTGAGAGCTGAATGGCTAAATAATGTGTGATACTTTGGGAAGCCCCTCCTTACTTACACTATTGGCAGCCCACCGGACAGGTAAGAAGTGTCAGAATAAAAAAAAAAAAAAAATGTAAGCATTTTTGGACATTCTGCTATTACATATCCAGATAATTAATAGGTTAAAAGCCAAAAAATATAAAAAAAAGTTAAAGTATTGAGGCAGACCCTTACACTACATGCTTAGGTGAATTCATCCATAAATGTGAGCATCAAAAAGGTAGGTATAGTGTGTATTGGGTTTGGTAAAGTCATCAGATAGAGGATTGCTATCAGCTGGCCTAGCAGTTGGGGGAGGGGGGTTTCTAATGATTTGAGCACAACCCCCACCCCAAAAAAGAAAAAAAAAACCCTGCATGAATTGAAGCACACACATCACATTTGTAGACATTTTAGGGTAAAGCAATACTATGGAGCTGACAAAAGACATTGTGAAGTGACTAGACTATAGTTTTAGGGGCCAAGAAGAGCATGGTGGGGAAGTTAGTGAGGCAAATATGCCTGAGGACAAAGGGGCAGAGCATCTAAATTAGAGCATATTGCAATGATGGTAATTAGGGAATGAGGAAAGAAATGCAAGACATTAGCAATCATGAAATACATAGAATGTGATGTTAAAGGATAAAACTTACCTTCATATAGTCCTTCTGCAGGACCTGAATGATGGCAGAACAGGTCTCTGGAATATTGAGCCCCAGAGCCTGGGGGGAGATGCCTGTAGAGAACTTGAGGTCCTGAAGGCTTCTCCCTGTCGCCAAGTAGCGCAAAGTGGCGATGAGCCTCTGCTCCGGAGTGATGGCTTGCCGCATGCAGGTATCCTGCCTGGTGATATAAGGGGTCAGCAAAGCCAGCAGACGGTGAAAAACGGGGTCCGTCATCCGGAGATAATTCCTGAAATCATCAGGATTATTCTCCTGGATCTCACGGAGCAAAGGCATGTGCGAGAACTAGTCACGCTGGCGCAACCAATTCTTGGTCCACAAACGCCTCCCCTCCCTGTTCGTGGACCAGGCTTGTGTCAAAGTAGCAACCCCAACATGAAGCCCCTGCACAGCAGAAACTCTACGACGAGTACGTAGAGGAAACATGGTTAGAAAACGGTCGGCTGGTCAGAGCGGACAACAGAAAGCACAGATAAACAGCAAAGCCTGAAAGAACGACTTGAATAGCAGAAGCAAGCAGACAATAAGAATTGTCTTTCAAAGCGTACTATACCAAGATATAGTCCACAATGATCAACACATACTTACGTGAGTTCGACTCAAACTTCACGGCAAATTCGAAAGCCGCAGAACACCCTTTAAAAGTCTATGGGAGAAAACAAAAGTGCTAATAATAAAGGCTTATATGCATGGTATTGTCATAAAAAGTGTTTGGGGACCTGGGTCCTGCCCCGGGGACATGTATCAATGCAAAAAAAAGTTTTAAAAATGGCTTCAGGAGCAGTGATTTTAATAATGCTTAAAGTGAAACAATAAAATTGAAATATTCCATTACATTTCGTACCTGGGGGGTGTCTATAGTATGCCTGTAAAGTGGCGCATGTTTGCCATGTTTAGAACAGTCCAAGAGCAAAATGACATTTCTAAAGGAAAAAAGAGAGGCAGATTGTAGGCGGTGTGAGGCTTTTTTTTTTTCTTTTTCGGTCTGTTGGAGCGAGAGAAGAAGAAGAAGAAGAAGAAGAAGAAGACTTCGTGGGACAGTTTTATTTTTTTAATAAAGGGCATGTCCCAAGCCATGTCTTTTTGTGTTTTTTTTTACCATTTTCAAATTTTTGGGTGAAATGGTAGGGGTACAATTGTACCCCGTTACCATTTCACACAGGGGGGGCCGTGATCTGGGGGTCCTCTTGTTAAATTCCCACAACCACTGGGCAAGGGCTGGGGGGATGAGGCCCTTCTCCCCATCGACATGGGGACAAGGTGCTTTGGGGTGCTACCCCAAAGCATCCTCCCCATGTTGAGGGCATGTGGCCTGGTACGGTCCAGGAGGGGGGGGGGCACATTTTTTTTTTTCATTTTGATTCAGGGTTCCCCTGTGGCCGTTTTGATGTCGCTTTTATCAATGTGCATTTTATGTGCATTGCCGGGACCAACAAGTACGAGTACGCGAGTACTTTTAAATTACTTTTTTTCTTTTAAAAATGTAATTTTGCTCTCGGACTGTTCTAAACATGTGCCACTTTACAGGCATACTATAGACCCCCTCCCCCCCCAGTATGAAATTTAAAGGAATATTTCACTTTTATTGTTTCACTTTAAGCATTATTAAAATCACTGCTCCTGAAAAAACTGATGTTTTTGAAACCTTTTTTTTGCATTGATACATGTCCTTTGGTTCAGGACCCAGGTCCCCAAACACTTTTTAATAAATAACTTGCATATAAGCCTTTAAAATTATCACTTGTGATTTTTCACATTCGTATCCCATAGGCGGTGTTCGTGTTTTGCCTGTGAATGTTTTGCCTGTGCGCATATTCTGCTGTGAACCTAATTGGGGGGTGTTTGGCTCATCCCTAGTGCTGACAGGTGGACGACCAGGAAAACTGAAAATTGTTATTAATACTAACTGTAATTTTCCTTTCCTGGTCCGTCCCCACGTCAGCACAACTTTCTTCCCTCCCTAAGTTGCTTGTCGCAGCTACAAAAGGGGGAGGGGAGGACAGGCATTTATTATGCTGGAAGAAGGTGGTTCTGAGGGTTAATGAGGAAAAATTAACCTATAGTGTGCTGATGTGAGGATGGACCAGGAAAGGAAAAGTACGGTATGTATTAACAATTTTCCGTTTTTCTTTTACTATAATAAATCCCATAAGACGCAGTCCATGTTTGATTAATTCCATGTATTTAAGAAGCGATCATTGAGGAGATGCTCTTCATGGATAATACATTCTCGTAGTCCCTGTGGGATAAATTTTGTCTTTACATATGCCTCCAATGAGACTATATTCCATTTCCTCTCAGATGTTTCATTGTAAGATTACTGTGTTTTCTAAATAGTTTCTTAAATTCAGTATCCCGACTAGATGTATTATTATGTTCATAACGATTGAATTCTACCCTAATTTCTTGTTCAAGTCCCTCGTCAATACGGAAAGCCATGTTGGACATTAAAGAAAAAAAGAGAACTGCGCTAACCTCAAATTCCCAAAGTGAATGGGATATGTGTGTGTGTTAAACCCACAGTATAAACCTTAGTGTCTTAATGTCTCTAAGGCCACCTCAAAAAAATATAGTGCATACTATTATATATACAAATATATAAAACTAAATACAAAAATAAGACACAAGTGCGTGTCAATAATGTGAATCACCCAAACACAGCACAGATTGTATAGATCTTTGTGTATATACCCCTAAAAATAAAGAATGAAAATTTTCTTAAAACTGAAAAAATGCATAAAATAAGTTACCAAGAAAAATATTTTGAAAAACTCTATGTAATGTCCGTATGGTTATATGACATATTATTGCTGTAAAGTGTCCATATGGTAAATAAACACCAGTGAAGAAAAACTTCGTATGAGTAGCTGAATTGGAAGTGCACAAATTAATAATCTTCTCCAGGAGTATAATGTGCTTTTCCCATCACCAAATGAATGAATTGGCTCCTTACCAGATCCGACCGACCCCCCGTTACAGAGGGTCACCACAGGCAAGAACAATCAAAGGATATCCGGGTAGCGGTTCCCCCTCAGGCGATCCCAAATCTTTCACACAATGGGGCTATGGCTGTTGCTCCACATGTCACTCCCAACTCAACGTGGTATCACATAGGGAAAAACATAGGCTCCAGATAGTGTAAAACCAATGATTTTAATTTGAAAGTAACGAACGTATACACTTACATAAAAGACTTTAAAAGCAGGCTCAAAACAGAAGCGTGTACCGGCCGGACACACGCCAACGCAGAGACCAACCCGTCCTTCCTGGTCTAAAACGAACAAACACGACTGGGGTGACGTCGACACGTTCGCACCATCCTACGTGTTTCGTAATAATTTACGTCGTCCAGGGGCACGGGCGGCGTGCGACGTCACCCCTTTTATAACCAACAACATAACCAAGCCTCGCTTTGGGTCAGCGGCCATCTTAGATATCATATAGGCGTTAGAAATCAATGACCATGGACCAAGCCTCACTCTCGATCCACGAACGTCATATGTGTATATATCCCCAACGAACGTCCTATAATTATGGACCAAGCCTCGCTTTCAGGCAATGGCCATATTGGAAAAAAGACATGGCAAATTAGCCCTTATTATAAACGTACCTTTCCTGTGTCCAAAGACAAACCGGAACACAAGTCCCGAACATACAGTGGAGACACGGAATAAGGTCTACCGATACTAGACCGAACACAAAAATGAAAAGTTTTCTTTATTATAATTAATATATATAAAATATATAAAAAAGATTTTTAATACAAAACAGGTATATATATATATATATATCAAAACGAGGGGACAGTGCAATTAAGAGCTGTACATTCACTGCCCAAAAAGTCTGCGTCATTCCTTCCCACAGATCTTGCTAAGTTGTAAACTGGGCATATGTGAACTAACAAAAACATGAAAACCCGGAGTGTCCCAATGTATAAAATTAAAATACAAAAAATACAAAATAGAGCATGGACTTGGATAAAAAGTATAAAAATAATACTAAAATTAGTAAAATAGAAATAAAAATAAAAATAAACATGAGATGAGGTGAAGTTTCCCAGATTAGTATAGAGATACACAAAAATAATTGATGTGTTCACATCTCCATCAAGTTAACATGAAAAACAGGGCAACATGTATTCCCAGTTCCTCACTACCTCACGTGTGCCCCAAAAACTGGCCTTGGGCATCACCAACAGATGTTGAGGAATGTAACTAAATGTGAATCCCCGCATCCAGAGGGCCGGCTGACCCAAAGCTAGGCCTACCCCCCGGCAGAGGCCATAGAGAGTAGAGAAGGACAAGGAAATATTCTACAATAACATGTACCAAAACCATGATGGAAACACAGTAGAATAATATTTTACAATAACAAGTACAAAAACCACAGTAAAAAACATAGCATCAGAAAAGATCCCCTCAAGAATTACTAATAAAGGCATTTACATCGGTGTCCACATTAAGGCCAAACGGAACATATGTCTTTAATTTGTGGATCCAGGCCATTTCAAGCTTGGATATTTCCTTAACCAGGGACCCACCCCTCCAATGGGGCCTATATTTGTCTAAACCGACAAATAGGGTGCCTGATGGATCTCTCTTATGTGTTTGGTCATAATGTCTGGATACGGGATGTTTGTCAAACCCACGTCTGATGTTGCCTATGTGTTCATTCAGCCTGACGTGAAGTGCCCTCTTGGTCTGCCCTATATATTGGAGGCCACAAGGGCACTGTAAAAGGTAAACCACAGCCTCCAAGGAGCAAGTAATGAAAGATTCTATTTCGTATGTTCTAGTGGTATTAGAGGATACAATGTTAGAAATCTTAGACCCCCTATGTGAATTCAAAGTGCAAACCTGACAATTTTTGCACTTATAATAACCAATTACATTTTGAAAAAAACATCTATTAGCCCTAGGAGGGTCTTGTACACTAGGGGAAATCTTGCTCCCCAGCGAAGAAGCCTCTTTAAAAATAATTTATCAGGTAAAACTGTATTCAGAACCTGGTCACTGGTGAGTAAGTGCCAATGTTTTTGGATCAGGTTTATCACACCACGATGTTGGACTGAGAAGGTCGTGACAAACGGTACACCACCCTGTATGTTAGCCCTGATGTTTTGTCTATCTACCAACAGTGAAGACCTATCTCTAGTATGAGCGGTCTTCATTGTCACATCAAGGGAAACGGGATCATATCCCTTTTCCAAGAATCTTCCTGCCAAAATTGCTGCCTGTTCATCATACTTTGCAATATCTGAACAGTTCCGTCTGAGGCGTAAAAATTGCCCCAGGGGAACAGCTTTTAGCCAAGGTTGAAAATGGCAACTGTCTGTGGGGATGTAAGAGTTCCTATCAGTAGACTTAAAATATGTAGATGTAATAAACTCATCTCCCACCCTCCTAATGTTAAGATCAAGAAAATTGACCTCTTCCTGGCTGGCCTCAAAGCTTAATTTAATCCCTCTGTTGTTCTCATTTAGACTGGCCATAAACAAACGGGGGGTCGCTTGGATCTGGTAAGGAGCCAATTCATTCATTTGGTGATGGAAAAAGCACATTATACTCCTGGAGAAGATTATTAATTTGTGCACTTCCAATTCAGCTACTCATACGAAGTTTTTCTTCACTGGTGTTTATTTACCATATGGACACTTTACAGCAATAATTTGTCATATAACCATATGGACATTACATAGAGTTTTTCAAAATATTTTTCTTGGTAACTTATTTTATGCATTTTTTCAGTTTTAAGACAATTTTCATTCTTTATTTTTAGGGGTATATACACAGAGATCTATACAATCTGTGCTGTGTTTGGGTGATTCACATTATTGAAACGCACTTGTGTCTTATTTTTGTATTTAGTTTTATATATTTGTATATATAATAGTATGCACTATATTTTTTTGAGGTGGCCTTAGAGACATTAAGACACTAAGGTTTATACTGTGGGTTTAACACACACACATATCCCATTCACTTTGGGAATTTGAGGTTAGCGCAGTTCTCTTTTTTCTTTTCTGTTTTGTGTATTTTTGGTGTACATCTGAATTGCAGCTTCCGACCAGCATCATTTTCACTCCATAGCGCAGTTTTTTCCTCTGCTCTTTTATGTTGGACATTAGACTAAATGGTGACACCGATAAGTGAACTGGTGGTTACCCTAGTACAATACAGCTCCAGTCATGCTGTCCCCCACCTCAGGGGAGGTCTCATATAATGAATGAGTGTTCAATTGTACTCCACCCAGGCTAAAACCTCTAGAAATGGATCAGGGATATAAAAAAGTGTAAGCAGGGGGGTGGAGGAAGTTCTATGGGATGTATCCAAAGAGCTCGATGTCTGAGCTCAATGACACAGAGAGCAGCAGAAGCTGTGAGATCATTTCAATAGTGCACAACATGGCTCCCCTTCACGTGCCCTTCGGGGGCCCCTTACAGTTGTATTTGCTGTACCCCCCTGATGGTAGCCCTGGAGGGGGATAGAGCCCTGGAAAATGAGAATAGGGCAATCTGGAAATATGCAGGGAAACAGACCACTGCTAAACCCTACATATGCTACACCTCATAATGCTATTAGTTTTAAGGTAAACTGAGTAACAGTAAAATCATGCTCAACCAGAAAAATCCAGTGGATAATCCACCACGAATGCATTCTTATAAGAAAGATAAAAAAATAAAAAGGACTGGGAGCCTGAATAGTGATTAATAATTAGGGATGCCCCCTATGAAGTAAGTATGGGCAGGGTGCACTCACAACAGCATAGGGTAAAAAACAAACAAAAACAAAATACTTACATACTCAAAAGGCTACCTTCTATTGTTTATTAATAGTGTAAAACAGCATCAAATGATGTACAGAATAAAATCACAATGTACGTTCTGCTCCAAAGTACCCCCCCCCCCCCACTCACCATAGTAACAGTTCTGTGTATATGTCAGAAACAAAAAGGTAGGAATCTGAAGCAAGTTTGGTAATATACTGCAAAGTACATGGATCACCCAAGGGAATTGTCAACATCATAAATCTTTTTATTTAACAAATGTGGAGTTACAGCTCAGATATCTTGTATGCGTCCAGACAGGTGCCATCTTTTCCATCCCAAGCCATTGTGCAACTCAGAAAGCATTCTATACAGATCCAGAGAAGTATCACTTAGGTAAAATCAGATCGCAGGCCTTCATGCTGAAAGGCAATAAAAAGCATTAACCCACTCCGTTGAGTTCCACCTGGTGGGCATGTCACATATAAGGCGGTTCTTGGGCAGGTTCAACTCCTTTTGGAGCTCAGTCAGCCGAGCACAGGCATTAAATGATCGGCGGAAATGCACACAGACTTTCCTGGCCTGCTTCAGGACATCCTGTAAGCCCGGGTACCTGCCCAAGAACCGCTGCACCACCAGGTTAAGGACGTGAGCTACACAGGGCACATGGGTCAGTTGTCCCTGTCGGAGGGTGGAGAGGAAGTTGGTGCCATTGTCTCAAACCACCATTCCTGGATTAAGCTGGCGTGGCGTCAACCACCTCTCTGCCTGCCCTTGCAGAGCTGACAAAACATCCGCCCCAGTGTGGCTCCTGTCCCCCAAACAAACCAGCGCAAGCATGGCATGGCATAGTTTTGCCTACGTACTTGTGTAGCCCCTGGAACGCCTACGGAGCACCGCTGGTTCTGAGGACAGAGCACTGGAAGAGGCCATGGAGGTAGAAGAAGAGGAGGGGGTGGAGGAGAGAGGTGTGTCACAACCAATAGTAGCATTTTGGAGGCGTGGTGGCGGAACAACCTCCAACACTACTGCACCTTGTCCTGCATCCTTCCCAGCTGCCAGAAGAGTGACCCAATGGGCCGTGAAAGACAGGTAACGTCCCTGTCCATGCCTGCTGGACCATGAATCAGCGGTAATATGCACCTTACCGCTGACCGCCCTGTCCAGCGAGGCAAGGACATTGCCTTCCACATGCCGGTAGAGAGCCGGAATTGCCTTCCGTGAGAAAAAGTGACGTTTGGGGACCTGCCACTGAGGAACTGCACATTGTACAAACTCACGGAAGGGGGCCGAGTCTACCAACTGAAAAGGCAGCAGTTGAAGTGCTAGCAATTTAGCCAAGCTAGCATTCAACCGCTGGGCATGTGGATGGCTGGGAGTGAACTTCTTTCGCCGGTCCAGCAGCTGGGGCAGGGACATTTGCCTGCTATAATCGGACGTGGGTGTACTGCTAGCAGAGTGCCCGGAAGCACTTGGCTGTGACACACCTAATTCTACACCTTCATTCCTCTCAGAGCAGGTTTCAGAGAGGACTGAAGGTCTAGTGGGGTTGGAGATGCCAGCTGATGAGGAGCAAGGAGAGGTCCGCTTTGTTCTTTGGTGTGGGTCTTTGAGGTACGCTTGCCAACGAGCTGCATGGCAGGTCAACGTATGTCTGGTCAAGCATGTGGTGCCCAAGCGGCTGATGTTTTGGCAACGCGAGATACGCTTGAGACATATGTTGCAAATAGCAGTGGTGTGATCTGATGCACTCATCTCAAAAAAGGCCCATACCAAAGAACTTTTAGAATAACGCGCAGAGGCAGCGCCCTGCACAGGCGGAGCTCTGCGGTGTGATTCAGTCGGTGTGCTGCCCCTAAGCTGACCCCCGGAGGGCATCCTGCCTTGTTGGACATGTGCCTCCTCCTCCTCCTCCTCCTCTCTCCTACCAGGCACCCACGTGGAGTCAGTGCCCTCATCATCCCCTCCCTCTTCATCGCTGTAGCAAACCTGGCAGTATGCTGCAGCTTGTGGAACATGATTGCCAGATTGCTGTCCTTCTTGAGAATCCCCTCTCTCTGCATTCACGCTACTGCCTTCCTCTAGCTGAGTGTCATCATCAGAGCCTACAAAACACTGGGCATCCTCCTGGAGCATGTACCCAACACTGTGCTCAAAGAGTTCAGGAGACTCCTCAGGAGGACATGGTGGGTCTAGGGAAGGAGTCACTGATAATGACATTGAGACGAGGGAAGACGATGCGTTGGCAGCTGCTTTGCTAGTACCCTGAGACTGGGTGAGAGAGGATGAGGAGGATAAGGAGGGCTTGGTCATCCACTCTACCAAGTCGTTGGCATGTTGCGGCATAACATGTCCAGCTGCCGAAAAGAAGGACAAGCTTGTCCCATGGCCACGTGCTGATGACGATGCACCGCGTCCACGGCCAGCACTGTTGTCTCTAGACACAGAGCCTGCTTGCCCTCTTTTATTGGCTCGCGCCTGTCTGCCTCTCCTTGCTGGCCTTCCAGACATGGTAATGGCCTGAAGGGAGTTGGGTAAAACAGCAATTGGGTAGTGTATATTGTGCTAGAGGCACACAACACCCACTAACTCCTGCATATGCCTTTATTATAGAACACCAGTAATAAAGGGTAGATAAAGGGGTATATTGTACTGGAGGCACACAGCACCCACTAAGCCCTGCAGATGGCTCTATTAGAGAACAGCAATAAAGGGTAGATACAGGTGTATTTTGTGCTGGAAGCACACAACACCCACTAACTCCTGCAGATGCCTTTATTATAGAACACCAGCAATAAAGGGTAGATAAAGGGGTATACTGTACTGGAGGCACACAACACCCACTAAGCCCTGCAGATGGCTCTATTAGAGAACAGCAATGAAGGGTAGATACAGGTGTATATTGTGCTGGAGGCACGCAACACCCACTAACTCCTGCAGATGCCTTTATTATAGAACACCAGCAATAAATGGTAAATACAGATGTATACTGTGCTGTGCTGGAGGCACACACAACTTCCAATAACTCCTGCAGATGGCAGATGGCTCAAATAGAGAAGAGCTATGTAGGTGGATATAGCGGTGTGTACTGGGTACAGAGCACGCAGACAGCACGCACAAGCTGCTAACTAGGGATGAGCCGAACACCCCTGGTTTGGTTCGCACCAGAACTTTCGAACGGACCACAAATTCGTAGGAACGTTAGAACCCCATTGAAGTCTATGGGACTCGAACATTCAAAATTAAAAGTGCTAATTTTAACGGCTAATATGCAAGATACTGTCCTAAAAAGGGTTTGGGGACCTGGCTCCTGCCCCAGGGGACATGGGTCAATGCAAAAAAAAGTTTTAAAAACGGCCGTTTTGGCGGGAGCACTGATTTTAATGACGATTAAAGTGGAAAAAAAAGTGAAATATTCCTTTAAATATGTTGCCTGGGGGGTGTCTGTAGTATGCCTGTGAAGTGCCACGTGTTTCCTGTGTTTAGAACAGTCCCTGCACAAAATGACATTTAACGGAAATAACGTCATTTAAAGCTGCTTGCGGTTTTAATGTTATATCTGGTTCCTGCAATATGGTTGAAAATCATTGAGAAAAATGGCATGGGTAGCCCTCCCCGCCCATTACCAGCCCCTTTGGGTCTTGTACGCATATTAAGGGGAACCCCATACCCATATTAAAAAAAGGAAATGCGTGTGGCCCCCAGGCCCTATATACTCAGAACAGCAGTATACAGGCGGTGCAAACAAGACAGGGACTGTGTAGGTTTGTTGTGTTAAGTTGAATCTGTTTGTAATTTTCAACTGGTACATTTTTAAAGTGTAGCTGCAGTCAAAAAAAAATTTTTTAAGCTTTTTGGAAATCATGGGAAGGGTTATCACCCCTGTATAATTTGTTTTGTCGTCCATCTTTTTTCATCTCACTTGCTGTTGTCTCCTTCCGTTTGCAAGTAGGAGATGTTTGTAAGTTGGATGTTTGAAAGTAGGGGCCTGCCCTATATACTCTGCAGAAATGGCGGAACAAGGTGTTGGTTTTGCCACAACATTGCAAGCCCTCAAAGTGACTCTTGGTGGGCGCTGGAGCGCCCTGCTGTGAACGATTATATCAAGAATTGTAATTACATGCCATTGTTGAACAGTGGTAGAAAAATTGACCTTTGGTGGTTGTGGTGCTGGTGCCACTACACTATAAGTCCTCACAGTTAATCTGGGTGGGCACATTAACGGGCCCTCCTGTGAAATATTATATCAAGAATTGTAATTACATGTCCCTGTTAAACAGGGGCAGAAAAATGGGGCCTTTGGTGCTGGTGCCATGACACTGCAATCTCTCCCATATACTCTAGTTTTATTGCAGGAATTAGCCCTGCTGCAAAGCATTGCATCAAAAATTGTAATTAAACGCCCCTGTTAAACAGGGGCAGAAAAATTGGGCTTTAGGCACTGGTGCTGGTGCCACGACACTGCAACCTCTCCCATATACTCTTGTTTTATTGCAGGAATTAGCCCTGCTGCAAAGCATTGCATCAAAAATTGTACTTAAACGCCCCTGTTAAACAGGGGCAGAAAAATTGGGCCTTAGGCACTGGTGCTGGTGCCACGACACTGCAACCTCTCCCATATACTCTAGTTTTATTGCAGGAATTAGCCCTGCTGCAAAACATTGCATCAAAAATTGTAATTAAACGCCCCTGTTAAACAGGGGCAGAAAAATTGGGCTTTAGGCACTGGTGCTGGTGCCACGACACTGCAACCTCTCCCATATACTCTTGTTTTATTGCAGGAATTAGCCCTGCTGCAAAGCATTGCATCAAAAATTGTACTTAAACGCCCCTGTTAAACAGGGGCAGAAAAATTGGGCCTTAGGCACTGGTGCTGGTGCCACGACACTGCAACCTCTCCCATATACTCTAGTTTTATTGCAGGAATTAGCCCTGCTGCAAAGCATTGCATCAAAAATTGTAATTAAACGCCCCTGTTAAACAGGGGGAGAAATATTGGGCTGATGGCATCACCCAGAAATAGAAATGTTCTTCCAACATATCATCGGAGGAGGAAGAGGATAGACAATCAACATAACAGGACAGTCACTCAGCATCAGCATAGGCAGTCTTGAAGGGATGTGATATTTCAAAAAAAATTATTCGGTTACATCAGCTTCAGGTGCTTGGTAGCTGTGGGTGATCCAAGACTGATTCATCTTGATGAAGGTCAGTCGATCAACTGATTCGGTAGACAGCCGCACCCTGTGATCGGTAACAAAGCCACCAGCAGCACTGAAGGTGCGTTCCAAAAGAACGCTGGATGCAGGACAGGCCAGTAGCTCAATTGCATACTGTGCCAGCTCTGGCCAGTGATCCATCCTCAAGACCCAGTAAGCCAGAGGATTTTCGGTGGGAAAGGTGTCCAAGTCTGACCTTGCCCCTAGGTATTCCTGCACCATGTAAATCAGACGCTGGCGATGGTTGCTGGAACCGATCATACCTTGGGGCTGCGGACTAAAAAATTGTCTGAAAGCATCAGTCAGACGGCCACCTTCTCCACCGCTCCTTCTGACCGATGCCTCAGCAACACGTTGTCCAGGACCAGGAGTTTGTAACCTCCCAGTCTCTGGGAACGCGTTGTACAGACCTTTCTGCAAGGCCTCCCGGAGATGTCTCATCCTCTGCTCCCTCTACGATGGCAAGATAAGGTCGGCAACCTTACCCTTGTACCGTGGATCAAGGAGAGTGGCCAGCCAGTAATGGTCCCTCTCCTTGATCCGAAGAATACGAGGATCCTTCCGCAGGCTTTGCAGGATCAGGGAGGCCATGCAGTGTAGGTTAGCTGAGGCATTCAGTTCGGAGTCCTCTGGGTCACTAAGGACAACATGATCCGCAGCTACCTCCTCCCAGCCACGTACAAGTCCACGTGTTTCTTGGGACTGTAAATCATCCCTACAAGACTGCTGCTGCTGCTGCTGATGCTGAGTGCCAGCCTCCACCTCCATGCTGACACAATCATCCTCCTCCTCCTCTTCCTCCTCCTCATCCTCTTCCTGTGTGATGGGTGGCACAGCAGGAACACTGTCTGGATAAAGGGGGCCTTGAGAAGCAAGGAAGTCCTCCTCTTCCTGCCTCTGTTCTGCCTCAAGTGCCCTGTCCATTATTCCACGCAGCGTATGCTCCAAGAGGTGGACAAGAGGTACAGTGTCACTGATGCATGCACTGTCACTGCTCACCATCCTTGTGGCCTCCTCAAATGGTGACAGGACAGTGCATGCATCCCTGACCATGCCCCACTGGCGTGGTGAGAAAAATCCGAGCTCCCCTGACCCTGTCCTGGTGCCGTAGTCGCACAGGTACTCATTGATGGCCCTCTGCTGCGCGTGCAGCCGCTGCAGCATGGCCAACGTTGAGTTCCACCTGGTGGGCATGTCACATATAAGGCGGTACTTGGGCAGGTTCAACTCCTTTTGGAGCTCAGCCAGCCGAGCACAGGCATTAAATGATCGGCGGAAATGCACACAGACTTTCCTGGCCTGCTTCAGGACATCCTGTAAGCCGGGGTACCTGCCCAAGTACCGCTGCACCACCAGGTTAAGGACGTGAGCTACACAGGGCACATGGGTCAGTTGTCCCTGTCAGAGGGCGGAGAGGAGGTTTGTGCCATTGTCGCAAACCACCATTCCTGGCTTAAGCTGGCGTGGCGTCAACCACCTCTCGGCCTGCCCCTGCAGAGCTGACAAAACATCTGCCCCAGTGTGGCTCCTGTCCCCCAAACAAACCAGCGCAAGCACGGCATGGCATCGTTTTGCCTGCGTACTTGCGTAGCCCCTGGAATGCCTACGGAGCACCGCTGGTTCTGAGGACAGAGCACTGGAAGAGGCCATGGAGGAAGAAGAAGGGGGGGGGTGGAGGAGAGAGGTGTGTCACAACCAATAGTAGCATTTTGGAGGCGTGGTGGCGGAACAACCTCCAACACTACTGCACCTTGTCCTGCATCCTTCCCAGCTGCCAGAAGAGTGACCCAATGGGCCGTGAAAGACAGGTAACGTCCCTGTCCATGCCTGCTGGACCATGAGTCAGCGGTAATATGCACCTTACCGCTGACCGCCCTGTCCAGCGAGGCAAGAACATTGCCTTCCACATGCCGGTAGAGAGCCGGAATCGCCTTCCGTGAGAAAAAGTGACGTTTGGGGACCTGCCACTGAGGAACTGCACATTGTACAAACTCACGGAAGGGGGCCGAGTCTACCAACTGAAAAGGCAGCAGTTGAAGTGCTAGCAATTTAGCCAAGCTAGCATTCAACCGCTGGGCATGTGGATGGCTGGGAGTGAACTTCTTTCGCCGGTCCAGCAGCTGGGGAAGAGACATTTGCCTGCTATAATCGGACGTGGGTGTACTGCTAGCAGAGTGCCCGGAAGCACTTGGCTGTGACACACCTAATTCTACACCTTCATTCCTCTCAGAGCAGGTTTCAGAGAGGACTGAAGGTCTAGTGGGGTTGGAGATGCCATCTGATGAGGAGCAAGGAGAGGGCCGCTTTGTTCTTTGGTGTGGGTCTTTGAGTTTTGGCCACGCGAGATACGCTTGAGACATATGTTGCAAATAGCAGCGGTGCGATCTGATGCACTCATCTCAAAAAAGGCCCACACCAAAGAATTTTTAGCATAACGTGCAGAGGCAGCGCCCTGCACAGGCGGAGCTCTGCGGTGTGATTCAGTCAGTGTGCTGCCCCTAAGCTGGCCCCCGGAGGGCATCCTGCCTCGTTGGACATGTGCCTCCTCCTCCTCCTCCTCCTCCTCCTCCTCCTCTCTCCTACCAGGCACCCACGTGGAGTCAGTGCCCTCATCATCCCCTCCCTCTTCATCACTGTAGCAAACCTGGCAGTATGCTGCAGCTTGTGGAACATGACTGCCAGATTGCTGTCCTTCTTGAGCATCCCCTCTCTCTGCATTCACGCTACTGCCTTCCTCTAGCTGAGTGTCATCATCAGAGGGTACAAAACACTGGGCATCCTCCTGGAGCATGTACCCAACACTGTGCTCAAAGAGTTCAGGAGACTCCTCAGGAGGACGTGGTGGGTCTAGGGAAGGAGTCACTGATGATGACATTGAGAGGAGGGAAGACGATGCGTTGGCAGCTGCTTTGCTAGTACCCTGAGACTGGGTGAGAGAGGATGAGGAGGATGAAGAGGGCATGGTCATCCACTCTACCAAGTCGTTGGCATGTTGCGGCTCAACATGTCCAGCTGCCGAAAAGAAGAACAAGCGTGTCCCATGGCCACGTGCTGATGACAATGCACCGCGTCCACGACCAGCACTGTTGTCTCTAGACACAGAGCCTGCTTGCCCTCTTTTATCGGCTCGCGCCTGTCTGCCTCTCCTTGCTGGCCTTCCAGACATGGTAATGGCCTGAAGGGAGTTGGGTAAAAATGCATTTGGGTAGTGTATATTTTTGCTAGAGGCACACAACACCTACTAACTACTGCAGATGCCTTTATTATAGAACACCAGAGATAAAGGGGTATATACAGATTTATACTGTGCTGTGCTGGAGGCACACACAACTTCCAATAACTCCTGCAGATGGCAAGTGGGCTCAAATGGAGAAGAGCTATGTAGGTGGATATAGCGGTATGTACTGGGTACAGAGCACGTAGACAGCACGCACTAGCTCCTAACACTACTGACTGCAAGCTCTATTATAAAAGATAGATCACTAGCTATATAGGTGAGGTGAATATAGCGGTGTATACTGCGGTCAGGGCACGCAGACAACAACCACTACACAACAGCAAGATCAAAAATCGGCCGAAAACGATCGGTGTGTACTGTGTTGAAGGTACACAGAACACCCACTGCTTCAGACGCCAACACACTACACAAGGCCGCCGCGCTGGCGGCCTTATATAGTGTGGGGCGTGCACTACACAGCCTGAGCTAAGATTGGCCACAGGCATCCTGCCTGTGTCCAATCATGGCTCTTCTCGCTGCTGGCGCTGCGATTGGCCAAGCATGCGGGGTCACAGTGCATGCTTGGCCAATCATGAGCCAGCAATGCACTGCGCCATCGCAGTGCATTGTGGGCCGTGAGCGCCACATGAATTTGGCGCGAACGGACCAAAATGTTCGGACTTCGCCGAACGGACGAACAGCCGATGTTCGAGTCGAACGTATGTTCGACTCGAACACAAAGCTCATCCCTACTCCTAACACTGACTGCAAGCTCTATTATAAAAGTTAGATATATCGCTAGCTATATAGGTGAGGTGAATATAGCGGTGTATACTGCGGTCAGGGCACGCAGACAACAACCACTACAGAAGTGCAAGATCGAAAAATCGGCCGATAACGATCGGTGTATACTGTGTTGAAGGTACTCAGAACACCCACTAACTGCTTCAGACGCCAACACACTACACAAGGCCGCCGCGCTGGCGGCCTTATATAGTGTGGGGCGTGTACTACACAGCCTGAGCTATGATTGGCCACAGGCATCCTGCCTGTGGCCAATCATGGCTCTCCTCGCTGCCGGCACTGTGATTGGCCAAGCATGCGGGGTCACAGTGCATGCTTGGCCAATCATGAGCCAGCAATGCACTGCGCCATCGCAGTGCATTGTGGGCCGTGAGCGCCACACGAATTTGGCGCGAATGGCCCATAACGTTCGGAATTCGCCGAACGGGCGAACAGCCGATGTTCGAGTCGAACGTATGTTCGACTCGAACACGAAGCTCATCTCTACTCTTATCCTAGATGAGTGTTTGGTATAGATGTGTAGCCCCCATGGGGTCGCTGAGTGTTTCATCTCCACACATCATCCTGCTTGGTCAGACATCCATTTCAGGCACACTTTCTCCAGTCAATTAACAGCCTCTTGCTTGTTTTTGTTGTTTTTTATTAGGGGATTAAACTTGGATGGGGAAAAGGGACATGGGATGCCCAAATGATGAATCTTTCTTACTGGAAATAAAGGTAGTTGAATCTAAATTGACAGTCTCTGCTACTTCACATCTCCTCCAGCACACAACTTGAGATCACTTGCTCTACTCTACTGTCCAATTCTAGATTCCTGTCACTGTTAGCACATGGCTAGGCCTCACTCTGAATAAGTCCTAACATTTTCAAAGTAGCCATTTGCAGGCTGGGGTCTGCAGTCCCCTTTAGATGAAAAGGATAGTTGTGTTAACTGATATTTGATGGAGTACTGATCCCAGCATGTCCGGTGCGAATCCTGCCAACCCTCCTGGCTGCAGAGACCGGACTTCAACAACACCACAGTCTCTCCCTCTGGCTCCACATCCAATCCTGGCATGTCTCTCCCAGAGCTTCTGACTGTGCTTCTTACTCATCAACCCTGGCATGGACCCCTCCTGAATGATTTGCCGGGTAGTGCTCCCAACTGTCCTCCTCCTGTATCAGGACACCTCTTTATGACCATGTAGAGAGAGGCTCCCTCCCAGCTCCTGAGCTCCAGGACTGAGTTCAAACCCCCCCCCCCCGGGGCTCCCTCAAAGGCCATGACAGTCTAACACTCCATCATCACAGTTCTTCCACCCGACAACTCATCCCCCAGCAGGCTAACCATATATATATATATATATATATATATATATATATATATATATATATATATTTGGTAGGCCTGCCCCCTGCCAATCCTAGTTGGGGATTGGTCAGGGCTCACAAATACACCCCATGTCATTCTAGCCCTCTGCCCTGCCTTTTTTCCAGAACCTTCTCCCTGGAAACAAAGGAGGTGCCAGAGAGCTAAAGCACATGTCAGTCACCTGCTGCTAAACTAAACCACTCCCCTGCCTCCAGATTAAAACAGACAGCCCAGCCCTAACTGTGCTAAACCTGCCTAAATGTACCTGCACTGGCAGTACACACAAAAGCACTACGGTAGCACCTACCTACCTAAGGCAGAGGGTGGTACAGATGTTGCTGGGTGATACAAAAAATTGATATTTAGGCTGCCCCTAATATCTAGACCTTTACCCTTAATGTGGGTCTGGTATGGATTTTAAGGGGTACCCCATGCCAACCAGGCTGCATGCTTAGGTAAGGGTCTAGTATGGCTTATGTGGGAGACACCATCCTTTTTTTCTTGTCTTTTGTGTAGGATTCCCATGTGAGGGAAGCAACATCAGATCACTGTCAGCTTCATCAATTTGTTATAAATGGCTGGTCAAACTTACATCATGTTGTCACTGATACATGACAATGCATAAAGGTTTTCCAGCTCATGGTACCACAATTTAAGTGGCTCTCATAAGTCTTGACAAGTGTTCCTTGTTTTGATGGTAAAGGAGAGCTCAAGATTGTGGACGTATTCCCCTGCCTATGTCTTGTCCTGTTTCATGAGGAGGGCGTTGACAAAAATTATCACTTAAAGTGGTTTTATAGTCTTTTTTACAACTTTTACCTACAGGTAAGCCTATAATAAGTAGACATGTGCATTCGTTTTCGTCCGAATGCATTTTCGTCCGAATTTCAGCTATTTTCGTTTTCGTTTTGACAAACGATAACGAAAGTACAAAATCCGAAAAACTAAAGATCCGACATAAATAAATGCTTTATTTTCGTTTTCATTGTTACAACAGTTCGATATAGAATAGGAGATTCGACATGACTCTGACAATAACAATCTGTCTATAGAACCTGTGGTCGAATGTGCTTAACCTTACCTCTATTAGTCCAAGATTATATAGAGAAAATATTCGACAGAGAAAAAAGATTTGACAGAGAGAAAAGATTCTGCAAGTTACTGTCCTAAAAAGTGTTTGGGGACCCGGGTCCTGCCCCAGGGGACATGTATCAATGCAAAAAAAAGTTTTAAAAACGGCCGTTTTTTCGGGAGCAGTGATTTTAATAATGATTAAAGTGAAACAATAAAAGTGTAATATGCCTTTAAATTTCGTAGGGGGGGGGGGGGGGTTGTCTATAGTATGCCTGTGAAGGGGCTCATGTTTCTGGTGCTTAGAACTGTCCCTGCACAAAGTGTCATTTATGCAGGAAAAAAAGTCCTTTAAAATTACTCGCAGCTATTATGAATTGTCGGCTCCGTAATACAGAGAACACTCATTGAAAGTCATTGATAAAAAAATAAATAAATAAAAAAGCGTGGGGGTCCCCCAAATTCAATTACCAGGCCCTTCAGGTCTGGTATGGATATTAAGGGGAACCCTGCCTCAAATTTAAGAAAAGATTTGACGTGGGGTTCCCCCTAAAAATCCATACCAGACCCTTTATCCGAGCACGCAACCTGGCAGGCCGCAGGAAAAGAGGGGGGGACGAGAGCGGCCCCCCTCCCTCCTGAACCGTACCAGGCCACATGCCCTCAACATTGGGCGGATGCTTTGGGGGTCTGTGGCCCCTCAAAGCACCTTGTAGGTAAAAAAAATATCTCATAAACCTGTACAGTTTAGGAGATATTACCCTCACAATGTGCCGCTGACTGCAGCGGAGCATGCACACAGGGGATTCTCGGCTGAAAGTCCAGCAGGCTCCGGACCCTCAGCGGGTTTACTACCGCTTTAAGAGGTCTGAGGAGTGGCCAATAGGATGTTACAGGTTTATGACCATGCAGTATCCACTGCTTGCAATACAGCGTGATACAGATATTAATAACTTAAAATATGTACAGGTTACATTCTGGTAACTGGTTTATTATTGTCCATCATGTAATTTCCATTCCAGAGAATCCCCAGGAGGCAGGATTTGTATATGATAACCTAGTGCTGTGTTATCTTGATCTATTCAGTATTTTCTTCCACATTCAAATGCATAATCAATAGTTATTTAGCTTGCTCATACCTAATTTTATAAATTATGTGTAGCTTTTGAAATTGAGTTGGAGAAGGGTCATTTGTAGGTCAATTCAGGTCTATTTTATGGCTTTTACAATGTAAATTAGACCTGGGTAAGCCCTTGTACACACGGTCAGAGATTCCGACAATCAAATCCGTCAAATTAATCAAAATGAGTTATTCCGACGGATTAATTCTGGAAGAGGTCCGGAAGTGATTGCATACACACGGTCGGACTAAGTTGTCGGAAAATCCGATTGTACATAACGTGATGGCGTTATTTCGTTACGACGGGACTACGTTCAGGCTAGTAGCCAAAAGCTTTGGTCTAGGAATTTGATCTGAGCATGCGTGGCACTTTGTCCGTCGCAGTAGGCTATACATGATCGGAGTATGTCCGATCGGAGCATTTTGTCGGAAAATTTTACCGGCAAGTTGGAAAAACTGGTCCGTCGGATATTCAGACGGAAACAGTCCGATGCAGACCACACACAGTCGGAATATCAGACAAAACGGTCCGTTAGGAAACATTCCGACGGAATCTCCGATCGTGTGTACAAGGGCTAAGACATTTTATTGCCTGCCATGTTGAAATACATTGTGCTTGCATTTTGTGCAACAACTAAATCAACCAGTAGATGTCAGTGTTTATAAGTTTGTAGCTGCATCTATTGTATGCTCTACAGTGCCTTGAAAAAGTATTCATACCCCTTGACATTTTCCACATTTTGTCATGTTACAACCAAAAATGTAAATGTATTTTATTGGGATTTTTGTGATAGACCAACACAAAGTGGCACATAATTCTGAAGTGGAAGGAAAATTATAAATTGTTTTAAATTTTTTTACAAATAAATATCTGAAAACATTTGTATTCAGCCCCCTTTACTCTGATACCCCTAACTAAAATCTTGTTGAACCAATTGCCTTCAGAAGTCACCTAATTAGTGAATAGAGTCCACCTGTGTGTAATTTAATCTCAATATAAATACAGCTGTTTTGTGAAGCTCTCAGAGGTTTGTAAAGCCGCGTACACACGTAGCGGTATGTCCAACGTACTTAGACTGGCGGATTTCCCGTCAGACTGTCCGTCTGACTTTCCGAACAGGCTACTTGCCCACACACGGCACTTTTTGAGCGGACTAATACGGCGTACTAAGTCTGCCGTACTATCCGCCCTACTTTTGAAATGAACGGACTCGCCCACACACGCAGAGGAAAGTCCGCTCATTTCGAGCGCGTCTCCAGGTAGGCGGGGCCCGCGAAGGAGACGTCGCTGGCCCCGCCGCCTAGTATGGACTTAAAGGGGAACCCCAACGCCGAAAAAAATCGGCGTGGGGGTCCCCCCCAAGTCCACAAAAGACCCTTGTCCGAGCACGCTACCCGGCCGGCCAAGAAAGGGGGGGCGAGCGAGCGCCCCCCCCCCTCCTGAGCCGTACCAGGCCGCGTGCCCTCAACATGGGGGTGCCTTGGGGAAGGGGGGCCGCGCGGCCCCCCCCACCCCAAAGCACCTTGTCCCCATGTTGATGAGGACAAGGGCCTCTTCCCGACAATCCTGGCCGTTGGTTGTGGGGGTCTGCGGGCGGGAGGCTTATCGGAATCCGGGAGCCCCCTTTAATAAGGGGGCCCCCGGATACCGGCCCCCCACCCTATGTGAATGAGTATGGGGTACAATGTACCCCTAGCCATTCATCTGTAAAATAAAAGTACAAAAAAACCACAACACACGAGATCAAATACTTTATTGCACAGCTCCGGGGGTCTTCCGTCTTCGGGGGTCTTCTTGTAGCTCTTTTGCTAGCGGAGGAGTCCGGCTTTCTTCCTCGCCACCGGCCTCTTCTTCCGACTTCGGGGGTCTTGTCCCCCTCTTCGGTTCTTCTGCTGGGCCACCGCGCCTTCTTCTAGCTCTTTTACAGGCGGTGGCCCGGTCTTCTGTCGCCGCCGCCGCCTTACGTTCTTTTTCTTCTTCTTCTCCAGGAGATGTTGACTCGACGATCTCTCCGGCCGCAATGCCAGGGACGCGCTGCGCTGCCACTTATATAGGGACAAGGGGCGGTGTCACATGGGTTGGTCACATGGGTTGATGTCACATGGCGACAGTCCCAGCATCCTCCGGGACTGTGACATCGTAAGGGAGCGGGGTCACCATGTGACACCAACCCATGTGACATAAACCCATGTGACACCGCCCCTTGTCCCTTTATAAGTGGCAGCGCAGCGCGTCCCTGGCATTGCGGCCGGAGAGATCGTCGAGTCAACATTTCCTGGAGAAGAAGAAGAAGAAGAAGAAGAACGGAAGGCGGCGGCGGCGGCGACAGAAGACCGGGCAACCGCCTGTAAAAGAGCTAGAAGAAGGCGTGGTGGCCCGGCAGAAGAACCGAAGAGGGGGACAAGACCCCCGAAGTCGGAAGAAGAGGCCGGCGGCGAGGAAGAAAGCCAGACTCCTCCGCTAGCAAAAGAGCTACAAGAAGATAGCAGAGGAGTCCGGCGAGAAGACCCCCAAAGACAGAAGACCCCCGGAGCTGTGCAATAAAGTATTTTATCTCGTGTGTTGTGTTTTTTTTGTACTTTTATTTTACAGGTGAATGGGTAGGGGTGCATTGTACCCCATACTCATTCACATAGGGTGGGGGGACCGGTATCCAGGGGCCCCCTTATTAAAGGGGGCTCCCGGATTCCGATAAGCCCCCCGCCCGCAGACCCCGACAACCAACAGCCAGGGTTGTCGGGAAGAGGCCCTTGTCCTCATCAACATTTGGACAAGGTGCTTTGGGGTGGGGGGGTCGCGCGGCCCCCCCTTCCCCAAGGCACCCCCCATGTTGAGGGCCTGGTACGGCTCAGGAGGGGGGGCGCTCGCTCGCCCCCCCTTTCCTGGCCGGCCAGGTAGCGTGCTCGGACAAGGGTCTGTTGTGAACTTTGGGGGGACCCCCACGCCGATTTTTTCCGGCGTTGGGGTTCCCCTTTAAGTCCATACCAGGCGGCGGGGCCAGCGATGTCTCCTTCGCGGGCCCGGCCTACCTGGAGACCCGCTCAAAATGAGCGGACTTTTCTCCGGGCGGGAAAAGTCCGCTCATTTCAAAAGTACGGCGGACTGTGACACACACGGCCGGATTGTCCGCCGAAATGCGAGTCCAGCGGGAAGGTTGGAGTGCAACACGGCATTCTAAGTCCGCCGTACTTTCGGGTCAAAAAAGTATGGCGGAGGCTACACACGGGGGGATTGTTTGGCGGACTTGAGTTTGCCGGACTTTTCCACCGGATTGTTTGATCGTGTGTACGCGGCATTAGAGAACCTTACTGAACAAATACCATCAGGTCAGGAATAAAGTTGTGGAGAAGTTTAAAGTAGGGTTAGGTTATAAAAAAATATATCCCAAGCTTTGAACATTTCGCGGAACATTGTTCAATCCATCATCCAAAAATGGAAAGACTATGGCACAACTGCAAACCTACCAAGACATGGCTGGTCCACCTAAACTGATGCTTCTCTTCTTCTGTCAGTTCTTATATAAGGGAGGGCGAGGCCACCCAGTGACCCCGCCCCCTCTGACACACGGCTCTGTTATATAAGTGTCAGAAGAAGAGAAGCGTTACACAGCAGGAGCCTACCATTCCACGGAGCAGCTCGAGAACGATGAAGAGACGCCATGAAGGAAGATGCCGGACGAGAACACCAGAGCAAGAAGAAGAGGATTGGAGGAAGAAGAAGATGGAGAAAGAAGAAGATGGAGGAAGAAACCATAGGATGAATGAAAGAAGAAGGAAGAAGACCAGAAGAAAGAAGATGAAAGAAGAAGACTTTAATAAAGGAATTGTCGAAAACTGCCTCTTGTCATTTTTAACGCTTTTGTCACTTTTTTGGTGAAATGGTAGGTACCCCCTTACCATTTCACACAGGGGGGTAAGCCGGTATCCGGGGGTCCCCTTGTTAAAGGGGGCTTCCAGATTCCAATAAGCCCCCTGCCCACAGACCCCCACAACCACCGGCCAGGGTTGTGGGGATGAGGCCCTTGTCCTCATCAACATGGGGACAAGGTGCTTTCGGGGCATCCCCCCAATGTTGAGGGCATGTGGCCTTATATGGCTCAGGAGGGGGGGTTTTCTCGTCCCCCCTCTTTTTCTGCGGCCTGCCAGGTTGCATGTTCAGATAAGGGTCTGGTATGGATTTTAAAGGGGAACCCCAGGCCACGTTTGTTTTGGCGCGGAGTTCCCCTTAAAATCCATTCCAGACCTGAAGGGCCTGGTATGGATTTTGAGGGGGACCCCCACGCCATTTTTTTGTCGCGGAGTTCCCCTTAATATCCATACCAGACCTGAAGGGCCTGGTATGGAATGTCGGGGGACCCCCATGCATTTTTTTTCTTATTTTTTTTTTCTTAATGCTAACATGACCTGTGTGCAAATAGCCTTAAAAAACCCCATAGAAGTGAACCAGCGCAAAAAAAATAAAAAATCAAGTTGAGAGGTAAGCCCATTCAACTTATGCAAACGAATCTATGCGGCTTGACATTTACTAAGATTTTGTCGGCACAGTGAATCAGAGAACTTGAACATGCGCAAATGCCGCTTGCGCAGTGCATAAATTGATCTAGCCCAAGTGTATTTGCAGGCGCAGCAAGCTTGCTCAGAGAAAGTTACTTTTCCGTTCTATTTTGGGCATATTTGTTACTTGGACAGTTATATCGATACTTCCTCACATCACCTTCATTACCCCCATAATATTGGCACTTCCAGCTTCTTTTAATTCAGAGTTGAAGAATGTGTGCGCCAGGTCTATAGCGTCGCACAGATCGCGGCCGCACGTGTGCCAGCATGCTAATAGTAAATGGGAAATTGCACTGTTACAGGCGCAAATGCTTTGTGAATACGAAAATGGCTGTTGTGCATCGGCGTGTGCCGCTACTCATGGCGCAAACCCTTTGTAAATCAGCCCCATGGTGTTTGGTCTAAACGACACTCACACCACCTAACACAACCAACTATTACCACAGTGGAACAGATCGATTAATAATTCTTCAAAATTAGATGATGTCAAATGGAAGGAGCAGCTGGTTGGTGGTAGAAACGTAGTGAAGAAAACTCCACATGTTACGCGCCCTTAAGCACTTCTTCAGGAGCTTGCAGTCTAATATATACATGAAAACAATAAAAATAATTAAAAAACAAAGACAGCCTAATAATGTTACATAGTTACATAGTTAGTAAGATTGAATAAAGAAACCTGTCCATCCAGTTCAAACTGAGTGAGTGCCTACAATTGTCCCTGTCCCTGTACATTACACACTCACATTGGTCCCTACCCTCAAGGAGCCCACAATCCAAGGTCCCCAGTCATATACTAGGGTCAATTTTGGACAGAAGCCAATTAACCTACCTGCATGTCTTTGGAGTGTGGGAGGAAACTGGAGTACCCAGAGGAAACCCACACAGGCACAACATACAATTTCCAGGCTGGTAGTGTCGTAGGTTGGGATTTGAACCAGTGTCCCTTTTTACTGCTAGGCGAGAGTGCTAACCACTACACCACTGTGCCGCTAATGTATCAGAACTGAGAATGTAACAATAATTTAATAATAGTGTAGACAAAAATTAACATGTCAAGGAGTCTGCCGCTCACCCCTACCCTCCAAAAACCCTTGGGAAGCAACCAGCCCAGAAATCATGTGATCATAGGTAGACACAACCCAATTGCAGCGGCGCATAAAACAAACAAATGTGATCTCCTAAAGCAGGTAACAGCTAGTATAAAACAGGGAGGAAGCATACTTATGGTGCATAGTATACAAAACAATATATGCAGGCAAACCTGGCGGGATCATCCACCAATCAGTGGTTTCTCATGCCTTAAGCAATATAGAGCTTTAGAAGGAAGTGCACAAATACTATATGTATATGTCTATACGTATATAAAAACAAGGCATAAGAGAAGCACCCTATCTCTAAAAAACAGCCAAGGATGGTGTATAGAGGTCAAAATATGCTTACCAAAGGGTCCTTATAACTTGTGTGTGATGGAGGGTAATAACCATATCCTCAACAGCCAAACTAGGGAACTTTGAACCAGGCACTAGTACCATGTACATGGAAAGGGGAAGCTCAATATGGCTATTCCTATGTAAAGTCCACTTTAAGTGTAGGGAGCCAGTAGAGCTCCAACAGTGTTAAGGCTAAAAGGAAACAAACTGAGGAGTTTCATCATTGACCTAATGAGCTCTAATAAGACAGAGTAACAAAACCTTGTTTTAAAATAAGGAACAAGTCTTGTATCCAAAAGTGTAGACAGGGCATAAGCAGTGCATAACTTACCCAGAGACAGTAAATGTAATGAAGACCCACCGTCTGTATCTCTCCAGACAGAGTGAACCTGCCTCTGAGAGGTGCTGTGGCTGCGTGTATATAAGCCCCGGCCAGAAGTGAATCATCCCCGAAGATAGGGTGCTTCTCTTGTGCCTTGTTTTTCTATACATATAGACATATACATACAGCATTTGTGCACTTCCTTCTAGAGTTCTATTGCTTAACCACTAGGCGCCTGTGATATAGTTGAAAGACAGCCACAGTGCGGACGGAAATTGCCAGGAGGCTGTCCCTGGATGTCCTCTTGTTTACTTCCGTGATGTGCGCTCCTGCGAGCACGCATCAGGGAAATTCTGTGCTGGCCGTGTCCCTTGGACACAGCCAGTCACAGATCGCTGTAAATGGGCAATCACAGCGGCCGTTTACAGTGCGATCAGAGCTTCCAATGAGAGATGATCTCATATGTAAACATATGAGATCATCTCTCATCGCAGGCTCTCCCTCCTCACACAGAGACAGCGTGTGAGGAGGGAGAGACGAACGGCTGCAGAGTAAGTGTAAAAAAAAAAAAAAAACGGAAAATAAAGTGCCCACAGTACATGTCAGTGCCATCTGTCCCCACTGCCATCTGTCCCCACTGCCACCTGTCAATGCCATCTGTCCCCAGTGCCACCTGTCCCCAGTGACACCTGTCAGTGCCATCTGTCCCCAGTGCCACGTATAAGTGTCATCAGTGCCACGTATAAGTGCCATCTGTTATCAGTGCCACATATCAGTGCCATATGTCATCAGTGCCACATCAGTGTCACGTGTCATCAGTGCCACATATTAGTGCCATCTGTCATCAGTGCCACGTATCAGTGCCATCTGCCATCAGTGCCACGTGTCAGAATCACATGCCATTTGTTATCAGTGTCAAGTGTCATCAGTGCCACGTATCAGTGCCATCTGTCATCAGTGTCTCGTGTCATCAGTACCACGTATTAGTGCTATCTGTCATCAGTGCCACATATTAGTGCCATCTGTCATCAGTGTCACGTATTAGTACCATCTGTCATCAGTGCCACATCAGTGTCACGTGTCATCAGTGCCATCTGTCATCAGTGCTAGGGATGAGCTGAAGACCCCCCGGTTCGGTTCGCACAAGAACTTTCAAACAGACTGGAAATTCGTACAAACTTTAGAACCCCATTGAAGTCTATGGGACTGAACGTTCAAAATAAAAAGTGCTAATTTTAATGGCTAATATGCAAGATATTGTACTAAAAAGGGTTTGGGGACCTGGCTCCTGCCCCAGGGGACATGGATCAATGACAACATTTTTTTTTAAAACGGCAGTTTTTTCGGGAGCACTGATTTTAATGACGATTAAAATGAAAAAAGTGAAATATTCCTTTAAAAATCGTGCCTGGGGGGTGTCTATAGTATGCCTGTGAACGTGTTTCCCGTGTTTAGAACAGTCCCTGCACAAAATGACATTTAACAGAAAAAAAGTCATTTAAAACTGCTTGCGGTTTTAATGTAATATCTGGTTCCGGCAATACAGATGAAAATCATTGAGAAAAAAATGGCATGGGTATTACCATTTTGGTCTTGTACGGATATTAAGGGGAAACCCGTACCCAAATTAAAAAAAGGAAAGGCACAGGGCCCCCAGGCCCTATATACTCAGAACGGCAGTATACAGGCGGTGCAAACAAGACAGGGACAGTGTAGGTTTGTTGTGTTAAGTAGAATCTGTTTGTGATTTTGAACTGGTAAATTTTTAAAGTGTAGCTCCAGTCAAAAAATCTATTTTTAAGCTTTTTGGAAAACAGGGAAGGGTTATCAACCCTGTATAATTTTTGGGCCGTCCATCTTTTTTCATCTTACTTCCTGTTGTCTCCTTCCGTTTGCAAGTAGGAGACGTTTGTAAGTTGGATGTTTGCAAGTAAGGGCCTGCCTTATATGCTCTGCAGAAATGTGTTGGTGTTGCCACAACACTGTAAGCCCTCAAAGTGACTCTTGGTGGGAGCTGGGGCGCCCTACTGTGAACGATTATATCAAGAATTGTAATTACATGCCATTGTTGAACAGTGGTAGAAAAATTGAGCTTGTGGTGGTGGTGGTGCCACAACACTCACACTGACACAAGTCCTCACAGTTAATCTTAGTGGGCACAGGAACGGGCCCTGCTGTGAAGTATTATATCAAGAATTGTAATTACATACCCCTGTTAAACAGGGGCTGAAAAATTGGGCCTTAGCCACTGGTATTGGTGCCACGAAACTGCAACCTCTCCCAGATACTCTAGTTGGAGTGCAGGAATGAGCCCTGCTGCAAAGCCTTGCATCAAAAATTGTAATTACATGCCCCTGTTAAACAGGGGCTGAAAAATTGGGCCTTAGCCACTGGTGCCACGACACTGCAACCTCTCCCAGATACTCTAGTTGGAGTGCAGGAATGAGTCCTGCTGCAAAGCCTTGCATAAAAAATTGTAATTACATGCCCCTGTTAAGCAGGGGCAGAAAAATTGGGCCTTAGCCACTGGTAGCGTCATCCAGAACTAAAAATGTTCTTCCAAGCTATCAGCAGGATCATTGAGGAGAAAGAGGATAGTCAGTCAACATAACAGGACAGTCACTCAGCATCAGCATAGGCAGTCTTGAAGGGATGTGACATTTCCAAAAAAATAATTTGGTTACATCAGCATCAGGTGCTTGGTAGCTGGTGGTGATCTAAGACTGATTAATCTTTATGAAGGTCAGTCGATCAACCGAGTCAGTGGACAGGCGCACCTGGGATCGGTTAAAAAGCCTCCAGCAGCACTGAAGGTGCGTTCCGAAAGAATGCTGGATGCAGTACAGACCAGTAGCTCAATTGCATACTGAGCAAGCTCTGGCCAGTGATCCATCCTCAAGACTCAGAAAGCCAGAGGATTTTCGGTGGGAAAGGTGTCCAAGTCTGACCTTGCCCCTAGGTATTCCTGCACCATGTAAATCAGACGCTGGCGATGGTTGCTGGAACCGATCATACCTTGGGGCTGCGGACTAAAAAATTGTCTGAACGCATTGGTCAGATGGCCACTTTCTCCACCGCTCCTTCTGTGACTGACCGAAGCCTCAGCAACACGTTGTCCAGGACCAGGAGTTTGTAACCTCCCAGTATCTGGGAACGCGTTGAACAGACCTTTCTGCAAGGCCTCCCAGAGATATCTCATCCTCTGCTCCCTCTGCGATGGCAAGATAAGGTCCACAACCTTACCCTTGTACCATGGATCAAGGAGAGTGACCAGCCAGTAATGGTCCTTCTCCTTGATCCAAAGAATACAAAGATCCTTCCGCGTGCTTTGCAGGATCAGGGAGGCCATGCAGTGTAGGTTAGCTGAGGCATTCGGTCCAGAGTCCTCTGGGTCACTAAGGACAACATGATCCGCAGCCACCTCCTCCCAGCCACGTACAAGTCCACATGTTTCTTGGGACTGTAAATCATCCCAAAAAGACTGCTGCTGCTGATGCTGAGTGCCAGACTCCCCCTCCAGGCTGACACAAGCCTCCTCCTCCTCCTCTTCCTGTGTGATGGGTGGGACAGCAGGAACACTGTCTGGATAAAGGGGGCCTTGAGAGGCAAGGAAGTCCTCCTCTTCCTGCCTCTGTTCTGCCTCGAGTGCCCTGTCCATTATTCCACACAGTGTATGCTCCAACAGGGTGGACAAGATGCATGCACTGTCACTGCTCACCATCCTTGTGGCCTCCTCAAACAGTGACAGGACAGTGCATGCATCCCTGATCATGCCCCACTGGCGTGGTGAGAAAAAACCAAGCTCCCCTGACCCTGTCCTGGTGCCGTAGTCGCACAGGTACTCATTGATGGCCCTCTGCTGCGTGTGCAGCCGATGCAGCATGGCCAACGTTGAGTTCCACCTGGTGGGCATGTCACATATAAGGCGGTTCTTGGGCAGGTTCAACTCCTTATGGAGCTCAGCCAGCCGAGCACAGGCATTAAATGATCGGCAGAAATGCACACAGACTTACCTGGCCTGCCTCAGGACATCCTGTAAGCCGGGGTACCTGCCCAAGAACCGCTGCACCACCAGGTTAAGGATGTGAGCCACACAGGGCGCATAGGTCAGTTGTCCCTGTTGGAGGGCGGAGAGGAGGTTGGTGCCATTGTCGCAAACCACCATTCCTGGCTTAAGCTGCTGTGGCATCAAACACCTCTCGGCCTGCCCCTGCAGAGCTGGCAAAATATCTGCCCCAGTGTGGCTCCTGCCCCACAAACAAACCAGTGCAAGCACGGCATGGCATCTTTTTGCCTGCGTACTTGCGTAGCCCCTTGAACGCCTACAGAGCACCGCTGGTTCCGAGGACAAAGCACTGGAAGAGGCCATGGAGGAAGAAGAAGAGAAGGAGGTGGAGGAGAGAGATGTGTCACAACCAGTAGTAGCATTTTGGAGGCGTGGTGGCGGAACAACCTCCAACACTACTGCACCTTGTCCTGCATCCTTCTCAGCTGCCAGAAGAGTGACCCAATGGGCCGTGAAAGATAGGTAACGTCCCTGTCCATGCCTGTTGGACCATGAGCCAACAGTAATATTCACCTTACCACTGACCACCCTGTCCAGCGAGGCATGGACATTGCTTTCCACATGCCCGTAGAGAGCTGGAATCTCCTTCCATGAGAAAAAGTGGCGTTTGGGGACCTGTCACTGAGGAACCACACAATGCACAAACTCACGGAAGGGGGCCGAGTCTACCAACTGAAAAGGCAGCAGCTGAAGTGCTAGAAATTTAGCCAAGCTAGCATTTAACTGCTGGCATGTGGATGGCTGGGAGTGAACTTCTTCCGACGGTCCAGCAGCTGGGGCAGGGGAATTTGCCTGCTACAATCGGACGTGGGTGTACTGCAAGTACTTGTGAGCACTCTGCTAGTACTGCTAGCAGAGTGCCCACCAAGTACTTGGCTGCGACACACGAAATTCTACACCTTCATTCCTTTCAGTGCAGGTTTCAGAGAGGACTGAAGGTCTAGTGGGGTTGGAGATCCCAGCTGATGAGAAGCAAGGAGGTCCGCTTAGTTCTTTGGTGTGGGTCTTTAAGGTATGCTTGCCAATGAGCTGCATGGCAGGTCGACATATGTCTGGTCAAGCATGTGGTGCCCAAGCGGCTGATGTTTTGGCCACGCAAGATACACTTGAGACATATGTTGCCCACACCAAAGAACTTTTGGAATAACGTGCAGAGGCAGTGCCCTGCACAGGCGGAGCTCTGCAGTAGGGTTCAGTCGTTGTGCTGCCCCTAAGCTGGCCCCTGGAGGGCATCCTGCTTCATTGGAGATGTGCTGCCTCCCCCCCTCCTCCTCTATCCTATCAGGCACCCACGTGGAGTCAGTGACCTCATCATCCCCTCCCTCTTCATCACTGGAGCAAACCTGGCAGTATGCTGCAGCTGGTGGAACGTGACTGCCAGATTGCTGTCCTTCTTGAGAATCCCCTCTCTCTGCGCTCACGCTACTGCCTTCCTCTAGCTGGTTATCATCATCAGAGCCTTCAAAACGCTGGGCATCCTCCTGGAGCATGTACCCAACACTGTGCTCAAACAGTTCAGGGGACTCCTCAGGAGGACATGGTGGGTCTAGGGAAGGAGTGACTGATGACATTGAGACGAGGGAAGAGGACGCGTTGGCAGCTGCTTTGCTAGTACCCTGAGCCTGGGTGATAGAGGATGAGGAGGATGAGGAGGGCTTGGTTATCCACTCTACCAAGTCTTTGGCATGATGCAGCTCAACACGTCCAGCTGCCGAAAATAAGGACAACTGTGTTCCATGGCCACGTGCTGATGTCCATGACCAGCACTGTTGCCTCTAGACGTAGAGCCTGCTTGCCCTCTTTTATTGGCTCGTGACTGTCTGCCTCTCCTTGTTGGCATTCCAGACATAGTAATGGCCTGCAGGGAGATGGAAAAAACAGCAATTGGGTAGCTTTAGTTGCACACTGAGCAGATGGCACAGTACACCGACTGTAATTACTGCAGCTGCCTGCCTGTGTTACAGAAATAGAACAACACCAGCAGTAAGGTTTAGCTTCAGGTGTATAGTGTGCAAGAGGCACACAACACCCACTGTAAATTCTGCAGATGCCTGTATTACAGAACACCAGCAATAAGGGGTATCTTCGGGTGTATACTGTGCTGGAGGCACAAAACACCCACTTTAACTTCTGCAGATGCCTGTATTACAGAACACCAGTAATAAAGGGTAGCTTCAGGTGTATACAGTGCTGGAGGCACACAACACCCACTTTAACTGCTGCAGATGCCTGTATTACAGAACACCAGCAATAAGGGGTATCTTCAGGTGTATACTGTGTTGGAGGCACACAACACCCACTTTAACTGCTGCAGATGCCTGTATTACAGAACACCAGTAATAAAGGGTAGCTTCAGGTGTATACTGTGCTGAAGGCACACAACACCCACTTTAACAGCATTAGGTTCACAAGAAAAGAACACACTGTCCCTGCCTATCCTGCTCTCTCCCTGAACGCTGCAACACACTACACAAGGCCGCCGCGATGGCGACCTTATATAGTGTGGGACGTGTACTAAACCCCCTGAGCTATAATTGGCCACAGGCAATTATGGCTCTCCTCGCTTCCAGCGCTGTGATTGGTCAAGCATGCGGGGTCACAGTGCATGCTTGGCTAATCATGAGCCAGCAATACACTGCGATGGCGTAGTGCATTGTGGACCATTCGCGCCACATGAATATGGTGCGAATGGTCCACAAAGTTCTGATTTCGCCACACAGACGAACAGCCGATGTTCGAGTTGAACATGCCTTTGAATCGAACACCGAGCTCATCCCTAATCAGTGCCATGTAAGTTTCACGTGTCATTGTCCTGGTGTTCCAGGGCCTTCAAATGTGTAATAGGTACTCAACAAGTTAGATGTGTAATTTATGCTCCTAGAACACGTGATGGTGCTCCCTGTAGGTTGGGCATCTCTAAGTGGCTAGGCTTTGGAAAAGTCCCACACATGGTATCGTAATAATCAGGAGGAGTAGCAGAATGTATTTTGGGGTGTCATTTATGGTATACACATGCCATGTGAGAGAAATAACCTATTACAATGACAATTTTTTGGGGAAAAAATCTTCATTTTGCAAAGAATTGTGGGAAAAAAATCACAACATCAAAAAGCTCACCATGCCTCTTACTAAATACCTTGAAATGTCTACTTTCCTGGCTTGTTCGGGTCGCAAGAAATGAGATAAGCCATTAGCACATCAGGTGTGATCATTTTTAAATGATTTGCACCACAGCTTGTAGACTCTCTAACTTTCACAAAGACCAAATAATATGCACTAATTTGGGTTATTTTTACCAAATATATGTAGCAGTATAAATTGTGGGCAAAATTTATAAAGAAAAATGTATAATTTGCAAAATTTTATCACAGAAACAAAAGATTTTTTTTTTTTCGGAATTTTCAGTCTTTTTTCATTTATAGCATAAAATGGATATTAAGGGGAACCCCGCGCCCAAAAAAATGGCGTGGGGTCCCCCTCAAAATCCATGCCAGACCCTTATCCGAGCACGCAACCTGGCAGGCCGCAGGAAAAGAGGGGGGGACAAGAAAGTGCCCCCCCTACTGAAC
This sequence comes from Lithobates pipiens, assembly GCF_037356315.1. Lineage (NCBI taxonomy): Eukaryota > Metazoa > Chordata > Amphibia > Anura > Ranidae > Lithobates > Lithobates pipiens. The sequence continues at coordinate 155,982,211 of NW_027507791.1, read as the reverse complement.
CATACCAGACCCTTATCCGAGCTCGCAACCTGGCAGGCCACAGGAATAGAGGGGGGAACGAGAGAGCGCCCCCCCTCCTGAACCAAACCATGCCACATGCCATGCCCTCAACATTGGGAGGGTGCTTTGGGGGTAGCCCCTATTGCACCTTGTCCCAATGTTGAGGAGGACAAGGGCCTCATCCCCACAACCCTGGCCGGTGGTTATGGGGGTCTGCGGGTGGGGGGGCTTATCGGAATCTGGAAGCCCCCTTTAACAAGGGGACCCCCAGATCCTGCCCCCCGATGTGAAATGGTAAGGGGGTACCTACCATTTCACACAAAAAGTGACAAAAGTGTTAAAAATGACAATGGACGATGGCATCTTCCTCCGCCTGCGTCTCTTCTTCCCCGCTTCGTTCTCGGGCCACTCCGTGCAATGTGAGGCTCCCGCTGTGTGGCACTTCTCTTCTTCTGACAGCCCGCCCCCTCTGACACATGGTTCCGTTATATAAGTGTCAGAAGAAGAGAAGCATCACACAGCGGGAGCCTCCCATTGTGTGGAGCAGCCCGAGAAGGAAGCGAGGGAGAGGAGACGACTTGGAGGAAGATGCCGGACGAGAACACCGGAGCAAGAAGAGGATCGGAGGAAGAAGAAGATGGAGGAAGAAACCGAAGGATGACGGAAGGAAGAAGGAAGAAGACCAGAAGAAAGAAGATGAAAGAAGAAGACATTAATAAAGGACTTGTCTAAACTGTCTCTTGTCATTTTTAACACATTTGACACTTTTTTGGTGAAATGGTAGGGGTATTACCCCCTTACCATTTCACACAGCGGGGAGGCCGGGATCTGGGGGTCCCCTTGTTAACCACCGGCCAGGGTTGTGGGAATTAGGCCCTTGTCCTCATCAACATGGGGACAAGGTGCTTTGGGGGGCTACCCCCAAAGCACCCTCCCAATGTTGAGGGCATGGCATGTGGCATGGTTTGGTTCAGGAGGGGGGGTGCTCTCTCGTTCCCCCCTCTTTTCCTGTGGCCTGCCAGGTTGCGAGCTCGGATAAGGGTCTGGTATGGATTTCAAGGGGGGCCCCCCACAGCATTTATTTTTTTTGGCACGAGGTTCCCCCTAATATCCATATCAGACCTTAAGGGTCTAGTATGGAATTTTGGGGGACCCCCACGCATTTTTTTTCTTAATGCTAACATGACCTGTGTGCAAATAGCCTTAAAAAAAAACACAAAAGTGAACTAGCACAAAAAAAAGTCAAGTTGAGAGGTGCGCCTGTTCAACTTATACAAATGCATCTACATGGCTTGACATTTACTAAGATTTTGCCGGCGCAGTGAACCAAAGCACTTGAATGTGTGCAAATGTCGTTGCGCATGCGTCGTGCATAAATTGACCTCGCGCAGTTCCAAGTGTATTTACAGGGGCAGCAGGCTTGTTCACAGAAAGTTAGTTTTCCATTCTATTTTGGGCATATTTGTTACTTGGATAGTTATAACTATACTTCCTCACATCACACACATAACCTCCATAATATTGGCACTTCCACCTTCTTTTAATTCTGAGTTGAATAATGTAGGTGCCAGGTCTATAGTGGCGCATCGATTGCCGCCTCCCATGTGCCGGCATGTTGATAGTAAATGGGGAATTGTGCTGTGTGGCGAAAATGCTTTGTGAATATGAAAATGGCCGTTGTGCATCGGCATGCGCCGCAACTTATGGTGAAAAGCGTTTGAAAATCAGCCCCCATGTTTCTTTATTTTGAATACATTTTGCAATATATTTAGGATGTTGGCACACTTATACCTATCTGTATCCACATCCATCTTGTGGTAAAACATTTAAATTTAGAAATCATGGAAGTGATATAGGTGGAGACACAATCCTTCCAGTCCTCCTCCAAGAGCTCAGGGATATCTGTTTGCCAATGCTGGAATATGCGAGGAGACTTAGTACCATAGGCTAAGGAGAGACAGAGATAGAGGGAGCACAGGGGCTTCCCCATTATCCGGGAGGCAAAAAGACGTTCAAAGTGCATGTTTCAATTGCCAGTATCAAGGAAGGAGAACCTCCACTTTCCGACATCCAAATATTAGAAAAAAGGATTGAGAAAGTAAACTAGGCTTTCTCAAAAAATAGCAGACTTTATGGGCACAACATGAGGCAGTACGTGTAAAACGAAATCATCTTTTATTACAAATATTATTAAAAACCACCCCCTATAAAAATCACAACATCCGCTACTCAATAATAGTTCAACAGATACCCAATTACAAACATGCAGGCATGAATCCAATCAAATAGGTGTTAAAGTGGATGTAAACCCACTCTCATTCTTTCTAACTACTGCAATATTGGTTATATAGAAGGATATGCATGTCTCCTGCATGTATATTTATCTGTCAAATGTCTCCCCTCTGTCTGCTATGAGACCCGAAAAACTGCAGATTTTGTGGGTGGGTCTGCTTTCCAGGGCTCAGTGGGTGGAGTCGTGATGTCAGTAGAATCCTTGCCCACCTCTACACTCCCCTTATAAACATGCATTTTGTCCTGTGTATTTCTTACACTGAACATCTGCTATAATCACTAACATCCAGTCAAAACCCAGAAAAGTCCCCACATGACTTCAGCATGCCAAATTATGCTGAGGTGTGAAACAGCCAATCCTTGCAGAGCAACAGAAGAAAGGAGTGGTGGGGGGGGGGGGGGGGGAATTAAAAAATAATGCATGTCTCTTAGGCTAGTGCACGAGATATGTAAATCACCTGTCACTCACAGCAAGAGGGAGGATTTTACAAAGTTTTTCTGTTTGTCAAGATTTACAGTATCTCATTAAACAATAAAAGAGGATTGCCCAGAGCTGGATTAACTCTTTGTGGCAGGACTGGGCTCAAATGATAGGGAATCTTATACTCTACATTATGACATAAATTTTTTTTAAAAAAGTTTTAGTTTACATCCACTTTAAGGTCCATAGATATACAAGAAAATAAGAAATAAGTCCAGAACTCTGGCATGCATGCTTGCTCAATACTTTGGCAGTATCAAAAACCCATAAACCATGGCAAAGAGTATTCCCATCTCAGAGTGGCAAGGGCACCACCTTCCCATCGGCGATAACATGTTTTTTTTTTATTCCACAAAATTTATTTTATTTAATATAACAGACAGTACATAAAATAACATGCACAGAAAACTAGCATGAGTACATAAATCAGAAACAGCACAGTAGCAATTCAGGTACACATAATAGTCTTTGGCTGTTCTATAGGTACATCTCCATTAGCTTGCGGACTCTAACACAGAGTGAGATTCAGCTTGGTGACTATGTGTGAGAGAGAGTCCCATATAGTGTGTTGTGTAACAACAGTTGGCGAAGAGTAGTAATTGGGTTTATGTGGAGATGATAAGGTGATAAGTTGATGGACTCGTGAGCAAAATTCAATATTTAAGGTTGTGTTTAAGTAGTCTGAAAGAAGGTATATTAGCGAAAGTGGTAAGTCTACAGTCCATTCGGACTGGGGGGAGGGGTAAAGAGGGAATGGGGTTGACAGAAGGATAGGGGGACCAAGGGAAGGGGAAAGGGAGAGAAAAAAAGGGGGGGGGGTGAGGGGGGTATTGTCTCTGACTCCCCATTAACTGAATCTGGATAGGAGAATCTGTTGTCCGGTTGACTGGAGGAAAAAAAGTATAGGGTTAGGTGCTTAGATTTTGGCCTTTTTGTGTAGGGATTGGAGAGGAGGGGATCAACATGTTATGGGTGTTGTTGATGATGTGGGTTACATGAGTTTTCAATTGTTCACCCCCTGCTTCTCATATGTCGTACATGGTCTAGGTGAAGGAGTTAATTAATGTATCGAATTCAGGCGTTGTTTGGAAGGATTTCCAACCGGACCATCTTTTACTAAATTTGGTTGGGGTGTCATGGGCCGTGTGTATGAGCTTTTCCATTTCAGCAATTTTTCGTACTCTGGTGATCCATTCTTTGAGCGACGGTGTACGTGATGATTTCCAGTGTATGGGTATACACTGTTTAGCTGCGTTTATTAAGTGTAGTGCCAGGGACTTGTGATACGTCTTATGAGGAATTGGCGAGTGGTGAAGGAGAAATTGTACTGGAGAGAATGGTATGTCAAGACAGGTGATTCTGGAGGTAATGTGATGGATTTCTTTCCAAAATGTTTGTAGGGCTGGGCATTCCCACCAGATATGAAGTAGGGTACCTTTTGCCTGATGGCATCGCCAGCAGGCATTGGAGATAGTCGGGTCAAATTTGTTAAGGAGTGTCGGTGTGCGATACCATCTGGATTGAATTTTACTTTCAAAGGTTTTTGAAAGTAAACAGCGACAACATGTCGTCTCATTTATACATGAAAAACGTGGTAAACATGTCATAAAGTACAGGCAAACAGTATAAACCGGTGAGGTCAGATCGAGGACTGTATGGTAGCTGTGTTGTTAAAAAAAAAAAAAATAAATCATCTATGTTTGGTACGGACTGACATGACTACTGGGAGTGATGAAAAAGAGAGAAACGGGTCGCCGCCTAGAACCCCCGGCACCCCAAATGGGATCACACTGTGTCGGGGTAGGCTGGCGCCCTCAAATTATAAATATAAAAAGAGATAAATAAAAGGAAATTGTCTATCTCATACCAGAGCACTTCTGATCTGCCAGCTTATCAGCCCATGAGATGATCTGCAGCTCCTCTGCTGGGTGGAGCAAACTAAAGCAGGTCACGGATGACTCTTTATGCTAACCATCAAAACATTGCCTAAGAGACGTTTACAGATACTTATATACCTTTCCGGACTAACCTTAGTCCAAAGTATAGATACAGAGAGGAAAAGTGAGAACAAAAGGCAAGAAAAGGAAAAAAAAGAGAAAGAAGGGGGGGACAGAGAGGGGGTAGGGGTGGGAAGAGCGTCACTGCTCGCACCAGGTTCAATAAGAGAAGTTCATACATATGGAAAGTTGGATAGGCCCATTAATCGGGCCCAGGGCTCCCAGGTGGCTATGAATCTATCAGATGTGTCCTCCAACAGACTGGCCAGCCTCTCCTGAGACATAATCCAGGAAATCTTTCTCTTGGCTATTGTAAAAGAAACCCCTGGTTCCTTCCAGTTCCTGGCTATGGAAATTTTGGCTCCCAGAAGTACAAATTGGGCTAATCTGCTGGAGGGTTTAGAAAGATGGGGAATGGGATCATTAAGAAGAGCTACCGTGGGAGACCTGGGGACATTGGAACCAATCAGTCTTTCAATCAGATTGAAAACTTTCTTCCAAAAGGGGCAAATTCTTGGACATTCCTACCAGATATACGACATTGTCCCTGTAAGCAGGCAGCCCCTGAAGCAGAGAGGACTGGCTGTTGGGAACATGCGATTCTGGCTGGCGTGTAATACCATCTGGTTAGTACTTTTGTCCCTGCTTCCATAAGGTTTGTGTTGAGCAGACCCCGGAAGGATTTAGCCCCCATTGAGTGCCATTTGTCCAATGGCCATTGAAAAGAAAAGTCAGTTTCCCAAGCAACCATATAGGGCACCTTTGTTTTGGGAGTGGTGAGAGACGTGTACACCAAGGAGATCCCCCCCCCCTCTGGTCCATGGCTTGACCGCACCAAAGTTCGTATTCTGTAAAGGTCAGGGGGTTTGAGTCCCCTTTGCAAAGGGAGTGTAGAAAATGTTGAATCTGATGAAACCGAAAAATCTCGGTCTTAGGTGGGCTTAGTTTCTTGATACAAAATTGTAAGGTGATTGGTCCTGTTGCTGTGAAGAAGTGTCCTATCCTATAAAGGCCCTTATCGACCCACCATTTGAAGGCTAATACATTGTACCCTGGAGGGAAGCGAGGATTGTTAAAAATATGAGTTAAAGGTTTAATTGTTGAGACCAAGGAGGCAGAATAGTGCAGGGAATCCCACAGTTTAAATGAATGAGAGAGGGTTGGGGACAAGATTGCGGGTCTGTTTTTCTGGGGGGTCCACAGTAGAAAGTCTAGGGTAAAAGTGGGGACTGCCTGATTCTCAATATGGATCCAGTCTGGCTTCTCATATTTGGAGTAAATTACGGATAACTGTGTTAGTCTGGCTGCTTGGTAGTATCGGAACAGTTGTGGCAGGCCTAATCCACCTTTCTTCCTGTGGGCAAAGAGGATATTGCGAGCTAGTCTATAACCTTTCTTACCCCAGATGAACTTTAGGATTTTGTTTTTGAAGGTTGAGAGATGATCCTTACGAATGGGGATTGGGAGGGATCTAAACAGATAAAGTAATCTGGGCAATAGTGTCATTTTGACAGCGTGTATCCTGCCTAGCCACGATATGGGAAGTTGGGACCAATTCTGAAGATCTGTTTCTAGCTTACGGTACATCGGGGGATAGTTATGACTGTATAAAGTCTCTATCTTAGCTGTGAGATTTATACCTAGATATCTAATGGAGGAATCGTTCCATTGGAAATTGAAGTTCTGTTTTAAAAGTTCAACAGTGGAAGGAGTTAGAGAGATGTTGAGAGCTTGGGATTTACTGTAGTTCACTTGGAGACCTGACATCTTGGAAAAGGAATCTAGCAGGGCGTTTAGATTGGGCAAGGAAGTTATGGGTGAAGTGATGTATAGCATGATATCGTCTGCAAATAGGGCACATTTGTGAACACGGGATCCGCATTCGACCCCTTTTATGTCCTGGTTTTGTCTTATAGCAATAGCAAGAGTCTCGATCGCCATTGCGAAAATTAATGGGGACAATGGGCATCCTTGCCTGGTCCCTTGTCTTATGTCTATGGGTTTGGAATAGAAGCCTTGGATTCGGATCCTCGCTGTAGGAGTAGAGTAGAGAGCCTGTATTAGGCCTATAAAGCGTTGTCCGAAGCCCCATTTGTGGAGGATAGCAAAGATGTAAGGCCAGGAGACCGAATCGAAGGCCTTCTGTAGGTCAAGCGAGAGGAGCATGCCCGATTGTTTAGGTCCCCCATCCCAGTTCGTTTGGAGAATTTACATAATATCTATGGTTCTCCTTATCTGATCTGGGCCCTGTCTGCCCGGAATGAAACCCACCTGATCTCTGTGCACATATGCATTAATGAAGTCTGCCATCCGGGTGGCGAGGATTTTGGTTAGTATTTTAATGTCACAGTTAATCAAAGAGATTGGGCGATAATTCCCGACCTCTTCCGGGTTCTTATCAGGTTTTGGAATGACAGTTATCAGCGCTGCGTTTAGCTGGGGATCAAGTGGGTTTCCCTTCGAGGCATGGTTAAAGAATGTAGAAAGATAAGGTGCTAAAGTTTCGGCGAACTTTTTGTAATAAGGATTAGATAGGCCATCCGGGCCGGGGGCCGAGCCCTGTTTTAAGGTTTTAATTGCTGCTAAAACTTCCGCCGTTGTGAAAGGAGCTTCCAGACTATCTCTATGATCTGAAGAAAGTTGTGGGATAGGAAGGCCGTTTAGGAAAGCGTCTATGGAGTGATCAGTAGGGGCAGGGGTTGGTGAGTATAGTTTATTGTAGAACTCTGCAAATGAGTCCAGTATCTTCGAAGGGTTAGCTGTGGGGCCTTGTCCAGGGATTAGAATCTTTGGTAAAGCCTGCGTTTTGAGTCTAGGAGACAATTTATTGGCCACCATAGAGTCCATTTTATCACCGTGTGTATAGAATCTGTTTTGAGACCATCTTGCTTGTTTTTCGGCTTTAGCCGTTAGGGCTAGGTTCAGTTCCAGCCTGATCCTGTCCAGTTGAGGGAGTAAATTGTGGGTCGGGTCTTGTTTATGCCGAGTCTTCAGGGACACGTATTCTTTTTCTAGTTTTTTAATTGAAGCCTCTCGTTCTTTTTTAATGACAGATGATAATCTGATGAGTTCCCTCCTTATGAAGGCTTTATGAGCCGCCCAGAGTGTTTCCGCCGAGACCTCTTCACCGTCATTAAATTTAAAATATTCCTTAAGGGAGTCAGCTAGCATTGAGACCCGAACAGGATCTGAGAGGATGGACTCGTTAAGCCTCCATTGTTTCTGGCCCGATCTATTGTATTGTGAACGGATGGTCATGACCACTAACGAGTGGTCAGATAGGGAGGAGTCGATACTTATCCACTGGGTCCCGGTTAAGGACAGTGTATGTTTCCCTAACTATATCTCCTTCCCAACCACCCCTCCTTCCCAACAGGGGGGGTGGTTGGGAAGGAGATATAGTTAGAACAAGTCCCGTTAGGGGAATAGCTGGGTGTAGGGGAGAAAAGTGGCCCCTTAGTTTATGGGGAATAAAATGGCATCAGTGCCCCCATTGAGGGAGGACTGGGAGACCTTTCGGTCCTCAAGTTCCAAGAAAAATTACTTCCAGGAGTGAAATCACTGAGGAGAAACAGCACATAGGAGCCTGGATGGTTCAGGGGGGTCCGTGGTTGGATGATCTTCTGGATTTGGTTTTACTCCATAGTGGATTTGGGGATCCAGTTGGTAGGGGGCCTTTGTTGGAAGTTGAGGTTGGAGCAGCAGTTTCCATTTCCATTTCTTGGGCAATAACATTTAATTTCAGAAGTAACTTTTCTCCGGATTCAAATGTGGAAAAGGAGTATGACCGGTCCTTGAGTGTAAATCGTACAGCAAATGGGAAGGCCCATTTATATTTGATGTCTTTTTGGGCCATGGCTATCAGGAGCGGCTTCAAGGCTCTTCTCCTTTGGATGGTAGCTGGGGAGATGTCCGCAAATATTTGCACTGGGTGTCCTTGGCATGAGATTTGTGGTAGGGTTCTGGCTTGTTTCATCACCGCCTCCTTCACAGCATAATATAGAGGTTTAGCAATGACGTCCCTGGGATACCCGTCCTTCCTGGGGGGTCCCATAGCTCTGTGGACTCTGTCCAGTTCCAGGCGAGCTGCTGGGATATTGGGGACCAGAGCTCGGATTAAATCTTGTGTTGCTGTTGAAACATCTGTAATAGATTCTGGCAGGCCTCTAATTCTAAAGTTCAGTCTCCTGGACCTATTTTCCAGGTCGTCAATGCGTGAGAACGCTGTATCCAATTGATCTTGCAAAGTTTGAATGAGCCCAGTGTTTTGATGGGAGATAGCTGCTGTTTGTTCAATTTTGTCTTCCATAGCATCCATCCTGGATCCTATGTTTTGCAAATCTGCCCTGATTTCCCCCGTTATGGCTGCTGCGTTAGCCGCAAGACCCCTATCTAGGAGTGTTGAGAACTTGAGAAACAGTTCTTCCATGGATGACTGAGGGATTTGTGCGGTTGGACCCAGAGGACCAGGGGTGGTTAAGGCAGGGGGGACCGCCGGGGATAGGGCCTGGTCTCCAAATGCTTGGTTGAGTAGTGATTCTGTAGAGGTGGGGGAGGGAGTCCCCAGGCTGTGAGGCCCTGATGTGAAGTGGAGAATAGCCGGAACTATGAGCGATTTGTGATCTGGAGTCAGCTCTAGATGTTGTGGGGAGGGCTGAGTGGCTGTGGCCGCTACGGTGGCTATCTTGTGACTCCCTGATGGTGTGGTGGAGTTGAACTCCTCTTGCAAGTTCCTCCTGGCCCCCGTTTTGTGCATACAAGGGAGACTTATTGGGTAGGGGGTTGAGGGGTACCTCTAGAAGCAGTCGTTTGACCCTCCGGAGCGGTGGAAACTTCTCCTCACGAGTGCTTATAGTCCGGCGGCCATCTTGGTACACCCCGCGGAATGGAACTCGACCTCCACGAGGCCTACAATCATCCTGGGTCGTCGGAGCGGTCTCAGGGTGATCCCCGGTGTGTGGGGAATCCAATGTGCGGTGCGCGGAAACGGTAACTTGACTGGGTGGCCTGCTAGCAATGCTGGAGAGGCGGCGTGGCGCGGAGCTCCCGGCTTACGCGGCCATATTGGAACCCTCGCGCATGCGCACTCCTGGATTGAATTTTATATCCATTTTCCTGCGTATGTACGTTTATCGAACCCTTGTGAATGTTGAGGAAAATTTGCTCCCAGTTCTCTTCTGAAATTGGGATCCAAAGATCCTTTTCCTATTGTTTACACGCTCTGCTCTCTGTCGCTTTAATATTCGCATATAAGATATTGTTGGTGAGAGAAATAAGATGAGACTGGGGTGCCTGTTGCATACATAATCTTTTGAAGGGAAATAGTTGTCTTGTGTACTGTGAGTCTTTATTCGTTGATATAAGATATTGTGTGAGGAGTAAGTAGTCCCACGGGGTCATTGGTGGGCGTTCCACTGTCATGGCGAGTTGTTGAGCTGTAAGGAGTTTGCCTCGGAGGTTCATGTGATGTGCCCTAAGGCATGTTCCTGTCCAGTGTTTGGTCAGATAGCGTGCATGCATTCCCGGGGGAAAGTCGGGGTTTATTTTTATTGGCGTCATAGGACCTGGAGTCGATGATATAAGGGATTTTCTACATGTTTGGTAGAAATAGGTTAGGGTTGGTCCAATCAAAGGATGTTTGCGCACCTCCTGTGGGATGTAGTTTGGGAGTATCCAAGGGAGAGAGTTCAGGTGTAAGTCAGTGAAGGATGCTTCTAGATTGACCCAATCTTTGCACGTTGAATGGAGATTCCAGATAAGTATTCTTGTGAGGTGTACCACTGTGTTATAGTTAGGGAGGTGGGGAGGCCTATTCCTCCTAAGTGTTTAGGACGAGTGAGTGTGAGATAGTTTATTCTGGGTTTGTGACCTCCCAGAGGAATTTGGAGCAAATACTATTGTATGTGCCGAAGTAGGGCGGGGAATCTTTATGGGGATAGTTTGCATAATATATAATAATCTAGGCAATGCATTCATTTTTAGAACTGCAGCCCTACCGAACCATGAGATTGTCGGTTTATTCCATAATTTGAAGTCGGACTCCAGCTTGGATAGTAGGGGAAGGTAATTTTTAGTATATAAGTCTGATAGTTGTGAGGGGAGTTGAATCCCCAAGTAAGAAATCGTGTCATTTTTGTATTGAAAGGGAAAGTTTGCCTTGCATTGGTCTACAATATGTTGAGGGAGGGATATGTTAAGGGCAAAGGACTTGGAGAAATTTATTTGAAAGGTCCTGGAATTCTTTGAATGTCTTTAAGAGGACAGGTAGGGAAGTAATTGGGTTTGTTAAGAATAGCAATATGTCATCCGCAAAGGCGGCATATTTATATACTTTGTTGGATGCTTTCATGCCTTGAATATTGGGATTGGCTGTAAGCTGTCTGAGGAGGGGCTCAAGTATGAGGATAAAGAGAATGGGGGAGAGGGGGCAGCCTTGCCTCGTTCCGTTGCCGATGGGGAAGGGTTGACTCTGACTTTGGCTGTTGGGTTTGTGTACAGCAAAAGAATAATTTCTGTCATGTGAGGTCCCAAATCTATTGCTCCGAGCACTGCTGCCATATAGTCCCATGCTACCCTGTCGAATACCTTCTCAGCATCTAGTGAAAAGAAAAGGCTCTTCTGATTGGTTCGAGTAATAAGTTGGTGTAGGTTAATGGCTTTGACAGTATTATCCCTGGCCTCTCGACCAGGGATAAAACCCACTTGGTCTTGTGAGATTAGGGAGGGAATATAGGGGAGTAATCTATTGGCCAAAATTTTTGAGAATAATTTTATGTCTACGTTCAATAGGGAAATCGGTCTATAGTTACATGGTCGGGTGGGGTCCTTATCTTCTTTGGGGATAACAACGACATAGGCTTCTAGCATTCCCCGTGTTAAGGGATTGGAGTGGGAAATGGAGTTGAGAAAGGGTGAGCTTGTGGGCCTCTAAAAATGAAATTACCCAGGGATGCATATGAACATAGTATAGGTGCCTCCAGCATCACCGTCGGGTTACGTCTAGGCTGAAAGAACCACCCCTGGACTGTAACTAACAGGGTCGCCCAATAGTATAACTGAAAGTTGGCAGAGCCAGGCTGCCCTACGTTAAAGGTAACTGCAGGGTTGATCTGGCTGGGGGGGGGGGGGTCTGCCTGGCCCAGAAAAAGAACACCACTAACCCATCCAGCTTCCAAAATAGCGACTTAGGGATAAAGACTGTGGTGCTACAGAAGAAATATAAAAACTTTCGAAAAAAGATAATTTTCAGTAAATTCACCCGGCCAACTGGGGGAAGGGGGAGAGACTTCCAGGGGGTGCATTTGAGTGCAAACCAAGAAAGGAGAGGGAAAATATTATTTTCCAAATAAACAACTGTATTAACCCCAACTCAGATCCCCAAGTAGGTCAATTCAACCACCGACTGAAGTTGCGTACGGGTATCAACGCGAGGGACAGAGGGGTGCAATGGAAGAAGTACCAACTTATTCAAATTACTGCAAATCCGGAAATGAAGCAGACCTCACAGCCCTTGCAAACAGTGACTGAAGATGGGGAAGGAGTTCCTCAGAGTAGTTTTTGTAAAATTCTATAGGAAGCCGATCAGGGCCAGGAGTCTTGCTCGATTGAACAGTGCCAAGTGCCTTTTGCACCTCCTCCAAAGTGATAGGTGAGTGTAACTTGTCTCGGTAGGTAGAGGTAAGGACAGGGAGATCTATCTCAGCCAAGTATAGCTGAAGTTCGCCAGCTTCACAGGTCACTCGAGAGCTACAGAGGAACTGGTAATACATCATAAAACATACATTGATCTCCAGAGGGTCAGTAAGTATATTTCCCAATGGGTCTCGAATTTGGGGAACACTAGTAGTAGCCATATGCTCCTTGGCCAACCAGGCCAATAGCTATCTGTTTCTCTTGTAGTTCCTGATAGTCTTGGGGTCTCCAGTCTGTATATACCGCTGTTCCCGCTCAGTAGCAGCAGCTTCCACCTGGACCAATTCTACTTTCCTAGATTTACGGATCCGACTAATAAGCGAGGTGTACTGTTCCCTAGCAGAAGCCTTAAAGGCATCCAACACAATGAACAGTATGAAGACCTCCCTGACCCTAGGCAGAACAGTCCCCCCCATGAAGGCCAAGTCAATACGAGAAAACATTTTTGTTTGAGGCTGAATGACAGGTGAAGACCCCAATATTTCACCTCCAAATGTTGGTCAACCCATACCCCTCTGTCCACAAAGAAAAATAATCAAAAGAGTGGCCTCCTGAGGACAGTGGGAAAATCAGTACTTAAGGGCATCACTAAGAAACCTAGCTAAGAACAGACCAGCAGGGAGCGACAAAAAATTGTAAGTAGACAATAAGGTGCCTAAAGCAATATAATCCATACATTAGATACTCCATGAGATAAACATAAGCAAACCTATACTAAACAGAACATTCCCCCCAATCTCCCCCAGCCCCTTAAAACCGAGGAAGGCTTCCATCCCAAAGCAACTGGTCTTGAAGGCCACAAATAGGAAGTTCAGTGCACCAGACATGCATTCAGTAGGACACTGAAGAAAATAAGTCCCTACAAGCATATAAATGCGGTGCAGTTCAGCTAGAACACCAGGGGCACATTCATTAAATGTTACAGACATTAACTATAATACAAGGAACCCCCAGGTAGAAAAGAACTTATAAGCATACCCGACTAATATGCCCAAGGCATCCTGACATCAGAGAAAACCCTAAACAAAAATGGAGAGCTCAGCAATAACTCTCAGAAATCCAAAAGAATCCAGGGCATCAACATGGGTGCAGCATCATAGAAAAAATACATCAGGGGTCATGGCCGGCGGCAGAGCTTGATGGCTGCATTCTAACTGAGCTCCATGTTCTGAGGCTTCTAATAGCAGCTAGAAGCTACCACAATTGGACCCAAAAGTATCTACAGCCTCCGTGGGAACCGAGGAACATGAGGAGGAATTGGAGGAAATGAAAATCCCAGAAGGGGCCCCACAAACTGACTAAACTAAACGTCCCAGCCCTGAATCATAAAAACCAAGATGGCACTGGCTCCTCCTCACACAAGCGCAACGACAAGCAGGCTGCCTGTACAGGAGATGAGAGGAAAGAACATGAGGTACGATACAAAAAAAATGAAGGGTCTATCAGCCCTGTCAGACAGAAAAGTAGAATTTGTTCTACAGAGGAACATGTAAGTGAAACATACAATGACACTGAACACATGACTGTAAGAAATCCCCATGAGGATAAACTGCATGCTTTTCCTACCTCAGGCCAGCCAGTCATTGACACTGACTTAAAAGAAATGGTCACTTAAAGGGGCAATGCAACATGATATGAGAGAATTCATGCAGAAATCTAAAATGGAGTTAGAATCATTAGGAGAGAGAGTGGAATGTGTTGAAAATAAAATGGGAGACCTTTCTGAGGCGCACAATGAATTATTGGATGCTCATTTTGAACTAAAAAATTAACTCAAACAACAAAAGTTAAAGTGTAATCCGATAAACAAAAAGTAGCAGAAAACAAATACAAATAAAGTGAAATATTGAGTGAAAGCTACACCTTCAACAAGTGAAATAAATCAATTAGAACATATAAAAGGTCTGCGCTCTCATATGATAACTGTGAATATAGTAGTGCCAAAATCATACATTCCTCATGTAGTAGAATAAATACAGCAATACACCAAATAGTGACAGGTACTCTTAATTAGCCAAGCTGTGCTCCACCTTCACTCATGTGAGAAGATTGCAGACTCACCGAATGTAACAATGGCATACTTCATAAGTTTAAGTCCTTTTGGAGGGCAATCGTTGTGTTCACATGGCTATATGACTCGGTGTAAACAGAAATAATCATATAGCGCAATATGTTTTAAATGTAGATCAAACACCAGTAAGGAAATAGCAGTGCTTACTCCAATATTAAGGTGCTTGTCTGCTAGCACCAACATGTACAGCGATCTTTAGCCGGAATAGAGACACAGTCTCTCCACGTCTCAGCGTGCATTCCACGCCAGCAAGATCTGGATCCACCTGTGCCAAAAATGACGTCAAAGGAGAGCACGCAGCCTCAATGCATTTCGTGATCAACACATCACCAGGAAGCTTATACTGAGTTGCTCAGCTCTGAGGAAGGGGGTGCACCCCTGAAACGCAACAGCTTGTATCCCCTTTTGATGCGATATGAGACATATGTCCGCACCATTCAACTTTGTGTGTTTTTATGCCTCACTGAAAGTTGCCACTTTGTGAGTACTCATTTTTTACTGATTTTACTATCCAATAAATGTTTTTGGTAATGCACTAGGTGTGCACGCCTTCCATTTTTTGTTTTGTCTTCGTAGTTTCTATCAGATTACCCCATCTGAGGAGAGCAGCATCTACGTAGTTCTGGAAAATGTATGTCCTGTTGCTTTTTACCACAGACGACTCCTTAGCACTGGAAGTGTACACAGAAAAGAAATATTCACAGTTCCCACCCCCCACCCTCAACTTGATGGGAAAAAAACATGCTGTACTTCAATTCCTTAGCACAGAACTTGGACCGGACATGGTCGAGAGATTTCCTCTGTAGTTGCGTTTCCACGGAGTAGTCAGGGCATATGACACGTTTGACATTGTGATAAAGCAGGTCACCTTACTTGCAGGCTTCTCAAAGAATCAAGTCGCAGGCATGTGATGCGTTCTTTACACCAAAAAGTATGGTGAGAACTTGGCATGAGGGAGAAGTGTTTGTAACAGAGATTCTGTAAAGGAGGTTGTGTCAGAACTGAAGTCCTCCTGAAGCCCAATTATATGCAAGTTATTGCGGCGATTATGGTTTTCAGGATCTTCTAAACTTACTTCCAGATGCTTAACCTTGATCTTCAAGGTATGGTGGTCTGTATTGTGATCATGCTGGAGATCATCCAGGGAGCACATTCAGTGCTCGACCTCCATAACATGCTCTGTATGCACATGATCTATTTTGGCCATCATGGCTGTTTGGCAGCCATTAATGGCTTGCATGAGAGAGTCCAGCTTATCAGAGTCTGAGGAGGCAGTCTCAGGTTTCACTGTCTGGGTCGCCATTAGGGTGTTCGCCGAACAGAGAACAATATGGGGCATTTGTGGGAAATTTATATCACAGTGCATTAGTGTCTGATGATCGGCCAAAACATGCACCTGATCTGCTTTAGCCAATCGCAACAGACAAAAAACAAACTCTGGACTGCTGCACTCTTCAGAAAAAACACCTTTCTTTATTAAAAATCGCATCACAGCCCAACAAGCACAGCAAACAAAGAAAATGCTGATGTTTTGCACTAGCTGTAGTACTTAATCATAGCATCTTTCCATGCTTTAGCCAATCACAGTGCAGAGAGAGCCATAATTGGCCAAAGGCAGAGTGCCTTTGGCCAATCATGGCTCAGGGGGACTAACTCCATGCCCCACACTATATAAGGCTGCTTAAATAGCGGCTGTGTATAGTGTGTCACTGTGGATGGATAGATTAGGCAGGTTAGTTGCAGTGTATTTCATTTATACATATATATATATATATATATATATATATATATATATATATATATATATTGTAAAGTTTGGGGATACTAGCTCCGCAGGACTAAGTGCATAAACCGGTATAAGGTGAAACCAAAATATATTTATTTATAGTTAAATCAAAAATAAAGCTTTTCTTCAGCATACAAACAACTTAAATTAAAGTCTGCTTATCTTCAGCACAAATAATACGAAAAGAAAGCACCTACAGTTCTGTAGTCAGGTCTTCACCAAAAAGTTTCTTTAGAGTCCTTGCAGAGATCTTTTTGCAGCCTCCAAAACAGCAAAACAGCAATACAACAACACAGACAGACAGACAGACAGGTGTTCATCTCCTTCTCCTCCTCACCACCACCTCTCTATTACTTCCTGTCTTATAGGCTGTCTTCTTGGAGGCCGTTAACCCCCTATGGGCCGAATCCCTGTGGTCAGGGAGGGAGGCTCTTTCCCACCCAAATGTTTCTTCAGAGCCTCCCAAATTCCGGGTCCCAACTATCTCTCTTAAAATAGAGAGGACTGCGAGTCAGTCTTCTCCCAAAACTATCCCCAGAATTTGTCACCCATTTTCGGGTGACCCCCTGAGGCCTACCAGGATTCCCTTAAAGGGACCACATTCCGAATATAGGGGCTACATATCACCCGTCCAGGACCCAACCTTGGCGTCCTGTACAATATATATATATATATATATATATATATATATACTCTCTGCATTTAGCCTAGGCTATATATTCAATGTATACTCTATATTCAGACGGCTTATTCATTTATCTATACAATCTAGTACATATATATATATACATATATATGTGTCATGGTTATGCAGTGATCTTCCTGTTTGCTTACCTCCCCTCATGTGTTCAGACTAAGAAGCCAGTCACTTCCACCTGGTGGTTTTTATAACCTCTCCTCTAAGCATGGTCCCACCCCAGGCCCTATCAGGGAACCTTATATTACCTGTGCAACTGCAAGCCAACAGTGCTGATCAACCATGGTGTATTCCTTTGTGTGTTAGCGTCCTGTTACCAACCGTGTGCTCTTCTGTTGTTCCGTTACTGACTTTGGCGTGTCCTTGACTATCCCTGTTTGCCTGTGATCCTGACCTTTTGGCGTGTCCCTGACTATTCCTGTCTGCTTGTGGCCCTGACCTTGGCTTTGTCCCTCACTATCCCTATCCTCCTGTTGCCTACTGTGGGTGTGAGCTGGGGGACCCTGGGGGCTGCGACCTGGAGCCAGTTGCAGCCAAGTCCATCCTCACCACTAGAGGCTCTGGTGAACACCTGCTGGCTCTTAGACTCCGCGCCCCAGGGAATCTTACGCTTTAACCCCAGTGGGATCTGTCTCCCGTCCGCAGCAGTCTGCTGTAGGGTCCACAACCTTGCGGTGCATTCCTGATCCCTACGGTGTGCATCTGTCACCTCGACTCAAGGTGACCTGACAATATGTATATGGTTAGTGTTTGGCTGAAGCCATTCTTAATACCATGTATTGCCCCCTTTAACATCAATGACAGCTTGAAGTCTTTTGAGGTATTTGTGGATGAGGCTCTTTATCTTCTCAGATGGTAAAGCTGACCATTCCTCTTGGCAAAAAGCCTACAGTTCCTGTAAATTCTTGGGTAGTCTTGCATGAACTGCGCATTTGAGATCTCCCCAGAGTGGCTCAATGATATTGAGGTCAGGAGATTGAGATGGCCACTCCAGAACCTTCACTTTATTCTGCTGTAGCCAGTGACAGGTCAACTTAGCCTTGTGTTTTGGATCATTGTCATGTTGGAATGTCCAAGTACGCCCCATGGGCAGCTTCCTGGCTGATGAATGCAAATGTTCCTCCGGTATTTTTTGATAACATATTGCATTCATCTTGCCAACAATTTTGACCAAATTTAATGTTCCTTTGTAGCTCATACATCCCCAAAACATCAGCGATCCCCCTCTGTACCTTTCATCATAGACCTTGTTGACTCCTCTCCAAATGTAGCATTTATGGTTGTGGCCAAAAAGCTAAATGTTGGTCTCTTATCACTCAAAATGACTCTGTGCCAGAAGGTTTGAGGCTTGTCTCTGTGCTGTTTGGTATTTTGTAAGCGGAATACTTTGTGGCATTTGCATAGTAATGGTTTTTTTCTGGTGACTCGACCATGCAGCCCATCTTTCTTCAAGTGCCTCCTTATTGTGCATCTTGAAACAGCCATAGCACATATTTTCAGAGAGTTCTGTATTTCACCTGAAGTTATTTTTAGGTTTTTCTTTGCATCCCGAACAATTTTTCTGGCTGTTGTGGCTGAAATTTGAGTTGGTCTACCTGACCGTGGCTTGGTTTCAACAGAACCCCTCATTTTCCACTTCTTGATTAGAGTTTGAACACTGCTGGTTGGCATGCTCAATTTCTTGTATATCTTTCCTGTTTTATATAGTTCAAAGGCAGACTTCTCCTTGCTCCTCATCTGGGATCTTAAACCCTACTATACCTTCAGTCCTCTCAAAAACCTTCACTGAGAGGAATGAAGGTATAGCAATAGGTGTCATAAGTACTTGCAGCCAATCTTCTAGCAGTACACCACAGTTGATTTCAGCAGGGAAATTTTCCTACCCCAGATGCTGAACCATAAAAATAAATTTGGTCCCAGCCATCCACATGCTCAGCATCTAAATACTAGCTTGGCCAAATTGTTAGCACTGAAACTGCTGCCTTTTCAGCTGGTAGACTCAGCCCCCTTTCGTGAATTTGTGGAATGTGCTGTACCACAGTGGCAGGCTCCAAAATGCCATTTCTTTTCACATAAGGCCATTCTGGCTCTCTACCGCCATGTGGAAGGCATGGTTTTGGACTTGTTCATATTACCGCTGACTCATGGTCGTGCAGGCATGGGCAGGGACATTACCTTTACATCACAGTGCACTGGGTAACTCTACTGACAGCTGGGAAGGATGCAGGACAGGGCTCAGTGTTGGAGCTTGTTCTGCCACAACGCCTCCAAAAAGCTAGTGGGGATTCTGCCACAACATCTGTATGCTCCCCTCCCTCCTTTTCTTCTTCCTCTTTGGCTTGTTCTGCAGAATTGTCCCCTGAACCAGCAGTGCTCCCTAAACACTCAAGGGGCTATGCAAGCAGTCAGGCAAAAAGATTTCATGTGGTGCTTGAGTTGGTCTGCCTAGGAGCCACACTGGGGCAGAGATTCTGTCAGCTCTGCAAGGGCAGGCTCAGAGGTGGTTGACGTCACACCAGCTTCAGCCAGGAATGGTTGCATGCAACAATGGTACCAACCTTCTCTCCGCCCTCTAGCAGGGGCACTTGACCCATGTTCCATGTATGGCACACATCCTGAATTTGGTGGTGCAGCATTTATTGACCCGGTACCCAGGCTTACAAGATCTCCTGAGGCAGACCAGAAAAGTCTGTAGTCATTTCTGCCGGTCATACAATGTCAGTGCTCGGTTGGATGACATTCAAAGGGAATGCAACCTGCCCATCAACCGCCTCATTTGTGACATGCCCAGTAACGTGCATGTGAGTATGGTACCAGGACAGGGTCAGGGGAGTGTGGTTTCTTTTCGCCATGCCAGTGGCTACTGATCAAGGATGCATGCAATGTCCAGTCACCATTTGAGGAAGCCACAAAGATGGTGAGCAGCGACAATGCATGCACGAGTGACACTGTCCCTCTAGTCTTCCTGTTGGAGCACACGCTTTGTGGAATCATGGACAGGGCACTTGAGGTAGAACAGTGGGAGGAAGAGGAGGACTTCCTTTCTTCTCAAGGTCCCCTTTGTCCAGATAGCATTCCTACGAGTCAGCCAAACACACAGGAAGAAGAGGAGGAGGATTGTGTCAGCATGGATGTCGAGGATAACAAGCAGCAGTCTTTAAGGGATGGTTTTCAATCTCCAGAAACCCAAGGAGTTGTACGTGGCTGGGAGGTAGTTATGGATAATGCGATTCTTAGTGACCCAGAGGACTCAGAATCAAATGCCTCTGCAAACTTACGCTGCATGGCCTCCCTGATTCTGCAAAGCCTGTGAAAGGACCCTAGGATTCATGGTATTAAGGAGAGGGATCATTACTGGCTGGAAACCCTTCTTGATCCATGTTACAAGGGTAAGGTTGACTAATGCCTAGTACACACGATCAAACAATCCGGTGGAAAAGTCCTGCGGACTCAAGTCCACCGGACAATCCGCCCAGACTAAGAAAGTAGTTTTGCACACCAATCTGTCCGCCGGAATCGCATTTCGGCGGACAGTACGGCCGTGTGTGTGCCAGTCCGCCGTACTTTTGAAATGAACGGACTTAATTTTGAGCGCGTCTCCAGGTAGCGGGGACCAGCGAAGGAGGCGTCGCTGGCTCCGTCACCTGGTATGGACTTAAAGGGGAATCCCTACGCCGAAAAATCGCAGTGGGGGTCCCCCCCAGGTCCATATCAGACCCTTATCCGAGCACGCTACCCGGCCGGCCAGGAAAGGGGGTGGAGACGAGCCAGTGCCTCACCTCCTGAGCTGTACCAGGCCGCATGCCCTCAACATGGAGGGTGCCTTGGGGAAGGAGGGGCCGCTCGGCCCCCCCCCACCCCAAAGCACCTTGTCCCCAAGTTGATGAGGACAAGGGCCTCTTCCCGACAACCCTGGCCATTGGTTGTCGGGGTCTGCAGGTGGGGGGCTTATCGGAATCCGTGAGAATCCGGATTTCTTCTTCGCCGCCGCCCTCTTCTTCCGACTTTGGGGGTCTTGTCCCCCTCTTCGGGGGTCTTGTCCCCCTCTTTGGTTCTTCTTGCCAGGCCACCGCTCCTTCTTCTAGCTCTTTTACAAGCGATAGCCCGGTCTTCTGTCACCGCTGCCGCTGTTGCTGTCTTTTGTTCTTCTGTTCTTCTCTTCTCCTCTTCTGGAGATGTTGCCTTGTCGCTGTCTCCGGTCACTAGGACAGGACACGCGGCATGCGTCGACTTATATAGGGACATCACCGGATGATGTCCCCGCTCATTATGATGTCACAGTCCCAGCATCCTCTGGGACTGTGACATCATAATGGGCGGGGACATCATTCGGTGATGTCCTTATATAAGTCGACGCACGCCGCGTGTCCTGTCATAGTGACCAGAGACAGTGACGAGGCAACATCTCCAGAAGAGAAGAAGAGAAGAGCAAAAGACGGCGACAGCGGCAGTGGCGACAGAAGACCGGGCCACCGCTTGTAAAAGAGCTAGAAGAAGGCGCGGTGGCCCGGCAAGAAGAAACGAAGAGGGGGACAAGACCCCCAAAGTCGGAAGAAGGGGGCGGCGGTGAAGAAGAAAGCCGGGCTCCTGCGCTAGCAAAAGGGCAGAAGATAGCGGAGGAGTCCAGCGAGAAGACCCCCGAAGACGGAAGAAGACCCCCGGAGCTGTGCAATAAACTATTTTAACCCTTGTGTGTTGTGTTTTTTTTTTTACATTTATTTTCACAGGTTAATGGGTAGGGGTACATTGTACCCCATACTCATTCACATAGGGTGAGGGGGCCGGGATCCGGGGGCCCCCCCTTCCCCAAAGCACCCCCCATGTTGAGGGCACGTGGCCTAGTACGGCTCAGGAGGGGGGGTGCTCGCTTGTCCCCACCCCCTTTCCTGGCCGGCCGGGTAGCGTGCTCGGATTAGGGTCTGATATGGACCTAGGGGGGACCTCCACGCTGATTTTTCGGCGTAGGGATTCCCCTTTAAGTCCATACCAGGTGATGGGGCCAGCGACGCTTACTTCGCTGGTCCCGGCTACCTGGAGACGCGCTCAAAATGAGCGGACTTTCCTCCGTGTGTGGGGGCGAGTCTGTTCATTTCAAAAGTACGGCGGACTTAGTACGCTGTACTTAGTCCGACGCAAAAGTACCGTGTGTGGGCAGGTAGCTCGTTCAGAAAGTCCGGCGGACAGTCCGGCGGAAAGTCCGCCAGACTAAGTCTGCCGGATAGTCTGATACGTGTGTACGTGGCATAACTCATCCTGACTTCGCAGAACAGCAAAGAATTAAATATCTTCAGGAGGCCTTGAAGAAAAGTGTGTGTAACACATTTCCAGACCCTGGGAGGTTACCAATTCCTGGTGCTGGACAATGTATTTCTGATCTTTCGTTTGGTCAGAGGAAGAGCGGTGGAGAAGGTGGCCAGCTGACTGATGCCTTTAAACAATTTTTCAGTCCTCAGCACCAGTGTCTGAGAGGTTTCAGCAACCATCGCGAGCGTCTGCATTATATGTTGCAGGAATATCTAGGGGAAAGAGCAGACTTGGAGATC
Source organism: Lithobates pipiens (assembly GCF_037356315.1). Taxonomy (NCBI): domain Eukaryota; kingdom Metazoa; phylum Chordata; class Amphibia; order Anura; family Ranidae; genus Lithobates; species Lithobates pipiens. The sequence continues at coordinate 155,959,652 of NW_027507791.1, read as the reverse complement.
TTTCCAACAGAGCATCCACTGAGTTACTGGGTCTTGAGGTTGGACCATTGGCCAGAATCTGCTCAATGTGCAATTGAGCTACTTGCCTGTCTTGCATCCAGTGTGCTTTCTGAATGCACATTTAGTGCTTCTGGAGAGTTTGTAACAGATCAAAGAGTGTGCCTGTCCATAGGCTCACATTTATAAAAATCAGTCCTGGATCAGCAGCTATCTAGCACCTGATGCTGATGTAACTGATTGAATCTGCTATGGATCTGGGATCCCTTAAAGACTGGCTTTGCTGCCTATTCTATTCCTCCTCAATCATAATGATGCTAGTGTCCAACAATATTTTTGGTTTAGGGCACCACCACCACCCAAGGCCCAATTTTTCTACCCCTGTTTAACAGTGCCATGCAATTACAATTTTTGAAACAATATTTAACAGCAGGGCCCTTTCCTGCACCCAACAAGAGTAACTGTCAGGGGTTACAATGTTCTGCCACCACCAACACCTAAGGCCCAATTTTTCAGCAAAGCATACAGTGGTGTGAAAAAGTGTTTGCCCCCTTCCTCATTTCCTGTTCCTTTGCATGTTTGTCACACTTAAGTGTTTCGGAACATCAAACCAATTTAAACAATAGTCAAGGACAACACAAGTAAACACAAAATGCAATTTGTAAATGAAGGTGTTTATTATTAAAGGTGAAAAAAAATCCAAACCATCATGGCCCTGTGTGAAAAAGTGATTGCCCCCCTTGTTAAAACATACTATAACTGTGGTTGTCCACACCTGAGTTCAATTTCTCTAGCCACACCCAGGCCTGATTATTGCCACACCTGTTCACAATCAAGGCATCACTTAAATAGGAGCTGCTTGACACAGTAAGGTCCACCAGAAGATCCTTAAAAGCTACACATCATGCCGAGACCCAAAGAAATTCAGGAACAATTGAGAAAGAAAAAGTAATTGAGATCTGTCAGTCTGGAAAGGGTTATAAAGCCATTTCCAAAGCTTTGGGAATCCAGCGAACCACAGTGAGAGCCATTATCCACAAATGGCGAAGACATGGAACAGTGGTGAACCTTCCCAGGAGTGGCCGGCCGCCCAAAATTACCCCAAGAGCGCAGCGACGACTCAACCAAGAGGTCACAAAAGACCCCACAACAATGTCCAAGGAACTGCAGGCCTCACTTGCCTCAGTTAAGGTCAGCGTTCATGCCTCCACCATCAGGAAAAGACTGGGCAAAAATGGCCTGCATGGCAGAGTTCCAAGGAGAAAACCACTGCTGAGCAAAAAGAACATCAAAGCTCGTCTCAATTTCTCCACAACACATCTTGATGATCCCCAAGACTTTTGGGACAACATTCTGTGGACCGATGAGACAAAAGTGGAACTCTTTGGAAGGTGTGTGTCCAAGTATATCTGGCGTAGAAGGAACACTGCATTTCAGAAAAAGAACATTATACCAACAGTAAAATATGGTGGTGGTAGTGTGATGGTCTGGGGCTGTTTTGCTGCTTCAGGACCTGGAAGACTTGCCGTGATAAAAGGAACTATGAATTCTGCTGTCTACCAAGAGATCCTGAAGGAGAATGTCCGACCATCTGTTTGTGTACTCAAGCTGAAACTAACTTGGGTTCTGCAGCAGGACAATGATCCTAAACACACCAGCAAGTCCACCACCGAATGGCTGAAGAAAAACAAAATGAAGACTTTGGAGTGGCCTAGCCAAAGTCCTGACCTGAATCCTATTGAGATGTTGTGGTATGACCTTAAAAAGGCCGTTCATGCTCGAAAACCCTCTAATGTAACTGAATTAGGACAATTCTGCAAAGATGAGTGGGCCAAAATTCCTCCAGGACGCTGTAAAAGCCTCATTGCACGTTATCGCAAACGCTTGGTTGCAGTTGTTGCTGCTAAGGGTGGCCCAACCAGTTATTAGGTTTAGGGGGCAATCACTTTTTCACACAGGGCCATGATGGTTTGGATTTTTTTTCACCTTTAATAATAAACACCTTCATTTACAAATTGCATTTTGTGTTTACTTGTGTTGTCCTTGACTATTGTTTAAATTGGTTTGATGTTCCGAAACACTTAAGTGTGACAAACATGCAAAGGAACAGGAAATGAGGAAGGGGGCAAACACTTTTTCACACCACTGTATAGTGTAGTCCGTATAGTATATATATACTGCAGTTCAGAGTATATAGTGCAGTCAGTGTAGTATAGTGCAGTGTACAATATATAATATAGTGTATTGAAGTGGTTAAGGGGAGTCCTATGACAGAATTAAGAAAAAAACAGCATAGGTTCCCCGGTCCATACCAGGCCCTATGGGTCTGGTATGAATTTTGTGGAGACCCCTGCGCCATTTTAAAAAAAAATGTGGGCATGGAGTTCCCCTTACCCACTTCCTGATCGGCGCATGACGATGTACATCGGCAGAATGGCACAGGCAGGCAAATTGGCGTACAGGTGCGTCCATTTGAAATTGCCACCCTGCCATTGCGTGCACGCTGCCAGCAGGATGTACGCATGCCAGTCGGGACCCCCGTGAGTCCGGTTGCGGGTCCCGCGGACTCGATCGCCGCGGGGCTACCCATGATCGTCTCGCGGGGAGGCTGAAAGATGAGATGCAGAAGTAAACAGCATCTCCCCGTTCTGCCTAGCAACAAGTGACACTGATCTCTGCTCCCTGTGATTGGAACAGAGATCAGTGTTCACTAACACACAGCCATGCCCCCCACAGTTAGTAACACGCCCCTAGGACACACTTAACCCCTACACTGCCACCCCCTGGTTAACCCCTTCACTGCCAGTGTCATTTACACAGGAATTTGTATAGCACTGATTGCTGTATAAATTACAGTGGTCCCAAAAATGTGTCAAAAATGTCTGATGTGTCCGCCATAATGTCGCAGTCACAATAAAAATTGCTGGTCGCCGCCATTACTAGTAAAAAAATATATATTAATAAAAATGCCATGAAACTGTCCCCTATTTTGTAAATGCTATAAATTTTGCGCAAACCAATCAATAATCACTTAGGCCGCGTACACACGGGCGGACTGTTCGCCCAACTTTGTCCGCTGAACAGTGTTTGGGCGGACAGTCCGCTCGTGTGTGGGCTTTCAGCGGACAGTTTCAGCGGACAGTTTGACGAACAAGGTTTTACGGAATTTCCGAAAAACTGTCCGCTGAAACCTTGTTTCAGCGAACAGTCCGCTCGTGTGTAGGCTTGTTCGTCAAACTAAGTTCCGCGCATGCTCAGAAAGGATTTACACGCCGAAAGTTATAATGCAGTGTATAGGACGTCGTATTTTTCGTCCCGTCGTACGTGCCGTTCACGTCATCGCGCACGGTTTCAGCAAACTGTTCGTCCGTCGTGTGTGGCCATGTCCGTCCATGCTAATTTTGAGCGGACTGTTTGCTGAAACTGTTTGACGGACAAAGTTGGGCGAACAGTCCGCGCGTGTGTACGCGGCCTTATTGTGATTTTTTTACCAAAAATATGTAGAAGAATACGTATCGGCCTAAACTGAGGAAAAAAAATGTTTCATATATTTTTGGGGTATATTTATTATAGCCAAAAGTAAGAAATAATGCATTTTTTTCAAAATTGTCACTCTTTTTTTGTTTATAGCGCAAAAAGTGGTCTGGTCTTAAGCCAGCAAAATGGTCTGGTCTGAAAGTGGTTAATATCCATACCAGACCCAAAGGGCCTGGTATGGACTGGGGGGGGAGACCCATGCAGTTTTTTTCAATGATTTTTTATGTATATTGCCGGGATGGGGGGGGGGGGGAGACCCATGCAGTTTTTTTCAATGATTTTTTATGTATATTGCCGGGATCTGGTAATACATTACAGCCGTGAGGAATTTTAAATGCGAAGGAGGCATCGCTGGCCCCGTCAACAGGTATGGAGTTAAAGGGGAATCCCTACGCTGAAAAATCGGCGTGGGGGTCCCCCCCTAGGTCCATATCAGACCCTTATCCGAGCACGCTACCCGGCCGGCCAGGAAAGGGGGTGGGGATGAGCGAGCGCCCCTCCCCTCCTGAGCCGTACCAGGCCGCATGCCCTCAACATGGGTTGTGCCTTGGGGAAGGGGGGGCCGCGTGGCCCCCCCCACCCCAAAGCACATTGTCCCCATGTTGATGAGGACAAGGGCCTCATCCCGACAACCCTGGCCATTGGTTGTCGGGGTCTGCAGGCGGGGGCTTATCGGAGTCCATGAGCCCCCTTTAATAAGGGGGCCCCCGGATCCCGGCCCCCCACCCTATGTGAATGGGTAGGGGTACAATGTACCCCTACCCATTCACCTGTGAAAAAAAGTAAAAAAAAAACACAACACACGGGTTAAAATAGTTTATTGCACAGCTCCGGGGGTCTTCTCGCCGCCGCCCTCTTCTTTCGACTTCGGAGGTCTTGTCCCCCTCTTTGGTTCTTCTTGCCAGGCCACTGCACCTTCTTCTAACTCTTTTACAAGCGGTGGCCCGGTCTTCTGTCGCCGCTGTCGCCATCTTCTGTTCTTCTGTTCTTCTCTTCTGGAGATGTTGCCTCGTCACTGTCTACGGTAACTATGACAGGACATGCGGCGTGTGGCGACTTATATAGGGACATCACCGGATGATGTCTCCATCCATTATGATGTCACAGTCCCAGAGGATGACGGGGCCAGCAATGCCTCATTCGCTGGCCCCGGCTACCAGGAGCTGCGCTCAAAATGAGCAGACTTTTCTCCGGGCGGGAAAAGTCCATTCATTTCAAAATTACGGCGGACTGGCACACTGGCCGTACTGTCCGCCGAAATGCGAGTCCGGTGGACAGATTGGTGTGCAAATCTAATTTCTTAGTCCGGGTAAAAAAAGTCAGCGGAGCCTACACAATTATTTATCTACCAATTTTTCATGCAATATTTTTTATGGGATTTATTGGTGTTAATTCTTGCACTGTATCAATATCACGGCTTATTATCACATTGTTAATATTTGGTATGTCACATGGTACACTTTTGACACATGTGCATTGTAGCAATTAACTGGTTGCCGACCGCTGGCTGTCAAATGATGGCCAGGCGGCGTGGCTCTTGTGTCATATGACATCCTCCCATTTAAACAGGGAATGCATGTGATCGTGCACGTGCATCCCTGTTGCTTCAGTTGCGGCGTGTCACAGAGACAAAGCTCACCACCGGGGGGGGGGGGGGTAAACAGTGAACAGCCATAGGGTATGGCTGTTTACTACATGAAGTCACGGCCGATCACAAATAGTTCCACCCCTACTGTGCATGGCATGTGCACACGATTGCGAGCACGCTGCGCATGCACATCGGTGGCGGTGTGTTCCCAGGAACACTGCTCGCCACCGACGCTGGTAAACACCCATTGGCCGGCTGTTTACCCACGTGACCGGCTGTGAGCCTTTCAATGCTGATCACTAAATGTAAACAAACCATGGTAATGGGATGTTACCGGGTTCTCCTCCTCAGTAAGGATGACCCAAACACCCCCCCAGTTCGGTTGGCATCAGAACCTGTGAACAGACCTAAACTTCGTGTGAACTTTAGAAGCCTATTAAAGTCTATGGGACTCGAATGTTCAAAATCAAAAGTGCTAATTTTAAAGGCTTATATGCAAGTTATTGTCCTAAAAAGTGTCTGGGGACCTGGGACCTGCCCCAGGCGACATGTATCAATGCAAAAAAAAGTTTTAAAAACTGCAGTTTTTTCAGGAGCAGTGATTTTAATAATGCTTAAAGTGAAACAATAAAAGTGTAATATTCCTTTAAATTTCCATCCTGGGGGGTGTCTATAGTATGCCTGTAAAGGGGCGTATGTTTCCCGTGCTTAGAACTGTCCCTGCACAAAGTGTAATTTCTGCAGGGAAAAAAGTAATTTAAAAGTACTTGCTCCCCGTAATACAGAGAACAGTCATTGAAAGTCATTGATAAAAAAAAAAGCATGGGGTTCCCCCCAAATTCAATTACCAGGCCCTTCAGCTCTGGTATGGATATTAAGGGGAACCCTGCATCAAATTATTTTTTTAAAATGATGTGGGGTTGCCCCCCAAATATCCATACCAGACCCTTCAAGTCTGGTATAGATTTTAAGGGGAACTCCACGCCAAATTAAAAAAAAAAAGGTGTGGAGTTCCCCCCAAAAATCCATACCAGACCCTTTATCCGAGCACGCAACCTGGCAGGCCGCAGGAAAAGAGGGCGGAGGAGAGAGCGCCCTCCCTCCTGAACCGTACCAGGCCACATGCCCTCAACATTGGGAGGATGCTTTGGGGGTCTGTGACCTCTCAAAGCACCATGTCCCCATATTGATGGGGACAAGGGCCTCATCCCCACAACCCTGGCTGGTGGTTGTGGGGGTCTGCGGGAGGGGGGCTTATCAGAATCTGGAAGCCCCCTTTAACAAGGGGACCCCCAGATCCCGCCCCCCTGTTTGAAATGGTAAGGGCCTGCCATTTCACAAAGAAAGTGTAAATTTTTTTTTTTTATCAATGATTTTCAATGACTGTTCTCTGTATTACGGGGAGCCAACAATTCATTATAGCCGCAAGTGATTTTAAATGACTTTTTTTCCTGCAGAAATTACACTTTGTGCAGGGACAGTTCTAAGCATGGGAAACATGCGCCCTTTTACAGGCATACTATACACACACGCCAGGTACAAATTTTAAAGGAATATTACACTTTTATTGTTAAACTTTAAGCATTATTAAAATCACTGCTCCCAAAAAAACTGCAATTTTTAAAAGTTTTTTTGCATTGATACATGTCCCCTGGGGCAGGACCCAGGTCCCCAAACACTTTTTATGACAATAACTTGCATATAAGCCTTTAAAATTAGCACTTTAGATTTCTCCCATAGTCTTTTACAGGGTGTTCCATGGCTTTTCGAATTTGCCGCAAACACCCCAAATTGCTCGCTGTTCGGGGAACAGGCGAACAGGCAATGTTTTAGTCTAACACGCGTTTGACTCGAACACGAAGCTCATCCCTACTCCTCACACCGATCGTGTGTGAGAAGGAGATTGTGGTAACATCTCGTTACCGCCTACTGTACACACCAGTCACACTGATTGCCCCCCCCCAATAAAGAGGACCTGTCACCACCCATCATAGTACCTGTCACTCAAAGTCCATCAGAGTACCCGAGTAACTGTCAGTCCATCTGAGTACCTTTCACAGTCCATCAGAGTACCCGAGTACCTGTGTCAGGAACCATGAAACAGACAGAGACAGAAGTACAATCAAATCACACTTGCTTATTAATAAAAATAAAAAGGTAAATAGGAAAAAGCATAGTCAAACAAGCCAGAGTCCAGTAGCCAGATCGGGTAGTCAGCCAGTCCAAAGTTCATAAACCAGATTGGGTAATCAGCCAGCCCAGACGTCAGGGATCCAAGGAGAGCAACTGCAAGCAGGATGGAAGCCAGGAGGGATGTTAGCAAGCCAGTCTTGAAACAACAGAAGGAGAAGGTTCCTAGTGATGTGACCAAACGTGAAGGCAATGGAGAAATGAGCTGGAAGACTTTAAATAGGCAGGCCAGATGAGCCTTATCGGAAACAGCTGGTAACTGTGGAGAGAGAAGAGAGCTGGCAATTAGCCGACAGCTGAGCAGCCAGCCCAGAGGAGGAAGGGCTAAGCCAGCCCTGACAGTACCCCACCTCTCAATGACCCCTCTCCCTCGGAGGGCCACCGGGCTTTAGGGGAAACCATCTATGGAACTTGCGGAGGTGGACAGGGGCATGTACGTCAGAGGATGAAACCCATGAGCGTACCTCCGGACCATACCCCTTCCAATGCACCAGGTACTGTATGCGCCCACGGAACCTACAGGAGTCAACAATGGATTGTACTTCATACTCCTCATGGTTCTCAACCTGAATAGAGTGAGGATGTGGCACCGAGGTGGTAAATCGGTTACAGACCAACGGTTTCAATAAGGAGACATGAAACAGATGAGATTGAGATTGAGATGCGCATACTAGGAGGAAGTTCCAATGCGTAAGCTACTGGGTTAATCCTGCGAAGGATACGGAAAGGCCCAATAAACTAAGGTGCAAACTTCAGTGAGAGAACATGAAGCCGGAGGTTGCAGGTTGACAGCCAGATCCTGTCCCCAACCTGGTAGGAAGGCGCTGGCAGGCGTCTGCGGTCAGCATGGAATCTGTACCTATCATTAGCATGACACAAAGCCTCCTGGCTCCCAAGTGGAATGAAGACCAAGGAGATGCTCCTTTTACGCAGGGAATACTCTGCGGAACAAACGAGTCAGGCAACATGGAAGGTTGGAAACCATAATTCCCCATAAATGGAGACAATTGGAAGGCAGAATTCAAGGCACTGTTGTGAGCAAACTCTGCCCAAGGTAATAGGTCAGACCAGTTGTTATGATGGTCAGAAATATAGCAACGTAGGAATTGCCCCAAGGACTGATTGGCTCGTTCTGTGGCCCCATTAGACTGCAGGTGATACGCAGAAGAGAACGCAAGCTGGATTCCCAACTGTGCACAAAAGGCTCGCCAGAACCGGGAGACAAACTGACTACCCCTATCCGAGACAATCACCTTGGGTAGCCCATGTAAGCAAAAGATCTCCCGAGCAAAAATGGAAGCCAGTTCCTTAGAGGTGGGCAACTTCTTAAGTGGAATACAATGACACATCTTTGAGAATCGGTCAACCACCATAAGGATAACAGTGTTGCCTTGGGAGTTGGGCAATTCCACAATTAAATCCATAGACAGATGAGTCCAGGGCCTCTCTCCATTGGGTATGGGTTGTAGGAGGCCCACTGGAAGGTGTCGTGGAGTCTTACTCTGAGCACACACAGGACAGGCAGCTACGAAAGCAGTAACATCAGCCCGTAGACTAGGCCACCAGAATTGTTGGGAGATGGCCCAAATGAGTTGATTCTTCCCAGGATGGCAAGCTGCCTTGGGAGAATGATAAGTCTGGAGCATTGCAGTACGGAGACTCTCTGGGACAAAGCAGCGGTCACAAGGTTTATCAGGAGGAGCATGGACCTGAGCAGCAAGAATTTTGTCACCCAAAGGAGAAGTAAGACTGGTGCGAACCGTAGCCAAGATACGATCAGGAGGAATCATAGGAACCGGAGCCGACTCCGACTTGGAAGTGGAGGAAAATTGTCATGACAAGGCATCAGCCCTTACATTCTTAGTACCGGGTAAGAATGAGAAAATGTAATTAAAGCTCGACAAGAAAAGAGCCCATCGCGCCCTTCTGGGAGAGAGTCGCTTAGCCTCAGACAAGAATGTAAGATTCTTATGGTCAGTAAGAATAAGAACGGGCACAGTGGTACCTTCAAGGAGATGTCTCCATTCTTTGAGGGCTAAAATTGATCGCCAACAGCTCTCTGTCACCAATCTCATAATTGCACTCAGCAGGTGACAATTTCTTGGAAAAGTAGCCACACGGATGCATAGCGCTCTCAGAGTTAGGACGTTGAGACAGAAGGGTGCCAACTCCAGTCTCAGAAGCATCAACTTCTAGGATAAAAGGCAACATAGGATCAGGATGTGCCAACACAGGAGCAGGCACAAAGGCAGCCTTGAGAGTCTCAAAGGCCTTAATGGACTCCGGAGACCAACTCTGTGGGTTACCGTACTTTCTGGTCATATCAGTCAGAGGCTTAACCAGAAATGAGAAGTTACGCATAAACTTCCGATAGTAGTTGGCAAAGCCCAGGAAACTCTGCAGAGGACGTAAACCCATGGGTCGAGGCCACTGTAGAACTGCTGAAAGTTTCTCTGAGTCCATTGAAAAACCAGAAGTAGAAATGACATAGCCCAGGAATGTAACTTGTTCACGATGGAACTGAACTCGCACTTCTCCAGTTTACAATAGAGATTGTTCTCTCTTAGTTTCTGAAGTACACGCCAGACATCTGTGTGGTGGCTCTCCAGGGACTTGGAAAATATGAGGATATCATCGAGATAAACCACCACACACAACTGCAACAAATCTCGGAGGACATCGACAATAAATTCCTGGAAAACTGCTGGGGCGTTACAAAGGCCAAAAGGCATTACCAGGTATTCATAATGGCCTGTTCTGGTATTAAATGCAGTCTTCCACTCGTCGCCCTCCTTAATGCGCACAATATTGTATGCCCCTTTCAGGTCAAGCTTCGTGAAAACCGTTGCTCTCTTGAGGCGGTCAAATAACTCAGTAATTAATGGAATCGGGTAGGCATTCTTAATCGTGACACGATTGAGACCCCTATAATCTATACAAGGTCTCAGTTCACCGCTCTTCTTTTGCACAAAGAAGAAACCAGCACCAGCAGGAGACGAGGATTTGCGGATGAAACCTCGAGAAAGTGTGTCAGCAACATACTCCTCCAAGACCGACAAAGGGTAAACCCGGCCACGAGGAGGTATGGCACCAGGTTGAAGGTCAATTGCGCAATCATAAGGGCGGTGTGGAGGCAAACTACGGGCTTGACCTTTATCAAAGACATCGCCAAAATCATAGTACTCCTCTGGCAGGGAGGGGAGTGAAGCGGTGTACAGGACCTTGGATACCTTCAGAAAGCATGTCTCACTGCATTGTGGTGACCAGGAGAGAGCCTCAGCACGGAGCCAATCAAAAGAGGGGTTGTGCCTCTGTAACCAAGGAAAACCAATAACCAGCGGAAATCTGGGTGAGGAAATAACTTGGAATTGGATTATCTCATGGTGAAGAGCCCCTATGGCCATGGACAACGGAACCGTCTCATGAGTCCCATGGGCAGGCTGTAAAGGTCTTCCGTCAAGAGCCTCAATGGCAAGTGGAGTGTCACGCAGCTGCAGAGGAATCGAGTGCTGCGAAACAAATGCAGCATCAATGAACGGGCCTGCAGCCCCAGAGTCGATTAGAGCCTGTATCTCGATGGACGACTCAGCCCAAGAAAGGGTGACCAAAACCAGGGGCTTATCCTTCTGGATAACTACAAAAGCAACGCCACCTAAGGTCTGTCCATGACAGGACCTCAAGGTTCGGGCGCTCCCTGGACGGGTAGGTCAAGACTTCAAAAAGTGATCTGCCTGGCCACAATAAAGGCACAATCTCTCCCTCCTCCTAAAGGCTCTCTCATCTGCAGAGAGACGTGTGAAGCCCAGGTGCATGGGTTCATCTTCACTGACCAACTCAGTACCAGGAGGCATGGGAGGTGAGGGAGGCATGGGTGGGACTACAAAGCTTGGAGGCAAACGTACAGGGGGCTTCCACAAGCGCTCCTTAAGAGAAAGTCTTTCTCTGAGTCTGGAGTCAATGAGGATGGCAAACGAGATCAAGCTCTCCAGCTCAGTGTATATCTCGGGCTGCTATCTCATCCTTGATGGAATCCGAGAGACCATGAGAAAAAGCAGCCACAAGGGCCTCATTGTTCCAAGCAACCTGTGCTGCCAGAGTACGTAATTCAATAGCGTAGTCGACAACAGTTCTTGTACTCTGTTTGATGGACATGAGGCACTTGGCAGCAGAAGCGGAGCATGCGGGGACGTCAAAAACCCTTTTAAAGGAGGCCACAAACTGAGGGTAACAAGACAAAAGACAACAGGTTTTTGCGTCTCCCATAGAGGGTTAGCCCAGGCCAAGGCTCTCTCAGAAAGCAAAGATATCACAAAACCTACTTCGCTTCTGTCCGTGGGAAACGCCTGGGGCAGCATTTTGAAGTAAATCTCAACCTGATTGAGAAACCCTCTGTATTGAACTGGATCGCCCCCAAATCACTGGGGAAGTGGAGCAGAACGGAGAAATGAGCTGGAAGACTTTAAATAGGCAGGTCAGATGAGCCTCATCGGAAACAGCTGGTAACTGTGGAGAGAGAAGAGAGCTGGCAATTAGCCGACAGCTGAGCAGCCAGCCCAGAGGAGGAAGGGCTAAGCCAGCCTTGACAACCTGTCACAGTCCATCAGAGTACCCGAGTACCTATCACAGTCCATCAGAGTACCCGAGTACCTGTCACAGTCCATCAGAGTACCCAAGTACCTGTCACAGTCCATCTGTGTACCTGTCACACTCCATATGAGTACTCAAGTACCAGTCACAGTCCATCAGAGTACCCGAGTACCTGTCACAGTCCATCAGAGTACCCAAGTACCTGTCACAGTCCATCAGAGTACCTGAGTACCTATCACCACCCTTCAGAGTACCAGAATACCAGTCCCCAAGCCATCAGAGTACCTGTCACCAGGCCATCAGAGTACCCGAGTACCTGTCACCAGGTCATCAGAGTACCCGAGTACCTGTCACAGTCCATCAGAGTACCCGAGTACCTGTCACCAGGCCATCAGAGTACCCAAGTACCTGTCACAGTCCATCAGAGTACCCGAGTACCTATCTGCAGCCCATCAGAGTACCCGAGTACCTTATTTGCAGCCCATGCCTCATAGAATATACGTTGGGGTGCTTGCTTTCCAAAATGGAGTAATTTTGTGGGTAATTCCACTGTCCTGGTGCTCCTGGACCTTCAAAAGTGTGACAGGTAGGAATGAAATGAGATGTGTAATTTATGCTCGTAGAACGCCTGAAGGTACTACTTCAATGTTGGGCCTCTGTATGTCGCCAGGCTGTGTAAAAGTCTCACATATGGGGTATCGCCATACTCAGGAAGAGTAGTAGAATGTGTTTTGAGGTGTAATTTTTGCTATATACATGCTATGTGTTAGGAATATCTTATATATAATCTTTATTTTATTGTGTCAGAAAATTAAACATAGTGCAACATGACAGTTACATAAAACAAAGAGGGGGCAGACATTAGGGGAGGATTTCGAGTGGCACGCAGTACAGATGTCTTAAAAAGAACAGCATAAAGTGAGTATGCCTCATACGATATCATCAAGTTGTTTTCCCATTATGGGGGGTTTACGATGCAGAGACCTTTAGCCACTTGCACAGCCCGAAGTAACAAATAGGGGGAGGGGAGGGGGGGTGGGGGAAAAATGGGCACATCAAAGGTTAATCTCTTGGTGTAACAGTAATAGGTTTGGGTCATCAGCCAGTATCGGGATCCTTGAGACAATAAAGTAGTTTAGTCTCAGCCTAATCACTCACATATGGCCTATTAAACTGTTTGCGCCTGGACGGCTGCAGGTGTTGTCTGAGTTATGGAAGATGTATCATGTAGCCAAGTGGCCCAAATAGCATAGAATATATCATACCTGTCCCTGCATTTTGCCATCCACTCCTCTGCCGCCATTATAGAATTGAGCAAACGCACCCATTCGGAGAGACATGGGACCTGGGTTGACTTCCAACCACCGGGCAGCGTTCAGAAGGTGTGGAAGAACTGATTTACTGTAGGTACGTAGAGTGGGCGGCACGTGCAGCAGGAACACCATGGGTGAGTCTGACAGGTCTATATCTGTAATGGTCTTAATCTGTTGCCTAATATCTTGCCAGAAAGGCCGCAGCAGCGGGCACTCCCACCTAATATGTAGGAACGTGCCTCTGAGCCCATAGCCTCTCCAGCATACAGCCAAGGCTGTAGGGAACATCCTAGATAAAGTTGTGGGAACTCTGTACCATCTTGTCAGCAGCTTAAAGCCATTTTCTTGCATTTTAGTATCTACTGAGCTCTTGTGAGTCAACCGATATAGGTGGTCCAGTTGGGCCTCTGTAAACGTATGCTGCAGGTCTCTCTCCCACTCTCAAATGTATGTTGGTTTATTTTTTGACTCCGCACTCTGCAACATGTCATAAAGTACTGAAATAGAATGAGGGACGGGGTCAGCGGATTTACACAACTTTTCAAAAGAGATCATAGAGGAGGGAGGTCTGATACCGTGTGGCAGACTACTAATAAAGTGTTGTAGTTGTCTATAGCGCCACTCATCCAGCGGGAAGCGGCCAAATTGGGAGCGAAGCCAGTCCGAAGAGACTAGGCCTTGTTCATGATACGAACCTCCCACATTGTGTCTCTCCATCCCGTGCCCACATGTTGAAATAGGGGAGATATTCCCCCGGACTGAACCAGGGGAAGCCTCCAGGAGGTGGAGATGTCGGTGCACGTGGACAGAGACCGGGGACACAAAGTCCGAGAGGCCTCAACTCTCCTGGGGGAGCCATGGGGCGTGTGACAAATTACGGCCCGCCAGGCACTTTTCAAGGGGTACCCATGATTTTGTCATAGTATGATGTTGCCAGTCTAGGACCCTCTGTAGAGCGGCTGCTTCATAGTACCCACGAATGGAAGGAGCTCCCAATCCCTCGTACCTCTTTGGACGTTGCAGAGTGCGGAGGGCTAGGCGAGGCACCCCACCCTGCCAGATAAACCTTATAAACAGACTGTTGAAAACCAAGAACAAAGATCTAGGGAGCGCTATAGGTACCATCTGAAGGTATAACAGAATTCTCTGCAGCACATTCATTTTCAAGATACTGACTCGGCCAATCCATGAGAAAGTGGTGCGATCCCATTGAAAAACATCTGTTTTAATTTTATTAATTAGGGGGGCGAAGTTATATAGGTATATAATTGTGCGCATTTGGTGGGTAAGTGTATGCCTAAGTATTTTAAAGATAAGGAGCACCAAGTGAACGAAAAGGAGGCTTGTAATTGAGCGCACATCATCGGGGGGACGTCTAGGGAGAGAATTTCAGATTTGTTGTAACTGATTTTAAAGTTGGAGAAAGAATGGAACTACCGCCATGATGTTGGGGAGGGAGATCAGTTGCTCCGCGACATAAAATAGAACGTCATCGGCATATGCCGACAGTTTGTGTTTGGTCGACCCTACTATGAATCCCCTAATGTCTGGGTTGGATCGTATCCTATTAAGCAGGGGTTCCAAGGTAAGGGCAAAGATCAGGAGTGACAGGGGGCACCCCTGTCTTGTCCCATTCTTTATAGGGAAGGGGTCAGACAGCATCCCGTTCACCTTAACCCGGACTTCTGGGGAGCTATATAGGGAACCAATCCACTGAAGCATGTTGTTCCCCAGTCCTAGTCTAGACAACACCGCCTGGAGGTAATCCCAGTCCACCCTGTCAAATGCCTTTTCGGCATCTGTAGACAGTAAGAGACAGGGTGAACTGGGCCGCTGCATGTCCGCCCAGTGGATCAGCTGGATAGCCCTGTTGGAATTATCTCTGGCCTCCCTCCCCATGATAAAACCTGTTTGGTTTGGGTGAATTATTGTGGGCATGACAGGTTTAAGTCTATTGGCCAGAACCTTCGCTAAAATTTTTATGTCTGTGATCAACAGCGAGATCGGCCTATAGCTGCTGGGGGCATATGGATCCTTCCCATCTTTTGGGAGGACCATTACATGAGCCAACAGTGCCTCACTTGGAAGCAAGGCGCCCGATGCCAGTGCATTAAAGTATGTGCACATGCGGTCAGCTAAGAGGGCGGAAAGCGTTCGATAATATGAATTAGTAAACCCATCCGGGCCGGGACTCTTTCCCAATGGAAGGTCTTTAATGACTGCTTCAATTTCTGATGCAGCCACAGGTCGATCAAGCTGCTGGCTAAGTTGTGTCAATATTTGAGGGGCCAGGGCTTCCTCCAGGTACTGTGATAGAAACTCAGTTTTTTGCGAGGGAGTGTGGCCTGCTAAGGTGGCGGGAAGCTGGTAAAGTTGAGTATAGTATTCCCTGAATGCAGCTGCAATCTTAAGGCACGTACACACGATCAGACTTTTTGACAACAAACATGCAAATTAGCTGTTTTGGAGCAACATTCGACCGTGTGTATGCTCCATCGGACAAACTTTTTCGGTTTTCATTGGACTTTTGTTGGCTGTGCGAACGGACAAACTTTTTGGCAACAAAAGTCCGATGGAGCAAAGTCTGATCGTGTGTACAGAAAACCATAGGACTTTTGTACAAAGTACAAACACGCATGCTCAGAGCCAATGCAAAAGATCAGACAACAATACAGAAGTTGACCAAAGGTGGCGGTAAAGAGGAGAAAAACCACGTGATTTGGTGAAAGTTGGCTGAAAAAGTCCTACCGTGTGTATGCAATACAAGTTCTCGGCCGACACCCTTTGTACAAAAATCCACGGGAAAGTTTGTACAAATTCCGATCATGTGTATGAGGCTTTAGAGGATATTGCCATTGGGGGGCCCGTGGTGGTTTGTAATTTCTGTACATGGCCAGATGTACGTTGCCGTTTGAGAGCTCTAGCTAAAAGTCTACCACATTTGTTGCCGAACTAAAATTTGTGAGAAACATCTCAATCTATCCCTAGTCCTTTTCTCTAGTAGGTCAGATAATTTTTCCCTAAGGGACATTAGTTCTTCATACAACTGGGCTGTCAATTGGCTTTTATGTTTAAGCTCTGCTGTGCGCAATTGGGCTAATATTGACTGAAGTTCCTCATTGCGTGCCTTTTTAAGTCTAGATCCCTGGGAGATGAATTCGCCCCGGACCACCGCCTTATGGCCCTCCCACACGGACACCATCCCCGTCTCTCCCGGCACATTCTCTTTAAAATAATGAGAAATGGTATCCGAGACCCGCTGTTGAGCAACAGCATCATCCAGCAGGTTTTCGTTTAGCTGTCACATCCAGTGACGAACATCTGGGGAAGAGGGAGCTAGGGAGATTGAGATGGGAGCATGGTCTGAGATTGTCAGCAATCCGATCGATGCACCGGAGAGCGACTCCAACAGACATTGATCTACCATTAAAAGATCTATCCACGTGTACACATTGTGCGTGGCGGAGTAGTAACTAAAGTCTTTAACTGTCAGATGGAGCACTCTCCAGCAGTCGACCAGGAGATTAGCCTGTAGCGTCTTGCAAAATCTTTTGAGAAAGGCGAATGAATGTGTTGAGCGGCCAGAGGAGGTGTCCATCTGGTAATCAGGGCAGACATTAAAGTTACCCCCTAATACTAGCCTCCCTTCACGGAAGGGGGATAGTGTATCCAGCAACTTATCCAGGAAGTCAAGTTGTCTGGAGTTAGGGGCATAAAGTGCCGCAATCGTAAGCTTACGGGCAAATAGGGTGCCCTTTAAGAGTATGAATCTGCCATTTGGGTCCACAAGGTGGGCAAGGGGGAGGAAAGGGCAATTTTTATGTATCGCAATGGCCACCCCGCCAGATTTTGGCCTGGCCGAGTTACTGAGATACCATTGGTTATAGAGGTGTGTAGGGAGGCGGGGGACTGAGTCAGTTCTGAAATGAGTCTCTTGTAAAAGTAAAACATGTGCCCCCAGTCTCTTTGTCTCAAGCCACAACCTACTGCGTTTAGACGGTAAACTCAGAGCGCGGACGTTGTACAATACGATCTTCAAGTCAGCCATGTTAGGAATATCTTATAAATGGACAACTTTGTGTAAAAAAAAAATGCGTTTTAATTTTTTTTTCCACATTTTCCAAAAACTTCTGGAAAAAAATGAACCGTTCAAAAGACTCATTCTGCCTCATAGATTATATGTTGAGGTGTTTACTTTCCAAAATGGGGTAATTTTGTGGGCAATTCCATTGTCCTGGTGCTCTAGGGCCTTCAAAAGTGTAATAGGTGGTTGAGAAATGAGATGTGTCATTTTTGCTCGTAGAATGCCTGAAGGTGCTACTTCAATGTTGGTGCTCTGTATGTGGCCAGGCTGTGTAAATGTCTCACACATGTGGTATTGCCATACTCAGGAAGAGTAGCAGAATGTATTTTGGGGTGTAATTTGTTGTATGCATATGCTGTATGTGATAAATAACCTGATAATATGACAATTTTGTAAAAAAAAAAATTAATTTTGCAAAGAATTGTGGGAAAAAATTACAACTTAAAAAAACTCACCATGCTACTTACTTAATACCTTGGAATGTCTACTTTCTAAGGGAAAAAGGCAGAAAAAAAGGCAGAAAGTTGTCGGGGCCAACTTGACCCTATTGGTAATCATGGAGGTAGACTGGAGCAGATTGGTCGGTGCGGAAGCAGGCTAGAGCAGATTGGCTGCTGTGGAGGCACGTTGGGTTAATGGCAGGATCGTATGAGTCGGAAAAAAATTCTGTTTCTTCTATGGCTTAGCCACTCAAGTTCTGTAGGTGACTGCAGGACTGTAGGTAAGGGGTGAAGCAGACTAAAGAGAAGGGCTGGAATATGGTAAGGAAGAGGGAACAGTGGCTAGAAGAAGTTTTTGTGGTGGAGTTTTACCCAGCAGAGCAGAGGCAGGGGGATTAAAGGTAGGATAGGTGCAGCAAGTAGAAACAGGGTATTGATATTTGGTGGGAAGCAGAGTATACTGGGCTGAGACGGAGGTTGCCATGAGTGATGGGGGAAAATACGTTTGGGCAGGCAGGTGTCTGGTAGAAGAAATGGTTTGTTGTGGGCTGGCTGAAGCTGATTGCAATATAGCAGACCATGCTAGGAGCAAACTGTGGTTTAACGTCAGCCTGTCTTACAAGGGACTGCACAGAATCAACACACTCCATTATCACCTGTTGGGAACAAGCTGAGTAGTATTCAAAAAAGTATGTAAAGTCATCCTCCAAAAGCCACGCCAGAGATACAACCTGATTAACACTGAAAGGGGGAGAAAAATCATCACGGCCCTATGGAATACAGGGCAGGGCCAGCTCTGTACACATTTGAATTAAAGGCTGAACATCCCCATTCTAAGATGGAGGCATGATAGGCTTCTCTGGAGAGAAAGGTTTTCAGGGATCGCCTAAAAGTGGATAAATGTGGAGACAGTCTGACAGATTGGGGTAGCGAATTCCAGAGGATGGGCGAGGCTTGTGAGAAGTCCTGGAGGCGGTGATGAGAGAGCTAGAGAGCAGGAGGTATTGGGAGGAACGAAGAGGGTGCTTAGGTTGATATTTTGAGACTAGGCTAGTGATGTAGCTGAGGGCAGAGTTGTGGATGGCCTTGTAATGTATTGTTAGTATTTTGAATTTAATTTGTTGGGCGAGTGGCCGCCAGTGGAGGGATTGGCAGAGAGGGGTAGCAGACACTGAGTGGTTTGTAAGGTGGATGAGTCTGGCAGCAGCATTCATGATGGACTGAAGGGGGCATAAACTATTTAAAGGTAAGCCAATGAGGAGGGAGTTACAGAAATCAAGGTGAGAGTAAACCAGGGAGTGAATCAGGAGCTTTGTGGTTTCATTGGTTAGAAATGGACGTAGTTTTGAGACCTTGTGAAAGTTGAGGCAACAAGCTTTGGAAAGTGATTGGATGAGGGGCCGAAGGGAGAGTTCAGAGTCCAGGATAACACCTAGCATGCTGACATGTGGGGATGGGTGGATGGTTGTGCCATTGCTCTTGACAGAGAAGTCAGGGGAAGATGCACGTGGGGGAGGAAATATTATAAGCTCGGTTTTGGACAAGTTGAGTTTGAGGAAGTGGTGGGACATCCATACAGATATGTCTGTTAGTAAGTTAGTGATGTGTGAGGAGACTGATGGAGGGGATTGAGGGGTGGAGAGATAGATTTGTGTGTCGTCAGCGTAAAAATGATATTGAAAGCCATGAGCTGACCCAGGGAAGAGGTGTAGATTGAAAATAGAAGAGGTTCAAGAACAGAACCTTGGGGGACCCCGACAGAGAAGGGAAGAGGAGTGGAGGAAGTAGAATTGTAAGTGACACTGAAGGTGTGTTGGGATAGGTAGGATGCGAGCCACGGATAATGGCAATCGCTCTCAGGCTGCTTGCACCTAGATCGTGGTCATGCAAACTGGAAAATCTTTGTGCTGGGTGCAGCTGAGAGTGGAATTGTTACGTAAGTGACAGCGTGGTGTGAGGTTGGCCGGTCCTTTGTCACGAGTTAGCAAGGAGGGCAGTGATCTGACACCCGCGCTCGTCACATTCAACAGTATAATGCATACTGTCATGTATCATTACCCTGAGATGCTAGGGGTGTCTGTTTTGCTATCAGTGTTGAGAAGACCTTGATGTTGGATAGAAGCTTCTTGTCTCTGACTTGAACCTGCTGGATGAGCTTGCCTGAACTGGGACTTTGCTATGTTATATATGCTGCGGCTGGAAGGCTGAGCATTATTGAATAAAGCTGTTTTAAGTTGACTGAACTGTCTCACAGTTGCCTGTTTACCCCTTGGATCCCAACAACAGGAGAGAATCTGCTGTTGTTGGGAAGAATTTTTGGATGACTGTCAGTCTAGCCTTGGCCAAATTCACGTCATTGGGCATTCCAATACCGGCAAATCTGAGTGTCTACGATCAATAGAAAGCTTGCAAGACCCTCAGAATATACATTCTTTTGGGTCATAACCATCTGGTAAGCCTACATCTGTTGAGGTGGCGGTATCATCACATGAGTGTTCGCATGTTTACCCTTTTGGGGACTAGACGGCATATTTGAAGTGTCATTTACACGTGGGACTCGAATATTCTTCTGGATATAAAAAGACGTTTTATTTGCACTTTCTAATTATTTGTTTTTTATACACGAGCACAATGATTTAATGTTCACTTGTTCACTAATATTTTTCTTCTGTAAAGTCTATGTGGTTTTGTACATGGATGTTTAACTGTTTACTATTTTATTTCAATATAAGGGTTTAGAGCTACTTCTCTTTTGTAACATTTGCACTTTTCTGCTAAAATATCAATTTTTAGTGTGGTAGCAGCTTTATCTTGCACATTTGGATAGCGCTGTGATTTTTTCTTGCTTTAGAAGAAATGTATCACTATACATGTATCGGGTATGACCAGAACTGTGTGGACAGCAACAGAGGAACAAAATGCATGTAAAAAGGTAAAAATATGATTTATTAAAGATAAGTGAAAATATATAAATACAACCACCTCCAATATCACACAGTGCACAACAACCAAGGAGGCACCCACTGGTGGACATCAGTACTGCCTACCCAATGTCTGACAATGCTACCAGCAGTAGGAACCATTCCTGACAGTACCCCCCTTAAGGGACTAGCCACTGCTGCAAAAAGTACAAAGCATCAAGCCGGGTAATGGGCAGAGGCATATTCCACTGGGCAAAAAGTCCAAGGCATCAAGCCAGGCAGCGGGCAGAGTCACACCAAGCTTGACATGGTGAAAGTTCAAAGCATCAAGCCGGGCAGTGGGCCAAGTCACACCAAGCTGGACATATGGAAGGTCCATGGCTTTAAACCAGGCAGCGGGCAGAGGCACCTCAGGCTGGGCAGCGACACATCAAGCCAGGCAATGGGCACATTGAGCTGGGCAGCAGGCATATCAAACTGGGTAGAAAGGAACAAGAACCTCAAGCTGGGTAGCAAGCACGGGCACATCAAGCTGGGCAACAGGCACATCGAGCTGGGCAGCAGGTATGGGCACATCAGGCTGGGCAGCAGACAGGGGCACATTAGACTGGGCAGCAGACAGGGGCACATCAGGCTAGGCAGCAGACAGAGGCACATCAGGCAGGGCAGCAGACAGAGGCACATCAGGCTGGGTAGCAGGCTCCAGGTCGTCTGGCAGGGCAGCAGGCTCTGGGTCGTCTGGCAGGGCAGCAGGCTCCACAGTCTGGGAAACAGGCACTGGAACCTCAGGCCGGGAAACGGGCACCAGAACCTAAGACCGGGAAATGGGCACCGGAATCTTAGACCGGGAAACGAGCACTGGGACCTCAGACCAGGGAAACCGGTACCAGAACCTCAGACTGAGAAACCGCCACCGGAACCTCAGACTGGGAAACAGGCACCGGAACCTTATCCCGGTAAAAAAGAGGCACTGGAACCTCAGACCGGGAAACAGACCCTGGGGACTTCAGGCTGGAACACAGACACCGGAACCTCAGACCAGGAAACAGGCACAGGGACTTCTGGCTGGAACACTGGCACTTCAGGCTGGAACACTGGCATTGGGACTTTAGGCTGGAACACTGGCACGGGACTTCAGGCTGGAACACTGGCACCGGGCTCAGGTGACACCTTATCGCAGGAGGTGATGTCGACTCCACACTGCCAGGAACCACCCACTGGTGGGCGCCAGTACTACGGCCCAAAGATCAAAAAAATCACCAGCCGGAGAGAGCGACCCTGACAGTTCCAGACTGCCAGGAGACACCCGCTGGTGGACATCAGCACTGCATGCCCAATGTCTGACAATGCTACCAGCAGGAGGAACCATTCCTGACACATACATAATCTATACCAAATCCATGAAAAGCTCTACCCACTTCTTAAAACAATCAAAGAAGTTGTCACGTCCCTCATCTACCAGCAAAGTCCCCGCCCAGAAAACAGTCGCTCTGATGCTGTTAGCCTACTTCATGAGCGCCACTTGCCGGACAACATTCCACCATCTGAAGCAGGCCGAAAATGCCTAAAAAGATGACTCATATAGAGCAAAAGAGGATTTTGAAGAGATACCAGCTACCATTGACCCTAGTGTCCCGCCCAACCTGGACTTTGCATTGGTGAATGCTTCCGACTTTATCACACACCCCTAAAATATTAGCCCATATTTTTAAACATTTCCCCATTTTCATCATCTGTGCTAACCATTTTATCGACTGTGCTTTTGCCTACCGCTTGGACCAATCTGTTGCCCTGCTACTGTAGTACACAGGTGAGATGCTTCAGAACTGTTTTTCACTTTTTTTGTTTTCTCCAGGTTTCAGAATTTCAGGATTAGGGTCTGGAGTCTGGAGGCTTCATAAAGAATTGGGTGGCAAACATGTTCTCAGGTCTTACCTGATTGGGGCCCTCAGCCTGCTGCTGACTTGCTGCCATCATGACATTGCCTGCCACATGAACTGACACCTCTGCCTGCTACCTGTACTATGGAAATAATTACCTGTAGCACTAGTATGTTTCCAAAGTCCTGGAGAGCGGTACAATAATGAGTGTCTGCAGGTAACAACGTACCAGGACCAATATTATGGCTGCGCTGGCTGTCTCTGCCTGGACAATTCCTATTGACAAATGCTTTGGCTGTGCTGACAATATCCTTGTGCTGACTATAGACAATATTCCTGCCTGCTGCCTGAATGATTACTGCCTGGATAATTGTTGCTAAGCATATCCCTGACTGCAGCCTGGTCTAATTCTCTGTGGACACTACTAAAACTAGAGGTAATACTTTTTTTCCCCTCTCCTCAATAGAATTTATTATGGTGTATAATTCTTTGTTTTCCAAGCTATGTGTTAGAAATATGAAGGGCTGATGAAGGAGGCATGGTTAACCTCTTGAAATGCATCCCGATTGGCTCACACAGAGGTTGGACTGACAGCTCCTCTCACTACTCCAGCTGGACACATCGTCTTTGGGCAGACATCCGATTTCTGGATATACCATCATGGCCACAAAGGGCAGTCTCCCTGCACGGAGTCCAGGCTCATCTTGCTCCCCCCACAGCCACCTTTCTTCTCCACCAAGGACTACCATACCACTCCCAGCTTATTACAATCCACTGCAGATGGTCATCCTCTTTCTCTCCCTTGTCCTCTTGTGAGTTCTACTTGTTTTATATGGTATTTTAGTTAATAAATTGTGCTACACTATGCTTGGTGTTTGGTGCTTTCTTCCCTTGCCTTCAAAAATGATAGGTTGTTAGGAAATTAGATGCTCCTAGAATACCTGAAGGTGCTTTTTGAATGTTGGGCCTTTGTATGTGGCCAGGCTGTGTAAAAGTTCCACACATGTGGTATCGCCATATTCAGGAGGAGTATGAGAATCTATTTTGGGGTGCAATTTTTGCTATGTACATGCTGTGTTAGAAATATTGTATACATGGACAATTTTGTGTAAAAAAAATAAAAATAATTTTCTTTCCACATGTTCCAAAAACTTGTGGAAAAAAATGACATGTTCAAAAGACTCATTATGCCTCATAGATTATACATTGGGGTGTTTAATTTCCAAAATGGGGTCATTTTATGGGCGTTTCTATTGCCTTCAAAAGTGTGATAGGTCGTCATGACATTAAATGTGTAATTTATGTCCCTAGAACACCTGATGGTGCTCCCTGCATGTTAGACCTTGTTATGTGGCTAGGCTGTGAAAAATTCTCACACATGTAGTATCGCCATACTCAGGAGGAGTAGCAGAATGTGTTTTGGGGTGTAGTTGCAATTATGCATATGCTGTGTGAGAGAAATAACCTGTTAACCACTTCAGTCCTGGAAGGTTTTACCCCCTTCCTGACCAGAGCACTTTTTTCAATTTGGCACTGCTGTACCCAAACTAAATTTGCATCCTTTTTTCCCACAAATAGAGCTTTCTTTTGGTGCTATTTGATCACCTCTGCAGTTTTTTACTTTATGCTATAATAAATATCCCCAAAAATGTTTTTAAAAAACATATTTCTTCATTAGTTTAGGCCAATATATATTCTTCTACATATTATTGGTAAAATAAAAAAAAATAAAAAAATCGCAATAAGCTTATATTGATTGGTTTGTGCAAAAGTTATACCATCTACAAACCATGGGAAGGATTTATGGCATTTTTATTAGTATTATTTTTTTTTTACTAGCAATGGCGGTGATCTGCGATTCTTATGCTGCGTACACACAATCAGACTATCCAGCGGACTTGGTCCAGTGGACCAGAGTCCACTGGACAATCTGCATCCTCCGGGACTGTGACATCATAAGGGTGACCCCGCCCATTGTCCCTATATAGGTTGCCGCACAACGCGTCCCTATCATTGCGGCCAGAGAGAGTGTCGAGTCAATATCTCAAGGAAGAAGAGAAGAGAAGGCGGGGCGGCGAAAGAAGACCGGGCCTCCACTAGTAAAAGAGCTGGGAGAAGAAAGCGGAGGCCTGGCAAGAAGAACCGAAGAGGGGGACAAGACCTCCAAAGTCGGAAGAAGAGGTGGCGACAGAAGACTGGGCCATGGCTAGTAAAAGAGCTAGGAGAAGAAAGCGGAGGCCCGGCAAGAAGAACCGAAGAGGGGGACAAGACCCCCGAAGTCGGAAGAAGACCCCCTGACGGTGGCGGCAACGAAGAAGAAAGCCGGGCTCCTCCACTAGTAAAAGAGCAAGCAGAAGATAGCGGAGGAGTCCGGTGACAAGACCCCCAAGACGGAAGAAGACCCCCGTAGCTGTGCAATAAATTATTTTAAAACCTTGTGTTGTGTTTTATTTACATTTTTTTTCACAGGTGAATGGGTAGGGGTACATTGTACCCCATAATCATTCACATAGGGTGGGGGGCCAGTACCTTATTAAAGGGGGCTCCCAGATTCCAATAAGCCCCCCGCCCACAGACCTTGACAACCAACGGCCAGGGTTGTCGGGAAGAGGCCCTTGTCCTCATCAACATGGGGACAAGGTGCTTTGGGGTGGGGGGGGCTGCAGGGCCCCCCTTACCCAAAGTACCCCCCATGTTGAGGGCACGCGGCCTGGTACAGCTCAGGAGGGGGGCGCTCGCTCATCCCCACCCCCTTTCCTGACCGGCCGGGCTGTGTGCTCGGAAAAGGGTCTGATAGGGGCTTTGGGGGGACCTCCATGCCATTTTTTCGGCGTAGGGCTCCCCTTTAAGTCCATACCAGGTGATGGGACTAGCGAGGTGTCAATCTTGGGACCCCCACACCGTTTTTTTGGTGTAGGGTTTCCCCTTTAAGTCCATACCATGCGACGGGGCTAGCGAGGTGTCAATCCTTTGTTAGTCCTGTCTACCTGGAGTCGTGTTCAAAATGAACTGACTTTCCTCCATGTGTGGGCAAGTCCATTCATTTCAAAAGTCTGGCCGTGTGTGGGCAGGTCCGCTCGTTCAGAAAGTCCGGTGGACCTCCGCTTCAAAGTCCGGCAGTTTGTCTGCCTGGCTAAGTTCGCTGGATAGTCCGATCGTGTGTACGCGGCATTCGTTTTATTGCTACATTGCGGCAGACAGATTGGACACTTTTGACACATTTTTGGGACCACTGACATTTATAAAGCAATCAGTGCTATAAAAATGCACTGATTTCTGTGTAAATGACACTGGTAGGGAAGGGGCTAACACTATGTGTGATCAAGGGGTTAAATGTTGCCTCAGTGTGTTCTAACTGTATGGGAATAGGACTGAGTAGGAGAGGAGACATTTCACTGTTCCTACCTACTAGGAACAAAGACATGTCTCCTCTCCTCTGACAGCACAGGGATTTGTGTGTTTACACACACAAATCTCCATGCTGGTGCATGCGATCGCCGGCCACGCGTATTGGGTTCCCTGCCGTGCAGCGGGCGTGCACGCTCCCTCTGGTGGCTCTTAAAGGAACCCCATATATATATATATATACGGTATATATATATATATATATATATATATTGTAGACATGTCACTGGAGAAGTGATCGAGGGGGTGTACATCTCACCTAGGTTGCTACACAGTGTGAGATGGTAAATCCAGGATGGATCAGTTTCTCAGCAGCGATATGCTGCTGAGTTGTTATTTAATTTTGCCGGGCCTGGGTTTATATGGAATGGCAGGTAGGTTTGGTAGAGGGACCTGTCATTCCACATCCCCCGATCCAGTTCTGGGTTTGGGATCAGGTGAGCTTGGATCCTAATTAGCCTGGGAAGCTAAAGGCTCTGTAGGGTCTGCAGGTGATTGCTTCTCAGCCAGGGAATGAACAATCTGTGTGTTGAAGGAAGCTGCAAGCACAGCCACTGCTGGAGCTAAAACTCACCCTGCGATATCCAGGCGAAAGACGCTGTGTTTGTAAGTGTCAGATAGGTGAGCAGAACCTGTTAGTAAGCGCCCAGCCGGGCTAGGACTTTTATTTTTGTTGTACTTAGAAAGCACGGTGTTGCTGTATATTTTGTTTGCTGGACTGTTTGTACCACGAATAAACGCCAAGATCTGCTTTATCAAATTCCAAGTCTGCTGTGAACTGTGTCCAAACACACCCTACCCCGGGAAGATCCCTTACAATTGGTGGAGGTAGCGGGCAACGCGGTTGCTAGGGGCAACGGTGTGGACAGACTTGGCTACAGCTGCTGATGTCCTGGGTGAAAGCTGCAACTACACTCCAAAAACAGTCCAGCAACATGGAGGAGATGCTGAAGCAGTTTATGCAAGTGAGTTTGCAACAACAGCAGGCTCAGACAGAGGCCAATAGACGACATGAACAGTCCATGGCTGAACAACAGCAGATGATGGCTGCACAACAGCAGGCGCAGACAGAGGCCAATAGACGACATGAACAGTCCATGGCTGCACAACAGCAGATGATGGCTGCACAACAGCGGATGCATAAGGAAGAGTTGCAAGCTTTGCGCCAAAGCCAACAACAACTTATCGAGCACCTGATAGTAAATCGAGAGGCGCCTGTGGTTGCTAATCCACCCACAATGGAGGGAGCCGCTCCAGAGATTTTTTCTGGGAGAAGGACTGTGCAGAAAGCGCTGCAAAAGATGACTGCTGAGGACGATGTTGAGGCCTATCTAACAGTATTTGAGCGCGTGGCTGAGCGAGAGAAATTACCAGCCGCTGAGTGGGCAGAGGTAATTGCGCCCTATTTAACAGGTGAACCTCAAAAGGCCTACTATGACCTCAGTGAGCAAGAGGTTAAGGACTATACTCGGCTAAAAGAGGAGATGCTTGCCCGACTAGGAGTTACTACTGCAGTCCGTGCCCGGAGGGTACGCAACTGGAGCTACAGTCTGGACAAATCAGCGAGGTCCCAGATGTATGACCTAATCCATTTGGCAAGAAAGTGGTTGGAGCCAGACACTTCTACTCCTGCACAAATCCTAGAGAAGGTCGTGATGGATCGCTACCTCCGAGCCCTTCCTACTGACTTGCAACGCTGGGTGGGACAAGGTGATCCTAAGAATGCAAACGAACTTGTCAACCTTGTGGAGAGGTTCCAGGCGACTGAGGACTACCTCCGTGATGTTCCTGCAGCATCTTCACCTCCCCGGAGCGCCAGATCTGTGCCGTCAGCTGGTAAGAGACTTCCATCTATTGGGGGAGTGTGGAGGGGTGCTGATGGGGGGAAAAGGGCTCAAGTGGTGTCTCAGGGACAAAAGACTGGTGATGGTCCCGGGTGGCTAAGGGGCTCTGAAAAGGACTCCTTGCCAAAGAGACCAGGCCCTATCCAGTGTTGGAGATGCCATGAGGCGGGACACGTGTCGGCCCATTGCCCTCTTACCTCTGAACCCATGGAATGTGACGCTAGCAGGCGTCAGTCGCTATTTGCGGAACCATCTTGTGCTGCAGTTCCTGGACTAGAGACTGAACCGCAAATCTGCAACATCACAATCAATGACTTTCCTGTTAAAGCGTTAATGGACTCAGGAAGCCTTGTAACCTTGGTGCATGCTAGCCTGGTGACTGGGGACTTAGAGTCTAAAAAGCATATGAGTGTTGTGTGCATACATGGTGATACAAAAGTGTACCCTATAGTGCTGGCTAAAGTCGGGACTGAACAAGGCACCGTACAATATGAAGTGGGTGTGGTTAAAAACCTCATGCATAATGTAATATTGGGGCGCGATTTTCCATTATTCTGGGCTCTTTGGGAAAAAAGAAAAATCCCCAAAAGGAGTGAGGATACCTCTAAGGGGGTTGCCTTGTCCACTGTGAATGATAAAAATGTGCAGGATGAAAATGATTGTTTTCCTTTGCAGGTCCTGGCTGGGGAGGAGGAGGCTCCTCCCACTGAGCAAAATATACTAGACTTAGAGGTGCCTTTTGAGCGTATTGCCATGGATTTAGTGGGTCCCATTGTAAAGTCAGCTAGAGGACACCAGTATATTTTGGTAGTCCTGGATTATGCGACCCGCTATCCTGAGGCTGTACCCTTAAGAAACACTGCATCTAAAACAATTGCACGTGAGTTGTTTTATATGTTCTCTAGGACTGGGATCCCCAAAGAAATCCTAACTGACCAAGGTACGCCATTTATGTCGAAAGTAATGAAGGAATTATGCAGACTATTTAAAATCTCACACATCCGTACCTCTGTGTACCACCCCCAGACGGACGGATTGGTGGAGAGATTTAATAAAACTTTGAAACATATGTTGAAGAAAGTGGTGGCAAAAGATGGTCGTGACTGGGATCATTTATTACCCTACCTCATGTTTGCTATTAGGGAGGTGCCCCAAGCGTCCACAGGGTTCTCACCATTCGAGTTGGTCTATGGTCATCACCCTAGGGGTCTACTAGACATTGCAAAAGAGACATGGGAGAATGAGTCCACCCCATACAAGAGTGTTATTGAGCATGTAGCACAAATGCAGGACCGTATAGCCACTGTAATGCCCCTGGTAAGGGAACACCTCCAGAGAGCTCAAGAGGCCCAAAGTAGAATTTACAACCGGTCCGCAAGAATCAGGACATTCAACCCAGGCGATAGGGTCCTTATACTAGTCCCCACTGTTGAGAGTAAATTCTTGGCGAAGTGGCAAGGTCCTTATGAAATTGTTGAAAAGATCAGTGAGGTGAACTACAAGGTGCACCAACCAGGTAGAAGGAAGCCTTTCCAAGTTTATCACATAAACTTGATCAAGCCCTGGAAAGACAGGGAATCCTTGGGGGCGACAAATACTGTTAATAATTTGTCACAACCAATCCCTCCAGTCAAGGTAGGTGATACTCTATCAGTGTCACAGAAACAGGAGGCTCAGGAATTTTTACAGAAAAACAAAAACAAGTTCTCTGACCTCCCAGGGCGTACACACCTCATCCATCATCACATTGAAACTGAGCCTAGAAGCAGAGTAAACCTTAAGCCCTATAGGATACCCGAGGCACGTAGGGAAGCCGTATCTGCCGAGGTAAAACGTATGCTTGCTCTGGGGGTAATTGAGGTGTCACAGAGTGAATGGTCCAGCCCAATTGTGCTAATCCCAAAGCCCAATGGAACTTGGAGGTTCTGTAACGATTTCAGAAAGTTGAATGAGATCTCCAAGTTCGATGCGTATCCTATGCCCAGGGTAGATGAGTTGATTGAGAAGTTGGGTAACGCCAGGTACATAACCACCCTCGATCTCACAAAGGGCTATTGGCAGATTCCACTTTCTGACGAGGCTAAAGAGAAAACTGCTTTCTCCACCCCTGATGGGCTATTCCAGTATGTAGTGATGCCGTTCGGGTTACATGGAGCGCCTGCAACTTTCCAGAGGTTGATGGACTTGATTCTGCGACCACATCGTGATTACTCAGCCGCCTACCTCGATGATGTGGT
Organism: Lithobates pipiens; assembly: GCF_037356315.1. Taxonomy (NCBI): domain Eukaryota; kingdom Metazoa; phylum Chordata; class Amphibia; order Anura; family Ranidae; genus Lithobates; species Lithobates pipiens. Next base: position 155,929,629 of record NW_027507791.1, on the reverse strand, counting down.
CATTTTTAGCCCTGATTGGGAAAGTCACCTCTGTAAGGTACAGGCCGTGTTGGATGCCATAAGTGATGCAGGGTTGACCATAAATGCCGAGAAGTGTGCTCTAGCCCTAGAAGAGGCCAAATATCTGGGCTACATTGTTGGAAGAGGATTGGTTAGGCCACAGCTAAATAAAATTGAGGCAATACAGAATTGGCCTAGACCCCTGACAAGGAAACAGGTTAGAGCTTTCCTGGGTATTACGGGTTATTACCGTAGATTTGTGCCGAACTTTGCCTCAGTTGCTGCTCCGCTAACTGACTTGACAAAGGGCGGAAAGACAGCAATGGTCACGTGGACCCCAGAGGCCGAGGAGGCTTTCCAAAGCCTTAAGTCTGCCTTGTGCCAACCACCTGTGTTAGTCACCCCCGATTTCAGGCGAGAATTTCTGGTCCAGACAGATGCCTCTAGCACAGGCTTAGGTGCAGTACTCTCACAAGTAGTGAATGGTGAGGAGCATCCAGTGACGTACTTGAGTAGAAAACTAACCCCGGCCGAGAAAAATTATGCCATTGTGGAGCGAGAATGTTTGGCAGTGAAGTGGGCCCTAGAATCTTTAAAGTATTACTTGCTAGGCAGGAAATTCAAGTTGGTGACAGACCATGCCCCCCTAACATGGATGAAGTTAAACAAGGAGAGAAATGCAAGAGTGACTAGATGGTTTCTCTCCCTACAAAACTTTAATTTCACTGTGGAACACAGGCCAGGGAAATTACAGGCAAATGCTGACGCATTGTCAAGGGTAAGTTGTCTGTGGGGACAAAAGGCTCAGCCCTCCGGTCTGAAAAAGAGGGGGGGGATATGTAGACATGTCACTGGAGAAGTGATCGAGGGGGTGTACATCTCACCTAGGTTGCTACACAGTGTGAGATGGTAAATCCAGGATGGATCAGTTTCTCAGCAGCGATATGCTGCTGAGTTGTTATTTAATTTTGCCGGGCCTGGGTTTATATGGAATGGCAGGTAGGTTTGGTAGAGGGACCTGTCATTCCACATCCCCCGATCCAGTTCTGGGTTTGGGATCAGGTGAGCTTGGATCCTAATTAGCCTGGGAAGCTAAAGGCTCTGTAGGGTCTGCAGGTGATTGCTTCTCAGCCAGGGAATGAACAATCTGTGTGTTGAAGGAAGCTGCAAGCACAGCCACTGCTGGAGCTAAAACTCACCCTGCGATATCCAGGCGAAAGACGCTGTGTTTGTAAGTGTCAGATAGGTGAGCAGAACCTGTTAGTAAGCGCCCAGCCGGGCTAGGACTTTTATTTTTGTTGTACTTAGAAAGCACGGTGTTGCTGTATATTTTGTTTGCTGGACTGTTTGTACCACGAATAAACGCCAAGATCTGCTTTATCAAATTCCAAGTCTGCTGTGAACTGTGTCCAAACACACCCTACCCCGGGAAGATCCCTTACAATATATATATATATATATATATGGCCATACACGATTGCACAATACAATTTTCTTATTCCATTTTCTTTAGATTTACCTTCAACTATGTAGTTGAAGGGACAGCCTGATTGCATACAAATTGAAAGTATTTAGGTTTGACCTCATCATATTAAAAAGTTTTGATAAATGTAAAGGAAAACTGTATAATGTATGGCCATCCTTACTAAATACTTTGGGATGTCTACTTTCCAAAAAAGGGGTCATTTGGTGGGTATTTGTATTCTCCTGGATGTACATTAGGTGTGATCAATTTCCAGTGACTGGCACCATTGCTTTTAGACTCTATAACAGTGATGGTGAACCTTGGCACCCCAGATGTTTTGGAACTACATTTCCCATGATGCTCATGTACTCTGCAGTGTAGTTGAGCACAGGGGTCAAGTCCTGGGGAAAAAAGTGTGGGAACTCCCACCCAAGATCCACTCGCCCACTAAAAAAAAAAAAAAAAAATGATACGCTCATATGCACGAACGCTTCAAAAGTGGTATATTTCATCCAATTCTCGTATTGTGTGTATGAAGCTTAACTGTTAGTACATAAAAAAAAATAAAATCCTCAATAAACATAAATACGGTAATTCTCTGAATAATCAGCAATCATTCAATAGTGCTTCCATGCAAATGTGAACATGATGTTCTGATCTTTATTGGGGAATTTTATTTTGTAAACATATATATTGTATATATGTTTATGTGGTGAGTTTACACTTTTCATTGAACAGAGTTTGGATAACACAGGGTTAAACGGAAAGGTCATAAATTAACTGCATATTATCTGGACAGAATGCTTGGGGAGATAGTGATGTGTTCCTGCTTAGGAGATGTATGTTAGCTTGGGGGGCTGCAAACCCTGCAGGGGTGCCAACACACACTCGCTGCTATTCCAACCCTTCACATATTTCCACATAAACTTCCCTCCTGGCAATAAACTTTGCCAGGTATTGTACTCAGCTTACCACCCCAAACTGATGTTCCTCCCTTAGCTCACCTCTCTCCTTGCATGTCCTGTGAGCAGAATAGCTGTGCTCCTCCTCTGGGTTCTCTCACCATATGGCATGGAAGATACAGGAGGGGGGATTCAGCGGGACACACAGAGTAAGTATGCAGGAGATGGGGGGGGGGGGAGATGAGGAGACAGAAAATCAGGAGGGGCCTGCGGGGAGGAGCACATCATGAGGGGTCTGACTAAATACAATCTCTTAGCAGCAGAAACCTGATCTACCCATCAGCTAGCTGTAATTGACAGGTAGATTGAAGCAGAAGCTGTCATGGGCCCCCTACTGGCAATGCCTGAATGGTCAGATGTGCGGTTCTTACTATTGCGAGCTGTGTCGGCAGCTGCTGGTGTAGCACCTGCCACAAAGCTTGCATACTTCAAAGTCTTGCAGGACACGGCTGCTAACGGGAACTGAGTTCCTGTTGTGGAAAAAGTACAGGAACTCCGTTCCCATGCGTTCCCACAGGACTTGAGCCCTGGCAGGGGTCAAGTCCTGGGGAAAAAAGTGTGGGAACTCCCACCAGAGATCCACTCCCCCACCAAAAAAAATAAAAAATTGTACGCTTATATGCACGAACACTTCAAAAGTGGTATTTTTCATCCAATTTTCGTATTGTGTGGATGAAACTTAACTGTTAGTACATAAAAAAAAAACAATCCTCAATAAACATAAATATGGTAATTCTCTGAATAATCAGCATTCATTCAATTGTGCTTCCATGCAAATGTGAACATCATGTTCTGATCTTTATTGGGAAATTTTATTTTGTATATAGAGTGTTTATGTGGTGAGTTTACACTTTTCATTAAACAGATGTTGGATAACACAGGGTTAAACGGAAAGGTCATAAATTAACTGCACATTATCTGGACAGAATGCTTGGGGAGATAGTGATGTGTTCCTGCTTAGGAGATCTATGTTAGCTTGGGGGGCTGCAAACTCTGCAGGGCTCCAACACACACTCGCTGCTATTCCAACCCTTCACATATTTCCACATAAACTTCCCTCCTGGCATTAAACTTTGCCAGGTATTGTGCTCAGCTTACCACCTCAAACTGATGTTCCTCCCTCAGCTCACCTCTCTCCCTGCATATCCTGTGAGCAGAATAGCTGATCTACCCGTCAGCTACACCTAGACCTGATCTACCCGTCAGCTAGCTGTGATTGACAGGTAGATCAAAGTGGAAGCTGTCATGGGGCCCCCTACTGGCAATGCCTAAATGGTCAGGTGTGCGGCACTATTACACTATTACTATTGCGAGCTGTGTCAGCAGCTGCTGGTGTAGCACCTACCACACAGCTCGCTTACTTCAAAGTCTTGCAGGACACGGCTGCTAATGGGAACTGAGTACCTGTTGTGGAAAAAGTACAGGAACTCCATTCCCATGCGTTCCCGCAGGACTTGAGCCCTGTTTGTGCATATTATTGACTACTCTATCACTGTTATTTATGTTACTTTTTTAATCGTTTTGCACTGACCACTGTTTTGCCTATTAAGACCATTATGTGTGATATATATTTCATCTGTCCATTAACGCATATCGTTTGTATTGTTCGTTCAGTTCTTTTGTTTTTAATCATGTCTCTGTGTTCTTTTTCCTTTTTGTTTTTCCTGTACTCTGTTATTGAAGTATACCAAGATGTAAAGATGATAACCCCATGTCTTAATTTTTCTGCTTCATCGCTTACTCTAAATATTTATTGTGTCACTTTAAACACATTAGTGTTGGCTGGATTAAAAAACAGTTATGCCCCACTGAGCTGTGGCTCATCGGAGCACCCCGGCACACAGGGGCCTCCAGTCATTTCCTTTAGTCTGGAGGCAGTACCCCCCCTTGGGCCGTAGCACCTTACGCATCTGCTGGGGGATTTGGTTGCCCTGCACTAGCTTCCTGTCATTCTGTTAACAGCTGCTGCCCTTTTTGTGTGTCGGCGGCCTTGTCGACACCCGATTTCGCGGCATTTTTCACACAGTGACGCCGGGCGCCGCTTCAGCCGAGGGATTGCCTATCAGTTTTGGGTTGCTCGGTTCACCTGCCAGCCCTCTAACACAGATATATAACTCACATTTATGTTTTTGATAGGCTAATCCCCCTAGCCACCCCACTCCTTCAACCATATATACCTGGTATGTTGCAGAAAATCAATTGCTGCACAGCCAGGATATCAGTTCTATCCCAGACATTTGGAGAGGCTCTGTTGTTCAAGGTAGGAGATGCATTGGAGACAGCTGGCTTTTTGTCCTTTTACTCATACTTTTCTATCCTCTTTACTGCTCTCTGTACTAGATGAACATATTATTGTGTCAACACAGCACATCTCTTTGCTGCCAAGGGTGCCTATCATAAACCTTTTTGTATTTATTTTTTATTTCCTTTCTTTTTTCTTTTTACTTCTTTTTCAACATTAACCTGTCTACACCTGGAGGCTTTTCCCTGCATATTATGCCCTCACCTTGTATGCATTCTTACTATCTGAAGTCCAATCTGATTGATTGGATGTTGGATTTTATATATATATGTCCCCTCCTTTTTGGTATATATATATATATATCTCTTCAGACTTATTTTTATTTTTGGCAGGCATATGTTCCCAGCCCGCTTTGGCAATTCCTGTGTGCCCTGATTTGCCGCTCACTCATTGGGATAATATCTGTTCCAGCCTTACACACATTTTTACAACATACGCTGTTTGGGAATCTATCAAGACTCATGAGAAGTGGGAAATAGTTTTCTGTTCCCCTTTATACATCTTGTCCAGTCTTGCTATGTGATTCCGCAGTCTTTGAAGCGTGAGGTACCATCTGTTTCAACTGTGCTGTACACTATTTAAAAAGAACACATGATCTGTGACTACTGTGTATTGAAAATGTCTGTTGTTCTCTTGCCATAATTAAATCAATTTCTGCACAAATATATATCTGTTTACTATTGAATATAATTTTAATTTACTCATATGTTTATATATACATTATTTATTTCTTTTTTTCAATAGAACTATATCAGCATGCTTCCATTTAACCCCTGAGGAAGGAAATGAATACAATATCAATCTAGCCTTTTGGCTTTTTTCTGAAACATGTTGGGATTTGTTGCAACCACCACTTACATTCGACTTTATGTCTAGAATATTTGTGTGTCTCAACATTTAGCAGCTGTTACATCATATTTGTATGTGTTCTATTCCAATGTGTGTTAGATGTGTATTGTCTATATCATTTTGTATTTAGCTACGGAATAAAAGGTATATATTTTTATACTTTTCTAGCACCATTGTTCTTAATATCTTGTCAATTATCTTACCAGCACTATCCCTTGGGGCATTTTCTCCAAGTTCTTTAATACTTATATATCAAAAGGTGTTTTCCAGTGCTAAACCTTTCATCCAATGTCTAAACTGCTGCATTTGTATATTCCAAAAGCTGATATAAAGGAATCGAAGTGGTAAAAAGCACTTGTGGGTTTAAACAATCATTTTTTTTTGTACAATTCTCCTTTAAGGGGGGAGTGCCAGGGTGTGTGTCCTATGCCTACATACTTTTGCTGATAGGTGTCCCTCATTCCCATCTCAGAAAGTTGGGAGGTATGCAACAGTTACTTTTGGAATTATAGAAAGGAATTCACTGCTGTTATTTGTCCCTATTTTACAAAAATGTTATGGCTGACCTAAGTCTTTGGAACAACATGGTTGCCTGGCCCTCTCATGCAGCTTTTTGGAACCTCCAGCCCCCATCATCATCACATACTCCTTATATTTCAGGCCATTAATTTGTTTTTGTTTTTTTTTGCATTGGGGTCCCAAGTAGCCACTTTCCGACCGTATAACTTACATTATATGGCAGCAAGGTGGCTCTACTGCGCAGGACCACTTACATAGTACACGATTCTGCTCTTTCAGGTCTGGGGTGTGCATGAACATTGCTGGGGACCCGCTACCGCTGTGATATCACACAGCAGGAGCTGATCTGTGGGTATTGCGGACTCAATGTTCATCGGCACCCACTGATCATTAGGCAGCGAGCCAGAATTGCCCCTGATGTTAACCCCATCCCAGCCAGGTTCATTGGTACAGTAATGGTGCATATTTTTAGCACTGATCACTGTATTAGTGTCACTGGTCCCCAAAAAGTGTCAAAAGTGTCAGTTAGTGTCCGATTTATCCGCCGCAATATCACAGTCTTTCTATAAGTCGCTGATCACCAATACTAGTAAACCTAAATAAATAAAAAAAATCCATAAATATGTCCCATAGTTTGTAGACGCTATAACTTTTGCGCAAACCAATCAATATACACTTATAGGATTTTTTATTTTATTTTTTTACCAAAAATATGTAGCAGAATACATATTGACCTAAATTGATGAAGAAAGTTGATTTTTTTTTTTTTTTATTGGATATGTTTTATTAGAGATAAGTAAAAAGGGGTTGTGTTTTGTCTGCCTTTTTTTTGTTTATAGTGCAAAAAATAGAAAACACAGGAGGTGATCAAATAACACCAAAAGAAAGCTCTATTTGTGGAAATATGGACATACATTTTATTTGGGTACAGCATCACACTACCATGCAATTGGGAGTTAAAGTAATGCAGTGCCGTATCAGAAAAAATGGCCTGGTCATGAAAGGGGTAAATCTTCTGGAGGTCAAGTGGTTAAACCTGACCTGAAGAGTTTGGTATGACTTTTGGGGGCTCCATGTCACTTTTCTTTGCATGTATCAGCCACAATCCCCACCCCATTGTTTTCACTCATCTTTCAGCCAAAATCCCTAGCTGACAGCTGAATGGGCTTGGCATGGATGACTCTCTGGTTGTTAAAATGCCACCTCCCTAACAACCGGGAATGCTGTTGCATTAAGCAGTGGCGTTTCAGCTTGACCAAACACCCCATTCAGTTATATTGTTCACTGAACATGTAAAATTCCACCCAAACATGGGTGCAGTCTGAACTCAAAGCTCATCCATAATGCTGCTCCTTCTTACATTCTAGAACAATGTCTCTTAAGCCTTGTACACACAATCGGATTTTCCGCAGACAAAACCTCAGACTTTTGTCCGAAGGCGTGTACCTGGATTTTGTCTTGCATACAAACGACAACATAGTGATGTACTAAATGTTTTTTTCAGCTCTTTAGCACCACCCTTTGGGCTCCTTCTGCTAGTTTTGTGTTAGCAGAAGTTTGGTGAGTATTGATTCGTGCTTTTCATTTTGCTCTTTTCATTTCACGCTTTTCAGTTCATTTCTGGACGTCTGTTCATCAACCAGACATGCTGCAGAATCAGAGGAGATAACGTTATTATTGGCCTTGGAGTTATTTCTTTTACCCAAGTCCAGTCCAAGAACAGAAGGAGGAGGACTTCTTGGACCAAAAATGAGTTGTGACCAATTATGTGATATGCTTTTGCTGCGGGAGCTCCAGGAGAATAATCCGAAACATTTACGGAATTATCTCCAGATGATGGACCCCTGCTTTACCAACTCTTGCCATTGGTGACCCCCTATATTAACCACTTCAGCTCCGGACCAATAAACACCTTAAGGACCAGAGGTCTTTTTGCAATTTCGCACTGCGCTGCTTTAACTGGTAATTGCGCGGTCATGCAATATTGCACCCAAACGAAATTTGCGTCCTTTTCTTCCCACAAATAGAGCTTTCTTTTGATGGTATTTGATTGCCTCTGCGATTTTTTTTTTTTGCGATATAAATGGAAAAAGAGCGAAAATTTTGAAAAAAAAAGATATTTTCTTCTTTTTGTTATAAGAAAAATCGAATAAACTAAATTTTAGTCATACATTGAGGGCAAAATTTATTCAGCCACATGTCTTTAGTAAAAAAAATGTCAATAAGCGTATATTTTTGGGTTTGCGCAAAAGTTATAGCGTCTACAAACTAGAGTACATTTTCTGGAATTTACACAGCTTTTAATTTATGACTGCCGATCTCATTTCTTGAGGTGCTAAAATGGCAGGGCAGTACAAATCCCCCCCAAATGACCCCATTTTGGAAAGTAGACACCCCAAGGAAATTGCTGATGGGTATGTTGAGCCCATTGAATATTTATTTTTTTTGTCCTAAGGGATTGAATAATGAAAAAAAAAAAAAAAAAAAATTTTTTTACAAAAAGTTGTCACTAAATGATATATTGCTCACACATGCCATGGTTATATGTGAAATGACACCCCAAAATACATTCTGCTGCTTCTCCCGAGTACGGGGATACCACATGTGTGGGACTTTTTGGGAGTCTAGTCGCGCACGGCACCCCGAAAACCAATCACCACCTTCAGGATTTCTAAGGGTGCAAATTTTTGATTTAACTCCTCACTACCTATCACAGTTTCGAAGGCCATAAAATGCCAAAATAGCACAAAACCCCCCCAAATGACCCCATTTTGGAAAGTAGACACCCCAAGCTATTTACTGAGAGGCATGTTGAGTCCATGGAATATTTTATATTTTGCCAAAAGTTGCGGGAATATTACAAACTTTTTTTTTTTTGCACAAAGTTGTCACTAAATGATATATTGCTCACACATGCTATGGGCAGAAGTCAAATTACACCCCAAAATAAATTCTGCTGCTTCTCCCGAGTACGGGGATACCACATGTGGGGGACTTTTTGGGAGCCTAGTTAACTAGCTACCTAGCGACACTAGCGACACTGATGCAGCGTTCAGAAAAATTATCGCTTAGTGACACTGGCAAAAGGGGGTGAAAGGGTTAACTAGCGGAAATCAGGGGGTTAAAACCATTATTGGGTAGTATATCGGGGTACCTAGCGCTATAAAAACCTGGCGGTGAACCTAAAAAAATAACTAGCTACCTAGCGACTGTAGCGACACTAATGCAGCGATCAGAAAAACGATCGCTTAGTGACACTGGCAAAAGGGGGTGAAAGGGTTAACTAGCGGCAATCAGGGGGTTAAAAACATTATTGGGTAGTATATCGGGGTACCTAGCGATATAAAAACCTGGCGGTGAACCTAAAAAAATAACTAGCTACCTAGCGACACATGCAGCGATCAGAAAAATGATCGCTTAGTGACACTGGCAAAAGGGGGTGAAAGGGTTAACTAGCGGCAATCAGGGGGTTAAAAACATTATTGGGTAGTATATCGGGGTACCTAGCGCTATAAAAACCTGGCGGTGAACCTAAAAAAATAACTAGCTACCTAGCGACTGTAGCGACACTAATGCAGCGATCAGAAAAACGATCGCTTAGTGACACTGGCAAAAGGGGGTGAAAGGGTTAACTAGCGGCAATCAGGGGGTTAAAAACATTATTGGGTAGTATATCGGGGTACCTAGCGATATAAAAACCTGGCGGTGAACCTAAAAAAATAACTAGCTACCTAGCGACACTAGCGACACATGCAGCGATCAGAAAAATGATCGCTTAGTGACACTGGCAAAAGGGGGTGAAAGGGTTAACTCTAGGGGCAATCAGGGGGTTAAATCTTTATTGGGGGGGTGATAGGGGGCTACCCTGGACCTAACACTAACTGTCCTGACAGTTTTTACTGTCACAACTGACACTGAATGCATTGATCAGTAAAGAAATGATCAATGCAATCAGTGACACTGTGACTGGGGGGGGAGGGGGGGCGGGGGGGAGATCGGGGGGCGATCGGGGGGGGGGATCGGGGGGGGTTTGTGTGCCTGTGTGTACCTACATGTCAGTGTAGTGTTCGTGCAGACTTACTTTTACTCTTCTCCTCGTAGTCCGGTCAAAAAGACCGCCCCGAGGAGAATGACATCACTTCCTCCTTCCTGTGTAAACAATACACAGGGGAGGAAGCTTCTCATTGGCCAGGAGCGATCCAGAGGGGGTGGCCGAAAACCAACGGCCATCCCCTCATCACGGAGCGCTCCTGGACCGAATCGGACCGCCGTAACCAGCGGGAGGGGGTCCGATCGGACCCCCCACCCGCTGGAAGGCAATCACGTAGATGTACGTGATTGTGCCTGCCTGTGCCATTGTGCTGACGTACAATGGCAATACGGCGGTCCTCAAGTGGTTAAGAAGCAGCACACATGCATGAAGCTTTTATTTTATTTTTTGGTTGAATAATGATTTGATCTGGTATATAATTCCATATTTTTGGATGCATAGAATGCACTTTTTGGTTAAGTTCTATTGGCAGATAGCATGTCTAATTTTATTTGTTTTCTTTTTTTAAAGTACAATAAAAAAATTGTGGAGAATAACACTTGGCTATGTGTTTTACTTCAAATGACTGTTTGGGGGTAGGCAGTTAAATAAAAAAAAAAACAAATACAATGTAATATTAACAAGGAACACCAACATAGTTGTATCTTTGATCTTAAAAAACAATGGTGTTGTGGTAACTTGCTTTATACACACAATAACACTGCACAATACCAAAAGTATAGGAAAAAGCTGCCAACACGCTAAAACTAGGAGTTTTAGACACAGAAATGTCAAATATAAAGTGTAAGCGCTAAATATATGCTGCCGTAATAATCAGAATATGAAGTGAAAACAAAGAATGATAAATATAAAAAAATAAACACCATATATACTGAAAAAGGATATAAAAAGCCCTATACAGTGTATTCATATAACTATGACTTTTTTGTGAAACATGACCCCAAACATGAGAATATAAACATGAAAAATGAAATATATAAACGCAGATAATGATTAAATAGAATCCATATTTTATAATAATAAATGTGCAAACATGAGTCCCAACAAAATTTAGTGAAAGCCGGGATCCAAATCAGATGTAACCGTGAAAATTCCACCACAGTGCAACTCCCACCACCTTAAGAAGCGCAGGCTTACCAGATGGAATTGACCCGAGTAGACATATATCTAAGGGGTCAGCAATCACTTATAGTTCCAACTACTGAGGCGCTGGTTCAGTGTTTCATGGTTGTGTGGATCCCAAAACAAGTGGTTCTTTCAATATAATCGACTGTATGTAGTAACAGCTTTTAGAGAGACAACTCCGGCATCAACCCAGACATGAAATGGAAGGATAGAGCCAAAATGGTGTGATAACGTTTAAAAATTTTTTTTTTTATAAAAATAAAGTATCAAACTCACATTCCAATGGTTAATAACGAGCATATCAGAAAAAATAGGCAGTGGTAGAGTCTTCCCGACGCGTTTCGACCTATGGGTCATCATCTGGGGTGAACTGCTACCACTGTTATAAGGTGGCCTTATATAAGTTACATACCACAATACACTGAGGTTCAATTGGAATCCACCCCTGTGTGTCACAGGTGTCCACTTCCGGTATGGAGGAAAATGGCGGCCGGGCGTGCGTTCCACGCCTCTATCTTATAAGGTGAATTGCGTTCCACCTGATACACTCATATAGTTCAGCCAGATATTTAAAATTACCATCTATATGAAGTATCATGAATTAATATAGCAACTTAAAGTATGGTGGATGGATGGAGCATAAACCTATGCTAAAATGCCAATTTTTTCAGCCCAATTTGCGTTCCAGACTTCTAAAAGAATCGATAATAACAACACCGCATCATTTCCGGTGGGACCAGAACTGGAAGTGTATAAACGTCACTTCCGATGACCTGTATAGTGATAACACTGCATCATTTTGTATGGAGCCAAGACCGGAAGTAGACGTGGTGGCGAGAATGGAAAATGTATAGTCGGGACCGGAAGTAAACAAACGTCACTTCCGGTACAGTAAAAACGAGGCGTGGATGTCAACAAACATAATAGCATCGCCCCTAATACCATCAAAACTGGAACTAGAGAACCTCCAAACAAAATTATAATGTATAAAAATATATAAAAAGGAATATATAAAAAAGGATCATAGATACAAAAGCATCTTCAGCTTCATCGCATGACAAGAAGAAAAAGTCCCATCAATATTCGGCGCCACGCATCGACTATCAATGGTGGATATATACAATAACCAGAATTCTCTCTTCAAAGTAAACAAACAAAGAAGAGAAGATATTATTGCCTAATTAACTATTCTCACTCAAATGTGCATAACAAACTATTTAATGAGTGCGTGGCCAGGGCAAATATAGAAAATGGCCCGTACTCAATCTGTCTTGAGGAAATTATTAATTATCATCAAGACAAATCATATATAACCAATAAAATGTCCACTGAAGTGACACAGAGGAGTGAAACCCACACAGAGAAAAAATTAAATAAAAATTATATTCACAAGAATTATATTTTAAGAGTCATCAATGAAAGCATTAATATCCCACTCCACATTCATACCGAATGGGGAGTGGGATTGGAGTTCATAAATCCAATAAGTCTCCAACCTCAAGACCCCTCTTGTAAGGGCCCCCCTCTCCATGGTGGAGTGTACCTATCAATCAAAATAAATTGTGTACCTTCTGGATCGCTATTGTGAAATTCCTTGTAATGTCTTGGAACCGTATGCTTCGATTCTTTACTCTTAATCAGGGAAATATGTTCACCTACCCTGATAGAGAACGTTCTTGTTGTACGACCGACATACTATTTCCCGCATGGGCAAGTTATTAAATAAACTATGTATCTTGTTTTGCATGTACAGAAAGATTTTATAGAATACCTCCTCTTGGTCACTGTTGATGTAAACTCAACAACCTTCCGTTTCATTAATGCATTGTGTTGACATACAATGCATTTCTTATTAATTAATAACTGTATTCATTATTAACCACTGGAATGTGAGTTTGATACTTTATTTTTATATAAAAAAAAAAATTAAAACGTTATCACACAATTTTGGCTCTATCCTTCTATTTCATGTCTGGGTTGATGCCGGAGTTGTCTCTCTAAAAGCTGTTACTACATACAGTCGATTATATTGAAAGAACCACTTGTTTTGGGATCCACACAACCATGAAATGCTGAACCAGTGCCTCAGTAGTTGGAACTATAAACGATTGCTGACCCCTTAGATATATGTCTACTTGGGTCAATTCCATCTGGTAAGCCTGCTCTTCTTAAGGTGGTGGGAGTTGGTGGGAGTTGCACTGTGGTGGAATTTTCACGGTTACATCTGATTTGGATCCCGGCTTTCACTAAATTTTGTTGGGACTCATGTTTGCACATTTATTATTATAAAATATGGACTCTATTTAATCATTATCTGTGTTTATATATTTCATTTTTTATGTTTATATTCTCATGTTTGGGGTCATGTTTCACAAAAAAGTCATAGTTATATGAATACACTGTATAGGGTTTTTTATATCCTTTTTCAGTATACAGTATATGTTGTTTATTTTTTTATATTTATCATTCTTTGTTTTCACTTCATATTCTGATTATTACGGCAGCATATATTTAGCGCTTACACTTTATATTTGACACTTTGTTGTGGTAACTTGGCAAAAAAAATAAAATAATAATAATAATATTATTCTTGATATCACTAGAAAAAGCCTTTTAAAATATGTTTGGCATAACTGTATCAGTATCCCCAGCAAAGCAGCTTCATTATTATCCCATTAAGAAGAAAAAGTGAATATGCCTCACAGTGGTGTAGAGTGTAGCACTCTCACCTAGCCTAGTAAAAAGGGTCGCTGGTTCAAATCCCAACCACAACACTATCTGCCTGGAGTTTCCATGTTCTCTCTGTACCTGCGTGAGTTTCCAACGACATGCTGGTAGGTTAATTGGCTTCTGTCCAAAATTGGTTCTAGTATGTGAGTTGGGGACCTTGAATTGTGGGCTCCTTGAGGGTAGGGACCAATGTGAGTGTGCGATGTATGTGTGGAGCACTGTGTAAATTGATGGTGCTATATGGGTACTATAAATAATATAGAATAGAGTAATATCTTAATGAAGTACAATGTACAGGGATAGGGACAATTGTAGACACTCACTCAGGATGGACTGGTGTCTTTATTCAACCTTACTATGTAATGTGCGCTATATTTCATGATTTGCTGCATCACGAATGTTAATTCTCCATTACGAACGCTAGTTTACAAGACCGACCACTTCCAGCTCGTCCTTGCTTCCGAGCATGTGTGTTTGGACTTGTGTATACACGCTTGGAAAATCCGACAACAGACATTTGTCCGCGGAAAATTTTAAAGCCTGCCATCACACATTTCCCATCAGAAAATCCGATTGTGTGTACACGGCTTAGGATAGCATGTACTGTTGCTGAGAAAGGTAAATATTTCTGCTTTCATTATCTGAGTGAATGGTGGATAATGTAGTGCTAACAAGTGAACACGTATATCAATATATAAGTGAAACAATACAAAATTCAAATATATAAAAGTGGCGTATATGGAAATATGAAAAAGTCCAATAAATGAAAGGGGCCTTATGTGTCAACCACCAAATGATGAGGTCCTAGTCTGTCACGTGGTCATACATACCTGATTTTCACTGGTTTTTCAACGAGGTGTTTGCCTCGTGTTAGCCGTGCAATTGCTGGCTATAATTAGCATACAATTTCGGGGCATTGTCCAGTATGTTCCCGACCCCATGCGATCAGTGTTCCTCTTTACTATTGGCTCTCACATTGAGGCTTGGCGTTCGTATGGTCAGGTGACTGTCTCCGCTCCAATCATAGGCCTCAGAATCTCTGGGGGCTGATTGCTTATATTTATAGGCTACATAGGAATGAAGACTAATGTGGTGGAGCTGTTACTATATATGACCCAGTTGAAGGGCTTTTTGGTCGAAATGCATCAGTCTAAGCTTATCGTTCCCCACATTGCCCTGAATTTTATTCTGTGATCACAGTTTTTTAATCTTTATTGTTGAATGCTGGCTTTTAGAACTACATTTTTTTTTTGACCTACACCATATGGAAGCATTTTTTTCTTTACATAACCATCTGGATGAGAGTTGCCCTGTGGTCCAGCTGGTCTCTTTACATCCAAGATCCAGCCTTGGCGCTCCTTCCATCAGAGGTTCATTTGGTGGTCACCCACAACATTCCTGCATCCATGCTTTGAGGTCCTGGATCCCTTTGAAGTTCCGTTTATCCGCCGGTTCCGGCACCCCTGCCTTTTTGACCTGTTTCGGTAAGAGTAGATATACTTTTCTCTTCTGTTGAAGATGTACCATCCTTGATGGCTCCCATGCCAGACAGTGCCAGCTCATTCCATCTTTAATTTATCATCATTTGATGGTTGACGCATAAGGCCCCTACGAACAGATTTTTTCATTTATTGGACTTTTTCACATTTCCATATACGCCACTTTTATATATTTGAATTTTGAATTGTTTCACTTATATACTGAGATATGTGTTCACTTGTTAGTGCTACATTATCCACCATTCACGTTTTATATGTTTGTCACATTTTTTTATGCAGCTACTTTTTTCTTGTTATTTGAAGTTAGCATAGTAACTCCCACATTTTCATTATCTGAGTAAATGTTCTGCAATGCATTTACTGACAGCCAGGCACAGACTGATCCAAATTTATGACAAGTAAATTCCCCAAAGCACAGAGAACATACTGTACTACAACAGCCTTAACCGTTTTTAAGGCACATAAGAAATATTTTTGTGATATATATAAATAAAACAATCCTAGACACATATACAGGATGCTGTCCCCATGGGTATTTCACCAATGCCTTTCACCAATTTTTTTTTTTTTTTTTTCATATAACCTCACAGAACTTCGTGTGTGGTATTGAAACAGAGCTGATCAATGTGAGGAATTGATTGTTCCTAGGAATTCACAGGTGCAATAGAAAGCACATACCGCTGGTCAAGACTCCATCAAGATCCACAGCATGTTAAAAGCAAACTTACTTATTCATAATTTTTTAATGCTCTAAAAGGGAAAATGGAAAACTGAACTTAATGTCTAACTAAAAGCAACGCATTTTTAGTTTTGGATAGTGGGGAGAGGGGTTAAAACACAATTTTTTATTGCTGTCTCTGCCTCTGTTAGACCCTTTTCACACTGCCAGCAGCACTAAAGCGTCGCTAGTTTTTGCGGTGCTTTAGCACTGTTTTAGCAGCACATTCTGGCTGCCAGCAGGAGGGTTTTTACCCCCCAAAAATTGGTAAAAAGTCCAGTTTTGTGGCACTTTCAAAGTGCTTTTCAGGCGCTTTGGAAGCACTGCTCATTCATTGCAATGGGCATGGCATTTTGGGAGTGCTATTTACAGCCTCATGCATGCTGTAAGCTTTTAATGCTCATTTTTTGTCCTTCAAGCCTATTTGCCTTCATTAACCTCCCCAGTATTCTATCCTGGGCTCATACACATCTAGCCTAGTCACTTAACAATGTATTTTGTCAGCTCCATTGTAGTGCTAATACCCCCTAAAATGTGTCCAAATGTTATTTTTGTCCTTAAGTTCAGGGGGAAGGGAAGAGGCTTTTTTTGGGGGCCAAAACTCATTTGGAACCCTCTCCCCCAACCGCCAACTCTATCTGCTGACTTTGCCAAACCCATACACATTATACCTACCTCTTTTTTGGTCATATTTATTGATGAATTCACCAAAGCATGTAGTTCTCCTATTATCTTGATAGGTAATTGCAGAATGTAAAAATGTGCTTCAATTTGGAAAATGTGTATTCATATTTTTGGATTATGACACTTCTTACCTGTCCTGTGGGCTGTCAATAGTATAAGCAGTGGTGGTGCGTTCATAAAGGGTGCAGGAGCGCCACCCACCCTCTTCTGTCACTTGCTCTCTGACATAGATAGATTCATGCATTGCATGAATCTATCTATGGTCGCCACTGCCGCCCCCTATTCATGTGCCTGGCCCCTTGTCAGGCACCGGGCATATGAATTATAGTGGCGGGGTTTCTTTGGAGGTGCCATAGGCTCTAATAGGCTTTCTGATTAGAGAAATGGGCTCTAATAGGCTTCCAAAAGGGTAAACAGCGGATGCACTGCTGTGTGTTATCTGATTACTCATTGGTGTGTTAGGGAACCGAATACATAGCTTCCTTAATACTGACCCTGCCTCTCAGCCAATCAGGTTGCTCAGGTCTGGTTACCTGTCACCTGATTGGCTGAAACAACAGACGCCGCTATTGGATGCCAACGGGAGGAGAGGACGGGAGAAGAAGTGCAGGAGACGCATGAAGGACCCCACTCGTCACCACCACCTGCTGCCCCACAAGACAGGGTAAGTGTCGGGCAGAAGGCGAGCGGGAGGAGCACACTGACACACTGGCAGTATTGGGCGCACTGGCAGCATTGGGTATACTGTCACACTGGCAGAATTTGGCCCACTGGCAGCATTTTATGGGCACGCTGGCAGCATTTGACACAGTTTCTGCGTTTGATGTCAAAGTGGCTGCATTTGATGTTTTTTTTCAATTTTTTTTCAGTTTGTTTGCACCCCCCCCAAAATTTCTTAGCACCAGCCGCCGCTGAGTTTAAGTAAGGAGGGGCTGGCCAAAGTAACACACATTCATCTCTCAATGAAGTGGAGATGGTTATCTGTCCAAAACATCTTCCCCCCTCCACCTGGGCCATCAGAGGGGGTGAGGAATCTGATAAGTGGACCTTATATTTTTGTCTTTAAATACTAATTTCAATAAATGTTATACTTATATTGGCCAGGAATGTTTGTGTCTAATCTAGTACTATTTTTTTCTTCTTTGACTCCGCAGTTTCCTTCCAACCCACAGAAATGGCAGACTATGGCCTCCCAATTCGCCCAGCAGTGGAACTTTACAAACTGCAGTGGTGCAATAGATGGGAAGCACGTCCGGATCATCCCACCCCTCAACTCGGGGTCATATTACTACAACTACAAGGAGTATAGTAGTATTGTGATGTTGACGGTGGTTTCAGCGACTTATGAGTTCCTCTATCTGGACATGGGGAAGAATGGCCGTATGTCAGATGGAGTCATTGAACATCCCGGATTTTACAGGCATCTCCAGAATGGCAGCTTGTGCTTGCCACCTCCAGCAGATAACATGGTGGGCCTCCTGTTTGTTTTTGTGGCAGATGAGGCATTTGCACTGGGATCCCATCTAATTAGGCTGTTCCACATGAGGACGCTCACCCTGGAGCAGAGGGTTTTTAACTACTAGCTGGCCAGAGCCAGAAGAGTGGTCGAGAATAGACATGTGCATTAATTTTTGTCTGAATTTCGGGTATTTTTGTTATCGTTTTAACAAACAAAGAATCTGAAGACCAAAAGATCCGACATAAACAAATGCTTTGTTTTTGTTGTGACAACAGTTCGATATAGGTAGGAGATATGACAAGATGCTGACAATATCGATCTGTGTCCATCGAACCTGTGGTCGAATGTGCCTAACCTTAGCTCTATTAGTCCAAGATTATTCTACATAGGGAGAAAATATTTGACATTATAGAGACAATAGCAAAAAAGGTTGAATGTGCCTAACCTAACTCTTAACCCAAGATTATTCGACATAGAGAGAAAAGATTCAACATGAAGATTCGACGAAGTAGTTGACGCGAGTGGACTTTTATCTTCAAATGCTCCGCCCATAGGCTATAGAAGAATTCTAATATTGGTTGACTAGTTATAATAATTAATAAATATAATTATTACTAGTGTCATACAAAATTAAAATTCTACTATAGCTTGTAGGCGGAACATTCGACTGAAAATGTACGGTTGCGGCGTCGTACAGTTTAGCTGCTCCGTCGAATCATCTTAGAACATTCGACAGACACCATAAGCCTTCAATGACAGATTCAACCTTAATTATCTTGGATTTTCAGACAAATGCATTTTTTTTATGAAAAGAAATAAAATATAATTACGGGAGTAACTAAATAAATAAATTTTTCAGGAGCAAAATGAAATTCCAAAAATATTATAATATTTCAGTGTGCACATGTCTAATCGAGAAAACCTTTGGCATAATGGCAAGCCGGTTCCGGTTATTCCAAATGGCCATAAATATGACCGAATACAAACTGAACCACATCAATTTAAGCTGCTGCATTCTACATAAATTTCTGCGTAAGAATGCAGCCAACTATCTGGCCTCATTGTGACTGAGGCCGACTCACCGGCAGAAACAATGACAGCTCTTGAAACTGGCCATTCTGGCTTGCCCCCCCCCCCTAAAGTGCCCACGAAGTACGGCAAAACTATGTGGAGTACTTTATGGGTAGGGGGGCAATTGATATGCCAGAGAATCTTTAAAGAGGAGCTGCACAAAAAAAAAAAAATATTAAAAGCCAGCAGCTACTAATATTGCAGCTGCTGACTTTTAATAATATCACACTTACCTGTCCCAGGTTCCAGCGATGTCGGCGGCAGATGACGAGCAATCGCTCGTCTCGCTGCAGCCACCGCCGCCATCCTCTGTCAGGGAATCGGGAAGTGAAGCAAGAGGGCTTCACTGCCCGGTTCCCTACTGCGCATGCGCGAGTCGCGCTGCGCTGGTTCCCCGCTGTGTCTCTGGGAACTGTGTGTTTCCCAGAACACAACGGGGGGCGGAGCCATGCGGCGGTGGGCGGAGCCATGCGGCGGTCTGGCCGGAAGTGGGTGCAGTTACCTGGATTATCCAGGTAACTGCACCCCCCTCCCCCCCGAAAGGTGCCGATTGTGGCACCGGAGGGGGGAGGGATAATACTAGCGGAACTTCCCCTTTAGGGTGAAGAACCGCTTTAAGCTCTTTCATATAAATTTGTTGTGAAAAACTCATTTGATTTACTGCTTGTGTTTTTCATTTGTCTCCTAGGTTCTTCAGAGACCTTTTAGTTTTTGGCCATTTTCTTCAATAGTGCAAATGTAACTTATTTGATGCGTGAGGTGACAATCTCTTTTTCAGCTAACTATTATGTTGTGCTGTGGGTCTGCTACACACACACACACACACACTATTTTATGTTGTTAATGTATGTAATGCCCTAATGATAAAAATAATCATTCATTTCAACACCATGAATTAATTGCTTGGAGTCCCTAAAATGGCCTGACTGGGGCAAATTTTGGAGCACAGTGGGGGTTATTTACTAAAGGCAAATCCACTTTGTGCTACAAAGTGGATTTGCCTTTAGTAAATAACCCCATTGTCACTGTAACTACACCAACTTACTAAAAAAAATGGTATTGAGCATTGAAAGAAGAAGCCACACATTGTGTTGAGTATAAAACATTTTACTTCAAGCACATTCACATGTGTGTTATAAAAAGGTTTTTTAACAAACCAGTATCTTTGGTGTATAACATGTATGTTTGACAGTATATAACCTTTTGAGTTGCTAAACAGGCATGTTTAAAACCATAGCATACATACCCCCAACTCAGGAACTTACAGAGTTCAACTTTGAAAAAGTGAAGGCCATATGAGACATTAGTATGTCAAAACTGTGCTACATAGTTAGTAAGGTTGAATAAAGACACCAGTCCATCCAATTCAACCTGAGTGAGTGTCTACAATTGTCCCTATCCCAGTACATTGCACATTCACATCGGTCCCTACTCTCATGGAGCCCACAATCCAAGGTCCTCATTCATATACTAGGGCCAATTTTGGACAGAAGTCAATTAGCCTACTTGCATGTCTTTGGATTGTGGGAGGAAACCGGAGTGCCTGGAGGAAGCCCACGCAGGCACAGAGAGAACATGAAAACTCCAGGCAGGTAGTGTTGTGGTTGGGATTTTAACCAGTGACCCTTTTTGCTGCTAGGTGACAGTGCTAACCACTACACCACTGTGCCGCCCATCAGACGGATTTTGCCTTCATCAGATGGGGTGATCTCACCCATGTAAAAGCCAAATTTTGAAGATACACACAACTTGGGACTCAAAATGTGGATTTCCCTCATGATCCTATGCCTAAAATGTGTGTCTTTTTCTATTTTTCTAAAGCCACAAAACACAGTGTGTCAGTGTGTATTAGTGTCAGGAAGCTAGTTGTTAGGTAATTTGGACTGGGTATAATCTCTAATCCTCATTAAATTAATAGGTACGATGACTGGCGGGTGTGGAGAGGCGACTCGGTGTACATCTTGTAGCATGTATGCGTTCCTTGATCATCTGATCGAGGGTGAATACTGCTGTGCAAAATGTAAGCACATTGTTTCCCTGGAAGCCCAGGTTTTGAATCTGGGGAAGCAACTGTCAGCACTGAGAGGACCCTCCACCCTAAATGAGAGCCAAGAATGTATACGGCAGGTGCCGGCAGGGGCCAGCACAGAGGTGGGTGGAGACAAAGAGGTGCAGGCACTAGCAGAGAGTAGATGGGTGACAGTCAGGAAGGGTAGAGGGGCAAGTGCCAGGGAGGCCGATCCAGGGCTGGAGCATCCCCATAAGTACGCTCCATTGAGTGACATTGGTGATCCCAGTCAGGGACCAGCACTGCTGGAGCTGAGGGATTCTCCTAGCTGCCAGGAGAAGAACTCCTCCAGTGAGAGTGGGGGGGAGCGAAGGGAAAGGAAAGACAGATTCTGGTGGTAGGGGACTCAATTCTTAGGAGGACAGAGAGGCCAATCTGTAACAACAACCTGAAGTGCCGAACTGTATGTTGTCTGCCGGGGCGCTCGAGTTCGGCACATCACGGATCTGGTGGACAGATTACTGGGAGGGGCTGGGGAAGACCCAGCTGTCAAGGTGCACGTTGGCACCAATGACAAAGTTAGAGGCACATGGAGTGTCCTAAAGAATGATTTCAGGGACTTGGGAGCTAAATTGAGGAAAAGGACCTCCAAGGTAGTATTCTCTGGAATACTACCAGTACATCGAGCCACACCAGAAAGGAAGAGGGAGATTAGAGAAGTAAACAAGTCGCTCAAAAGCTGGTGTAGTAAGGAGGGGTTTGGGTTCCTGGAGGACTGGGATGACTTCTCAGTCGATAACCGGTACTATAGAAGGGACGGACTGCACCTAAATGAGGAGGGTGCAGATCAGCTGGGATTAAGGATGGCCAAAAAGTTAGAGGGGTTTTTAAACTAGGCGATGGGGGGAGGGTTCAGAGATAGAGATAGTCAGCGTGGAGCATATTCCAGAGGGTAATATTAGGGGCATTAGTGGTAGGGTAACCAAAGCACATAAACCCAAGGTAAATATAGTAGCAAGTCCTAGTTGTAATCTTGGAACACCCAAGAGGATAGTATGTGACCGGTCAAAATATATTAATACATTAAAATGTTTGTTCACCAATGCCAGAAGTCTGCCAAGCAAAATCGGCGAGATGGAAGCTCTGGTGCATCAGGAGAGCTATGATGTAATCGGTATTGCTGAAACTTGGCTTCATTCTTCACATGACTGGGCTATTAATATTCCTGGCTATGCACTCTTTCGGAAAGACAGAGTAAAAAGGAAAGGTGGAGGGGTCTGTCTGTATGTGAGAAGTGATCTCAAAGTGAGTGAGAAAGAGGACCTGGTGGACGGAGAGTGTGATGAGTCTGAGGCATTATGGGTGGAACTGCATACAGATGTGCGTAGTTCAAAGTTAATCATTGGAGTTTGTTATAGACCACCCAGTGTTAATGTGGAGGTGTAGACTCAGTTCCTTGCACAGATAGAAAGGGCTGCAAGGGCTGGGACAGTGATAATAATGGGGGATTTTAACTACCCAGAAATTGACTGGGGTAATGGCACTGCTGGGACAGTTAAAGGGCAAAAATTTGTAAACCTATTACAGGACAATTTTATGGTCCAGTTTATTGAGGCCCCAACTAGGAATGATGCTCTGTTGGACCTGGTAATCTCAAACCATGCAGAACGTATTACTAATATTCAGATAAAGGAACATCTGGGTAGCAGTGACCATAACATGATTTCATTTGATGTTATCTGTAAGCAAAAATCACATACGGGAAAGATAAAAACACTTAATTTCAAGAGAGCAAATTTTCCAAGGATGAGGGCTGCTCTCCAGGACTTAGACTGGGAGAGAATATTGGCACCAATGGGCACAGAACAGAAATGGGAATTCTTCAAAAAGACTGTTTGTGATCTCACGGCAAAGTATATTCCCATGGGCAATAAGTTTAAAAGGTTAAAAATAAAACCGATGTGGCTCACGGCCAAAGTTAAAAAAGCTATAAACTATAAAAAAAGAGCTTTTAAAAAATATAAAAATGAAGGAAAGCTAGTGTCATTTAAATGTTACAAGGAATATAACAGAATATGTAAAAAGGAAATCAAGGATGCAAAAATTCAAAATGAAAGACAGATTGCAAAAGATAGTAGGACAAACCCCAAGAAATTCTTCAAATATATTAATAGTAAAAAGGTTAAAGCGGGAGTCCGCGTTTTTTTTAAAAAAAAGCCAGCAGCTACAAATACTGCAGCTGCTGACTTTTAAAATAATGACACTTACCCGCCCAGCGCGCCCGCGATGTCGGCACCCGAAGCTGAACTCTCGATCGTCTCTCGGGTGCTGCCGCCACCATCTTGGATATGGGAATCAGGAAGTGGAGCTTTTCGGCTTCATTTCCCGGTTCCCTGCTGCGCATGCGTGAGTCACGCTGCGCTATAAGGATGGTCCCCGCTGTCTCTGGGATCCGTGTGTTTCCCAGCAGGCAGCGGGGGACTTTCGGAAAGGGGCGTATATTCTGCGGAAAGGGGCGTATCTTCTGCAGAAGCTACGTCGTAAGTGGGTGCAGATACCTGTACTGTACAGGTACCTGCACCCCCCTCCCCCCTGAAAGGTGCCAATTGTGGCGCCAGAGGGGGGGAGGATTCCAATGAGTGGAAGGTCCACTTTAGGGTGGACCTCCGCTTTAAGTCTGAGCATGTAGGCCCTTTGCAAAATAATCTGGAGTGGGTGACTGGGGACAAAGAGAAGGCTAACTTATTAAATACTTTCTTCAGCTCTGTGTATACAAAAGAGCATGGGGGAGCTCATATCCATAATGGGGGTGGTACTGACGCAGCCCCAAATCCACAATGGCTCAAAAGTGATATGGTCCAGAAATATTTGGACAGAATGAAGGTGGATAAAGCACCTGGACCTGATGGCATCCACCCACGGATCCTAAAAGAATTGAGCTCTGTCATTTCAAAGCCATTGTATCTAATTTTTAGGGACTCATTAAAGACAGGAATAGTACCACTGGATTGGCGCAGGGCCAATGTGGTGCCTATGTTTAAAAAGGGAACAAAGTCTTTACCAAGTAATTATAGACCCGTTAGTTTAACTTCTATAGTTGGGAAAATAATGGAGGGATTAATAAAGGACCACATAGATGAGTTCTTTCAGGAAAAAAATATTTTGAGCAACAGACAGCATGGATTCATGAAAGACAGAAGTTGTCAGACAAACCTGATTTCTTTTTATGAGGTGGTAAGTAAAACCTTGGACAGAGGGGTGGCGGTGGACGTGATATATTTGGATTTTGCAAAAGCGTTCGATACAGTTCCGCACACACTGCTCATGTGTAAGGTAAAGTCTACAGGTTTGGAAATATCAGTTTGTAAATGGATAGAAAACTGGCTAAAAGACAGAATTCAGAGAGTAGTGGTTAATGATTCTTACTCTGAATGGTCTAAGGTTATCAGTGGTGTACCCCAAGGTTCAGTGTTGGGACCCTTACTTTTTAATATCTTTATAAATGATATTGGGTCTGGGATCAAAAGTAACATTTCCGTGTTTGCAGATGACACCAAGCTATGCAGTGGAATAACGTCCTTACAGGATGTCTCCCATTTACAAGCCGACCTCAATGCTCTGTATACTTGGGCGACTATGTGGCAGATGAGGTTTAATGTTGAGAAATGTAAAGTTATGCACTTGGGGGCTAAGAATATGCATGCATCATACATGCTAGGGGGACTACAACTGGGGGAATCCATAGTGGAGAAGGATCTGGGGGTTTTGGTAGATCATAAGCTCAATAATAGCATGCAATGCCAAGCTGCGGTTTCCAAAGCGAGCAAAGTCCTTTCCTGTATTAAGAGAGGTATGTACTCCAGAGAGAGAGATATCATTTTGCCCCTGTTCAAATCATTAGTAAGACCTCATCTGGAATATGCAGTTCAGTTTTGGGCACCAGTTCTCAAAAAGGATATCGGTGAACTGGAGAAAGTGCAGAGAAGGGCAACCAAACTGATAAGAGGCATGGAGGAACTCAGCTATGAGGAAAGATTAGAGGAATTGAATTTATTCACTCTTGATAAGAGGAGATTAAGGGGGGATATGATCAACATGTACAAATATATAAGGGGCCCATATAGGGAACTCGGTGTCAAGTTATTCACTTTACAGTCAACAAAGAGGACAAGGGGGCACTCTTTACGTCTAGAGGAAAAGAGATTTCATCTCCAAATACGGAAAGGTTTCTTCACAGTAAGAGCTGTGAAAATGTGGAATAGACTCCCTGCAGAGGTGGTTCTGGCCAGCTCAGTGGATTGCTTTAAGAAAGGCCTGGATTATTTCCTAAGTGTACATAATATAACTGGGTGCTAACATTTATAGGTAAAGTTGATCCGGGGAAAATCCGATTGCCTCTCGGGGGATC
This sequence comes from Lithobates pipiens, assembly GCF_037356315.1. Classification (NCBI taxonomy): domain Eukaryota; kingdom Metazoa; phylum Chordata; class Amphibia; order Anura; family Ranidae; genus Lithobates; species Lithobates pipiens. The sequence goes on along the minus strand of NW_027507791.1, from coordinate 155,903,779 downwards.
AGGAAGGAATTTTTTCCCCTGCTTTAGCAAATTGGATCATGCTCTGCTGGGGTTTTTTGCCTTCCTCTGGATCAACTGTGGGTATATAGGCTGGTATAATATTTATTATATATATGTATATATGTGTATGTGTGTGTATGTGTGTGTGTGTATATATATATATATATATATATATATATATATATATATATATATTTTTTTTTTTTGTGGTTGAACTGAATGGACTTGTGTCTTTTTTCAACCTGACTAACTATGTAACTATGTAACATGTGCTATCTGCCATTATGGGATATCAATGTATGCGTGTTTGTGGGTGCAACCCCTTCCGCCAAACTAAAGTGGGTCAGAGGAAGGGGTTAAACCACTGAAACATGTCCATTGATCCCCCATGATGTGAGCTAGCACATGTTGACACACTGGGCCTCATTTCAGAAACGACAACCCACTTTTCCCTACAAATGCACTTTCAAGTGTACTTGCATTGCACTTGTAGTGCAAAGTGGTTTTGCTTTTTTGAAATAAGCCACAGTGTGTCAACATGTGCTAGCTCACATCATGGGGGATCAATGGACATGTTTTGGGGGTGCAACCCCTTCCTCTCACCTACTTTAGTTTCGAGGAAGGAGTTGCACCCACAAAATGCATACATTGATATCCCATGATGGCAGATAGCACATTTTGACACACTGGGGGTTATTTATGAAAGGCAAATTAATTTGCACTACATGTGCACTGCAAGTGCTTGACCTTCTCTAAATACAGATTGCACACCATTATCTCACTGATAAGTACTTGTGCACTTGCACTGTTGAAGTGAGTTTCTTCTTCCACATCACCTAAAAAAAAACACACCATGTATTATAAATATGCAAGCATATATCTATTACCTGAAGCTGTGGTCTCAGACAATGACCTGTTGTGGTCACCATATTGACCACTTCCTGAACCTCTGCATCCACATCAGGTTGTGTGCTGAGTTTCCCTTCTTCAGGAAGTGTGGGGTTCCTGGAGTCCACAGATGTCAGGATTCTTTTCTACCCTATATGAATACAAAAAAGTATACTTAGCAGACAGATATTTGATGCCAGAAATAGTAATATGAAATGTTGCTTGAAAGTGTCATCCAGTTGTCTGTTTTGGCAAAGTTCCAAGCTGAAGACATACTTTTTTCCCTTTCCAAAGCTGGAATACTTATCTGTTTTGTTTAACACATAGAGAAACCCCTAGTATCCACAGGAGCACCTGTGTGGGATACCATAAAAAGGTTGTTATGGTGTCCCACACTAGTGCTCCTGCATCTAGATGTGTAAACAGCTGCCGAGTGTCCTCTCCTTACACTGAATAAAGTTGGTAATTTTAATACAAATAGGCATGAACAAATGTAGTTAACCTGCATCTGCCAAAAACGTTGTATTAGTGGTCGAACAAACAATGTTTAATACAAACGATTACTGTGCCCACGAACCTCAAACTTGGCATTTTAAACTGTACAACAGTAAAGAAAAGCACATGTACCAGCACAAAAGTAATAATAATAATAGGAACACACAACAAATACTTACTGTTACGTACCTGCCGGATGAGCCTGACATGCCGTGGGAAGGCTTTCTCGTACAACCCCAGCTCAAAGGCCCCCGGTGTTGCAACAGTGGCCGCAAGAGCCTGGCGGTGTATGGGTGCTTGGTTCATCTTTGGTCTTGTCAGTTTATCTGGTGCAGCGGGAAACAGGAAGCAGGCTGGTAAGTGCACAGCTGGGGAGACACTAAATACGTAGTCAGACAAGCCGGGTTTGGTAACAGATGATCAGATGTAGATATAGACGACGACAGGCAGAGAATGGTCAGGATACAGGGAAAGATCGGCAACAGGATATCAAGCAGTGTAGAGCTGAGCATGGTTACAAGGCAGGCCAGGGTCAGGATAACAGAGATCAATCATAGTCAAACAGGCTGGGTCAAACACAGGAAACAGATTGGATCACAGGAACAGGAAGTCACAGGAACAGGTATGAGCTGCAGATCAGACAGCAAAGACACAGTGCTGCTGAGGTGTTTAAATAAGGCAGCCTGTTGCAAATCACTGAAATTAGTCTGCACTATTTTAACCCCTAGGTGGCAGATCCATGACACTTACTTTTTTGCAGCACTTTCCTGATACTTTTATACTGATCCTGCTCCCTCAATTTCAGGTCTGACCAGCGTTTCCTCAATTGCTCCTTGGATCATTGTACCTCAAAAGTCCTGTGCAGATTTCTCACAACTTTAGTCCTGATCTTGGCCTTTCTCACATTTGGGTTTCTGTATGGTCCATACTTCCCATCATAGTTTGCCCTCTTCAAGATGTCCACCATCTCTTCAAAGGACATATTTGAGGCCTTATATCTCCTCCTGGATCTGGAAATGCCTTGCTTTCCTCGTTGTTGCTGATAACAGCACACACCTACTGTGTCTCCGCCATGTTCTCTCCCACTGCCCCAAAAGAAAAGAGGCGGGGAATACACTTGAAAGAAGGACAGGGGCGCAGTGTATTTAAAGAATAACACACGTACGATCTGTGAGTGGAGGATGGAGGATCGTAAGAGCCGATCGTGCAAATGAAGGTACAATTGTAACTTGAGGTATCAGTGGTTAGTGGCCTATATTGCTTATAGATTGAGGCCTATATTGGGACAAGATAAGGAGAGTTTAGCCTGACATTATGGTCTGTCTTGTGTTGTGTTGTGTCTTGCAGCTAAAATGGTGGATAATTTCACTGACCTGGACTTTCTGCCCAAATTCCTAGACATGTACAGGGAGCTGCCATGTCTTTGGCAAGTCCAATGCAGGGACTACTCCAACAAGCAAAAGAGGAAGGCAAAGTGCGCATGCGCACGGCACCAGAGCAGGACATGCACTGACCAAGCTCCACATGCCTCAGCCCATAACAAGCAGCAATCAGTGGTAAGGGACGCCCAGATCGCCATCGGACCAGCAGCCTGCAGAGCAGGAGCAGATCATGCGGCGGGGACAGCAGGGAGCACAAAAAAGCAGCCCAGAATGACATGCGCCTGCCAGACCCAGCAGCAGTCTCCCTGGACCAAGATAGCAGCAGAGAGGGGAGACACAGTGTGCGGCGGCGGCCTCCAAGCTCCTCTGACCGGGACGGTGCAGAGGCGAGTAGGCACAGAGAGGGTCAGCCCACAAGCCCAGCAGCAACCCCCCTAGATCACTCAACAATTAGGAAAGGGAGCCCTGGAGAACAACAGCTCCCAGACACAGCAGCAGCAGCCTAATCAGGTAGAGATTGAGCTCACACAGGGAGCCTCAGGGCAGGGAGTCCATCAGATCCAGCAGCTAATCTTTCCTCAACAAGGCATGGCAACACAGGAAGGTATGGGCAGAGACCCCTTTTCATCCCAGTCTCAGGAAGAGCCCCTCACACCACAGGGTGAACAGCCACAAATGTCCCCCTTCTCTATCTCCCCAGACAGGGCATTAATGTATGCTGAATACCCAGCCTCCTCCACAGACAAATGGCAGAACTTGCAAAGTTGGCTCTGAGCCAAGACAGTTCTGGGCACCCTATCCCTGCCACCACATATTCAAGAGATGCAGTCCTTCTGGCTAGATTCTCCACACTCCTACAACAGGAACTGTCTAAAGCCTGCACAACTATTACAACCGAATTGAAAGACGACTTTCAGAATATAGGGGAGAGATTGGACACCATATGTCCAAAATGGACGATAGCGTGAAGAGAGTTAACCAAAATACCAGAATGGTTTTTTCCCTGCAAGACCAACTAGATTAGGTGAACACGTAGATTGAGGACCTGGAGAACAGATCTAGGATGTACAACTTCCATATGCGTGGCCTTTCAGAGTCAGTGGGTGACCTAGAAGATGCTATACACTCAAGGGTGAAAAATCTGATACCAGATATTTCCCCTCACCAGCTGGGAATAGAGCCTTGACAGCACCCAGGCTGGGTGGCCAACCCCATGATGTGATAGTTAAGCCTCATTTTTACCGGATTATATGAAAAGATAATGATGGAGGCTAGAATCAAAGGCGATAAATCACTTTTGGGAACTAGAGTCCAGATCTTCGCTGATATCTCCCAAGCGACGTTTCAGAAAAGACGACAATTAAAATCACTACTAACCCATCTGATCAACCGCCAGATTAAATATCGATGGTCGTTTCTATTGTTTACATTTAAAGGAAAATCCCACTCTTTTGTCAACTTCCAGTCCGGCGAGGCGCAACTCCTGGAATAAGGACTGATTTCTAAGGATTCATTTCTCCCCAACGAGCCCCAACACTGAGGGTCGCCCCGGTTTCCCCTCTGTAGTCTCAGCTGAGAAGATCTAGAGTCAGGAAGTCTCCATCTATCACCTGAGCATCCCCAAGAAATATCACCTGGACATTGCTTCTCATTTTAAGATCAAAATGCTCCGATTGGACATACTCCGATCATGTGTAGCCTACTCCGGCGGACAAGGTGCCACGCATGCTCACAATCCAATTCGGACATGGAAGCGCTCGCTCAGGTAAAACTACTGCTCGCAATCGATATAGCATATTCCTCACGCTGCAATGTTAAAAATTCTTTCATGAAGCGCATTCTCTTGTTCTTTACAATGCTGCAAGAAGGAACTTCTTTTGATGCTCATAGTCACACACACTTATCCCGAACGTATTTCCTGACTCTTTTTTACTAATTTCAGCAATACAATTTTTGAATTCGTCACATCTACACAATTTTATTTTTTGTTTATTATTTTTTTGGTTGAATTATTTTTTTTTTTCATAAACATCTCCTTTTTTGACAGTTTGCATATTTCCATTTTTTGGGGTGTGTTTTGTGTAAACTTACCACAACAACGTTATTATATTTTTTCTATTTTCTTTTTTTAATCTACAGAAGGTTGTATAGTGTTGGTGCCCCTTGTTATTCATTTCACTTTGTATTTTTGAAATGTAATTGCCTGCTCACAAATAAACGGTCCTTTTGGAAGGAATACACATACGCAAGTATTTCTTCAAACAAAAAAAAACTTTATTTAGGTCTCAAACAACTAAAAAGAGGAAGGCAGCACTGGAGAAACTGGTTACTTTGGCGCAGCCTTTGGCCCCCAGGGCAGACATGAACTAATTATAAAAATAAAAATTGGTGGCCTGAGGAGTACATATCTCAGGGAGAGAAGTCTGGTCCAGAAGTCCTAGAGATCAGGAAAAGCAGATGCCATCTATGTCCCCAGGATGTGGTTCTTCAAGAGGCTGCATCTTCTTTCAGACCAGACTGAACCCAGGCCATCACTCTCTCGTCTTCCTTAGGCACTTCCCTCCAGGCATCCTTCGAGGCTGTGGCTGGGCTTCTGTAGTTGTGGCAGGAGGAGGAGAAGGAGGGCGTTGGTCGACCTCCTGGCTGCCACTTGCCACAGCTTCCCCCCGACTGAGGTCTTCCTGTGTATGAAAATGGGACATAGTTTTAGTTTTTTGCTCATCAATCACACCATTTTTAGCTCATGACTTTTGCAAATTGAATGTTACCAAATAGAACAAACTATCATTCTGAGCCAAGCATTTTTCATTCTCGACCCAATCATTTTTGGTCACTACTGTCTATTGATATCAAATCTTGTCCCAACATCGGCCTAGATAGAAGCAGTCTAGTCTAGTGATGTACCAAGTTAAAAATTTTACCTTCGTTTGCACGATTGTCGCGTCAGCTCCTCGCTCTGTTCACAGATCGTATGGATGACACACGCGTGTTGCGTTTTATATACAGTGCGCATGCGTGAAACTCCGCCTGCCCCTGACGTTCTTTCTAGACTATTCCCCGCCCCTTCGCTTTCGGCGCATTGGGGAGAGCACATGGCGGAGAGAACGCAGGTGCGCAATCAGAGTTCCACTAACGAGGAGGAGGGTGAGGAAAGCCCAGAGTCTGAAACGTCCCAATCCAGGAAGAGAAGATTTAAGGCCTCAAATATGTCTTTTGGAGAGATGTTGGAGATGGTGGACATATTGAACAGGACCGACTATGATGGGAAATATAGACCTTACCCAAACCCAAATATCAGAAAGGCCAAGATCATGACTAAAGTTGTGAAGAGTCTTCATAAGAATTTTGGGGTACGCCGATCCAAGGATCAACTGAGAAAACGCTGGTCAGACCTGAAACTGAGGGAGCACGAGCAGTACAGAAGGATCAAGCGTGTTCTTCAAAAAAGTAAGTAGTTGTCGTGTGTTCATATGATTATTCTTGCTTGCATACTGCTCCATGTGCTTTGATTTCATGTTGTGCAGTTTAAAATGGCCACTTTCAAGTTCATGGTTTCATCGTTCTGCAGGTAAGTATTCCAGCTTAACAAAGTGTTCACAATAATGTTCTCACCTTGGAACTCGGCCAAAAAACACAATTGTACAACACTTTCAAGCAATGTTTCATATTCCTATTTCTGCCCTCAGTGTGCTAATTATTCTTTTTTTACATTCTCATAGGGGAGAGAAGACTCGGCAAGTATGAGGACACCAGGAACCACACCCCTCCCAAAGAAGGCAAAATTCCAAAACCAGAAGCAGAGGAGCAGGAGGAGAAGGAGGAAGGAGAGATTGTTGACGTTGGACAAATTGTCACCACAACAGGTGAGTGTCGGAGAACACAGCTTCCGGTAAGCTCATCAATGTATGTCACCATATTTATAATACATGGTGTGTTTTTTTGCTTTGTTTTGTGGGCGATGTGGAAGAAGAATCCCATTTTACCAGTGAAAGTGCCCAGATCCTGATTGGGGAGATAATGGGGTGCAATCGGGATTTAGAAAATATACAGCAAAACATCAATGATGTTAAAAATAAAATGAAGAACATCATTGATGTTTTGGGGAAAGTATGAAACAGCCCAAACTAGCTAGGGTTTTATTTTTTGGCTTTTAAACCACAACTTTTGTATTTTTTAAAAATCCAAATTTGGAAGATGCACAGAGTGTGTCAATATGCGCTATCTCCCATCATGGGGGATCAATGTACGTGTTTTGTGGAAAGTGGCTGAGATGAAGGGGTTGCAGCCCCAAAACATGTACATTGATCCCCCATGATGGGTGACACCCCATGTGATGAAGGCAATATCAGCCCAATTTGTACATACTCATGTCTGATATTGTCTTCATGTCATGGTTATGCAATAGAGTTCGTCTGCTTACCTGTCTGCATGTGTTCATTTCTAGAGACCAGCCGAGCTTCACCTGACTGCTTTTATATGCTTCCTCTGGCATGGCTCCACCCTAGCTCCTATCAGACAACTCTATATTAACCTGTGCACTGCTAGCCTATCCTGCTGATCAACCTTTGTGTGTTAGCTTCCTGTTTCCTGCCGTGTGCTCTGCTACTATTTTCCGTTACCGACTTTGGCGTGTCTTGACTATCCCTGTTTGCCTGTGACCCTGACCTTTTGGCGTGTACCCGACTATTCTTGTCTGCTTGTGGCTCCGACCTTGGCTTTGTCCCTCACCATCCCTATCCTCCTGTTGCCTACTGTGGGTGTGAGCTGGGGGACCCTGGGGGTCGCGACCTGGAGCCAGTTGCAGCCAAGTCCATCCTCACCCCACTCGAGGCTCTGGTGAACACCTGCTGGCTCTTAGACTCCGCGCCCCGGGGAATCTTACGCTCTAACCCCAGAGGGGTCTGTCCCCCGTCTGCAACAGTCAGCCGTAGGGTCCACAACCTTGCGGTGCACCCCTAAACCCTACGGTGTGCATCTGTCACTTGGGCTCTAGGTGACCTGACAGTTTGATCAGCCATGGACCCGGCTGACGTGCCGCTCCCTGCAGTCGATCCATTGCAGGGCATAGTGCGGAGACTCGAGACCCAGGAATCTAATCAGACTCAGGTGATGCGATTCCTTCAGGATCTGGCTTCCTGCTTTGAGCAGCTACAGGCTTCCTTGGGAACCCCGAACCTGCAGCCTCAAGTACAGTCTGCGACTGCACCTATTGCACCAGTCGCATCCACGCATTCATTATTACTGCCAGCTCCGTCCCATTTCTCTGGGGACTCCAAGGCCTGCAGGGGCTTCCTCAGCCAATGCACCATTCATTTTGAGCTCCAGCCTCAAAACTTTCTGTCCGATGGGGCAAAGGTAGCCTATATAATTTCCCTCCTCTCCGGTGAAGCTTTAGCCTGGGCTGCTCCCCTGTGGGAGAAAAATGATCCAGTGGTTTCCAGCCTGTCCAACTTCTTGAAGCTCTTTCATAACATCTTCGAGGAGCCAGCTCGGGTTTCTTCTGCGGCTAGCGCCCTTTTACGCCTTCGCCAAGAATCTTGTACAGTGGGCCAATATGCACTTCAGTTCCGTATCCTTACGGCGGAATTGAGCTGGAACAATGAGGCCCTGGTCGCAACCTTTTTACATGGCCTCTCTGACCGAGTGAAGGACGAATTAACAGGAAGAGCTATCCCCGCTGGTCTGGACGATGTCATTTCCTTATGTAATCAGATTGACATTCGTTTCCAGGAGAGGTCCTTAGAAAAAAGACGCCAGCACCCCCCAGGTTCTAGTCAGCCTGAGCTTTTTCCCCGTCGGCCTGTGGAGCATCCTCTGTCTGCTGAGGAACCCATGCAGCTGGGCCAGACCAGACTAACCCCCGAAGAACGTGCTAGATGCAGATCTCTGGGCTTGTGTCTTTATTAGACATGTGCATTCGTTTTCGTCCGAATGCATTTTCGTCCGAATTTCAGCTATTTTCGTTTTCGTTTTGCCAAACGATAACGAAAGCACAAAATCCGAAAAACGAAAGATCCGACATAAATAAATGCTTTATTTTCGTTTTCATTGTTACAACAGTTCGATATAGAATAGGAGATTCGACGTGACTCTGACAACGTGTCTATAGAACCTGTGTTCGAATGTGCCTAACCTTACCTCTATTAGTCCAAGATTATATAGAGAAAATATTCGACAGAGAAAAAAGATTTGACAGAGAGAAAAGATTCTGCAAGATACTGTCCTAAAAAGTGTTTGGGGACCCGGGTCCTGCCCCAGGGGACATGTATCAATGCAAAAAAAAGTTTTAAAAACGGCCGTTTTTTCGGGAGCAGTGATTTTAATAATGATTAAAGTGAAACAATAAAAGTGTAATATTCCTTTAAATTTCGTAGGGGGGGGTTGTCTATAGTATGCCTGTGAAGGGGCGCATGTTTCCCGTGCTTAGAATTGTCCCTGCACAAAGTGTCATTTATGCAGGAAAAAAAGTCCTTTAAAATCACTCGCAGCTATTATGAATTGTCGGCTCCCGTAATACAGAGAACACTCATTGAAAGTCATTGATAAAAAAATAAATAAATAAATAAAAAAAAAAGCGTGGGGGTCCCCCAAATTCAATTACCAGGCCCTTCAGGTCTGGTATGGATATTAAGGGGAACCCTGCCTCAAATTTAAGAAAAAATTTGACGTGGGGTTCCCCCTAAATATCCATAACCAGACCCTTCAGGTCTGGTATGGATATTAAGGGGAACCCCGCGTCAAATTTAAAAAAAAATTGACGTGGGGTTCCCCCTAAAAATCCATACCAGACCCTTTATCCGAGCACGCAACCTGGCAGGCCGCAGGAAAAGAGGGGGGGACGAGAGAGCGGCCCCCCCTCCCTCCTGAACCGTACCAGGCCACATGCCCTCAACATTGGGAGGATGCTTTGGGGGTCTGTGACCCCTCAAAGCACCTTGTCCCCATGTTGATGAAGACAAGGGCCTCATCCCCACAACCCTGGCCGGTGGTTGTGGAGGTCTGCGGGCGGGGGGCTTATCAGAATCTGGAAGCCCCCTTTAACAAGGGGACCCCCAGATCCCGGCCCCCCCCCTGTTTGAAATGGTAAGGGGGTACAAAAGTACCCCTACCATTTCACAAAGAAAGTGTAAAAAATGTTTAAATAAAACAAACACACTTTTGAAAAATTCCTTTATTAAAAATAAAAAAAAGATTCCAGCGGCGGTAATCCACTCTTGCTATCCATCGACGGACGGTCATATCTCCAGCGATGTCTAATATCATCCAGCGCAGCGCAGCATCCTTCTTCTGTCTCCGTGGAGGAGACACTACAGGCATTCCGGCGGCTGACGTTTGTTATATACGGAGGGCGGGGCCACCCGTCACCTGACCCCGCCCCCTCTGACGCAAGGGGAAACCCGGGGTTCCCCGTGACGTAGGGGTGACCCGCACCCCTCTGATGTAACACAGGCAGGTTTCCGTTACATCAGAGGGGGGCGGGGTCACCCCTACGTCACGGGGAACCCCGGGTTTCCCCTTGCGTCAGAGGGGGGCGGGGTCAGGTGACGGGTGGCCCCGCCCTCCGTATATAACAAACGTCAGCCGCCGGAATGCCTGTAGTGTCTCCTCCACGGAGACAGAAGAAGGATGCTGCGCTGCGCTGGATGATATTAGACATCGCTGGAGATATGACCGTCCGTCGATGGATAGCAAGAGTGGATTACCGCCGCTGGAATCTTTTTTTTATTTTTTTATTTTTAATAAAGGAATTTTTCAAAAGTGTGTTTGTTTTATTTAAACATTTTTTACACTTTCTTTGTGAAATGGTAGGGGTACTTTTGTACCCCCTTACCATTTCAAACAGGGGGGGGGGCCGGGATCTGGGGGTCCCCTTGTTAAAGGGGGCTTCCAGATTCTGATAAGCCCCCCGCCCGCAGACCTCCACAACCACCGGCCAGGGTTGTGGGGATGAGGCCCTTGTCCTCATCAACATGGGGACAAGGTGCTTTGAGGGGTCACAGACCCCCAAAGCATCCTCCCAATGTTGAGGGCATGTGGCCTGGTACGGTTCAGGAGGGAGGGGGGGCCGCTCTCTCGTCCCCCCCTCTTTTCCTGCGGCCTGCCAGGTTGCGTGCTCGGATAAAGGGTCTGGTATGGATTTTTAGGGGGAACCCCACGTCAATTTTTTTTTAAATTTGACGCGGGGTTCCCCTTAATATCCATACCAGACCTGAAGGGTCTGGTTATGGATATTTAGGGGGAACCCCACGTCAAATTTTTTCTTAAATTTGAGGCAGGGTTCCCCTTAATATCCATACCAGACCTGAAGGGCCTGGTAATTGAATTTGGGGGACCCCCACGCTTTTTTATTTATTTATTTATTTATTTTTTTATCAATGACTTTCAATGAGTGTTCTCTGTATTACGGGAGCCGACAATTCATAATAGCTGCGAGTGATTTTAAAGGACTTTTTTTCCTGCATAAATGACACTTTGTGCAGGGACAATTCTAAGCACGGGAAACATGCGCCCCTTCACAGGCATACTATAGACAACCCCCCCCTACGAAATTTAAAGGAATATTACACTTTTATTGTTTCACTTTAATCATTATTAAAATCACTGCTCCCGAAAAAACGACCGTTTTTAAAACTTTTTTTTGCATTGATCCATGTCCCCTGGGGCAGGACCCAGGTCCCCAAACACTTTTTAGGACAGTAACTTGCAAATTAGCCTTTAAAATGAGCACTTTAGATTTTGAACGTTGGAGTCCCATAGACTTTAATAGGGTTCTAAAGTATGCTATATACTAGCTCCGTCGAATCTTCTTTATACATTCGACAGACACCATAAGCCTTCAAAGACAGATTCGACCGTGATTCATGTGGATTTTCGGACGAATGCAATTTTTGAACGAAAAATGAAATAAATAAAAACGAATTTCGGGAGTAACTAAATAAATTAAGTTTTCAGACGAAAACGAAATTCCGAAACGAAATATTTTACTCTGCACATGTCTAGTCTTTATTGTGGGGGCAATGGTCATTTTCGTGACTCCTGCTCGCTCCATCCGGGAAACGCTCGGGTCTAATACATTTGGAAGGTGGAGTATTGGACCCAGAAACATCACCTTCTCGTCTCCTTCTTCCGGTGTTCCTCCATATAGGCACTTCTTCCCAATTGGTCCTAGCATATCTGGACTCCGGGGCTGCCGGCAATTTTATGGACTGGAGAACTGTTTCTTCTATGAAGCTTACCCTTTCTCCCCTCGCTACTCCACTAGTAGTCTCGGCAATTGATGGCACTATGCTCCCAGGGGGCCTTATCCGTTTCCAGACGCTACCTATTAGGATGTTGGTAGGGATACTCCACCAGGAGGGGATCTCCTTCCTCATCCTACCCAAGGCCTCTACCCCCATTGTATTGGGCCTTCCTTGGCTACAGCTCCACTCGCCACATGTGGACTGGGCATCTGGGCAGATCCTGGCCTGGGGTCCTTCGTTTTTCTTGTCTTGTCTTCCCAAGGTGACCCCCAAGAGGAAACTTCCCATTGCTACCACATCTGTATCGTCCGATCTTCCCGCGGCATACAGCGATTTCCGAGATGTGTTCTGCAAGAAGTCTGCTGAGGTGCTTCCTCCTCACAGATCTTTTGACTGTGCTATTGACCTTGTCCCTGGAGCAACCCTGCCCAGGGGTTGTACCTACCCTTTGTCCATTCCAGAGACCCAGGCCATGTCTGAGTATGTCGCTGAGAATCTGGAGAGAGGTTTCATCTGGAAATCCTCATCGCCTGCAGGAGCAGGGTTCTTTTTCGTGGCCAAAAAGGATGGTACCCTCAGACCCTGCATCGACTATAGAGGTTTAAACGCTGTGACTATTAAAAACCATGACCCCTTACCTCTAATATCTGAGCTATTTGACAGGTTGAAGGGGGCTTCCATTTTCTCTAAGTTGGATCTCAGAGGTGCATACAATCTCATTCGAATAAGGGAAGGTGACGAATGGAAGACTGCATTTAACACTAGGGACGGGCATTATGAGTACTTGGTTATGCCTTTTGGTTTGTGTAATGCTCCAGCTGTGTCAATGAACTTTGTCAATGAAATATTCAGGGATCTACTGTACCAGTTTGTTGTCATCTATCTGGATGATATTCTCACCTTTCCCGAAAATCTGCCTGCTCACAGAAACCATGTGCGCACCGTACTTCAGCGCCTTAGAGAGAACAATCTCTATGCCAAGATGGAGAAATGTTCCTTTGAATGTTCCGAGGTCCTGTTTCTGGGATGTTTTGTTTCTAGTGCGGATCTTCGCATGGATCCCGGAAAGGTCTCAGCCATTACCAACTGGCCCCTTCCCGCTAGCCTCAAGGCCACACAGCGCTTTCTTGGCTTCACAAATGATTATAGGCAGTTCATAAGAAATTACTCTTCCATTGCTGCGCCTATTATTGCTTTGACAAAGAAGGGTGCGAATGCCAAAGACTGGCCTTCCGAGGCTTTCTCTGCGTTTCACGATCTGAAACAGGCCTTTGTCTCTGGACCCCTCTTGAGGAGACCAAATCCTGAGGACCCATTTTTTATTGAAGTAGACGTTTCTTCGATGGGGGTGGGAGCTGTGCTTCTTCAGGACTTAGAGAAGAAACATCAACCATGTGCGTTCTTCTCCAAAAAAAATTCTCAGGCAGAGAGAAATTATGCCATTGGTGATCGGGAACTTCTCGCAATTAAATTGGCGTTGGAGGAGTGGCGTCATCTCTTGGAAGGTTCCCTTCACTCCATAACGATCTTTACTGATCGTAAGAATCTACAGTACCTACAGAATGCTAAACGTCTGAACCCCAGACAGGCCAGGTGGAGTCTCTTCTTTTCTCATTTTAAATTCACGATTACGTACAAACCTGGTTCCTGCAATGGTTGAGCTGATGCGCTCTCTAGGTCATTTGACACTTTGGACAAGGAGTCCAACCCTGATCCTGAGCCGATCATTCCTACCTCTTGCATTGTTGCCCATTCTACCACCCTGGAATCAAAAATTCCTCCTGGTAAGACCTTTGTTCCCACGGAGCTAAGAACTAAGATCCTTCGTTGGGGACATGATTCCAAGGTGGCAGGTCATGCTGGGTTCCTCCGATCCTTCCTGCTTATCAGTCGTCACTACTGGTGGCCTAATCTCCGCTCGGATGTTAAAGACTATGTTAAGGCTTGTCACGTCTGTGCTCAGTCTAAATCTTCCACTCAGGCCCCTGCTGGTCTTCTCATGCCCTTGCCCATTCCTAAGGAGCCCTGGTCTCATATCACCATGGATTTTATCACTGATCTTCCACTATCGGAGAATAATACGGCCATTTGGGTAGTAATCGATCGGTTCTCCAAGATGGCTCATTTTGTTCCTTTTCCTGGTCTCCCTTCTGCCCCTGCCTTGGTTCCCATTTTTGTACGAGAGATTTTCCGCCTTCATGGTGTTCCTTCTCATGTCGTCTCGGACAGGGGTGTGCAATTTACTTCTCGTTTTTGGAGAGCCTTTTGCAAATCCCTCGACATTACCTTGGATTTGACCTCTTCTTATCATCCCCAATCCAATGGCCAGACTAAGAGAGTTAATCAGGAGTTGGAGGTCTTTCTCCATACCTTGGTCTCTGCCCATCATGATGATTGGGCATCACTATTACCGTGGGCTGAGTTCTCCCACAATAATCATGTTAACATCAGTTCTCAGAAAACAGCTTCCTCTTCCTATGACTTGTTCTTCTGACATTCCAGCTTTGGCTACTGTTCAGGAATCATTCAATTCCATGTGGGCTGACGTTCATGATTCCCTCTAGAAAGCTGCCAACAAATTCAAGAGTTTTGCTGACCGTCGCAGGCGTAAGCCACCTTCTCTTCAGCCAGGAGACAAAGTCTGGCTCTCCACCAGGAACATCAAACTCTGGGTTCCTTCCCTCAAATTTGCCCCAAGATTCATTGGTCCATACACCATTATTTCTAAACTGAAACCGGTTTGTTTCAAGCTCCAGATTCCCAAAAGCCTCAAAATCTCTAACTCCTTCCATGTTGCCCTTCTAAAGCCTTTAGTCCTCAATAAGTTCTCTCGTCCTCTCTCTACCATAGCACCGGTCTCTGAGGATGATCAGGAGTACGAGGTTAGCCAAATTTTGGATTCCCGACTCTGTAGAGGCATTCTCCAGTACCTCGTGCACTAGAAAGGTTTTGGTCCTGAGGAGAGGTCGTGGATTTCGGCTTCCGAGGTCTTTGCACTTCGTCTGTTGAGGAAGTTTCATTTGAAGTTCCCCTCTAAACCTGGTCCCAGGCGGACAAGGGGGAGGCCTCGTAAGGGGGGGGGGGGGGGGTACTGTCATGGTTATGCAATAGAGTTCGTCTGCTTACCTGTCTGCATGTGTTCATTTCTAGAGACCAGCCGAGCTTCACCTGACTGCTTTTATATGCTTCCTCTGGCATGGCTCCACCCTAGCTCCTATCAGATAACTCTATATTAACCTGTGCACTGCTAGCCTATCCTGCTGATCAACCTTTGTGTGTTAGCTTCCTGTTTCCTGCCGTGTGCTCTGCTACTGTTTTCCGTTACCGACTTTGGCGTGTCTTGACTATCCCTGTTTGCCTGTGACCCTGACCTTTTGGCGTGTACCCGACTATTCTTGTCTGTTTGTGGCCCCAACCTTGGCTTTGTCCCTCACCATCCCTATCCTCCTGTTGCCTACTGTGGGTGTGAGCTGGGGGACCCTGGGGGTCGCGACCTGAAGCCAGTTGCAGCCAAGTCCATCCTCACCACTCGAGGCTCTGGTGAACACCTGCTGGCTCTTAGACTCCGCACCCCGGGGAATCTTACGCTCTAACCCCAGTGGGGTCTGTCCCCCGTCTGCAGCAGTCAGCCGTAGGGTACACAAACTTGCGGTGCACCCCTAAACCCTACGGTGTGCATCTGTCACCTGGGCTCTAGGTGACCTGACACTTCACTTTTGAAAGTTGAACTTTGTAAGTTCCTGTGTTCTGTATGTTACGCTTTGATACATGCCTGTTTACACAAAAACACAAAGTAAACAAAAATTACCTGAAATAATGTTTTTGATACACCCAATTTGTTGGTTTGTTGTAAAACCCTTTTTGAAACGCACATGTGAGTGTGCTTTGATTAAAAATTTAAATTATGAACAATGTGTGGCTTCCTTTTTCATTGCGCAAATGATGTATTTGGACTAAAATTGTTGTTTTCGTTGAGAATGGGTGTTATTTACTAAAGGTAACTCCACTTTGTACGCCAAGTGCAGTTTCAGGCGCACTTTTGCAGTGTACTTGTAGTGCATAGTGGATGTGCCTTTAGTAAATAACACCCACAGTGATGTGTTAATTTTGACAATCATGCCATTTTCCTGCCATGGTGCTGAAAATGAGCACGATTTTGGTCAGTAATGCACTACATACATTAGTTACCAAAAACAAGGTGTGTGTGTAGCAGACCCACAACATAATAACATTATCTGAAGAAGAGACTGTCCCCTCATCTCGCTCACAACTTGGGTTTGCACTGTTGGTGAAAAAGGCACAACAAGAAAAAACGCCGCTCAGACATTGTCTGGCATATCAATGGCCCCCCTACCCACAAAGTAGTCCATGTATTGGGTTCTAACCTCACGGGCGCTTTGGGGGGGCAAGCCAGGATGAGCAGCTTCAAGGCCTGTGAGGTTATCATTTTCCAGCAAGTCTGCTTCTTGGACAACTGAGACCGCATAGTTTGCAGAATGTCTTTTTAGGAAATTGTGAAGAACACAGCAGGCCAGCGCAATGTGATTTAGTTTGTATTCCGCCATGTGGATAGGCGTTAAAAAAAGGCAGAACTGGCTGGCCAGTATTCCAAAGGTGTTCTCCACCACTCTTTGGGCTCTAGACAGGCGAAAATTAAAAATCCTCTGGTCCGGGGTGAGGGTCCTCATCGGGAAAGGCCACATCAGATGGTTCGCCAGGGCAAATGCCTCATCCGTGATGAAGAAACGAACGGGAGTCCTTCCTGATTCTCTTCTGGGGGTGGCAAGCCCAAACTGCCACTCTGGAGACGCCAGTAGAACTCCGTCCGTGAGAACACTCCACCATCCGACATCCGTCCATTTTGCCCCACGTCCACATACAAAAACTCATGTCGCAGACACCACCACCAACATCACGATACTATGAAATTCCTTGTAGTTAAAATAGTACGACCCCGAGGTTGGGTGGTGGGATGATGCGGACGTGCTTCCCATCAATTGCACCTCCACAATTGGGAAAGTCCCAACGACTTGCAAAGTGGGAGGCCACAGTCTGCCATTCCTGTGGCGTTGAAGGACACTGTGGAGTGAAACAAGACCAAAAATTAGTAATTTTACAAATCAACATTGCAAGCAGATTAGACACAAACATTTTTGGCCAAGATTGGTATAACATTTTGGGAACTGAGTATTTAAAGCCTAAAGTATAAGGTCCCCTTATCAGAGTCATCACCCCCCCATCCCCCCCATCTGATGGGCCCTTGCTAAAAAATGAGGGGGGGGGGTGTTTTGGACAGGTAACCATCTCCACTTGATTGAGAGCTGAATGCCTAAATAATGTGTGATACTTTGGGAAGCCCCTCCTTACTTACACTATTGGCAGCCCACCGGACAGGTAATAAGTGTCATAATACCAAAAAGAAAAAAAAATGGAAGCACATTTTCACATTCTGCTATTACATATCAAGATAATAATAAGGGAAAAAAATTAAAAAATTATAGCATTTGAAAGTATTGAGGCAGGCCCTTGCACTACATGCTTAGGTGAATTCATCCATAAATGTGACCATCAAAAAGGTAGATATAGTGTGTATTGGGTTTGGTAAAGTCAGCAGATAGAGGATTGCTAGTAGCTGAGCTACCAGTTGGGGGGAGGGGGGTTCCTAATGAGTTTGGCACAACCAAAAAAAAAAAAATGTCACTCTGCATGAATTGAAGCACACACATAACATTTGTAGACATTTTAGGGGGTGTTTAGGGGAAAGCAATATTATGGAGCTGACAAAAGACATTGGTAAGTGACTAGACTATAGTTTTATGGGCCAAGAAGAGCATGTTGGGGAAGTTAGTGAGGCAAATATGCATTAGGACAAAGGGGCAGAGTATATGAATTAGAGCATATTGCAATGATGGTAATTAGGGAATGAGGAAAGAAATGCAAGACGTTAGCAATCATGAAATACATAGAATGTGATGTTAAAGGATAAAACTTACCTTCACATAGTCCTTCTGCGGGACCTGAATGATGGCAGAACAGGTCTCTGGAATAATTAGACATGTGCATTTCGTTTCGTTACGAATCAAAATTCGGACGAATTTTCATTATTCGGACATTCGGATGCATCCGAATTACCGAATTGCAATGCTAACGAATTCAAACGAAATTCGAATCAAATTTGAAAAATTACATTTTGCGACCGACCCGACTTTGGGGCCATGTATCTCGGGGCCACTTATAGCTAGGAACCCCAAACACAGTAGAACTAGCACTACAACATATCCAAATTTGGGGTTGCTAGCTATAAGTGGCCCCGAGATACGTGGCCCCAAAGTCGGGTCGCAAAATGTCATTCTCTTCTGCAGAAAAGTAATATAAATGAAATAAGATGTGTGTGTTTTTTTGCACTGGTACACTGCAAGTATGAGAAGTTGATGTGACAGATGTATATAAGTAACTAACCATCTTCCAAAATGTATAATTCAAATAGAAAAGATTAGAAAAAATAGAAAGAATATACAACCATCTTCTGAAATTCAAATTTCAAATAGAATAAATTTGAATTTCGAATAGTATGAATTCAACATTTTTAGTTAATTAATTTTAAATTTGGATAGAAAAGATTATAATAAAATAGAAAATAGACTAAAAAATGATAGAACAGAACAGAATAGACTATATTATATTTTATTCTGGTCTATTGTTTTTCTAGTCTATTCTTTTATATTCTATTAAAATCTTTTCTATTAAAATCGAAATCATTATATACTAAATTCGAATTTCGGAAGATGGTGGTTTTATAATATATATATATATATATATATATATATATATATATATATATATATATATATATTTCCGACATTCGAATTTTGTATAGAATGAATTCGAATTTGAATAGAAAAGATTAGAATGGAAATAGGGAATAGACTAGAAAAACAATAGAACAGAATAGAATATAGATACTATCTATTTCATTTTTAATTTCTTTTGCAGATTACTATTTGTTTCCATACAATCTCCTGCAGACTATTAGCATCTATTTAAATTTTTTTGCAGATCTCCTGCAGACTCTTAGTATCTATTTTGTTTTCTAACCAGATCTCCTGCAGACCATTAGCATGTATTTTTTAGCAGATCTCCTGTAGACTATTAACAGCCATTTCACTTCTTTTTTTTTTTTTTTGCAGATCTCCTGCAGACTGTTAGAATCAATTTCATTTTTTTTTTTGGAGATTACTATTTATTTCCATCAGATTTCCTGCAGTATAATAATATGTATTTCATTGTTTGCAGATCTCCTGCAGACTATTAGCATCTATATCTAAAGGAAATGGCTGTTCTAATGCAAAAAAATAAAAATAAAAATGAAATAGATGCTAATAATCTGCAGGAGATCTGCAAAAAATGAAATAGATGTTAATATACTGCAGGAGATCTGATGGAAATAAATAGTAATCTGCAAAAAAAAAAAGAAAAATTAAATTGATTCTAACAGTCTGCCGGAGATCTGCAAAAAAAGAAGTGAAATGGCTGTTAATAGTCTACATGAGATCTGCTAAAAAAGAATAGATGCTAATAGTCTGCATGAGTTCTGCAAAAAAAAATGAAATAGATGCTAATATTCTGCAGGAGATCTTATTAAAACAAATGGTAATCTGCAAAAAAAATAAAAAATGAAATAGATAGTATCTATATTCTATTCTGTTCTATTGTTCTAGTCTATTCTCTATTTCTATTCTAATCTTTTCTATTCAAATTTGAATTCATTCTATACGAAATTCAAATGTCAGAAATATATATATATATATATATATATATATATATATATATATATAACCATCTTCCGAAATTCGGATTTAGTATATAATGATTTAGATTTTAATAACAATAGAACAGAACAGAATAAAATATAATATATTATATTCTGTTCTGTTCTATCGTTTTTCTAGTCTATTTTCTATTTTATTATAATCTTTTCTATCCAAATTTAAAATTAATTCATTGAAAATTTTGAATTCATACTATTCGAAATTCAAATTTATTTATAAATTTGAATTTCAGAAGATGGTTGTATATTCTTTCTATTTTATTCTATTAAATTCTTTTTTTCTATTTTGTTCTGTTCTAATCTTTTCGATTTGAATTAGAAATTTTGGAGCTGCTTTCATACTTGCAGTGTACCAGTGCTGAAAAACACACACATCTTATTTCATTTATATTTATGGTATCAATGAAGTTGTCAGCATGCCTGATTGAAGAAGTTACGGATGTCGATCGCAAGGCAAATGCATATGCTGTATGTCATTGTCCACTTGCCAAAAGTTGTGTATTGTATGTGTCCACTTGCCACGTCACCTGCCACAAGTTGTGTATTGTCCACTTGCCACGACACCTGCCATGTGACCGGCCACGAGTGCCACGTGACCTGACACGAGTGCCACGTGACTGGCAACGAGTGCCACGTGACCTGACACGAGTGCCACATGGCCTGACATGAGTGCCACGTGACCGGCCATGAGTGCCACGTGACTTAACACGAGTGCCACGTGACTTAACACGAGTGCAACATTACCGGCCACGAGTACCACGGGACCGGCCACAAATGCCACGTGGCCTGACACGACTGCCACGTGACCGGCCATAAATGCCACGTGACCGGCCACGAGTGCCATGTGACCAAGTTGTGGATTGTCCACTTGCCACGTCACCTGCTGCCAAGCGACCCCAGATATGGGCAATATGAAAGTACTTTTCTGCAGCAGAGAATGCGGTTGAAATAATATAGAATCATGTTGAATTCATTTCAAATTCGGTAGAAATATTTTCAAATTTGGTTGAAATATTAAAATTAATTCATTTAAAAATTTGAATTCATACTATTCGAAATTCAAATTTATTCTATTCAAAATTTGAATTTCAGAAGATGGTTGTATATTCTTTCTATTTTATTCTATTACATTTTTTTTTCCTATTCTGTTCTAATCTGACCTGACACGAGTGCCACGTGGCCTGACAGGAGTGCCACGTGATCGGCCATGAGTGCCACGTGACTTAACACGAGTACCATGTGACCGGCCACGAGTGCCATGTGACCAAGTTGTGGATTGTTCACTTGCCACGTCACCTGCCACCAAGCAACCCCAGATATGGGCAATATGAAAGTACTTTTCTGCAGCAGAGAATGACATATTGCGACCCGAATTTGGGGCCACATATCTCGGGTCACTTATAGCTAGAAACACCAAATTTGGTATGCAGACACAATAGAACTAGCACTATAACTTATCCAAATTTAGGGTTTCTAGCACAAAGTGACCCCGAGATACACGGACCTAAAGTCGGGTCGCAAAATATTTTCAAATCCAGTTGAAATAGTTTTAAATGCGGTTGAAATAATTTCGAATCATGTTGAAATCATTTCAAATTCGGTAGAAATATTTTCGAATTTGGTTGAAATATTTTCAAATGTGACCAATTTTTCGAATTCGGCAGAAAACTAAACGAAATACGAAAACGAATTTAAAGAATTTAACGTATATAACTAAACAAAATTAATTAATTAATGAATTAAAACGAAACAAAACTAAACAAATGTTTTCCTTTTTCACATGTCTAGGAGTAATGATCCCCAGAGCCTGGGGGAGATGCCTGTAGAGAACTTGAGGTCCTGAAGGCTTCTTCCAGTCGCCAAGTAGTGCAACGTGGCGATGAGCCTCTGCTCCGGAGTGATGGCTTGCCACATGCAGGTATCCTGCCTGCTGATATAAGGGGTCAGCAAAGCCAGCAGACGGTGAAAAACGGGGTCCGTCATCTGGAGATCCCTGAAATCATCAGGATTATTCTCACGGATCTCACGGAGCAAAGGCATGTGCGAGAACTGGTCACGCTGGCGCAACCAATTCTTGGTCCACAGACGCCTCCCCTCCCTGTTCGTGGAGCGAGCTTGTGTCAAAGTAAGAACCCCAACATGAAGCCCCTGCACAGCACATACTCTACGACGAGTATGTAGACGAAACATGGTTTGAAAACGGACAACAGAAAGCACCGATAAACAGCAATGCCTGAAAGAACGAACTGAATAGCAGAAGCAAGCAGACAATAAGCAATGCAAATCAAAGCATCCTATACCAAGATATAGTCCACAATGAGAAACAAATACTTACTGACTACACACACTGATTATCAGATACGCAAAGACAAGCAGAAACTGAAGAGCAGTAGCGATCTGAATCACTAATCTGAAAAGCGCGAATCGTCTCTCACCAAACTTCTACTAACACGCTATAGACACGAGATCAGCAGAAGGAGCCCAAAGGGTGCCGGACGTGGTGCTGAACTTCCCTTTTCTAGTGCCGCTGTACGTGGCTTACGTCACCGCATTCCGACAACTTGGTCCGACCGTGTGTGTGCAACATCACTTCCGGACCTCGTCCGGAATTAATCCGTCGGAATAAGTCAGACGGATTTGGTTGTCGGAATCTCCGACCATGTGTACAAGGGCTAAGTCTGGCTAGATGGTTCCTCCCATCCCTTTCAGAGAATGCAAGAGATGGGATGGAGCGGAAATGCATGCCACTGGTGGTGAACTTGCCCCTACCCCGAAAGTAGGGGCAACTTCGTAACACATTAAGGGGGCTTGGTACCCCCACAGTTGCACTGAAACACAGTGTACTGGTTCTTTTTATTTGTTAGCACTGTTTACGTGTTTTTCTTACAGCTTAACCAAAGATGTACAGTCTTCTATCACTAAATCTATTTTTCTCTCTTATTCCCGAGCTTTTCTCCCCTTTGGTGCACTTCCACTCCAGGAATGGATCCGACGTGATAGACCGAGAGAATACCAAACAGAATTCTTAAAGCTCCTAAAATGTACCATCTTAACACATAACATGCAGGACCTTAAAGTGGTTGTAAACCCTTACAACACACTTTGACCTACAGGTAAGCCTAGATTAAGTCTTACCTGTAGGTCCAAGAAATATCTCCTAAACCTACACGGTTTAGGAGATATTTACCGAAAGACAGGCACCGTCAACGGCGAATATGCCGCGCGTGGCGGCTCCCGTGCTCATGCGTGGGAGTGACGTCATCGCGGCTTCGCCGAATGACAGCGGCGGAGCAGCGAGACCCACCGAGAAGATGGATGCGCCAGACTACAGGGGTCAGCGGTGACATCGCTGGCTCTTGTGTCAGGTAAGTGACATATAATGGACTACTATGCGATGCATAGTAGTCCATTATGCTTTACCTTTGCAGGGAATGAAAGAGGAAGTAAACTCATCAGGGTTTACTTCCTCTTTAACTTCCCTATAAAAAGGGTAAAGGCCTTTCAACAATACCATAAAATGGGGATAGACATACTACTATTGCAGGGGACACACTTTTCATGGACCTCCGCCCCTAAATATCTAAATGCATGGTACCCTACTGTCTTTTTATCAAATGAACCAGACAAAAAATGCGGAATAGCAACATATATCGCTAAAAAGATCCCTTTCACACCCACCAATGTTATAAAGGACAAGGAAGGCCACTAGATCATGGTAACAGGGAAAATCAACGAAAACGTAATCACCCTACTTTCCTATTATGCTCCCAATACAGGTCAAACACAGTTCCTTCCCTCAATGCTGCTCTGTTTTTTTGTGAGTGACATACCTGGCTTTTTTAAATTTTTTAACCTTTTATTGAGTTAAATAAACTTTAATGCACTAGGGCTGGTGTGCGCTCTGTTTCTCTGTGCTTTTTAGGTTTGTCTGCCACCCAGTGGACTTTAATAAGAGCAGCAACACCCAGAGTGGATGTAACAAGCAATATATATTGTGCAGAGGTATTCTGGAGGAACTGGATAGGATGTGACAGCGCCGTACTTGATTTATTTTGTTTCCTGTTGTACCTTCCCTCAATGCTGACAGTTATTATGCCCCATGTGACGGGACATGTAATTCTGGGAGGGGATAGCAACACTTCTCTAGACCAAATTTTAGATAAATCTAACCCCCGGAAGACAGTTCTAAAAATACACCCCAAAGCAGAGTGGGAGAATAGCACACCTACTACACAGCTATGATCTGATAAATATATAGAGAGATGCCCATCTCACCACCAGGGACTACATGTTCTACTCCTACGTACACAAAACGTATTCCCAAATAGATCACCTATTCACTTTATCCCCTCTACTCTCATATGTTTCATCGGCTAAAATTCTGCCCATGGCATGGTCAGACAACTCCTAGATCCAAGTCACACTAACAAACCTATGGTCGAAACCACAACCATCTTCTTGGCGACTAAACAAGTCTTTATTAAACGACCCTATTATTGTCAAAGAAGTTGAAATGGCTCTCCAACACTGCTTTCAGGACAATCCCCCCTTGTCCTCGACCTCAAACATTATTTGGGCGGCCCATAAGGCCACCCTCTGTGGTAAACTGATACAATTAGCCTACAGAGCGAAATGAGCACGTGAACAAATGCTTAGTCAACAAAATGAGGAGTTGCAAAGCCTTATGCGTGAACAAAAAGCCAAATAGCATCTTGATCTTAGAGACCAGATTGATGCCACCCGCAGGGCCCTGAACTTGAGCCTCACCACTAAAGCCGAAAAACACATTAGATGGTCCAGACACGAATACTACACCATAGGAGATAAACCTAATAAACTTTTGGCGAGGAAACTAACTCCCAGACCATTTACACCTGCTCTACCTAAATTGCAGTGGCAGAATTGCCAGACAACACAGAATCCCCAGCTAATACTGCAGGAATTTTCATTTTCTACTTCAAACGATATGATTCCCCTACCCCTCTCCACAAGGATAGTGTGGAGGAGTTCCTCCAAGACATCTCGCTCCCTACACTAGACCAAGATCATGCAGAGCTTATGGAAGTGGAATTTACCACAGGAAAAGTAGTAGCAGCCATTAAAAACCTAAACCCATCCAAGGCGCCAGGCCCAGATGGATTCTCTGGCCACTATTATCGCAAATATGCAAAGGTTCTGACCCCACATCTATGCTCTTTTTGCAACAAATTAAGAAAGGGCTCCCTTTTACCACCACACTAAAATAATACCTTTATTCACATTATACCCAGACCATGGGGACTGTGCGGGTTACTGCCCGATATCGTTAAAAAATGTAGACCTCAAGATAATGACTAAGATCTTAGCTACTCGCATAAACTCGTTCTTACCAAAATACATTCACCCGTACCAGGTAGGGTTCATTCCCAATAGACAAGCCCCAGATCAGACCAGACAGATTATCGACATCATATCTGCTCTGAATTTTGGCTGGGATGGTGTAGGACAGAAGGGGGGCGCTATTACTCTCATTATACCTACACAAGGCCTTCGATTCCCTATCCTGGGACTATCTGTTTTTCATCTTAGAACGCTACAGGTTCAGTCCAAAATTCTTGACGAAGCTTAAAACCATATATAACGCTCCCACAGCACACCTCATAGGAAAGGGCTATCAGTCACAAAACATCGATATTCACAGAGGGACCAGACAGGGATGCCCACTATCCCCCTTATTGTTTATTATGACGTTAGAACCATTAGCCATCAAAATTCAAGATCATCCAGATATACAGGGAATTCACTGTGGAGATCGCAAACATAAATGCGCGTTGTTCGCAGATGATATACTTCCCTCCTCCCCAGTCATCTCTCTTCTCACTCTAAACATAGTATTACAACTTCACTTCAATTACAGGCCTGCAAGTGAATCATTCAAAGTCTCAAGCCCTCAATATATCCTTACAAACACACAATTCAGGCTTTGTGAAGCTCATTCTCAGAACGAGGCCCTTCCATATTTGGGTATCTTCTTAACCTCCACCCTCTCCACACTATATAAACTAAACTACCCTCTGCTGTTTAACCATCATTGTTCGGTCGACTGTACTCCATTAAAATGACCATCCTACCTAAGGTATTATATCTGTTCTGGACTCTTCCAATAGCAATAGTAAGAGCTCATTTAGCAAAGATTCAGACAAAACTGTTGGAATTTATATTGTGAAACAAAAGACCCAGGGTGAATAGACAAACGTTATACACACCAAAAACTGAGGGTGGTCTAGGAGTACAAGTTCTGATCAAGTACTACCACGCAACACAACTGTCCCCACTGATTAGATTCCACACAGCCCAGACCACTCTGGATTACGATGGACTCCTCCCTATATCCGAGTAGAGAGATTAATCACTTAATGTGGATGACAGGTAGAGATAGACTGACAATATTGTGTCTGACTCTATCTTTCTCTTTAAACCTATGGGACAGATTGGTAGCTACATATAAATTTAAATCCCCGCACACCCCATTAGCCCCATTGTTTAGCAATCCTTCATTCACCCCGAGTGTTCACCCTTATGACTTTGCATGGTGGACTAACAAAGGTCTGCTATGAATAGCGGACTTTTGTGACCATAAAGGTGCTTTGTCGAAATGGGTCCTCCAGTGAAAGTACCATCTCCCAAATTCTGAACTATATTGCTATACCCTAGGGCAGAGCGACGCTCTAACATCACCTCTGTCTTCCTTTGTCAATACACCAGGAAGCACGGGTTGGTTTGTTTATGTGCGTCCGGCCACACTTCCTATGAGCCTGATGCCATTCTACTTTTGTAAGTGCATTATTGTATATTTATTTATATGAATTAAAGTTGAAGGTTTTACACTATTTGGAGCCTTTATCTTTTATGTGCTACCGCGCTGAGCGGAGAGTGGTGCGCGGGAGGGGAGGATCTTTGAGAGAGTGAACTGGTTCCATCTTGTGGAAGACATAGGATCGGATGGACAGCCTGATAACGTGAAAGTCTATTTAATCTCTCAACTGTTGTGACCCTCTGTAACAGAGGGTCATATTAAGTCGGTAAGGAGCCAACTTATATGTGTGGTGGTGGCGAGAGCACGTTTGCACCTGGAAGAACTGTATTGGAATTCAGCAATTCATTGCATTTTTTATCACGGGTGGTCGGGCAATAATATGGACACTATTTAATAATTTTATTATAAATTTTATACATTTAGTTATTTATTAACACTACTATTCATTTGTGTATCAATTGATTTTATTTATTAATTTTATATGTGATAATCATCATAATTTGTCACTCATGAATGGGTATTCGTTTCAGCACTAATTGTGGTTTATTTACTATTTTTTAATGTGATGACTGGAGATATTCAGTTGTGTTTAGCACTTAATTGCTAACTTCACTTTTGGGTCTATATACACATTCATATGTTTTATTTATAGGTTAGAGGAAGAGGCAGGCCCTTCCGCAGGGGTGGTAGGGGTAGGGCAGGAGCAGCAGGCTTGAGCCAAAGTGGGAAATTGCAGAAGATGCATTTGATTATGTCAAAGGACGCACCAGACTTGATTGAGTGGCTCACTCAGCCTTACTCTTCTGCACCCTCCTCATCCTCTCGATCTGCACCCTCTTCTTCACTCTCTGCTGTGTGCACCCCCAAAGACACTACCACCAACACATCCCCTCCGCTGGAGTCACAGGAATTATTTTCCGATCCATCACAAGACATTGCCGATGCGCAGCCACTCTTGGCATTGGATCAGGAAGAGGAGGTAGCAACAACCGCCACTCAGCAATCTGACGACAGTACCCAAATCAGCCCAAGGTTGGTCCCCGGTGTTGCTGCCTACTCCGAGATCACTAATTATAGCAGTAGGAAGGTGACGTCGATGATGACGTGTCTAGTGATGTCACGTGGGTGCCCACAAGAGAGGTAGAGGAGGGGAGTTCAGAGGGAGATATGGAGCAGCAGATAGGGAGGAGAAGCAGGCGGAACTTAGATTGCACAGCAGGGACAAAGCAGACTGCTAATGTATCAGGAGCGAGGCATCAACCATGTATGGTCACATCTGGCGCTCCCAGGATGCCGATACATGGCTCCGCAGTGTGGGCTTTTTTAATGTGTCCGCTGCTGACAATAGTGTTGCCATCTGCAGCCTTTGCAGTCAACGCATAAGTCGCGGTAAGCCCAACACTCACCTAGGGACGACCACCTTAAGAAGGCATATGAGCTGCCATCACCGAGCCCAGTGGGAGCAACGGAACCCACAAAGCCACACTCCAGGCTCTCACCGTCCAGCCTCGTCTTCTACTTCTTCTTCTCTTCTCTCCTCACAATTGTCCTCCACTCCACCTTCCATCATGCCATCCTCACATTTTTCTGGAAAAAGGCAGGCTTCCGTGGGCCAAATGTTCGAGCATAAAAAAAGATGACACCGGATAACCCTCTTGCCCAATGGTTCACAGCTGGCTTGTCAGAACTGATAGCACACCAACTACTGCCCTATAAACTGGTGGACTCCGAGGCCTTTCGAAAATTTGTGGCCATTGGAACACCACAATGGAAGGTCCCAGGAAGGAAGTATTTCTCACAGAAGGGCATCCCAGAGCTATATGGCCATGTTCAGCAGCAAGTGAATGTACCTCTGGCACACAGTGTCGCTGCCAAGATACATCTGACAACAGACACGTGGTCTAGCAAACACTGGCACCCGTGTAGATTTGGTTTTACTGCCACGGATTGCATGCAGGCCTGCCTCTTCTTCTCCTCCTCCTACTTCATCCTCCCTCTCCTCCTCGGCTGACTCCTCCTTTTCCGCTGCTAGAATCTCTTATGCTGCGCCGCCCAAGATCCCCAGAACCTATTCGACATGCTAGGTGAGACGTTGCCATGCTGTGCTGCGTCTATTGTGCCTGGAAGCCAAGAGCCACACTGGCCCTGCACTCCTTTCAGCTTTGCGTTCACAGGCAGATCAGTGGCTAACACCGCTCAATTTGACAGTTGGTAAAGTGGTGTGTGACAACGGTGCCAATCTGCTTAGCGCATTGAAACAGGGCAAAATTACACACGTGCCATGCATGGCACACGTCTTAAACTTGGTTGTGCAGCGATTCGTTGTCAAATACCCTGGGGTCCGGGACATCTTGCGGCAGGCAAGGAAAATCTCAGCCCATTTCAGAAGATCTTACACGGCCATGGCTTGCCTTGCTGACATTCAGCAGCGACACAATCTGCCGGTCAGACGTCTTATTTGCGATTGCCCGACGCGATGAAACTTAACCTTCTATATGCTTGATAGTCTGCTCCAGCAGAAACGTGCAGTTAACGACTACCTGTACGAACTTTGCCGCAGAACAGGTTCTGGGGGGCTTGGTTTTTTTTCTTTTCTTTTTTTTTCTCAATCAAGGTTTTTATTAGCAAATTCAGGTTTACAGCAAAGAAACAAAACAAAAATCAAAGCTCTTCTTAACAAAGAAAGTAATGACAATGGTATAATTCAGAGTAAAATAAACTAGGTATAGATTGACACATTGAAGAAGATTGTCAGAGTTCGCTTAGGTCGGATTGGGACAGTGGGGGGGGGGGGGGGGGGCGGTGACCCTCAATGTACAGTAATTCTTGGTTGCATTAACTTTACAAATCTCAATTATTTATGACAGTACAGCACTATTGATAATTAAGTGGAGTGGATATTTCACTGAGTGAGTGATTGGTATTCGGGAGAAAGAGTGAACACCGGTATGTGACTTTACCTACCTGTTTTGTGGATGTTTATTAAAATAATTAATTAATTTTTTATTTTATACTTTCTGAATATATCTATTTAATTTTGAATATTTTTTTATATCATACCGTTATTATCGATCATGTATTTAGTATTCCAAGTCTCATCGGGCGGTTTGTCATTTTAGTTATTATTTTTTATTTTACTTTTTAATCCAATTTTTTCAATTATCCCTTATTGAGATTTGTGTGCATTCAATTTTATGGGATGCCATGTTTACTGAATTTCAGACTGGCATTTTCCTTTTAGATCCATTTGGGATATGCTAAGCATTTGCTGTTTTTAATATTAGAGTAATTGTATTTTTTAAGCGCTGTTTTTTTCTTTATTTGCGATCTTCGTTCGTGTCATTTTAATTCTAAGATGGTGGTGTTTTGCACTTCCGCTTAACAATATTGGAGTAGCAAGATGGCGGAGGTAGCACTTCCGGTCTACATATGTTTACATCTTCGCTTATCCTTTTCCAAAATGGCCGAACGGTTATTTCCGGTTCCGGTTTTCATTATATTTATGTATGCCATTAACGTCCTATCACTATCCCCATGAAGAAGTCACGTGGTATGACGTAACGCGTAGGGAGTGGCCGTAGGACGTACCGGAAGTAGAGTAAGACTGGCGGAAGACGCCACTACACCATCTTCCTTATTGTGCTTTTTTACTCTGTTGAAATGTGAGAGTCTTTAACGTTTTCTAATAAATCTATCTGCTTAATTTTAAATTACTACACCATTGGAGTCTCCTTTCTCTTTCCCCTTCCCCCTTCCCTCTTATTTTGAGCCATACATTTCGGAATTGATTTGAGGATCCACAGAATAAAGCATATATGCTGGGACTGGCCCTCTAGTGGCGGAATTTTATTACCACATCCCTCCTCTGGATTTCCTTGATGGCTAAAATTAATGAATGAAATGAGAGAATCCTGGGGATTTTTCTGATCAGCTTGTTTACTTCGTTTGAAGGTGAGAGTTCTGGGAGCCTGGATTAGTGGACATCACATCATTGGTCCTTCCTCCATTTATTTTTCTTATTTGTATTTGTGCTTTCATATGGACTATTTTTTCTTTTACATATTCTAATTTTTGCACATATTATTACTTCGAATTTTTCTATTATATTATATGAGTGGCACGATTTGCGCAGGACCCCCTCTTATTAATATTCATTTGATAGTTTGTGCTCACTATTTTGTTCTGCTGCATTTTTTTGCACTATTTAGCACTTGCACTTTTTATCACTCAGAGGTCTACATTTGATCTTTTTATCTATTTTCTTCTTTTATTATTAGTAGTTTTTGACATTGTTTCACTTTAGTCACATTTATCACTTAGTGGCGCGAGGGCTCATTTTTTTCATTTTTTTGCTCTGACACATTTTTCCTTTGCTGCCACTATGGAAGTGTTCACATTTTTGGAAAATAGAAATATTAATTTAGATGAAATATTTTCACACAATAAAGCACGTAATTCTGATCTAGAGAGCTTAATGAGAAAGTTAGGACACCATATGGAAAAAAAGATTAGTCTATGGTGGGACACTATTACTTTTGATCAATACATTAGAGAAAACATTGCTCCAAGACGCATCAGGTGGGAGTTACCACCTAATGATGGTCTTATTGATAAGGAATCTATGGAGGAGTGGTTTGAATTTTTCAATAATAAAAGTATTGAATGTGTTAAATTTTTATTAAAGAGAAAGCAGAGAAAGGCCCACATGATTGAAAAACAGATTGAGGAAATTAAAATTAAACTTGAATCGCATAAAGAATCGCCAGATTTTAACAAAATGGCTACACAACTTAATAAAGATCTTATTGCAAAATATCTAGAGGTTCAGCAGCGCAAAATGAAAAAATATCATCGCGATATTACTGATTATAAGGCCAATAAGGTATTTAAATGGCAAGGCAAAATAGAACCAGCCATTCCTGAGTCTGCACAATCTACTCCAGAAAGAGAGGTTAGGATACAAGATCCCACATCTTCCCATGCGAATAATGGTTCGATATGGGAGAAAGATAATGCCAGGTATGACACAGGGAAGCCTCCTATTGTACATTACAATAGGGGCTACCCTGAAACACCTAGAAGGCATGATCCATCCTATAATAATCAGTATACTACACCAGTACCATATGATAACCATGCATATGGGGGGAATTATACACAACAAACCCCGAAAAAAGGTTGGAAGAAGCCTTTCAAAAAGTTTAAGAAACCGCATAACAATAACTGGCATCAGAGAGATAACAGAAGACCTGGATATCAGTATGAGAACCAAGGAAGGAGGGATAGAAGTCCCATACCTACGTCTAATAGATATGAACCCATCAGAAATTATTCAGAACAGAACTATTATGAACATCCCTACCATCAATATCCACGAGACACACAAGATCATTTTTTAGACCGAGACAGGAGAGATCACTCTCCGAGAAGACCTCAGGAGACCTATTGGAGGAGAGAATCTCCCCCAAGAAGGCCACCACAGGAACCATATCACTCCCCCACAAGAAGGATGGAAAACGACAGAATACGAAACAGCCCCGAAAGAAGAGAGGCTGTAGAGCGGGAAAGAGAATCCAAGCACAAAAGAGAGTGATTGGGGAAGGTGTTGTCAATTTGAGTAACACCCCGATTTCCCCTGAAGAGTTAGCTGTCTTGGATAAGGGTCTCAAATATGCCCCTGTCAAAAATCTTAATAAGTTTGACACTTACATAGGCATCTAAAAATACATTAGGAAGATCAATATTAAAAAGTATATTATGAATAACCCTATCAAGTCCACTACTAGTACATCGAATGAACAAAATCCTGCACAATTTAGTACATTACGTAACAATTCAGTATTTAACCCCCAGCTGGCCAACAATCAACATGTTGAAGTGTTTAAAAAAACTGGTGCTGAATGATTTGGAAGCCCTGCAAATTAAAAAATTGTTTGATCCAGGTCATATTAGAAAGGGCATAAAATCCTTAACGCAAAGAAAAGATATTGTTATTCGGCCGGCCAATAAGGGAGGTGCTGTCGTTGTACTAGCCAAAGAAGCATATTTGGGTGAACTGGATCGACAATTACAAGATGGTAATACGTACATTAAACTTTTGGGTAACCCCACTATGAAATATAAGGGTCCTTTCACACGGGGCGGATCAGTTCTGATCCGCCCCGTGGATGTCCGTTTGCTCAGCGGGGATCACTCCGCCGATCCCCGCTGAGCAGGGAGATGACAGGTCTGTCTCCGCACACTGTGCAGGGACGGACCTGTCACAGCGCCGCTCTCCCCTATGGGAGATCGGATGACGACGGACCGCAGTGCCCGTCGTCATCCGATCCGATCCGCAGACGGATGGAAAAATAGCTTTTTCCTCCGTCACACTTTTTCGGATCGGAGCGGGTCGGATGTCAGCGGACATGTCACCGCTGACATCCGACGCTCCATAGAGCTCTATGGAGCACCCGTTCAGGTCCGCCTGAAAAACTGACAGGCGGGCCTGAACGGGACGTTAGTGTGAAAGGGGCCTAAGAAGGAATTGGAGCAATTAGTACATTTAGGGAATAAGAAAGCAATTCTAAACAAGAAAGAAAGCAGATATCTTATCCCTGAATTATGTAGAACACCCATCATTTACATTATTGCGAAGATTCATAAAAATAGAAGTAACCCACCTGGTAGGCCTATTGTCAACAGCATCGAATCACTTATATCGCGATTGGGAGAATATTAGACTTTTTCATCCAACCGGCAGTGCAGAAAACCAATGCATATTTAAAAGATACGAAGCATACATTACAACTATTGGAAACAGTGACAGTGTTGGAAGGAAGAACTTTTCTCGCCACTGCAGACGTTTCGTCTTTATACACGATTGTGGCACATCATGAAGCATGTTCTGCTATAAAATGGCTTTTGAGATCCTTTACCACACTGGGATGCCAACAAAGGAAGTTTCTGATCAAGTGTCTTGATTTTTGCTTGAAACATAACTTTTTTTGGCATAATCAAACCTATTACAGACAAGCAATTGGGATAGCCATGGGCGCTAAATTTGCGCCTAGTGTGGCTAATGCCTTTATGGCCCATTGGGAAGAGAAGGCGGTATACAGAAATACACCTGCAGAGCTGACTCTTTATAAAAGATATATTGACGATATTATTATAGTCTGGAACGGTAGCTTTGAAGCATTGGAACAATTTCTTACCAATTTGAATAATAATGACAAAAATATTCATTTAGAATGGACAATAGATGCAAAAAGTATTGATTTTCTCGATTTAAATATCTCCCTGGATAAGAATACAGTTATCACAAAAACGCGTTTCAAAAGTGTCGATGCGAATAGTTTTATTTCCATTAACAGTTGTCACTTTAAGCCATGGTTGTACAACATACCCAAAGGACAGTTGGTCCGGATAAGAAGGAATTGTACCAAAACCGATGACTATTTGGAACAGGCTAATTTAATTGCGACCAGATTTAAAGAAAAGGGTTATGGAGATTCCCAAATAAAAAGGCAAATCGAACATGTTAAATGTATGGATAGATGCATTATGCTCCAAGATAATAATAATAAGAGAAACAAATTTAATTACGAGGTTCCTTCTATCATACTGGATTACAGTGTACAGCACAAAGAGATCTCCAGATTACTAAGTCGACATTGGCATGTCCTCAAAAATGATAGGGATTTGGGTAAAATCCTACCTGAGAGACCGAATGTTATTTACAAAAGGGCTCCTATTTTGAGAGGTATTATTGCCAAATCTGTTGTTCAGCCACCCCTCAAAAGGGATTTTACCTTTTTCACAGGGAAAGGTTTTTATCCATGTAAAAATTGCTTTGCATGTCGACACGCCAAAAAATGTCAAAACAAAAGAAGTGACTTTGCTAGTACTACCACTGGACAAACACATAGTATACGAGATTTTATAGGATGCCATACGGAAGGCGTAGTATATTGCTTACAATGCAGTTGCAAGTTGCAATATATTGGGAGAACAAAAAGAGCGTTGAAAGTCAGACTTAAAGAGCACATACAGAACATCTTAAAGGGTTTTCCCCAAACATAGTGTCTCTAGGCATTTTGACCAGGTACACAATCGGGATCCCTCCCATTTGCAATTTTGGGGTATCGAAAGATACAACCCATCATGGAGGGGCAGCCATAAAATTAGGACTATTAGTCAAAAGGAATCTAGGTGGATTTTTATTATGAGATCTTTTTATCCTGATGGTCTAAATGTAGATTTTGATCTTAACTGTTTTTTAAGCAATTTTTAATATTATTAATATTTTTTATTATTAATATTTTTATTTTTTATTTTTTATGTTTCTCCTGTGACTAGATGTTGGAGATATTGTGGATAGGTATTTTTTGATGTAAAGTCCTACTCTATTTCCGGTATGTGACTTTACCTACCTGTTTTGTGGATGTTTATTAAAATAATTAATTAATTTTTTATTTTATACTTTCTGAATATATCTATTTAATTTTGAATATTTTTTTATATCATACCGTTATTATCGATCATTTATTTAGTATTCCAAGTCTCATCGGGCTGTTTGTCATTTTAGTTATTATTTTTTATTTTACTTTTTAATCCAATTTTTTCAATTATCCCTTATTGAGATTTGTGTGCATTCAATTTTATGGGATGCCATGTTTACTGAATTTCAGACTGGCGTTTTCCTTTTAGATCCATTTGGGATATGCTAAGCATTTGCTGTTTTTAATATTAGAGTAATTGTATTTTTTAAGCGCTGTTTTTTTCTTTATTTGCGATCTTCGTTCGTGTCATTTTAATTCTAAGATGGCGGTGTTTTGCACTTCCGCTTAACAATATTGGAGTAGCAAGATGGCGGAGGTAGCACTTCCGGTCTACATATGTTTACATCTTCGCTTATCCTTTTCCAAAATGGCCGAACGGTTATTTCCGGTTCCGGTTTTCATTATATTTATGTATGCCATTAACGTCCTATCACTATCCCCATGAAGAAGTCACGTGGTATGACGTAACGCGTAGGGAGTGGCCGTAGGACGTACCGGAAGTAGAGTAAGACTGGCGGAAGACGCCACTACACCATCTTCCTTATTGTGCTTTTTTACTCTGTTGAAATGTGAGAGTCTTTAACGTTTTCTAATAAATCTATCTGCTTAATTTTAAATTACTACACCATTAGAGTCTCCTTTCTCTTTCCCCTTCCCCCTTCCCTCTTATTTTGAGCCATACATTTCGGAATTGATTTGAGGATCCACAGAATAAAGCATATATGCTGGGACTGGCCCTCTAGTGGCGGAATTTTATTACCACATCCCTCCTCTGGATTTCCTTGATGGCTAAAATTAATGAATGAAATGAGAGAATCCTGGGGATTTTTCTGATCAGCTTGTTTACTTCGTTTGAAGGTGAGAGTTCTGGGAGCCTGGATTAGTGGACATCACATCATTGGTCCTTCCTCCATTTATTTTTCTTATTTGTATTTGTGCTTTCATATGGACTATTTTTTCTTTTACATATTCTAATTTTTGCACATATTATTACTTCGAGTTTTTCTATTATATTATATGAGTGGCACGATTTGCGCAGGACCCCCTCTTATTAATATTAAATTTGATATCATGTTCCCATTTCTTCTTATGTTTATAATTATCTGCATGTGGTGTTTTGTTCAGCCAGGTGTATGCAAGAGAAGTGGTATTTGTTACCTGTGATCTCTTGAGGCATAAAGACTCTAAGTGCATCAGTAGGAGGCGGTATTGAGATTTGTGTTTACCGTTCACCAGGAAGTCCCTCAGTTGTGTATAAAACCAAAAGCCAGGAAATGATTCACCCACCTCTGCGCGGAGCGTTTTCAAATGACTTAACATTCGGGCCATTCAAGCAGTGAGAGGTGAGAAGGTCATGTGGTATATTATGTTGCATACCTGGCGTAAAATCAGGATTGTTGGCGATAGGTGTCAGGGGCCCAGGTATGGAGGCAATTTTATATGGGCCTGCTACTTTGTGCCAAATATGGATCGTGTTCGCAATTAGTGGGTGGTTTATTTGTTTGTTTTTCTTGGAGTGAAGGGACCATGGGTAGAAGAGAGTTTGGTGTAGAGATAGGTTGGCTTCTAATTGAACCCAGTCTTTATTTGGGCCATGGCAGTGCCAGTCTATCAATCTGGTGATATGCAAAGCCTGGTGGTATTTTTTTAAATCGGGTAACCCTACACCCCCTTTGTTTTTAGGTAATGTTAGGAGACAGAGATTAATTCTTGTTTTTTTGTCGGCCCAGAGAACGTTTCTTTGTACTGTGAGAAGTTTTGTGAAAAAGGTTCCTGGGATTCTAATAGGTAGGGCATTAAACATATAGAGGAGTCTGGGGAGTATTGTCATCTTCAGGATCGAAAGTCTACCAAACCACGAGAACATCTTTGGGGTCCACCTACAGAGATCGGCCGTTATTGCAGCTAGCAGAGGTTTGTAATTAGTGTTATATAATGAGTCAAGGCTGTTTGTTATGTATATCCCTAGATATTTAAGTGTATTCTGTTCCCATTTATAAGGGTAGTTATCCTTTAACAACGTTAGCTGTTCGTGGGGCATGGTGAGGTTAAGTGCTTCAGATTTCGATTGGTTGACTTTAATGTTAGAGATGTATCCGAAGGTTTTAAATTTTTTTTGGAGATTTGGTATGGAAATATGGGGGTTAGATACGAAAAACAAGAGATCATCCGCGTATGCGTCTATTTTGTATTCTCTGTTGCTTACTGTAAATCCTTTTATGTCATTGTTTAAATTAATTGTCCTTATTAGGGGTTCCAGTGCTATAATAAAGAGTAGGGGAGAGAGGGGACATCCTTGGCGTGTGCCGTTGTAAATCCTTAGGAGTTCCGAGAGAGTATTATTTACTTTGATTTTTGCTTGGAGGTTGTGATAGAGGGCTGAGATCCACGCTAACATGTGTTCATTTAAACCAATGTGGGCACACGTGGACATCATGTATTCCCAGGAGACTCTATCAAAAGCCTTTTCGGCATCAGTGGAGAGTAATATTCCTTGGATTTTGGAGGTTTGGGCAAAGTGAATTAGGTTTAGGGCTTTTGTAATGTTATCGCGGGCTTCCCTACCTGGCATAAACCCTACCTGTTCAGGTCCAATAATCTTTGTTAGGAGGGGTTTTAGTCTGTTAGCTAGGATTTTAGCAAGGAGTTTGATGTCAATGTTTAGGAGTGAGATAGGAGTAAAGTTTGCACAATCTGTATGGTCTTTGTCGGGTTTGGGGATTACGGCAATATGTGCCATGAGGAAGGAGTTAGAATTGTATTTGTTCTTTGCGAGATAATTAAAGGTGGATTGAAGGGGTTTTGCAAGTAAATGGGCATACGTTTTGTAGTACTGTGAGGTAAAGCAATCAGAGCCCGGGCTTTTCCCCGTCTTTAGATCCGATATTGCTTCTATGATCTCAATTGTGGATATTGGTTCTTCAAGTTTATGTGAGTACCCTGCTGATAGGGAGGGGATTTTGCTGTCCTCTAAGAAGGATTGAATTATATCCCGTTTTGATTGTGTGAGGTGGGGTGGCTTATGCTGAGGTGGGAAGTCATATAATTTGGAGTAAAATTTATGGAAGAGGTCAGCGATTTTTTTGGATTTATGTTTTAGTGTGCCTTCCTTATTTTTAATGGCATGGATGTGGCCTGATAATGTTGAGTCTTTCAAAGCTTTGGCTAATTGTTTCCCACTTTTGTCTCCATGTTCGTAAAATATATTCTTTTTAAAAAAAAGGGATCTTTTGATTTTTAGATCTAGAATAAGTCTCAAGGATAATCTGCTTTGCGTCAATTTTTCTTCCACTATGATCGACTGAGATTGATTGTGTTGTAACTCAAGGGTGGCAATTTGTTGGGATAATGTTTCAATTTCTCTCTCTCTTTCTCTCTTTTTCCTGGCTCCCCATTTTACGAGTTCGCCTCTTATAACTGCTTTGTGTGCTTCCCAGTTATTTAATGGGTTGGTGTCAATATCGGCATTGTTGCTGAAATAGGTGTTGATAGCATTAAGTATTTCAACTTTTATTGTTTGGTCAGTGAGGAGCGCGGAATTGAGTCTCCAATTAAAGGTGGTTTGAGGGGATGTATCCAATTTCAATGAGATGGCAGTGGGTGCATGAACAGAGATTGATATAATGCCAATCTCAGCTGAAAGTAGACTTCCCAGATCTCTTTGTGAAATAAAAATAAGGTCGATTCTCGAGTATCTTTTATGTGGAGTTGAGTAGAATGTGAAATCTTTTTCTGTAGGGTGCGTCGATCTCCATGTATCGATCAGTGTTAGGGACTGTAGTAAGGATTTTATTCGCTTGAGGATCAATCTCGGCCCATTTCAGAAGATCTTACACGGCCATGGCTCACCTTGCTGACATTCAGCGGCGATACAATCTGCCGGTCAGACGTCTTATTTGCGATTGCCCGACGCAATGGAACTCAACCTTCTATATGCTTGATAGGCTGCTCCAGCAGAAACGGGCAGTTAACGTCTACCTGTATGAACTCTGCGGCAGAACAGGTTCTGGGGAGCTGTTTTTTTTTCACAGCACCAGTGGCTGCTTGTCACGTACCTAGTGGTGAGCCCGGAATGCAGAAGGAGACCTCTCTTGCGTCCCCGACTCACGGCCCCTGAAGATGGTGACAGGAGGCATGGTAGTCAGAGGTAGCACGAGTGCCTGGCAGGATCAACAGCTGGTGGATGGATCAGGCTGACTTCAGGAACTGTAGCTGGACAAGCAGGCCCCAGTGACAGCAGACAGGAACCAGTAGACAGCAGGAGACCAACAGGAACAGGTGGATCACTCAGGGGCACTTAGGGCCCAATACATGCACAGATCATTCATGCGGCGACGCTGACGTTCTTCAGGTGTGAGCGTTGGTCGTAGCAAACCCAGCTGCATAGGCTCTGGCACATCAGTAGTAGGAGTAGACTGAGCTGGTGGCATAGTACTTGAGTAACTGGGCACTCTTGGCAACATCCAGGTGGGACGTGACGGACCTGCGGCTCTCTCTCACGTAGGCGCCTGTCAATCTGTATGGATAGATTGATTAATTCATCTAGAGTCTGAGGAACCCCTACATGGGCGAATTCATCTTTCAGGGGATCAGACAGACCCAACCGGAACTGGTAGCGGAGAGCAGCATCGTTCCAATTGGTGTCTGCACTCCAACACCTGAATTCTGCAACGTAGTCCTCTGCGGCCCTGCGACCCTGCTGTAATGCATGGAGAGCGGCTTCGGCTGTTGCTGAGAGCTGAGGGTCCTCATAGATTCGGGCCATCACGTCAAAAAAGGTGGTCAGGTTGGAAAGTTCGTCAGCCTTTTGTTCAAGAAGGCGATGTGCCCATGTCTGGGGTTCGTTCTGGAGCAAGGAGATCACAAAGCCCACTTTGGTGGCTTCCAAAGAAAATGTCCATGGCTGAAGAGCAAAGTATAACTCGCAGGAGTTGCGAAAGGCCCTGAATTTGCTGCGTTCACCAGAAAATCTTTCAGGCGTGGGCACTCGAGGTTCCGGGGGTAACATCACCACTGCTGGTGGAGCAGGCATGCTGGGAGAGGCGGATTGTGACCCCTGGGTAGTAGCTGGCGGGGAGAGGGCTTGAACACATTCCTCCAAACGGGAATAGCTTTCTTGAAGGCCTTTAACTGCCTGGGTCAAACCCGCCAGATGCAAACACAGTTCATCCAAAGGAGAGGCTCCCTGCGCGGGCTCGGTCAGGGCTGCTTGATACTGTCACGTACCTAGTGGTGAGCCCGGAATGCAGAAGGAGACCTCTCTTGCGTCCCCGACTCACGGCCCCTGAAGATGGTGACAGGAGGCACGGTAGTCAGAGGTAGCACGAGTGCCTGGCAGGCTCCACAGCCGGTGGATGGATCAGGCTGACTTCAGGAACTGTAGCTGGACAAGCAGGCCCCAGTGACAGCAGACAGGAACCAGTAGACAGCAGGAGACCAACAGGAACAGGTGGATCACTCAGGGGCAGGCACACACTAAGAGTCAGGCAAGCCGGGTCAACCAGACAGTCAGTACAGGAACAGATGCAGCAGGCAGAGACAGGAACGTGGAACAGGCCGGGTCGGTAACGGATGAGCACGGATGGACCAGAGGATGAGACAGGTGCAGAGTCTTAGACAAGCCGGAGGTCAGAGGCAGGCAGAAGGCAGGGAAGGTCGCAGGTCAGGCCGGGTCAATACACAAACAGATCAGATTCAGGTAATAGTCTCAGGAACGCTGTAGATCAAGCAGCAAGATCAGAAGGGAGAACTGGGTTTAAATAGCCCACCTGGTGCCGGTAACCGTGCGCGCGCGCACCAGCGCGACCGCAGACGCGCGCACCAGCGCGGCCGCGAACGCGCGCGCCCGCACGGCCGCGATCACGCGCAACCGGTCGGCCGCGAACACGCGCACCAGGCACCCGCAGGCGCGCACAGACAGGTGACGGACCACTGTCCCCAGCCAGCCTTTCCTGACACTGCTCATGCACAACGCATGCAGACTTCTGCGGCCATTTGATGAGTTTACCAAACTGGTCGGTCGCAGACATGGCACCATCAGTGACATCGTACCTTATGCCTTCTTTATGGAGCATGCATTGTATCGTGTCATTGATCAAGCCGTGGAGGAGCAGGAGCAGGAAGATGAGGAAGTCGCAATGCTGGATGAATTCCCAGGGGGGCTACTCTATCTGAGACAAGTCAACAACAGGAGTCTGAAGAAGAGTCAGAGGAGGATGATGCCAGGGTGGATGAGAAGGAGCAAGAAGAGCATGCTTTAAACCTTTCTGGGATCCCTGTTGTTGTCCATGGATGGGGAGAGGAGGATGACATTATCCTGGATGATGAGCAGGAGCCAGGCCACCACACCGCTTCCAGTTTAGTGCAAATGGGGGTCTTCATGCTCCAGTGTTTTAACAGGGACCCCCGTAAAAAAAGCATAAAGGTCAAGGACCAGTACTGGGTGGCAACGTACTTAGACCCCCGGTACAAACACAAAATGGCGGAAATGTTAACACCATCACAGAGGGCTGTCAGAATGGAGCACATCCAGGCCTTGCTTTGAGAAATGCTGCATTCTGCTTTTGCAGAGGAGGAATTCCCACTCCCAGAGAAAGGTAGCAATCCAACAGCGCCTGCAAGAAGAGGCCGGTTTGAAGATGTGTTGGTGACTTCTGATATGAGATCATTCTTTCAGCCGACCCATCGACAGGTCTCATCCGGGTCCAGCATCAGGGAACGCCTAGACCGCCAGGTGTCCGACTACATCAGGTTAACGGCCGATGTGGACGCTCTGAGGAGTGATGAACCCCTGGACTACTGGGTTGGCAGGCTTGACCTCTGGCCAGAGCTTGCCCAATTTGCAATGGAACAGTTGGCTTGCCCCTCGTCCAGTGTCCTGTCCGAAAGGACATTCAGCGCAGCAGGGGGGATCGTGACCGATAAGCGCACTCGCCTAGCTCATGACAGTGTTGATTATCTCACATTTATAAAAATTAATGAGGCATGGATCTCGGAGTAATTCAACACATGTGTCCAGTAGACCATGTATATGCATAACTCTATAAACAATGTATTAAATCTAGCACACGGACACCTTTTCTACCTTTGGCTCACTTCCTTGTACAAAAAAGCACACCTTACTATATGCCCATACCCTCCTGTTTGAAAAGGTTGAGCGGTGTCATATTTTTGGGTCCCGCAGCGAGTTGCTGGTATCAGTGCTGGTGTAAGTGATCTCTATCTTGGTGCTGGTGTCAGTGCTCTCTATCACGGTGCTGGTGTCAGTGCTCTCTATCACGGTGCTGTTGTGGTCTCAGTGCCCTCTATCATGGTGCTGGTGTCAGTGCTCTCACGGCGCTGGTGTCAGTGCTCTCATGGTGCTGGTGTCAGTGCTCTCACGGTGCTGGTGTCAGTGATCTCTATCACAGTGCTGGTGTCAGTGATCTCTATCACGGTGCTGGTGTCAGTGCTCTCTATCACGGTGCTGGTGTCAGTGCTCTCTATCACGGTGCTGGTGTCAATGCTCTCTAGCTCGGTGCTGGTGTCAGTGCTCTCTATCTCAATGTTGGTGTCAGTGCTCTCTTTCATGGTGCTGGTGTCAGTGCTCTCTATCTCGATGCTGATGTCAGTGCTCTCTATCATGGTGCTAGTGTCAGTGCTCAGTCTCTATTGCGGTGCTGGTTTCAGACAGTGAGGGAGATATCAGCGGAGAAGCCAATCAGCAGGCAGTGCCAGCACCATGGCTGAGGATCAGCACTGGACTGGCACCTCTGGACCACCGCAGTGGAGCCCTGCATAGGTGGGGGTAAGGGCCAGGCAGAGGGAGGGGCTCAAGCACAGGTTGGCACACTGGGACACTGGCACAGGACTGCACTGCCCTGACTGTGGCACTGATCATCTCCTGCACAACCTTCATAGCCTGCCCTGACCTTGCCTCTCCTCCGTGGCATTCATGTGCTCCTAATTGTCAAAATTTCACAGATAAAAAAAGAATGCTTGTCGTTGTCGAGCCCAGATTCACTTAATACTTTTGTTATGTCAGTGTCCATGTTGTGGGACTATGTGTGCACAGCTAGTAGGTATTTCAGGG
Source organism: Lithobates pipiens (assembly GCF_037356315.1). NCBI lineage: Eukaryota > Metazoa > Chordata > Amphibia > Anura > Ranidae > Lithobates > Lithobates pipiens. The sequence goes on along the minus strand of NW_027507791.1, from coordinate 155,860,534 downwards.
GGTGAAAATATGACGGTTTTTAAGGTTCGCCTGCCATTAAAGTCAATGGGGAACTTTTGGCCGCGCTTGCGGTTCACATTCGCAAAACGTCCCGTCGGAAGTTCATCCATCACTACTCCTGAAGTCTAATCTGGGCCTTCCACCCAGGAAGTAGATGTGCAGGAGCCCAGCTTGAGCCAGCTATAGCATTGTTGAACATATTTCTTGTCAAAAATTGAATGATGTTAACTAGATGTTATTAATCACTAATTTCTGATTTAACAAAGTGGTTTACATATCAATAGACAGTAGTAGACAAAAAGGATTGGGACAAGAATGAAAAATGCTGGGTCAGAATGATAGTCTTTTCTATTTGGTAACATTCAATTTGCAACAGTCATGAGCTCAAAATTGTGTGTGATTGATGACCAAAAAACTAAAACTATGTACCATTTTCATACACAGGAAAGTCTCAGCCAGGAGGTGACCGTGGCAAGCAGCCTGATGGAATCCCAGGTTCCTCCCCTCTGCCCTCCAACCAATAGGATCAGAAAGGCGAGGAACCAGGAGGAGTCAGAGACTGTTTTCCTTCGCCAAGCTACAGCAGCACTTAACACGACCCCTGGTGTCCACGAGGCATTTGGCTGTGTGACAATAAGCAAGCTCAAACACATGGAGGAGGGCCAATGCACAATCTGTAAGGAAATCATTTTGAAGGCGCTAAATAAAGGGACAAAGGGTGAACTCACAACTCAAACACACCTGTGTGAGTTGAACCATACTCCTCCACCACCTCCAGCAAGACCACAGCCACCCAACCTACCACAGCATCATGGAAGGAAACATTGAGAGTGATGGCCTGGGTTTGGTGTGGACTGGCAAAAAACTCTGAGAGTCCTGGACTATATTGTGCTCCATATTAAATGAACTCCTCAGGTTCCAATTTTGACAGTCAAATAATTGATGACTGCTCTGGGGTACAAAGGCTTCACTAATTCCAACTGTTTCTCTAGCGTTGTCTTTCTCTTTATTTTGTTAGGACCCCTATTAAATTTCTAATTTTTATGTTGACAAATACTTGGCTATGTGTTTGACTTCAAAAAGGACAGTTTGTTTGTGAGTAATCAGGTACATTTCAAAAATGCAATGTCAAATTAACAAGGGACACCAACATAATTGTATCTTTGAGGTTAAAAAATACAAGATAATAATGGTGTTGTGGTAACTTGACACACAAAAAGATTATTCTGGAGACCACTAGATAAAAAAAAGGAAAAAAAATATTCTAGAGTTCACGAGAAAAAAACAAAAAAAAAAAACAAATATTATTCTGGAGATCACGAGAAATAATAAAAAATATGTTTGTCAGCAGCAAAGAAACGTCATTATTATAACATTATAAAGAAGAAGAGAATGCACTGCATTGAGAGATTTCAAAATTTGCTGTGTGATGAATGTGATATCTCCATTACGAATGCTAGTTTTACAAGACCGAGTGCTTCCGGCTCGTACTTGATTCCAAGCATGCGTGAACTTTTGTGTGCGGACTTGTGTACACACGATTGGACTTTCAGGCAACAAAGTTTTGTTGGTGGAAAATTTTAGAACCTGCTAGCAAACATTTGTTGGCGGAAAGTCCGACAGTAAATGTTTGATGGAACATACACACGGTCGGACTTTCCGACAACAAGCTCACATCCAATATTTGCCGTTGGAAAATCCGATCGTGTGTACGTGGCATAACCGTATCCAGAATGAAAAGAAAATGCTGCCTTTAGTTCTACTTTAAAACATAAAACTTCGTTATGTCTCAATAAAATAATAAAAGCAGCCTAAAGTCGCGTACACACTATCAAACAATCCGGTGGAAAAGTCAATCCGCCCGTGTGTGGGCTCTGGTGGACTTTTTTTACCCAAAAGTCCGGCGGACTAAGATTATAGTTTTGCACATCAATCTGTCTGCCAGACTCACATTTCGGCGGACAATACGCCCGTGTGTGTGCTAGTCCGCCGTACTTTTGAAATGAACTGACTTTTCCCGCCCCCTAGGTCCATGACAGTACAGTACAGTATCAACCAGCCATGTGCGAAGCAGACAGAGCGGGTTCTCCTCTTGAAGCCCTTGCCAGCAGGTTACGGCTCTCACACAGGCAGTTCAGAAGTTACAGGAGGGTTATGTCCAAACAGAGGGTCGTCTCCAGCATCTGTCTGGGCTGCCTGCTCCAGCTGCCGCAGCTCCAGTATCCTCCATCTCTTCCCAGGCACAGACCAACCCTACTGTGGTAATGGCCCTTCCTGAACCTAGGGTTCCCACACCAAAGCAATTTTCTGGTGATCAAAAGAAATTCAGGACATTCAAGGACACCTGTTCCCTGTACTTGGCCCTCCAAACCAGAACTTTCTCCTCAGAAGTTGTGAAGGTGGGATTCATTATCTCCCTATTGTCCGCAGAACCCTAAGCCTGGGCCCATAGCCTAATGGAACAGAGGAGCCTTATATTAAATTCAATGAACAGTGGTGTACCCCAAGGTTCAGTGTTGGGACCCTTACTTTTTAATATCTTTAAAAATGATATTGGGTCTAGGATCAGATCAAAAGCAACATTTCTGTTCTATTCTTACAGGATGTCTCCAATTTACAAGCCGACCTCAATGCTCTGTCTAACTGGGCGACTATGTGGCAGATGAGGTTTAATGTTGATAAATGTAAAGTTATGCACTTGGGGGCTAATAATATGCATGCATCATACATGTTAGGGGGAGTACAACTGGGGGAATCCATAGTGGAGAAGGATCTGGGGGTTTTGGTAGATCATAAGCTCAATAATAGCATGCAATGCCAAGCTGCGGTTTCCAAAGCGAGCAAAGTCCTTTCCTGTATTAAGAGAGGTATGGACTCCGGAGAGAGAGATATAATTTTGCCCCTGTTCAAATCATTAGTAAGACCTCAACTGGAATATGCAGTTCAGTTTTGGGCACCAGTTCTCAAAAAGGATATCGGGGAACTGGAGAAAGTGCAACCAAACTGATAAGAGGCATGGAGGAAATCAGCTATGAGGAAAGATTAGAGGAACTGAATTTATTCACTCTTGATAAGAGGAGATTAAGGGGGGATATGATCAACATGTACAAATATATAAGGGGTCCATATAGTGAACTTGGTGTCGAGTTATTCACTTTACAGTCAACAAAGAGGACAAGAGGGTACTCTTTACGTCTAGAGGAAAATAGATTTCATCTCCAAATACAGAAAGGTTTATTCACTGTAAGAGCTGTGAAAATGTGGAATAGACTCCCTGCAGAGGTGGTTCTGGCCAGCTCAGTGGATTGCTTTAAGAAGGGCCTGTCCTAAGTGTACATAATATAACTTCAATACTAACATTTATAGGTAAAGTTGATCCGGGGAAAATCCGATTGCCTCTCGGGGGATCAGGAAGGAATTTTTTCCCCTGCTTTAGCAAATTGGATCATGCTCTGCTGGGTTTTTTTGCCTTTCCCTGGATCAACTGTAGGTATAGAATTGGGTATATGGGATTGTATGATATTTTTTTTTGTGGTTGAACTAGATGGACTTGTGTCTTTTTTCAACCTGACTAACTATGTAACCCTATTGACAGGAATAGAGCTTGGGACTTTTCACCATTAATTTTTCGCTAAAGGAGTAGTGTTCTTGTTCCATTATCTTTCCCTTCCTTGGATAAACTCGGTCTGATCTGCATGTACCCATTCGGGCATCAGTTCTTTCAGTCAGGTGACCAGTACCTTTGCGTACAGTTTTGTGTCAGCATCCAACAAAGATATTGGTTTATAGCTGGAGCACAGAGTTGCATCCTTCCCTTCTTTGGGTATAACTCTGACATGAGCCTACAGTGATTCTTTCCTCATTTATTTTCCCTCTCCCACCCCATTCATATATGTACATCATTTTGGGATCAGTTGTTCTCTAAACTGTTTATAGCACCAAATCGTTAGCCCGTCGGATCCTGGAATCTTCCCTATTGCTGTATTTTTTAACCACTAGGCGTCCATGCTATAGCCGAAAGATGGCTACAGCGTGGACTCCAATTGTTTATTTCCCCTCTGTGTGCTGCCGCGGGCGCGCATCGGGGAAATTCTGTGTTGGCCAATCACAGATCGTGCTAAATGGTCAATCACAGTGGCCATTTAGCACTCGATCTGAGTGTCCAATGGGAGGTGATCTCATATGTAAACATATGAGTTCATCTCTCATCGCTGGCTCTACCTCCTCATACAGAGATAGCATGTGAGGAGGGAGAGCAAACCGCTGCAGCGCCAAGGTGAAAAAAAAGGGAAAAGTGCCCAGTGCCACCTGTCCCCAGTGCCACCTGTCTGTGCCAACTGGCCCCAGTGCCATCTGTCTGTGCCATCTGCCCCCAGTTCCACCTGTCTGGGCCAGCTGTCCCCGGTGCCACCTGTCTGTGCCATCTGCCCCCAGTTCCACCTGTCTGTGCCGTCTGTCCCCAGTGCCACCTGTCTGTGCCATCTGTCCCCAGTGCCACCCGTCTGTGCCATCTGTCCCCAGTGCCACCTGTCAGTGCCACGTATTAGTGTCATCTGTCATCAGTGTCACGTATTAGTGCCATCTGTCATCAGTGTCACGTATTAGTGCCATCTGTCATCAGTGCCATGTGTCATCAGTGCCACATATCAGTGCCATCTGTCATCAATGCCACATCACTGTCACGTGTCATTGTCCTGGTGCTCCAGGGCCTTCAAAAGTGTAATAGGTAGTCAACAAGTTAGATGTGTAATTTATGCTCCTAGAACACCTGACGATGCTCCCTACATGTTGGGCCTCTCTATGTGACTAGGCTGTGAAAAAGTCTCACACATGTGGTACTGTAATACTCAGGAGGAGGAACAGAATGTATTTTGGGGTGTCATTTGTGGTATACACATGCAATGTGAGAGAAATAACCTATTACAACGACAATTTTGTAGGAAAAAAAAAATCTTCATTTTGCAAAGACTTGTGGGAAAAAAAATTACAACATCAAAAACCATGCATCCTCCTAAATACCTTGGACTGTCTATTTCCAAAAGGGGGTCATTTGTGCTTTCCTGACTTGTTCAGGTCGCAAAAAATGAGATAGGCCACCAGTACATCAGGATACATTTTTTATGATTTGCACCACAGCTTGTAGACTCTCTAACTTTAGCAAAAACCAAATAATATCCACTAATTTGGGGTTATTTTTACCAAAGATATGTAGCAGTATAAATTGTGGCCAAAATTTATGAAGAAAAATTAATAATTTACAATTTTTTTTTTTCAAAATTTTCAGCCTTTTTTCATTTATGGCGCAAAAAATAAAATACCCAGAGGTGATCAAATACCACCAAAAGAAAGCTCTATTTGTATGAAAAAAAGGACAAAAAATTTATTTGGGTACAGTATTACATGACTGAGTAATTATCATTCAAAGTGTGAGAGCACTGAAAGCGGAAAATTGGTTGGGTCACGAGGGGGGTTTAAGTACCCAGTTGTCAAGTGGTTAATCTCCTCTTGTGTTATTGGGTCTTCTAAGGCTTTCAATCTCTTCTCTGATATTTTTGGTAGGTTTGCTTCCCTTAGGTACTTTTGTATTCTTTGAGTCCTTTTTTACTTGACCTCTTGTGTCCCCTTTTGCCTCACTGCGTATAGGTCGCTATAATAGCTTTGAAAGACCCTGGCTATTTCAGTTGTTGAATGTACTGTCTTGTAGCACTGACCCACGAAGGAGCTGCTGGTAATTGATTGGGTCTGTACTCTGCTCCCCCCCCCCCAATAATTTGGCTCAACCCACTTGACACAGCTGTGTAACAGTGTTGGTCCAAAGCTTAATAACAAGGAACAATTCCACAATAACAATATGCATATAATACACCTTAGTCGTTACCTTGGCATCCATTGCTCCACCTGTTAGGAGAATAAACAAGCCTCACACCAATTGTAACTTAACCAGAGTGCACGTTTATTGAAACTGGTTTAAACATTGGTTACAATAAGGGTCGGTTCACACTGAGACGACTTGTCAGGCGACTTAGCTGCCTGACAAGTCGTGTCCCATTCTGTACAATGCAACCATTCTAATTGGAGAGACACAAGTCGCTCCAACTTAGAAAAAGGTTCCTGTATGACTTTGGGGGCGACTTGAGGTGACTTGCATTGACTTCTATAGAGAAGTCGTTTTGCAAGTCACCGCAGCGGTAGTGTCCAGGTGGCCTGAGGCAGGTGTGATACAAGTCATGCTGCCTCAGTGTGAACCGACAGTAGCTGTATTAACACACAAACTTAACACAGTAATGCAATGGATAATTGTGTATTCTTAGCACTACAAAGATTCCTTAAATGACCCCTGCAGGTGCGTCTCCAAGTGAAACTAATGCTCAGAGTGATAAAGCCTTGACCCTGGTCACCTTCCCACTTCCAGTACGGCTGTACTAGACACACTTTGCAAGGTCATTAGACACAACACAGTATAATTGCTCAAGAGCTCTCCCTAAGGTATAATGCAGTCCTTTGCATGTAACTGTGACACCAAGTCCCCCAGTGAAGATTTATGCCCCATACACACGGTCAGAAATTCAGACGGAAAAAGTCAGATCTGATTATGTTGTCGGAAAATCCGATTGTGTGTGGGCTCTATCCGACTTTTTCAGTCTGAATTTCGGACGCAAAAAGTTTGAGAGCTGGATCTAAAATTTTCCGAAAACAAAATCCAATTGGAATTTTTCAGATCGTGTGTAGAGAATTCTGACGCACAAAGTGCCACAATGCTCAGAAAAAATTTGGAGGAAAGCTAATGGCTACTGGCCTCTACGTAGTCCCGTCGTATGTTTTGTACATGTCCTCATTCTGAAAGATCAGATTTCCCGACAACTTTGTGCGATCGTGTGTATGCAAGACTAGTTTCGGCCAAATTCTGTCGGAAAAAATCTGACGGATTTTGTGGTCAGAATGTCCGACCGTGTGTATAGGGCATAAGTCTCTGCTCTTCTTTCTTCTGCTAACTATTATCCTGCAGGAAAAAAATGTAATGTCGCAAAAATTAAAATAAAATGGAATGAAATATAGGCTGCAGCTCTAAGTGGGATACACACACTAGAATGGATATAAGAAAATTTGGAGAGCTGCGCCAATGACCCTATATATAAATAAACTAGGTACACAAATGAGATGTCAATGAGGAGTTAAATGGCATTCAAACAAATTGAATGTTTGCTGCCAATAACACTCACACATTACACATTAAACAATCCAAAAAATATATATAAACAAATTATATAAAAAATATATCATAAAACAAAGGAAGCTGTATGACTAAGACTGAAAAATAAAGTCCAATATAACGGTCCAATGTATCAGTGATTATCGAGTCACCACAGTGAGTCCACACGAAACTGCAAATCAGTGCCCGTCACCAGATTAGTGATGTGCTTACCAGATGTGAACACAATAACAGCCTTAATAGTATTTATCCAAAGCAGGTTACGATTTAATTAGTAGGACATCCGATCATGGTTCTTGCATCCAGATTACACTTATCGTAGGTATATGGCAATACCGCAGCCTTTAAAGCTTCAATAGTCAACGATCACGTATATCACCGGTAACAACACCAGAAAGGAAAAGATGCCTCCGTAGCGTAAAACCATTCGGATAATTTATTAAAGTAAAAGTATCGCACTTACATGAAAATTTCTTTATATCAGCATCAAACAAAATCAAACAACGCCGGCCGGCATTCAAAAGAGCGTCCCGTCCTCCCCTCGTAGAGCGTGGTGGCGTCACTGCGTACCTTCCCAGACACGTTTCGTCATAAATGACGTTATCAATGGGGAACGGGCAACGCAGCGACGCACCACCTTTTATGCCCAGACCTCGTTCTGAGATGCGAGATCCGGCCTCACACGCCATCTTAACTGATGGCAAAAATAACTAATATTTCCATATTGAGGAAGGGAAAAAAGAAAAGTTAAAAAAAAGGTAAATAAAAAACGAGATATTGTAAATAAGCTCACGGTGACAAAATTTGCAATTGTGGCTGTACTAAAGAATAAACCCAGAAAGTTACACCATAGATTCAATATTAGAAAAGCCATGTCACGAGTGAGGATATAGATTCCGGTGTATGTAAATAAGTGATAAGTAAGTGTGTATATCAGCATAAAAAATATAAATTAATATATATATGCAACAATATACCATAGACTTAAGGTGGAGATATACCTGTATGAGAAATACATATCCCCAAACATATATAAATGCTAATTTATAAGACATGAAATGTCTAACAAATGTGAGATAGAAATTGTATATAAAGGGCAAAAAAGTGTATATAGTGCAAAAATCTATAATAAATATATGAATACCTTAAGATAAATATGTGTATATATATATATATTTAAAACATAAATTTGACTGTATGAAAAATTAATATAAATAAAGTGAAAGGTTGTTGATGCACCAAACCATTAAGGAAAGTATGCACATAGCTTATATGTACAATCCAAAATTGAAATGAACCGAGTGAAAAATGTATTAATGGTACACCAATCCTTCAAAAAAGTGTGCCCATAATTTATATGTACAATCAATAATTTGAATGGACAATCCATGACACCCCCATTTCAATTATATGCTGCAATAGTGGTATTTAGGGCCAGTTCAGCATCTCAGAGCAGGTTTACACAAAAACACAAAAAAATTAAAATATGCCCATAACTTATATAATAGTAATCAGGACAAATAAAAATAATAAAACATATAGTAAAATAAAAAAAGACAGGTTCAGGAATTATCTATGAAAGCATTAATGTCGGTATCAATGTTCAATCCATATGGAGTGTAAGATTTTAAACAATGGATCCAAGACATTTCGAGTCTTGAGATCCCTATCACCAAAGAGCTACCACGCCAATGGGACTGGAATTTATCTATTCCCAAAAATAGGGTATTTGAAGGATCTTTATTATGCGCAACCAGATAATGCTTGGACACAGAGTGTTTAGGAAACCCTATCAGTATATTGGTTATGTGCTCATTTAAACGCACCTGTAATGGGCGCTTGGTCCGACCCACATACTGCAGACCACATGGGCACTGCAGCAAATAAACGACCCCAGTCGTGGAACATGTAATACAAGGTTTGATAACATGATTCTGCCCTGTAACTGTACCAACAAATGAGGTAGTACGTCTACGCGGGCATGAGTTTAAAGAGCAGACTCTACATCTTCCACATTTGTAGAAGCCAGTCAATTGATCAAAAAAACCTTTGCTCTTCAGTGGTGGGTCAATAACATTAGGGGCCAGTCGATTTCTCAATGATGAGGCACCTCTGAAAACTATTCTCGGTCTCTCTGGGACTATCTGTTTTAATACCGTATCACTGCTGACAATGTGCCAGTGTTTGTTAACAAGTTGTTTAATCTTCCTTTGTTGGGTGGAATAAGTGGTCACAAAGGGAACAAACCCCTGGACATTGTCAGCTTGTGGGCCTTTCTCAGCAAGTAATTCCTGTCTATTCATGCTAGTCACTGTACTGATAGTCTCAGACAAAAAATCTAGCTGGTAGCCCTTCTCCAGGAACCTTGTGGTAAGGGTCTCTGCCTGAGACAGGAATTCCCCAACCTCTGAGCAATTCCGTCTCAGTTGTATATACTGGCTCTTCGGGATTGAATTAAGCCAAGGAGTGTGATGGCAGCTGTCAGTGTTGTTTAATCTTCCTTTGTTGGATGGAATAAGTGGTCACAAAGGGAACAAACCCCTGGACATTGTCAGCTCGTGAGCCTTTCTCAGCAAGTAAAGTGGGGGAGGAAATAGGCTTGGCGCTATACCGTTTAAAATATAAAATTCAGATAAGCAATAAGCAAAAATTTTCCAGCTTGCTGGATAATAAAATAAAAATAAAAATATAAATATGTGATACCAACTGGTAATACTTGTATATATGTGCTTATCAATGGATGTCAACAAACAATCATTATATCTTAAAAACCATAAATGTCATTGGAATCATAAATTAACCACTACAGATCCGCGCTATTGCCAAATGACGGCATCAGCGCGGACCTACATTTCCGGGACTACGTCTATTGACGTCGTCCCGGATACGAGCGGCCTGCGCGCCCCCTGAGGGGCGCGCGCGGCGCGCTCTGTGATCGGCGAGTCCGTGAGACTCGCCTGATCACCGATCCGTGCAAGGGGTCGATCCCGACCCCTTATCACGTGATCAGCTGTCAGCCAATGACAGCTGATCATGTGATAGAACGGAGCCGGTAATCGGCTATTATTCCTCCTCGCGCTGACAGCGCGAGGAGAGAAAAAAAAAGCCGATCACCGGCGGCCGTGATCGGGACATCAGTCCCGATCACGGCCAGCAATACAGCTGACCACCTGCCCCCTGCCAGTGCCCACCTGCCCACCGCCGTGCCATCCTGAATAAAAGTAAGTGCCCCCCATCAGTGCCCCCCATCAGTGCCCATAGTGCCCACAGTGCCACCTACAGTGCCACCCACAATGCCACCCACAGTGCCATCCAGCAGTGCCACCAACAGTGCCACCCACAGTGCCCACAATCTGCCTCAAAGGTGCTGCGACCCAGTGCCGCCCATCAGTGCCCAGCAGTGCCGCCCATCAGTGCCCAGCAGTGCCGCCCATCAGTGCCCAGCAGTGCCACCTATCAGAGCCACCTATCAGTGCCACCTATCAGTGCCCATCAGTCCCATCTATCAGTGGTACCTATCAGTGCCCATCCGTGCCACCCATCCGTGCCACTTATCCGTGCCACCCATCCATGCCATCTTATCTGTGCCCATCTTTGCCCATCAGTGCCGCCTTATCTGTGCCCATCGGTGCCGCCTTATCTGTGCCTATTAGTGCCGCCTTAACTATGCCTATCAGTGCCCACCAGTGCAGCCCATCAGTGCCCACCAATGCAGCCCATCAGTGCCCACCAATGCAGCCCATCAGTGCCCACCAATGCAGCCATCAGTGCCGCCTAATCAGCGCACTTCAATGAAGGAGAAAAATGACCCGTTTGCAAAATTTTATAACAAACTATTAAAACATGATTTTTTTTTTTTTTTTTTTGCATCTTTTTTTGTTTGTTTAGCAAAAAATAAAACTCCGAGCTGTAACTAAATACCACCAAAAGAAAGCTCTATTTGTGGGAAAAAAATGAAAAAAATTTCATTTGGGTACAGTGTTGTATGCCCGCGCAATTGTCATTCAAAGTGCATCAGCGCTGAAAGCTGAAAATTGGTCTGGGACTGAGGGGGGTTTAAGTGCCCAGTAAGCAAGTGGTTAATGAGCCATAGATCAATTAAAGCAACATGCAGTTACTAAATGACAATATTAAAGTGCAGAATAGTGTCAATATCAGAATGCACAAATGCAATCGCTAGTAATGTGAAAAAAAGAAACTATAAGGGTAAAGGGTGAAAACCAATAGTATGAAGATTGGAATATAAAATATATATAGTCCGATTATCTGTTTCACATATCGAATCCTCACTTGGTGCAACTGTGGTTAAAGGTACGTGCGAAAATAGTTGTATGGGATGAAAATGCGGAAAAATACAAAAGGTGAAAAAAATGTGATAAAATTTAAAATAAAAATAAAACTAAAAATAAAAATAAAAATAAATATAAAAATAAAAAATAAAAATAAAGATGAAAGTGAAAATAGAATTGATGGTAAATAGTGTCCCAAAAAAATGGTGTCCTAAAAAATGAGGAGAAAAGTGGTGGGGTATCCTCTATAAGTGGAGGTGAAGGGAAGAGCGCTCCAGAGGACGTCTTTGATGACGAAACGCGTAGGGAGTGGCCAGACAGCATACACCTCTAACTCATACAGCGAGGCAGCCAAATGGGATCTTTCCTTCCCTTCCTTTTGAAGCATATACGAACGAATTTTTGTGAGTAATTTTGTCTATTTAATAAAAATGGAATTTTAAAAACATACTACACCATGGATATGCCTCTTACTCATTACATATAATCGAGCACGGTATACGAACGGAGGAACGAGGGACTCCCAGAACCACAATAGAGGCAAGCCAGAGAGCAACACAGTGGCTGATACTGTGAAGGCTGATCCACCCCGGACGGGGTCATAACTCTGGTGAGAGCAATTGCATAAGTGGTCACAGAGCACCGGGAGCAACATTTGAAGTCACCTTCCCTCTTCCCTTCACCTCCACTTATAGAGGATACCCCACCACTTTTCTCCTCATTTTTTAGGGCACCATTTTTTTGGGACACTATTTACCATCAATTCTATTTTCACTTTCATCTTTATTTTTATTTTTTATTTTTATATTTATTTTTATTTTTATTTTAAATTTTATCACATTTTTTTCACCTTTTGTATTTTTCCGCATTTTCATCCCATACAACTATTTTCGCACGTACCTTTAACCACAGTTGCACCAAGTGAGGATTCGATATGTGAAACAGATAATCGGACTATATATATTTTATATTCCAATATTCATACTATTGGTTTTCACCTTTTACCCTTATAGTTTCTTTTTTTCACATTACTAGCGATTGCATTTGTGCATTCTGATATTGACACTATTCTGCACTTTAATATTGTCATTTAGTAACTGCATGTTGCTTTAATTGATCTATGGCTCATTAATTTATGATTCCAATGACATTTATGGTTTTTAAGATATAATGATTGTTTGTTGACATCCATTGATAAGCACATATATACACGTATTACCAGTTGGTATCACATATTTATATTTTTATTTTAATTTTATTATCCAGCAAGCTGGAAAATTTTTGCTTATTGCTTATCTGAATTTTATATTTTAAACGGTATAGTGCCAAGCCTATTTCTTCCCCCACTTTACTTCTCTGTTTCCACCCACATTGGGTTGAAATTAAAATAGGGGCCGCTCTTACCAGAATTACAATCCATAGCGTGACCTTAACCCCCCCCCCCCCCCCCCCCCCCGCTCTTTCTCAGCAAGTAATTCCTGTCTATTCATGCTAGTCACTGTATTGATAGTCTCAGACAAAAAATCTAGCTGGTAGCCCTTCTCCAGGAACCTTGTGGTAAGGGTCTCTGCCTGAGACAGGAATTCCCCAACCTCTGAGCAATTCCATCTCAGTCATATATACTGGCTCTTCAGGATTGAATTAAGCCAAGGAGTGTGATGGCAACTGTCAGTGGGGATGAAAGAGTTCCTATCTGTGTCCTTGAAAAACGTAGAAGTGACAAAACGTTCTTCTTTCACAGTGATGACAAGGTCCAAGAAGTGAAACTTGGATTGGCTAGTCTCATAATTGAGTCGTATGCCCCTTTGGTTCCTGTTCAAAGATTCTAAGAACTCTTTCAAATCATGGTAACTACTGTCCCATGGGAGGAGGACGTCATCAATATACCTAGCCCATAAGACTATTTGTGGTATATCTTTAGCATAGATGACGTCCTCCTCCCATCGGGCCATGAAAAGATTCGCCAGACTGGGGGCATATTTAGCCCCCATGGCAACTCCCTTAACTTGCCTGTAAAATTGATTACCAAACCAAAAATATTTATGTGAGGCCGCAAATTCAAGTAAACACATGATAAAAGTAACTTGTTCACCAGACAGGCCAGAATATCTATTCAAATAGGCTTGAACTGCTTCAAACCCCAAATGGTGTGGAATGATGGTATACAGTGATGTGACATCAGCTGTAACCATCCAGATGCCAGATTTAGCAGAAATGGCTGCCAACATATTAATAATATGCCTTGAATCCTTAACATAAGAAGGCGTATACCTAACTAGCGGTTGTAAGTAAAAATCTATATATCTGCCCACCCGGGACGTGACCGAATCGATCCCACTGACTATGGGTCGCCCCGGGGGGCAGACAGGGTTCTTATGTAATTTAGGCCAATAGTACAAAATTGGAGTACGCGGGGTCTTTGGGATCAAAAATAAACTCTCCTTAGCATCCAAAATCCCAGTCTCACGACCTACAGCAACTATTTTTTCAAGTTCCCTTTTATATTGTGTCTTAGGGTCGAAGGGCAAAACGATATAGGTGTCAGTATCACCCAAAATTCTACTGATTTCAGATAGATAGTCTGCACGATCTAGCACCACTATCGCGCCGCCCTTATCAGCTGGTCTGATAACCAAGTCCTTCCTATTACACAATGAATCCAAGCCTTCTTGTAGGTTTTTATTCATCCTGGTTTTCTTAACTTCCAATGAATCCAAGTCTTTTAATAATAAATCTCTAAATACTCGCAGAGCAGGTGGAAGTATTCCTGGAGGGTTAAAACGTGAGGCATTTGCTAGGCCCAACTGGGCCACCTGTGGGGTTGTAATATTGAAATTACCCCCAATGTTGTTATTGGAACATCCAACCATATATCTTTTTATATTAAGTTTCCTCACAAACTTGTGAACATCCATATACGTCTGGAATTTATTCAGACTAGTAGGAGGCACAAATTTTAACCCTTTATCTAAGATCAGTTGTTCAGATGTTAGTAAGGGTTTAGAGCTCAAATTGAAGATCCCTTTACCCACTACATCCTGGGCCTTTTTAGCTGTTCTGATTCTCCTCCCCCCTCTGGTTCCTCTCCTCTTTCTCCCTGCCTTTTGGTACCCTGTGTGGGTTTGGAAAAACCCCAACTGCTTGGTCCTGCTAGCCCCAGAGAACCTCTCTCCAAAGGGACTTCACCAGGGACACGTTGGGGTCCAACTGGTGGAATACCACCCGCAGGTGGAAACAGAGGTTGCAAATTATGTTCACCTTCTGGGCCATTAAGGTCCCTCAGTGGAAAAAATGCATTCCTAGTGGGGACATTATAATCCCAATCGGAATAGCCCCCTATATTATCCTGGGTAAAAGGTCCATACCCATATTCGTTGTCAGTATGGTAATTCCATCTATCTTGATAATTAACAGGTGGACCCCGTCCTCTTTGATTAGGGTATTGACCCTGATCTCTCCCTCATGGAGGATAGTTTCCAATATGAGGAGGGGGGTAAATTGCACTTCCACTGGCATAGCCATTAAAGGATCTTGGGGGACCAGGAGGTCTCCAAAAACTCAGTTGAGGAGCTGTACCTCTATTGTTACCACGCCCCCTGCGAGGGGACTGGTAAGGGTAATGGGTCATATTATGTTGGACTTGGTTAGCAGGGTGTATGCGTTTCTGACTAGGAGGGTGAGTAGATGGTAGACTCATATCACTTGTCATCCCCTCTGGTTGTGTTGCTGTAACTTCCATACTGTTTGGTTTAGGAAGATCCTCTAGGAGCTTCTTCTGCCATTCGAAAACAATGTTGCCATTGTAATCGGCTAAATCCCTATTATATTTTTTCTTTTTCTTAACTCTTTGATCCCTTTCACTTTATTTATATACATTTTTCATACAGTCAAATTTATGTTTTAAGTATATATATATATACACATATTTATCTTAAGGTATTCATATATTTATTATAGATTTTTGCACTATATACACTTTTTTGCACTTTATATACAATTTCTATCTCACATTTGTTAGACATTTCATGTCTTATAAATTAGCATTTATATATGTTTGGGGATATGTATTTCTCATACAGGTATATCTCCACATTAAATCTATGGTATATTGTTGCATATATATATTACTTTATATTTTTTATGCTGATATACACACTTACTTATCACTTATTTACATACACCGGAATCTATATCCTCACTCGTGATATGGCTTTTCTAATATTGAATCTATGGTGTAACTTTCTGGGTTTATTCTTTAGTACAGCCACAATTGCAAATTTTGTCATCGTGAGCTTATTTGCAATATCTCGTTTTTTATTTACCTTTTTTTTAACTTTTCTTTTTTCCCTTCCTCAATATGGAAATATTAGTTATTTTTGCCATCAGTTAAGATGGCGTTGGAGGCCGGATCTCGCATCTCAGAACGAGGTCTGGGCATAAAAGGTGGTGCGTCGCTGCGTTGCCCGTTCCCCATTGATAACGTAATTTATGACGAAACGCGTCTGAAAAGGTACGCAGTGACGCCACCACGCTCTACGAGGGGAGGACGGGACGCTCTTTTGAATGCCGGCCGGCGTTGTTTGATTTTGTTTGATGCTGATATAAAGAAATTTTCATGTAAGTGCGATACTTTTACTTTAATAAATTATCCGAATGGTTTTACGCTATGGAGGCATCTTTTTCTTTCTGGTGTTGTTACCGGTGATATACGTGATCGTTGACTATTGAAGCTTTAAAGGCTGCGGTATTGCCATATACCTACGATAAGTGTAATCTGGATGCAAGAACCATGATTGGATGTCCTACTAATTAAATCGTAACCTGCTTTGGATAAATACTATTAAGGCTGTTATTGTGTTCACATCTGGTAAGCACATCACTAATCTGGTGACGGGCACTGATTTGCAGTTTCGTGTGGACTCACTGTGGTGACTCGATAATCACTGATACATTGGACCGTTATTTTGGACTTTATTTTTCAGTCTTAGTCATACAGCTTCCTTTGTTTTATGATATATTTTTTATATAATTTGTTTATATATATTTTTTGGATTGTTTAATGTGTAATATGTGAGTGTTATTGGCAGCAAGCATTCAATTTGTTTGAATGCCATTTAACCCCTCATTGACATCTCATTTGTGTACCTAGTTTATTTATATATAGAGTCATTGGCGCAGCTCTCCAAATTTTCTTATATCCATTCTAGTGTGTGTATCCCACTTAGAGCTGCAGCCTATATTTAATTCCATTTTATTTAAATTTTTGTGACATTACATTTTTTTCCTGAGCGCAGTTTATATTTTTTTCTATATTGGGTTCTGATACGTTTTACTGCAGCTGGGTTACATATTATTGTAGGTAAGACGGGCACGTCTTTATTCTTCCTGAGAGGATACTTTGTATAATATGGATATTTTTGATTTTAGAGCCACTAAGGTGGTAAATGTTGATGGGGTGTTCAAACTCTATAGGGATGATGAAGGAGACCTAGGGGGGATGTTTATTAGATTAAAGAACCTTATGGTCTCTGAGAATCATACAAAATGGGATATCGCCTATTTAGAAACCTACATCAAGCATGGAATGGTCCCCAGAAGCCTGAGGTGGGAGGTAGCCCCTCAAAAGGGTGACACAGAGTTGGAGGAATGGTTCAAATACTTCAATTCAGCTGGAGTGGCCTTCCTCAGATTTCTGGTGGGAAGGAAAACGGTTAAACTATCTAAACTAGATGAAGAAATTAAGAGTCTCCAGGTTAATCTCACTTCTGCTAAAGGTAGTGCAGAGTATCAGGATAAGTCTCAAAATCTCCTGAAAATTCTTGAGAAGGAGGATAGGGATCAAAGAGTTAAGAAAAAGAAAAAATATAATAGGGATTTACCCGATTACAATGGCAACATTGTTTTCGAATGGCAGAAGAAGCTCCTAGAGGATCTTCCTAAACCAAACAGTATGGAAGTTACAGCAACACAACCAGAGGGGATGACAAGTGATATGAGTCTACCATCTACCCAACCTCCTAGTCAGAAACGCATACACCCTGCTAACCAAGTCCAACATAATATGACCCATTACCCTTACCAGTCCCCTCGCAGGGGGCGTGGTAACAATAGAGGTACAGCTCCTCAACGGAGTTTTTGGAGACCTCCTGGTCCCCCAAGATCCTTTAATGGCTATGCCAGTGGAAGTGCAATTTACCCCCCTCCTCATATTGGAAACTATCCTCCACGAGGGAGAGATCAGGGTCAATACCCTAATCAAAGAGGACGGGGTCCACCTGTTAATTATCAAGATAGATTGAATTACCATACTGACAACGAATATGGGTATGGACCTTTTACCCAGGATAATATAGGGGGCTATTCCGAATGGGATTATAATGTCCCCACTAGGAATGCATTTTTTCCACTGAGGGACCTTAATGGCCCAGAAGGTGAACATAATTTGCAACCTCTGTTTCCACCTGCGGGTGGTGTTCCACCGGTTGGACCCCAACGTGTCCCTGGTGAAGTCCCTTTGGAGAGAGGTTCTCGGGGGCTAGCAGGACCAAGCAGTTGGGGTTTTCCCAAACCCACACAGGGTACCAAAAGGCAGGGAGAAAGAGGAGAGGAACCAGAGGGGGGAGGAGAATCAGAACAGCTAAAAAGGCCCAGGATGTAGTGGGTAAACGGATCTTCAATTTGAGCTCTAAACCCTTACTAACATCTGAACAACTGATCTTAGATAAAGGGTTAAAATTTGTGCCTCCTACTAGTCTGAATAAATTCCAGACATATATGGATGTTCACAAGTTTGTTAGGAAACTTAATATAAAAAGATATATGGTTGGATGTTCCAATAACAACATTGGGGGTAATTTCAATATTACAACCCCACAGGTGGCCCATTCGGGCCTAGCAAATGCCTCACTTTTTAACCCTCCAGGAATGCTTCCACCTGCACTGCGAGTATTTAGAGATTTATTATTAAAAGACTTGGATTCATTGGAAGTTAAGAAAACCAGGATGAATAAAAACCTACAAGAAGGCTTGGATTAATTGTGTAATAGGAAGGACTTGGTTATCAGACCAGCTGATAAGGGCGGTGCGATAGTGGTGCTAGATCGTGCAGACTATCTATCTGAAATGAGTAGAATTTTGGGTGATACTGACACCTATATAGTTTTGCCCTCCGACCCTAAGACACAATATAAAAGGGAACTTGAAAAAATAGTTGCTGTAGGTCGTGAGACTGGGATTTTGGATGCTAAGGAGAGTTTATTTTTGATCCCAAAGACCCCGCGTACTCCAATTTTGTACTATTGGCCTAAATTACATAAGAACCCTGTCTGCCCCCCGGGGCGACCCATAGTCAGTGGGATCGATTCCGTCACGTCCCGGGTGGGCAGATATATAGATTTTTACTTACAACCGCTAGTTAGGGATACGCCTTATGTTAAGGATTCAAGGCATATTATTAATATGTTGGCAGCCATTTCTGCTAAATCTGGCATCTGGATGGTTACAGCTGATGTCACATCACTGTATACCATCATTCCACACCATTTGGGGTTTGAAGCAGTTCAAGCCTATTTGAATAGATATTCTGGCCTGTCTGGTGAACAAGTTACTTTTATCATGTGTTTACTTGAATTTGCGGCCTCACATAATTATTTTTGGTTTGGTAATCAATTTTACAGGCAAGTTAAGGGAGTTGCCATGGGGGCTAAATATGCCCCCAGTCTGGCGAATCTTTTCATGGCCCGATGGGAGGAGGACGTCATCTATGCTAAAAATATAACACAAATAGTCCTATGGGCTAGGTATATTGATGACGTCCTCCTCCTAGTTACCATGATTTGAAAGAGTTCTTAGAATCTTTGAAAAGGAACCAAAGGGGCATACGACTCAATTATGAGACTAGCCAATCCAAGATTCACTTCTTGGACCTTGTCATCACTGTGAAAGAAGAACGTTTTGTCACTTCTACGTTTTTCAAGGACACAGATAGGAACTCTTTCATCCCCACTGACAGCTGCCATCACACTCCTTGGCTTAATTCAATCCTGAAGAGCCAGTATATACAACTGAGACGGAATTGCTCAGAGGTTGGGGAATTCCTGTCTCAGGCAGAGACCCTTACCACAAGGTTCCTGGAGAAGGGCTACCAGCTAGATTTTTTGTCTGAGACTATCAGTACAGTGACTAGCATGAATAGACAGGAATTACTTGCTGAGAAAGGCCCACAAGCTGACAATGTCCAGGGGTTTGTTCCCTTTGTGACCACTTATTCCACCCAACAAAGGAAGATTAAACAACTTGTTAACAAACACTGGCACATTGTCAGCAGTGATACGGTATTAAAACAGATAGTCCCAGAGAGACAGAGAATAGTTTTCAGAGGTGCCTCATCATTGAGAAATCGACTGGCCCCTAATGTTATTGACCCACCACTGAAGAGCAAAGGTTTTTTTGATCAATTGACTGGCTTCTACAAATGTGGAAGATGTAGAGTCTGCTCTTTAAACTCATGCCCGCGTAGACGTACTACCTCATTTGTTGATACAGTTACAGGGCAGAATCAGGTTATCAAACCTTGTATTACATGTTCCACGACTGGGGTAGTTTATTTGCTGCAGTGCCCATGTGGTCTGCAGTATGTGGGTCGGACCAAGCGCCCATTACAGGTGCGTATAAATGAGCACATAACCAATATACTGATAGGGTTCCCTAAACACTCTGTGTCCAAGCATTATCTGGTTGCGCATAATAAAGATCCTTCAAATACCCTATTTTTGGGAATAGATAAATTCCAGTCCCATTGGCGTGGTAGCTCTTTGGTGATAGGGATCTCAAGACTCGAAATGTCTTGGATCCATTGTTTAAAATCTTACACTCCATATGGATTGAACATTGATACCGACATTAATGCTTTCATAGATAATTCCTGAACCTGTCTTTTTTATTTTACTATATGTTTTATTATTTTTATTTGTCCTGATTACTATTATATAAGTTATGGGCATATTTTAATTTTTTAGTGTTTTTGTGTAAACCTGCTCTGAGATGCTGAACTGGCCCTAAATACCACTATTGCAGCATATAATTGAAATGGGGGTGTCATGGATTGTCCATTCAAATTATTGATTGTACATATAAATTATGGGCACACTTTTTTGAAGGATTGGTGTACCATTAATACATTTTTCACTCGGTTCATTTCAATTTTGGATTGTACATATAAGCTATGTGCATACTTTCCTTAATGGTTTGGTGCATCAACAACCTTTCACTTTATTTATATTAATTTTTCATACAGTCAAATTTATGTTTTATGTATATATATATATATACACATATTTATCTTAAGGTATTCATATATTTATTATAGATTTTTGCACTATATACACTTTTTTGCCCTTTATATACAATTTCTATCTCACATTTGTTAGACATTTCATGTCTTATAAATTAGCATTTATATATGTTTGGGGATATGTATTTCTCATACAGGTATATCTCCACCTTAAGTCTATGGTATATTGTTGCATATATATATTAATTTATATTTTTTATGCTGATATACACACTTACTTATCACTTATTTACATACACCGGAATCTATATCCTCACTCGTGACATGGCTTTTCTAATATTGAATCTATGGTGTAACTTTCTGGGTTTATTCTTTAGTACAGCCACAATTGCAAATTTTGTCATTGTGAGCTTATTTGCAATATCTCGTTTTTTATTTACCTTTTTTTTTACTTTTCTTTTTTCCCTTCCTCAATATGGAAATATTAGTTATTTTTGCCATCAGTTAAAATGGCGTTGGAGGCCGGATCTCGCATCTCAGAACGAGGTCTGGGCATAAAAGGTGGTGCGTCGCTGCGTTGCCCGTTCCCCATTGATAACGTCCTTTATGACGAAACGCGTCTGGAAAGGTACTCAGTGACGCCACCACGCTCTACGAGGGGAGGACTTTTGAATGCCGGCCGGCGTTGTTTGATTTTGTTTGATGCTGATATAAAGAAATTTTCATGTAAGCGCAATACTTTTACTTTAATAAATTATCCGAATGGTTTTACGCTATGGAGGCATCTTTTTCTTTCTGGTGTTGTTACCGGTGATATACGTGATCGTTGACTATTGAAGCTTTAAAGGCTGCGGTATTGCCATATACCTACGATAAGTGTAATCTGGATGCAAGAACCATGATCGGATGTCCTAATAATTCAATCGTAACCTGCTTTGGATAAATACTATTAAGGCTGTTATTGTGTTCACATCTGGTAAGCGCATCACTAATCTGGTGACGGGCACTGATTTCCAGTTTCGTGTGGACTCACTGTGGTGACTCGATAATCACTGATACATTGGACCGTTATATTGGACTTTATTTTTCAGTCTTAGTCATACAGCTTCCTTTGTTTTATGATATATTTTTTATATAATTTGTTTATATATATTTTTTGGATTGTTTAATGTGTAATATGTGAGTGTTATTGGCAGCAAACATTCAATTTGTTTGAATGCCATTTAACTCCTCATTTACATCTTATTTGTGTACCTAGTTTATTTATTTATAGGGTCATTGGTGCAGCTCTCCAAATTTTCTTATATTATCCTGCAGTGTTTGTAATCCAAAGGTCTGATAGGTAATACAGTGACATTAAGGGGATGACAGCAATTCTGGTTATTGAACACACATGTAACTGTCTCCATTGAAAGCACACTCAGTCTGTCAGTCAGTACCCAGTGGAGTATGAGCTTTTAGGCCTGATTGGACTCAGTCCACTTAAATAAGACCCTTGCTGTGGAACTGCAGGTCTCAGCAACACTGCGCGGTTAGTCTAAGGCCGCGTACACACGCGCGGACTGTTCGCCCAACTTTGTCCGTCCAACAGTTTCGGCAAACAGTCCGCTCAAACTTAGCATGGACAGACATGGCCACACACGACGGACGAACAGTTTGCTGAAACCGTGCGCGATGACGTGAACGGCACGTACGACGGGACGAAAAATACGACGTCCTATACACTGCAATGCAACCTTCCGACGTGGAAATCCTTTCTGAGCATGCGCGAGACTTAGTTGGCCGAACAAGCCTACACACGAGCGAACAGTCCGCTGAAACCTTGTTTCAGCGGACAGTTTTTAGGAATTTCCGTAAGACCTTGTTCGTCCAACTGTCCGCTGAAACTGTCCGCTGAAGCCCCACACACGAGCGGACTGTCCGCCCAAACACTGTTCAGTGGACAAGGTTGGGCGAACAGTCCGCGCGTGTGTACGCGGCCTAAGTGTGTGAAATGTTGTATATAACTTCTGGGCAGTAGCCCTCTCACCACACCAGATCTGGAAAGCTGGATGCCTCCGCTCCGGGAGTCTCAGTCCTGCCGCTGGTCAGGACCGTCACGCTGCTTCGCTCCGCAAGATGACCGGACCCTCGTTTGGCTCTGTCAGGTGTTTTGGATCAACACACCCGATCACACAGCTTCTCCAGCACACTGTGGTAAGGAACTCTCAGTGGTTGCTGTTCTGCTCTGCACAATGCAGGCCACACTCTCTGGAACACTCCCTCACAGATCCCTGTAGGCAGGCCACGCATCCAGAAGAGAAAGTAAATGGCCACGCTGGGCCTTTTATGACCTACCCAGCATGCAGTTCAGCCACTCAGTGTTCATGGGTAGGTGAGTGGGCATTGTGGGTAGGTGAGTCCTTTCACAAAGTAAAACAATGAAGTCATTTCCTGCTTAGCTGTTATGTGAAAGTTAAACAAGTCTATTTCCATTACATACCAGTAAAGGGAGTCACATACCAATCTATTAACATGGTCCTATTAATAGCATTACATGGCAAAAATTCCAGTGCTAAATACTCCCCCTGCTTTAAATCTTTGGTCCCCAATAGGGATAAGCCGAGCACCCCCTTGTTCGGTTCGCACCAGAACATGCGAACAGGCAAAAAATGTGTGCGAACACTGTTAAAGTCTATGGGACTAGACCATGAATAATCAAAAGTGCTAATTTTAAAGGCTTATATGCAAGTTATTGTCATAAAAAGTGTTTGGGGATCTGGGTCCTGCCCCAGGGGACATGTATCAATGCAATTTTTTTTTAAAAAGGCAGTTTTTTCGGAAGCAGTGACGTAACCGGTAACCCCGCCTCTCTGACATCACAGGGAAAGCCATAGGGAAGTCCCCGTCAAGTCCATGTGCGTCAGAGCGGGGCGGGGTCACCGGATGGCCCCGCCCTCTGTTATATAAGAAGTGTCAGAAGAAGAGAAGCGTCACACAGCGTGAGCCTCCAATGGATGTGGAGTGGCCCAAGAACGAAGCGGGGAAGAAGATGCCGCAGAGGAAGATGCCGGACGAGAACACCAGAGCAAGAAGCAGAGGATTGGAGGAAGAAGCAGAGGAAGAAGAAGATGGAAGAAGAAACTGAAGGAAGAAGACCCAAAGAAGATGGAAAGAAGAAGACTTTAAATAAAGGAATTGTCAAAAGCTGTCTTTTGACACTTTTTTGTGAAATGGTAGGGGTACATTTGTACCCCATTACCATTTTACACAGGGGGGCAGGATTTGGGGGTCCCCTTGTTAAAGGGGGCTTCCAGATTCCGATAAGCCCCCCGCCCGCAGACCCCCACAACCACCAGGCAAGGGTTGTGGGGATGAGGCCCTTGTCCCCATCAACATGCGGACAAGGTGCTTTGGGGGGCTACACCAAAGCACCCTCCCAAAGTTGAGGGCATGTGGCCTGGTATGATTCAGGAGGGGGGGCGCTCTCTCATCCCCCCTCTTTTCCTGCAGCCTGCCATGTTGCGTGCTCGGATAAAGGTCTGGTATGGATTTTTAGGGGGACCACCACGCCATTTTTTTTTTAATCATTTTGGCACGGGGTTTCTCTTAAAATCCATACCAGACATGAAGGGTCACAGCTGACGCTGACACCATGGTGTGTGCTGGTACAGATGTGTCAAGGGGTGAGATAGGGTTGTCCCTTACTGAATCAACCGTAGAGGGGTCAGGCATTTCAGAATTTATTTTAGCGGTAACTCTATCTAACACATCATAAGTCATGCCGCGTACACACGATCAGACAAACCGCCGGATAGTCCGCTGGACTTTCCGAAAGAGCGGACCTGCCCACACACGACCGGACTTTTCCCGGCGGACCTAGTCCGCTGGACTATGGTGGGAGTCCGCCGTACTTTTGAAATTAACGGACTTGCCCACACACGGAGGAAAGTCTGTTCATTTTGAACGCAGCTCCAGGTAGCCAGGACTTGCGAAGAAAGTCAATGTCGCCGCCTTAGGCGGCGAGATTAACACGTCGCTGGCCCCATTACCTGGTATGGACTTAAAGGGGAAACCCGGCGTAGGGGTCTCCCCCTAGGTCCATATAAGACCCTTATCCGAGCATGCAGCCCGGCCGGTCAGGAAAGGGGGTGGGGACGAGCGAGTGCCCCCCTCATGAGTGGTACCAGGCCGCGTGCCCTCAATATGGGGAAGGGGCCCCCCACCCCAAAGCACCTTGTCCCCATGTTGATGAGGACAAGGGCCTCTTCCCGACAACCCTGGCCGTTGGTTGTCAGAGTCTGCAGGTGGGGGGCTTATCGGAATCCGGGAGCCCCCTTTAATAAGGGGACCCCCAGATCTTGGCCTCCCACCCTATGTGAATGAGTATTGGGGTACCATGTACCCCTACCCATTCACCTGTAAAAAAAGGGTAAAAATAAAACACAACACATGTTTTTAAAATGATTTATTGCACAG
This sequence comes from Lithobates pipiens, assembly GCF_037356315.1. Classification (NCBI taxonomy): domain Eukaryota; kingdom Metazoa; phylum Chordata; class Amphibia; order Anura; family Ranidae; genus Lithobates; species Lithobates pipiens. The sequence goes on along the minus strand of NW_027507791.1, from coordinate 155,835,285 downwards.
CTCCGGTGGTCTTCTTCCATCTTGGGGGGGTCTTCTCGCCGGACTCCTCTGCTATCTTCTGCTCTTTTACTAACTCTTTCACTAGCTGCCGCCATCCGGGGGTCTTCTTCCGACTTCGGGGGTCTTGTCCCCCTCTTCGGTTCTTTTTGCCAGGCCTCCGCGCCTTCTTCCAGCTCTTTTACAAGTGGTGGCCCGGTCTTCTGTTGCCACCGCCGGATAATCTGATCGTGTGTATGCGGCATTAGTCTTTTCGGTGGGTGAATCTCTCTTTTGACTCTTTGGCCGCGTACACACGCGGGGACTGTTCGCCCAACTTTGTCCGCTGAACAGTGTTTCGGCAAACAGTCCGCTCGTGTGTGGGCTTTCAGCGGACAGTTTCAGCGAACAGTCCGCTGAACAAGGTTTTTCGGAAATTCCGAAAAACTGTCCGCTGAAACCTTGTTTCAGCGAACAGTCCCCTCGTGTGTAGGCTTGTTCGTCAAACTAAGTTCCGCGCATGCTCAGAAAGGATTTACACGCCGAAAGTTATAATGCAGTGTATAGGACGTCGTATTTTTCGTCCCGTCGTACGTGCCGTTCACGTCATCGCGCACGGTTTCAGCAAACTGTTCGTCCGTCGTGTGTGGCCATGTCCGTCCATGCTAATTTTGAGCGGACTGTTTGCCGAAACTGTTTGACGGACAAAGTTGGGCGAACAGTCCCCGCGTGTGTACGCGGCCTTTGTCTTTTAGGTGTAGAGGTTGAAGTTCTTCTTGTTTCTACTTCCTCTGGCATCCGACGTGGCTTGAGCCTTCAAACTCCTCCACAATCTGTCTACATACCTTCTATGGGAAGTCTCTGAGGTGTGGTCTAGAGAAGTGGCAAAAGCCAAATCCACTGGTAGTCGGGCTTCTCGTCAAAACATCAGACGATAGGGCGAATACCCTTTAGCATAATTTATGGTGCTATTGTAGGCGTGTACCATGGCTGTAATGTGTTTACTCCACTGTTGTTTTTGTTCGGAGGTCAGAGTCCCCAACACGTTGAGGAGGGTTCATTTAAACCTCTCTGGTTGAGGGTCTTCTTGTGGATGGTATGGAGTAGTCCTGGATTTCTGGATGCCTAGTAGATCCAATAGTTTTCTCTCAAAGTCTCTTCCATGATCTGAGTGGATCCGTTGAGGCAAACCAAAGTGGATGAAGAATTTTTCCACTAGACTCTTCACCACTGTAGATGCCTGCTGTAGCGAGTGAAGGGATCAGTTACTACTAGGATATCTTGCCCATTCAGGTCAGATTCCAAACATAGGAAATCTATGCATACCAGGTCCATTGGCCCTTGACTCTCTAAATGGCCCATTGGGGTAGCTCGCTGGGTAGGGATGAGCTTCGTGTTCAAGTCGAACATATGTTCTACTCGAATATTGGCTGTTCGCCCGTTCGGCGAATTCCGAACATTATGGGCCGTTCGCGCCAAATTCGTGTGCCACTCACGGCCCACAATGCACTGCGTCATCGCAGTGCATTGCTGGCTCATGATTGGCCAAGCATGCACTGTGACCCCGCATGCTTGGCCAATCACAGCGCCAGCAGCAAGGAGAGCCATGATTGGCCACAGGCAGGATGCCTGTGGCCAATCATAGCTCAGGCTGTGTAGTACACGCCCCACACTATATAAGGCCGCCAGCGCGGCGGCCTTGTGTAGTGTGTTGGCGTCTGAAGCAGTTAGTGGGTGTTCTGTGTACCTTCAACACAGTGTACACCAATCGTTATCGGCCGATTTTCGATCTTGCTCTTCTGTAGTGGTTGTTGTCTGCGTGCCCTGACCGCAGTATACACCGCTATATTCACCTCACCTATATAGCTAGTGATCTATCTTTTATAATAGAGCTTGCAGTCAGTAGTGTTAGGAGCTTGTGCGTGCTGTCTGCGTGCTCTGTACCCAGTACACACCGCTATATCCACCTACATAGCTCTCTCTATTTGAGCCATCTGCCATCTGCAGGAGTTATTGGAAGTTGTGTGTGCCTCCAGCACAGCACAGTATGCATCTGTATATACCCCTTTATCTCTGGTGTTCTATAATAAAGGCATCTGCAGGAGTTAGTGGGTGTTTTCTGCCTCCAGCACAGTATACAACTGTATCTACCCTTTATTGCTGTTCTCTAATAGAGCCATCTGCAGGGCTTAGTGGGTGTTGTGTGACTCCATTACAGTATACCCCTTTATCTCTGGTGTTCTATAATAAAGGCATCTGCAGGAGTTAGTGGGTGTTGTGTGCCTCCAGCACAATATACACCTGTATCTACCCTTTATTGCTGTTCTCTAATAGAGCCATCTGCAGGGCTTAGTGGGTGTTGTGTGACTCCATTACAGTATACCCCTTTATCTCTGGTTTTCTATAATAAAGGCATCTGCAGGAGTTAGTGGGTGTTGTGTGCCTCCAGCACAATATACACCTGCATCTACCCTTTATTGCTGTTCTCTAATAGAGCCATCTGCAGGGCTTAGTGGGTGTTGTGTGCCTCCAGTACAGTATACCCCTTTATCTCTGGTGTTCTATAATAAAGGCATCTGCAGGAGATAGTGGGTGTTGTGTGCCTCCAGCACAATATACACTACCCAACTGCTGTTTTACCCAACTCCCTTCAGGCCATTACCATGTCTGGAAGGCCAGCAAGGAGAGGCAGACAGGCACGAGCCGATAAAAGAGGGCAAGCAGGCTCTGTGTCTAGAGACAACAGTGCTGGTCATGGACGCGGTGCATTGTCATCAGCACGTGGCCATGGGACACGCTTGTCCTTCTTTTCGGCAGCTGGACATGTTGAACCGCAACATGCCAACGACTTGGTAGAGTGGATGACCAAGCCCTCTTCATCCTCCTCATCCTCTCTCACCCAGTCTCAGGGTACTAGCAAAGCAGCTGCCAACGCATCGTCTTCCCTCGTCTCAATGTCATCATCAGTGACTCCTTCCCTAGACCCACTACGTTCTCCTGAGGAGTCTCCTGAACTCTTTGAGCACAGTGTTGGGTACATGCTCCAGGAGGATGCCCAGTGTTTTGTAGGCTCTGATGATGACACTCAGCTAGAGGAAGGCAGTAGCGTGAATGCAGAGAGAGGGGATGCTCAAGAAGGACAGCAATCTGGCAGTCATGTTCCACAAGCTGCAGGATATTGCCAGGTTTGCTACAGCGATGAAGAGGGAGGGGATGATGAGGGCACTGACTCCACATGGGTGCTTGGTAGGAGAGAGGAGGAGGAGGAGGAGGCACATGTCCAATGAGGCAGGATGCCCTCCGGGGGCCAGCTTAGGGGCAGCACACCGACTGAATCACACCGCAGAGCTCCGCCTTTGCAGGGCGCTGCCTCTGCGCGTTATTCTAAAAGTTCTTTGGTGTGGGCCTTTTTTGAGACGAGTGCATCAGATCGCACCGCTGCTATTTGCAACATATGTCTCAAGCGTATCTCGCATGGCCAAAACATCTGCCGCTTGGGCACCACATGCTTGACCAGACATATGTTGACCTGCCATGCAGCTCGTTGGCAAGCGTACCTCAAAGACCCACACCAAAGAACAAAGCGGACCTCTCCTTGCTCCTCATCAGCTGGCATCTCCAACCCCACTAGACCTTCAGTCCTCTCTGAAACCTGCTCTGAGAGGAATGAAGGTGTAGAATTAGGTGTGTCACAGCCAAGTGCTTCCGGGCACTCTGCTAGCAGTACACCCACGTCCGATTATAGCAGGCAAATGTCCCTGCCCCAGCTGCTGGACCGGCGAAAGAAGTTCACTCCCAGCCATCCACATGCCCAGCGGTTGAATGCTAGCTTGGATAAATTGCTAGCACTTCAACTGCTGCCTTTTCAGTTGGTAGACTCGGCCCCCTTCCGTGAGTTTGTACAATGTGCGGTTCCTCAGTGGCAGGTCCCCAAACGCCACTTTTTCTCACGGAAGGCGATTCCGGCTCTCTACCGGCATGTGGAAGGCAATGTCCTTGCCTCGCTGGACAGGGCGGTCAGCGGTAAGGTGCATATTACCGCTGACTCATGGTCCAGCAGGCATGGACAGGGACGTTACCTGTCTTTCACGGCCCATTGGGTCACTCTTCTGGCAGCTGGGAAAGATGCAGGACAAGGTGCAGTAGTGTTGGAGGTTGTTCAGCCACCACGCCTCCAAAATGCTACTATTGGTTATGATGCACCTCTCTCCTCCACCCCCTCCTCTTCTTCTTCCTCCATGGCCTCTTCCAGTGCTCTGTCCTCAGAACCAGCGGTGCTCCGTAGGCGTTCCAGGGGCTATGCAAGTACGCAGGCAAACCGATGCCATGCCGTGCTTGCGCTGGTTTGTTTGGGGGACAGGAGCCACACTGGGGCGGATGTTTTGTCAGCTCTGCAGGGGCAGGCCGAGAGGTGCTTGACGCCACGCCAGCTTAAGCCAGGAATGGTGGTTTGCGACAATGGCACCAACCTCCTCTCCGCCCTCCGACAGGGACAACTGACCCATGTGCCCTGTGTAGCTCACGTCCTTAACCTGGTGGTGCAGCGGTTCTTGGGCAGGTACCCGGGCTTACAGGATGTCCTGAAGCAGGCCAGGAAAGTCTGTGTGCATTTCCGCCGATCATTTAATGCCTGTGCTCGGCTGGCTGAGCTCCAAAAGGAGTTGAACCTGCCCAAGAACCGCCTTATATGTGACATGCCCACCAGGTGGAACTCAACGTTGGCCATGCTGCAGCGGCTGCACACGCAGCAGAGGGCCATCAATGAGTACCTGTGCGACTACGGCACCAGGACAGGGTCAGGGGAGCTCGGTTTTTTCTCACCATGCCAATGGGGCATGATCAGGGATGCATGCACTGTCCTGTCACCGTTTGAGGAGGCCACAAGGATGGTGAGCAGTGACAGTGCATGCATTAGTGACACTGTACCTCTTGTCCACCTCTTGGAGCATACGCTGCGTGGAATAATGGACAGGGCACTTGAGGTAGAACAGAGGCAGGAAGAGAGGAGGACTTCCTTGCCTCTCAAGGCCCCCTTTATCCAGACAGTGTTCCTGCTGTGCCACCCATCACACAGGAAGAGGATGAGGAGGAGGAAGAGGAGGATGATTGTGTCAGCATGGAGGTGGAGGCTGGCACTCAGCATCAGCAGCAGCAGTCTTGTAGGGATGATTTACAGTCCCAAGAAACACGTGGACTTGTACGTGGCTGTGAGGAGGTAGCTGCGGATCATGTTGTCCTTAGTGACCCAGAGGACTCCGGACCGAATGCCTCAGCTAACCTACGCTGCATGGCCTCCCTGATCCTGCAAAGCCTGCGGAAGGATCCTCGTATTCTTCGGATCAAGGAGAGGGACCATTACTTGCTGGCCACTCTCCTTGATCCACGGTACAAGGGTAAGGTTGCCGACCTTATCTTGCCATCGCAGAGGGAGCAGAGGATGAGACATCTCCGGGAGGCCTTGCAGAATTGTCTGTGCAACGCGTTCCCAGAGACTGGGAGGTTACAAACTCCTGGTCCTGGACAACGTGTTGCTGAGGCATCGGTCAGAAGGAGCGGTGGAGAAGGTGGCCGTCTGACTGATGCTTTCAGACAATTTTTTAGTCCGCAGCCCCAAGGTATGATCGGTTCCAGCAACCATCGCCAGCGTCTGATTTACATGGTGCAGGAATACCTATGGGCAAGGTCAGACTTGGACACCTTTCCCACCGAAAATCCTCTGGCTTACTGGGTCTTGAGGATGGATCACTGGCCAGAGCTTGCACAGTATGCAATTGAGCTACTGGCCTGTCCTGCATCCAGCGTTCTTTCGGAACGCACCTTCAGTGCTGCTGGTGGCTTTGTTACCGATCACAGGGTGCGCCTGTCCACCGAATCAGTTGATCGACTGACCTTCATCAAGATGAATCAGTCTTGGATAACCCACAGCTACCAAGCACCTGAAGCTGATGTAACCGAATAATTTTTTGGAAATATCACATCCCTTCAAGACTGCATATGCTGATGCTGAGTGACTGTCCTGTAATGTTGATTGTCTATCCTCTTCCTCCTCCGCTGATATGTTGGAAGAACATTTCTGGTTCTGGGTGATGCCATCAGCCCAATTTATATTTTAGTATATGGAAGAGGTTGCAGTGTGGTGGCCCCAGCACCAGTGCCTAAGGCCCAATTTTTCTGCCCCTGTTTAACAGGGGCGTTTAATTACAATTTTTGATGCAATGCTTTGCAGCAGGGCTAATTCCTGCAATAAAACTAGAGTATATGGCAGAGGTTGCAGTGTCGTGGCACCAGCACCAGTGCCTAAGGCCCAATTTTTCTGCCCCTGTTTAACAGGGACATGTAATTACAATTCTTGGTATAATATTTCACAGGAGGGCCCGTTCCTGTGCCCACCCAGAGTAACTATGAGGACTTATAGTGTTGTGGCACCAGCACCACAACCACCAAAGGTCAATTTTTCTACCACTGTTCAACAATGGCATGTAATTACAATTCTTGATATAATCGTTCACAGCAGGGCGCTCCAGCGCCCACCAAGAGTCACTTTGAGGGCTTACAATGTTGTGGCAAAACCAACACCTTGTTCTGCCATTTCTGCATAGCATATAGGGCAGGCCCCTACTTTCAAACATCCAACTTACAAACATCTCCTACTTGCAAATGGAAGGAGACAACAGCAAGTGAGATGAAAAAAGATGTACGACAAAACAAATTATACAGGGGTGATAACCCTTCCCTATGTTTTCCAAAAAGCTTAAAAATAGTTTTTTTGACTGGAGCTACACTTTAAAAATGTACCAGTTGAAAATTACAAACAGATTCAACTTAACACAACAAACCTACACAGTCCCTGTCTTGTTTGCACCGCCTGTATACTGCTGTTCTGAGTATATAGGGCCTGGGGGCCACACGCGTTTCCTTTTTTTAATATGGGTACTGGGTTCCCCTTAATATGCGTACAAGACCCAAAGGGGCTGGTAATGGGCAGGGAGGGCTACCCATGCCATTTTTCTCAATGATTTTCAACCATATTGCAGGAACCAGATATAACATTAAAACCGCAAGCAGTTTTAAATGATGTTATTTCCGTTTAATGTCATTTTGTGCAGGGACTGTTCTAAACACGGGAAACACGTGGCACTTCACAGGCATACTACAGACACCCCCAGGCACCATATTTAAAGGGATATTTCACTTTTTTTTCACTTTAATCGTCATTTAAATCAGTGCTCCTGCCAAAACGGCCATTTTTAAAAACATTTTAGGCATTGACCCATGTCCCCTGGGGCAGGAGCCAGGTCCCCAAACCCTTTTTAGGACAGTATCTTGCATATTAGCCATTAAAATTAGCACTTTTAATTTCGAATGTTCGAGTCCCATAGACTTCAATGGGGTTCTAAAGTTCGTAGGAATTTGGGGTCCGTTCGAAAGTTCTGGTGCGAACCGAACTGGGGGGTGTTCGGCTCATCCCTATCGCTGGGGTAAGGTCTTCCTTTGTATATACCTGAGACATGAATGACAGTAACTCTCCACTTTTGTCCTCATATAAGGCCAATAGAACCTGTCTCTCACTAGTCGAAGAGGCCTTTCTGATCCCAAACGACCATGGTGATCATGCAAATTGATCAGTGTTTCTCTGGCAGAAACAACTGCCACTTCTCTTCAGGATCCTCAGAGGGGCCCCTTCGGTAGACCTCCCCCTGTTGCAGCTGTAACCGATCCCACTCTTTATGTAGAAGGCGAGCTTCTTTCTGGGTGCTCTTCAGAAGTAGATCATGGTGTTGGCTCTCCAAAACCTTTAGTGCCAGGCTACAGAGAGGACCTTCCTGTTGATCCCTCCGGAGGTCCTTCCGAGATAGCTTAGGCAGACCCTCCTCCACAATTTGAGTGACATCACAATAGCACTTAGGCACCCCTGTAGCGGACACTCCAACTTCCTCAGCCCTGGCTCAACCTTTTGCTTGTTGTTCCACCCTTCACAAAGGGCTCTTCAGGGGTAAGCTGGGTCCATCCTTATGAGTGTCCCTGAGAACACTGGGGCCTTCTTGACAGTGCATCTTTATCTCAGTTCCCAACCCCTGGTCGATATTTCAGGTTGAAAGTAAATCCCGAGAGTGCAGCCAACCATCTATGTCCTGTGGCGTCCCATTTTGCTGTAGTGAGCAAGTACGTGAGAGGGTTATCACGAATTTGGCGCCATATAAATAGTCTTTTAGTTTGTCTACCACAGCCCACTTCAAGGCCAGAAATTCAAGCTTGTGGCTGAGATAATTCCTCTCGGCAGGTGCCAGACTTCGGATAAGCAATGGGCCTTAAGTGCCCGTCATGTTCTTGGTAAAGCACTCCACCCAGCCCATCTCGGCTGGCATCCACATGCAGTTCATAGGGTCAGGTAAGGTCTGCATAGGCCAAGACCAGGGCAGCGGTAAGGCTCCACTTCAGCTGTCTGAAGGTCTCTTTGCATTGCGGAGTCCACTGGTCTTGGATGGATTCTTTCTTCTTCCTGGGTCCCTCTTTTGGTTTTCCAGGTTTATCTGAGTCCAAACCAGCTTCCTCTTGGTTCTTCAAAAATTCAGTGAGTGTGTGCGCTATCTTGGCAAACTCTTCCACGAACCTCAGGTAGTACGAACAGAACCCCAAGAATGACCGTTCTCTCGGAAAGCTTGGTCACATTCGTGGGTCTGGGGCAAGAGGTAACAGCTTCCAGCTTCTGAGGGTCTGTGGCTACTCCTTCAGCGGACATGATGTGGCCCAGGTAATTCACTGAAGGTTGAAAGAATTGGCACTCTTCCATGGAGACCTTCATGCCTTCATCATGGAGTCTATTCAGGACTTTCTCCAGGTGCTCTTTGTGCTCTTCCAATGTTCTGCCAAACACGATGACATCATCCAAGTACACCAGCACTTCAATCAGGTTCATGTCGCCCACCATCTTCTCCATAAATCTCTGGACAGTGGCTGGGGCTCCAGACAGACCTTGTGGCATGTGATTGAATTTGAAGAATCCTACAGGGGTGATGAAAGTGGTCTTTTCCCTATCTTTGGGGTGCATGGGTATCTTAATCTGGATTTTAAATCCAGCACTAGTGATGGACGAAACTTCCGACGGGACGTTTCGCGAACGTACCCAAATGTTGGGCGGACCCATTCACTTTAATGGCAGGCAAACCTTAAAAACCTCCAGGTCATATTTTCAGCCACAAAATACTTACTAGCTGTGCACACATAGTCCCACAACATGGACACTGACATACCAGAAGTATTAAGTGAATCTGGGATCAACAACGACAAGCATTCTTTTTTTATCTGTGAAAATTTTGTCAATTCAGGAATGAAGGCCATGGAGGAGAGGCAAGGTCAGGCCAGGCTATGAAGGGGGTGCAGGAGATGATCAGTGCCACAGTCAGGGCAGCGCAGTCCTGTGCCAGTGTCCCAGTGTGCCAACCTGTGCTTGAGCCCCTTACCCATCCTTCTGCCCGGCCCTTACCCCCACCTATGCAGGGCTCCACTGCGGTGGTCCGGAGGTGCCAGTCCAGTGCTGATCCTCAGCCATGGTGCTGGCACTGCCTGCTGATTGGCTTCTCCGCTGCTATCTCCCTCACTGACACCAGCACCGAGATAGAACACTGACACCAGCACCGCAAAAATATAACACCGCTCAACCTCTTCAAACAGGAGGGTACGGGCATATAGTACGATATTCTTTTTTGTACAAGTGAACCAAAGGTAGAAAAAGGGTCCGTGTGCTAGATTATATAAATCGTTTATAGAGTTATGCGTATACATGGTCTACTGGTCACATGTGTTGAATTCCTCCGAGATCCATGCCTTATTCATTTTTATAAATGTGAGGTAGTCAACACTGTCGTGAGTTAGGCGAGTGCGGTTATCGGTCACGATCCCCCCTGCTGCGTTGAACATTCTTTCGGACAGGACACTGGACGAGGGGCAAGCCAACAGTTCCATTGCAAATTGTGCAAGCTCTGGCCAGAGGTCATGCCTGCCCACCCAGTAGTCCAAGAGTTCATCACTTCTCAGAGCGTCCACATCGGCCGTTAACCCGATGTAGTTGGACACCTGCTGGTCTGGGCATTCCCTGATGCTGGATCCGGATGAAACCTGTCGATGGGTCGGCTGAAAGAATGATCTCATATCAGAAGTGACCAACACATCTTCAAACCACCCTCTTCTTGCAGGCGCTGTTGGATTGGTACCCGCAACCCTTTCTCTGTTAGTGGGAATTCCTCTGCCAGCGCACGCAAAAGCAGAATGCAGCATTTCTCTAAGCAAGGCCTGGAAGTGCTCCATTCTGACAACTCTCTGTGATGGTGGTAACATTTCTGACATTTTGTGTTTGTACCGGGGGTCTAAGTACGTTGCCATCCAGTACTGGTCCTTGACCTTTATGCTTTTTATATGGGGGTCTCTGTTAAAACACTGGAGCATTAAGGCTCCCTATTTGCACTAAACTGGAAGAGGTGGGGTGGCCTGGCTCCTGCTCATCATCCAGGATATTATCGTCCTCCTCGTTCTCCTCTCCCCATCCACGGACAACAACAGGGATCCCAGAAAGGTTTAAAGAATGCTTTTCTTGCTCCTCCTCATCCGCCCCAGCACCATCCTCCTCTGACTCCTCTTCAGACTCCTGTTGTTGACTTGTGTCAGAGTAGCCCCCCCTGGGAATTCATCCAGCATTGCGACTTCCTCATCTTCCCGCTCCTGCTCCTCCACGGCTTGATCAATGACACGACGCAATGCACGCTCCATAAAGAAGGCATAAGGTACGATGTCACTGATGGCGCCATGGCTGCGACTGACCAGTTTGGTGATCTCATCAAATGGCCACAGAAGTCTGCATGCGTCGTGCATGAGCAGCCACTGGGGCAGTGAAAAAAACCAAGCTCCCCAGAACCTGTTCTGCTGCAGAGTTCGTACAGGTAGTCATTAACTGCACGTTTCTGCTGGAGCACCATATCAAGCATATAGAAGGTTGAGTTTCATCGCGTCAGGCAATTGCAAATAAGACGTCTGACCGGCAGATTGTGGTGCCTCTGAATGTCAGCGAGGCGAGCCATGGCCGTGTAAGATCTTCTGAAATGGGCCGAGATTTTCCTGGACCCCAGAGTATTTGACAACGAATCGCTGCACGACCAACTTTAAGACGTGTGCCATGCATGGCACGTGTGTAATTTTGACCTGTTTCAATGCGCTAAGCAGATTGGCACCGTTGTCACACACCACTTTACCAACTGTCAAATTGAGTGGTGTTAGCCACTGATCTGCCTGTGAACGCAAAGCTGAAAGGAGTGCAGGGCCAGTGTGGCTCTTGGCTTCCAGGCACAACAGACGCAGCACAGCATGGCAACGTCTCACCTAGCATGTCGAATAGGTTCTGGGGATCTTGGGTGGCGCATCGGAAGAGGTGCTAGCAGTGGAAAAGGAGGAGACAGCCGCGGAGGAGAGGGGGGATGGAGTAGGAGGAGAATAAGAGCCAGGCCTGCATGCAAGTCGTGGCGTGAAAACCAAATATACGCGCCACGGGTTACATGCTTGACGGCCATCAGAAGTTTCAACCAGTGGGCAGTAAAAGTTATATACCTTCCCTTTCCGTGTTTGCTAGACCACGTGTCTGTGGTCAGATGTATCTTGGCACTGACACTGTGTGCCAGAGATACATTCACTTGCCGCTGAACATGGCCATATAGCTCTGGGATGCCCTTCTGTGAGAAATACTTCCTTCCTGGGACCTTCCATTGTGGTGTTCCAATGGCCACAAATTTTCAAAAGGCCTCGGAGTCCACCAGTTTATATGGTAGTAATTGGTGGGCTAACAGTTCTGACAAACCAGCGGTCAACCGTTGGCAAGAGGGTTATCCGACGTCATCATTTTTTTTACGCTTGAACATTTGGCCCATGGAAGCCTGCCTTTTTCCAGAAAAACGTGAGGATGGAGGACAATTCTGAGGAGAGAGGAGAAGGAGAAGTAGAAGAGACTGGATGGTAAGAGCCTGGAGTGTGGCTTTGTGGGTTCCGTTGCTCCCACTGGGCTCGGTGATGGCAGCTCATGTTCCTTATTAAAGGCGGTCGTCCCTAGGTGAGTGTTGGGCTTACCGCGACTTATTCGTTGACTGCAAAGGCTGCAGATGGCAACATTATTGTCAGCAGCGGACACGTTAAAAAAGCCCACAATGCGGAGCCATGTGCCGGCATTCTGGGAGCACCAGATGTGACCATACATGGTTGATGCCTTGCTCCTAATACATTAGCAGTCTGGTTTGTCCCTCCTGTGCAATGTAAGTTCTGCCTGCTTCTCCTCCCTATCTGCTGGTTCATAGCTCCCTCTGAACTCCCCTCCTCTTCCTCTCTTGTGGGCACCCACGTGACATCACTAGACACGTCATTATCAACGTCACCTTCCCCACCACTATAATTAGAGATCTCGGAGTAGGCAGCAACATCGGGGACCAACCTCCTTGGGCTGATCTGGGTACTGTCGTCAGACTGCTAAATGGTGGTTGTTGCTACCTCCTCTTCCTGATCAAATGCCAAGAATGGCTGCTCATCGGCAATGTCTTGTGATGGATCGGAAAATAATTCCTGTGACTCAAGCGGAGGGTATATGGTGGTGGTGTTGGTGGTAGTGTCTTTGGGGGTGCACACAACAGAGAGTGAAGAGGGTGCAGATCGAGAGGATGAGGAGGGTGCAGAACAGTAAGCCCTTGTACACACGGGTCGGAGCTTCCGTCGGAATGTGTCCGAACGGAGCGTTTTGTTGGATATTTTCCGACTGTGTGTGGTATGCATCGGACTGTTTCCGTCGGAATATCCGTCGCACCAAATTTTCCAACTTGCCGGAAATATTTTCCGACAAACTGCTCCGATCGGACATACTCCGATCATGTGTAGAGAATTCCGATTGGACAAAGTGCCACGCATGCTCAGATCAAATTCCTACATCAAAGCTATTGGCTACTAGGCTGAACGTAGTCCTATCGAAATTACGTCATCACGTTCTGAAAGATCGGATTTTCCAACAACTTTATCCGACCGTGTGTACGCAACAGTCTCGGACAAGATCCGTCGGACAAAATCAGACGGATTTGGTTGTCGGAATGTCCGACCGTGTGCACAAGGGCTAAGGCTGATTGATCCACTCAACTAAGTCTGGTGCATCCTTTGATGTAATCGAACGCACCTTCTGCAATTTGCCACTTTGGCTCAAGCCTGTTGCTCCTTCCCTACACCTACCACCCCTGCGGAAGGGCCTGCCTCTTCCTCTGCCTGTCATTTTTTAAATGACCCTGTGACAAAAGTCTCTAGAGAAGTGCAGTATATATGTGGAAGAAGGTATATAACACCCCGCTTCAATCTGTCGTTTTTGGGGGCCACTGGTCTATCACACCAGTTTTTTCTAATTGCATTTATCACTCTTTGTAGTATCGCTGCAGAACCATTCAGCAGTCACAATGCTGCACAGTGGAAATGCACTATACTATGCTTTCTATATTTGAAAGTATTTTATACATGTATTACACCCCTATATAGGCAGATAGGAGATAGGAGAGGACGCTGGCGTGGCCTGTTGCTTGTTTGCCGCTTCTCCGCTCCCTGTTGTTTCTCCGCTTTGGTGGGCGGGTTCCAGCCGGCGCTTGTGTGTCCGCTTGTGTGTCCTGTGTTGGGCTGGAGACGAGGAGGGGACGAGGGGACGAGGGGAGGACGAGGAAGGAGGAGCCCTATGACGTCCATTGCCAGCTGAGCGGCCGGTCAGTCGATTCCAGAGCCATCGATCAGGCAGGCAGCCGAACAGCCGAGCGCCGAGTGCCCAAACAGCCGAGCGGGCGAGCATTCAGACAGCTGAGGGGTCGAGTATTCAGACAGCCGAGCGGCCGAGTATTCAGATAGCCTAGCGGCCGAGTATTCAAACAGCCGAGCGGCCGAGTATTCAAACAGCCAAGCGGCTGAAATCAGCTACCTGGAGGTGGGGAAGGATAAGGGGTGACGAGGAACAGCTGAATACTATCACTGGCAAAGAAACTGAGTAGCAGAGTGTTCGAACGGCTGAGCAGGTCATCTCCCTTAGGCTATACAGTTTTGTTGCTCCTGTTTGAACTTGGAAGCTGGTAAGCAGGTGTGGGGACTTGGATTATATTTTTTAATTCTGCATTATCCTTACTGTACTTTTCAATTTTTCACATAAACTGGGAACAGTGCAATTTTGGAAGGACTACAGTGTATTTGGCCCAAAATGAACTCCTGCACTATGTTGTAGCTATTCAGGGTATAGATTAATATAACCCTGATTGTATTTTATCTTATTTGTATTTCTTTATAGGCATTTCGTACATTGTACTTTAGTGCTGCGGATATTTGTTTATGCTTTTACAATGTTGCCATTGGTACCATTATTACGTCTGAGTTATTCAGTTAAACAGCTGATGAATTACACCAGTTTTTTGGCTCCACCATGTATTGCGGTGATTAAATAGCTAGGACTACTCCGCCACCCACGTTATATACATAGAAGCTCTCGGCGAAAGTTTGTTTGTTCACAGACTAATCATACCATCCCGACTCTGGTCAGCAATACGAACTGTTACTTCACGCATGCGTCAGCGTCATCAGTTATGTGGTTTAAACATTTCTATGGCAACATCGCTTGCTGAGTTGAAGGAGAAACGTGGGGTGGATTTTAGTCTGTTGCGACCGGTGCGAAGATGTGTTGCATTTTCAAGTAGCAAAATTGAACTTTTAAATGCACAATCTATTACAAACAAATCGTGTTTTATTCATGATTATATTCTGGATAAATGTTTGGACTTTATGTTCATTACAGAGACTTGACAACGAGAGTTGTCCTAAAGGGTATAGTTATCTTGAAACAGCCCGCAGCACAGGGCGAGGTGGGGGCCTGTTAGTTATTTATCGCAGCCATTTGGAGCTATCCCTGCAACTATTACCAGATTTAGTGTCGTTTGAATGTCTTGCTTTTAAATGTAAAATTCCTTCCCCTGTGTTGTTTATTCTTGTTTATAGGCCACCGAAATTTAGTTCAACATTTATTGCTGAGTTGTCAAATCTTTTAACAACTTTTTGTACATCAAATGTAAATGTTATTATTTTAGGAGATTTAAATATTCATGTTGATACCCCTTCGTGCCATCCTGCAGCTGAATTTCTTCAGCTGCTGGATTGTTTTAATTTAAAACAACTTGTTGATGTCCCTACACATGCTAGGGGGCATACCTTGGATTTGGTCATTACGGATTCTGCCCCTCTGACTAACTTGCAGGTGTATGACCTAGGTGTGTCAGACCATATGTCTATTTCAATGGATTTGACATCTCCATCCAGTTGCTATAAGCCCAAGCGGGACATTTGTTTTAGAAATTAAAAAAATATAAATCCGGAACTTCTGGCAGCAGATTTTCAGCATCTGTCTACACAATTTTGCTCTGTTGATGATGCAGTGGGATATTATAATAGCCAGCTTAGCAGTCTGTTGGACTTTCATGCCCCACTTAAAACAAGAGCTGTTACTTTTACTCTCTCAGCCCCGTGGTATACAGATGAGCTTCGTAAGATGAAGGCAGTGGGGCGGGTTCTTGAACGGTGTTTTCGAGCCTCTGGCCTCACTGTCCAGAAACAAATTTACAGGGAGCATCAACATCTATATGCACAGGCCCTTAAGGAGGCTAGGTCGCAGTTCTATTCTAAAGTTATACGAAATAGTTCAGAAAATTCTAAGCAGCTTTTTTCAACTATAAATCAACTGCTTAAGCCAAATTCACCATCACCTACTGCTATTTCGGAAGAGCGGTGTAATGAATTTATGGATTTTTTTAGATCCAAGATTGATCATATTCGTTCTTCTCTGTCTGGTCCTTCGGCTCAAACTGTTCTTCTAAAATGTTTTGTGCCCCGACAAATGAATCATTTACCAGAGGTGTCATTGGAAGAGGTACAGGGTATTAAGCAAATGAAGCCATCTACCTGTTCCTTGGATTGTTTTCCAACTCCCCTGGTAAAAACTTATGTTTCAGTTTTAAGTCCTTTGATTTCCGTTGTTGTAAATTATTCTTTTCAAACTGGCCATGTTCCTCCAGCTTTAAAAAGTGCTGTTATTAGACCATTGCTTAAAAAATCCACTTTGGATCCAGAAGTCCTTTCTAATTATAGGCCTATTTCTAATCTTCCCTTTTTATCTAAGGTACTTGAGAAAGTAGCTGCAAGTCATCTTCAGGATCATCTCAAGCATAACAGCCTTTTTGAAAAATTTCAATCAGGCTTTCGTTTTGCTCATAGTACAGAGACTGCTCTTGTTCGAGTTACAAATGATCTTCTTATGTCGTCTGATGCTGGCTCTCCATCTATACTTATTATGTTGGATTTGTCGGCTGCGTTCGACACTGTCGATCATGGCATTCTTTTAGATAGTCTTCGTTATAATGTCGGACTAAATAATTTAGCCTTCAACTGGTTTTAGTCATATCTTACAGAGAGGATTGAACAAACTACATTGGGTTGCTTTAAATCTAAACCGCATGTGGGTACCTGCGGAGTCCCCCAAGGGTCGGTGCTTGGCCTGATTTTGTTCATTCTATATCTTACTCCGTTGGGCCATATTATTAATCGCTATAATATCTCATTTCATTGTTATGCTGATGATACACAGCTTTATGTAAAAGCTGCAGCTGAAACTCCTTCAGTACAGTCACCCCTTTCAGTTCTTACCGCCTGTTTGGAGGAGATAAAGGAATGGATGGAACAACGTTTCTTGCAACTAAATAGCTCCAAAACTGAGTTTATTATGATTGGAACGTCTCACCAGATTAAATAGTCGTTGATAACCAGTATTGCCTTTTCAGGCTCTAAAATTCCAGCTTCATCCGTAGTTACTAATCTTGGTGTAAAAATGGATTACCAACTCACCTTTGAAGCACATATAAGTCAAATATGCAAGACCTCTTTTTACCATCTTCGTAATATCTCTAAACTTTGTCCTATTCTTTCTTTTTCCGATACTGAAAGGTTGGTTCATGCCTTTGTCTCCTCTAGGCTGGATTATTGCAACGCACTTCTCATTGGGATTCCGAGAAAAAGCATGCAGAGGTTACAGTATGTTCAAAACTCTGCAGCGAGGATCCTAATGAGAGTACGGAAGCATGAGCATATTACTCCAATTCTTAAATCTTTGCATTGGCTCCCGGTTTCTGCTAGGATTGAGTATAAGGTCTCTCTTCTTGCCCATCAATGCATATATGGTCATGCTCCACCTTATCTTAAGGAACTTTTAAGATTACATAATTGACCTCGTTCCCTACGCTCAACTAATTTGAATTGTCTAGTGATTCCAAAAACTAGATTAAAAACAATGGGAGATTTTTGTGTTGCTGCCCCACGTCTGTGGAATGCTTTGCCTGATAATTTGAGGGTTTTTCAGTATACTGAAAATTTTAAAAAGGGATTGAAGGCTTTTCTTTTTAGCAAATGTTTTTGAATTAAGTTATTTGTCTTTGTAACTGTGTAGCACTTTGAGGTCTTTTGATGGAAAGTGCATTATAAATAAAATGTATTATTATTATTATTATTATTATTATTATATACTGCACACCAAATAGTACACCTATACCAGTCCTTAAAAGGGCCTTTGTGGACCTAATAGTAGCTAGCTAGTAGCTAGTGAATTGCAGACTGTCCCTGCTCCAAACACCAAACTGTCCCTACACTGAGAAACGACATCTGCAGAATCGGTCAGCACTGCAGTGCACTATAATATGCTTTCTATATTTGAAAGAAAGTATATTATAAGTGTATTACAACCCTATATACTGTACACCTATACTAGTCTTTAAAAGGACTTTTGTGGACCTAATAGTAATAGCTAGTGATTAGACTGACTGTCCCTGCTCCACACAGCGTCCTTTCCCTACACTGACAAAAGACAGAATGTAAAATGGCCGCCAGATCAGGTCTATTTAAAAGGTAGGGGATATGTCCATGTGCTGAAATGTCTCAATTGGCTGTCCTGTACCCCATGATGGATATGTCATGGGTCAAAGTTCTTGCAATGTAAATGATTATGTCTGCCGCGAACAGCGTCATAAGTCCGCTGGTTTGGCGAATCGCAAACGAGCAAAGTTCGCCGCGAACCGACCGCCGGGCGAACCACAAGGCCATCCTTATCCAGCACACTGAACCACTTCTCCCCTCATGGGCTCTGTAAGGCATCTTCTATCTGGGGTGTGGTGTATTGGTCGGGAATGGTCCTTCTGTTCAATGTCCTGTAGTCAATACACAACCGTAATGACCCATTCTTTTTCCTCACCGCCACTATTGGGGAGGCATATGGACTCCGAGACTATTGGATAATTCCTGTCTTCTGCAGCTCAGTCAGCTGATCCCGCTGGTCTTCCAAGTCTCCCAGTGGAATCCATCTGACCCTCTCTCAGAAGGGTTTATCTTCCTCCAATCGGATCTTGTGTTCAGCACATTTTGCAATTCCCACATCAAACTCACTTTTTGAAAAGGCAGTTCTCCATCTCAAGAGCTGGGTTTTTGCTCTCCTCCATCCAAGCAGGTGTAGGGGGAATGTTTTTTGGGTAGAATTCTTCCATAGAAATCTCTCCCTCTTGCCTTCCTACGATACTACATGGTGACTGGGGTTGCTTGATTCACTTGCCCCAGCAACACTCTAGCTGGCATCTTCACAGATGAGGCCACTGTATTTTGAACACTGACTGAGACCTTCCCATAACTTCTCTGGCTCTGGTCGACAACACTTCTGGGATTATTTCCAGTCCCTTGTCTTATTTCTGTCGGTCTGTCTCAAGGACGATGAAAGTGCCAAGTTGTTTCCAACTCAGTTTGATATAAGCTTTTAAACAGACTACCTCACCCGGTTGCACAACCTTCTCAAATTGCCTAGGTGCCAGATTTCTCCCACTCCTTCTGACAGGGCTTTTTGCTTGTGTACTAGATTCTGGTACACTTGTGATAGCATAGGGTGTATATTCGTGACTGGAGTGCTCTGTTCTTGGACAAGCGGTGTCAAAAGTCTCCGGACCAGGTCAGTATTGGTCCCAATGATGAGGGAACTTCTATCAGCCCCTGGGGGGTGAGGACACACCACTGCCAAGGTATCCGTCACATACCTGGTGGTTGAGCCCACGGATGCTGGGAGCGGCAACTCGTATTCCTCCGGCTCAAGAACTCCTGGTAGAGAGGACAGAGGTTCAAGAATGCAGAAGGGGCACAAGCGCCTAGCGGGTTACAGGTGCAAGGGCTAGTCTGGCTCCAGGAACAGAGGAGAACCAGATGCAGGCTGGAACTGAGGTCAGCAAGGAACAGGAGCTGCAGGAACACACACGCTGGAGAGGCGGGGAAGGTGTCTTGTAGTACGGTACACTCTGCAGACCTTCAAGCAGATTGAGTAGAATACTGGAAGGCAGGAAAAGCAGTGGAACGGCAGGCTAGGCATAGACAGGTCGGGTCAGGTACAGGCAGGCGGGTAAGGCACTGAATCAGCAGGCAAGGCACAGAATCAGCAGGCAAGGCACAGAATCAGCAGGCAGGAGAATCGTCAGACAAGCCAGGGGTCGTAGGCAGGCAGCAAGCAAGGAGTAGTCAGGGGTAAGCTGAGTCACAAGAGTCACAGGTACAGGGGGGTCTCTTCAGGAACGCTGTAGACCGGACAGCAAGGAGGCAAGGTAACAGGTCCCTTTAAATAACCCCTTTGGCACCAAGAACTGTCACGCCACGCGCGTTCGCGCGCACACCCACCTCTCCGCGCACCCGCGTGCGCCCAACATCACTAGCGCGCACCCGCGTGCGCCCATCAGAGCAACCGCGCACCCGCGTGCGCCCACCCGCGTTAGTGCGCACCCGCGTGCGCCGACTGGCACTTTTACCAAGGACTTTGCGGATAGAACCTCCGGGGACAGTCGGACGATCGGGCCAACCTTCTTGACATTGCCCCCCCAAGGGGCAGCCCCCGGATGCCCGATTGAGCCAACTTAGCTAGGTGCGCTCTCTTGAAAGCCAGGATCAGTCTCTCAGCATGAATGTTGGATTCTGGTTCCCAAGAATTATCTTCAGGACCGTACCCCTTCCATTTTACCAGGTACTGAACCTGTCCACGTCTCTTCCTGCAGTCCAGAATCGATTCCACTTCAAACTCGACTTCTCCGTTGATCAGAACAGGCTCAGGTGGACCAGTATCTCTGCCAACGAAGGGATCCGGGACAGCGGGCTTGAGTAGAGCCACATGGAAGACCGGGTGGATTTGGAAAGACTCTGGCAGTTGTAACTCATAAGTCACGCTGTTGATCTTCCTCATTAACGGGAAAGGACCAATGAACTTAGGACCCAGCTTCCTGGAGGGACATGCCAGTTTTAAGTTCAGAGTTGACAACCAAACTTGCTCCCCAGGCTCCAAGTTAAGTTCCCCTCTCCTCTTCCTGTCAAAAATTTCTTTATAATACTCCTGTGTCCTGGACATTGTTTCTTGAAGAAGCTTGTTGTTGGCACTGACAAAGGCCAAGGTTTCCTGAGCAGCAGGTACCGAGCATTCCGGAAAGCTATTCGTTAGAAACAGGGGATGAAATCCATAATTTGCGAAGAATGGAGTTTGCTTGGTGGCAGAGTGGACAGAATTATTGTAAGCAAATTCAGCGAGAGGTAAGAGAGGGACCCAATCATCTTGGGAGAAGGAGGAGAAACAACGTAAGTATTGTTCCAGAGTCTGGTTCGTTCTTTCCGTCTGGCCATTAGTCTGCGGATGGTAAGCAGAAGAAAAGGAAAGGTTAATCTCCAGGGAACCACATAATGCCCTCCAGAACCTCGAAGTGAACTGCACTCCCCGATCAGAAACAATATCCACAGGAATCCCATGAAGCCTCACAATTTCTCTGATAAACACCTTGGTCGTCTCGGCAGCAGAAGGGGTACCTTTCATGGGAAGAAAATGCGCCATTTTTGAGAGTCTGTCCACAACCACAAAGATGGTAGAATGGTCTCCAGAAGGAGGCAGCTCGACAATAAAATCCATGGAGATCATCCTCCATGGTTTTTCAGGAACGGGCAGAGTTTTCAGCAGACCCCAGGCCTTGGATCTGCTGCCCTTTTTTTTTGTGCAGACCGCGCAGGATTCCACATAATCTTTGCAGTCCTTCGCTAATTGTGGCCACCAAAAAGTGCGCTGGAGAAGTTCAAGTGACTTGTGTACCCCAAAATGACCGGCTAACTTATGGTCATGGAAGGCACCGAGAACACCTACCCGTCCCCCCTGGGGTACAAAGATCTTATCCAGATGCCACAATAGATTGTCCCTTGCCTGCAGAGTGACACCAGAAGGAGGAGAGACATGGAGCGAAGCCCGTTTGATCTGATCCAGCAAGTTTTCCTGAAGTAAGAGGAAATTTCCAGGAGGCAGGATGGTATCTGGGGATGAAGAGGCCTCGGATCCGCTAAACATTCTTGAGAGGGCATCTGGCTTGGTGTTCTTTGACCCCGGTCTTTATATTATATGGAAAGAAAATCGAGTAAAAAAAAGTGCCCACCTGGCCTGACGTGGTTTCAACCTCTTAGCGACCTTCAAATACTCGAGATTCTTGTGATCGGTATAAATGAGGATGGGGTGTGCTGCTCCCTCCAGAAGGTACCTCCATTCCTCAAGTGCCGACTTGATGGCCAACAGTTCCCGATCTCCCACATCGTAATTCCTCTCGACTTCAGAAAGCTTATGGGAGAAGAACACCACCGGATGAAGAAGAGCCTTGGATCCCTGTCTCTGCGAAAGTACTGCCCCTACCGCAATTTCAGAAGCGTTGACCTCTAGAATGTAAGGTAGCGCCGGATCAGGATGCTTCAGGATTGATGCCGAGGTGAACAGGTTCTTGAGGGACACAAAAGCTTCCTGTGCTTCAGATGTCCAATGGAAATGACAGCCCTGCTTCGTGACTTTCGTAATGGGGGAGATGATAGCAGAGAACCCCCTAATGAATTATCGGTAGAAGTTTGCTAAGCCCACAAAACGCTGAACGCCCTTCTTATCCGTGGGAGCAGGCCAGTCCAAGATGGCGGAAACTTTCTGTGAGTCCATCTGAATACCTTCCACAGAGATGATCAGGCCCAGAAACTGAATACTCTGCTGCTCAAACACACATTTCTCGGGCTTCGCATATAGACCATGACAACGTAGTTTTGTTAACACCTTTTTAACGCAATCTCGGTGCTCGGATAGAGAAGGAGAAAAGATCAAGATGTCATCAAGGTAAATAATAACGAGCAAACCAAGATAGTCCCTGAAGATGTCGTTCACAAAGTGCTGGAACGTAGCAGGTGCATTGCACAAACCGAAGGGCATGACCAGGTACTCGAAGTGCCCGAACCGGGTGCGGAAGGCAGTCTTCTACTTGTCGCCACTCTGGATGCGGACTAGGTTGTAGGCCCCGTGGAGGTCCAATTCAGTGAATGTTGCCGCCGTCCCCAGTCTCTTGAACAGTTCGGGTACCAAAGGTAGATGATACTGATTCTTGATAGTAATCTTGTTGAGTTCTCGATAATCAACACAGGGGTGCAGCGAGTGGTCTTTCTTTTCCACAAAAAAGATTCCGGCTCCTGCAGGGGAGGAAAAATCCCCTCTCCAAGTTCTCATCAATATACGACTTTAAGGTCCCCATCTCCAGTTCTGTTAGGGAAAAGATCCTCCCGAAGGGGATTTCGGCTCCTGGGAGGAGCTTGATCGGGAAATCGTATGGCCTGTGTGGAGGGAGAGTTTCTGCACCTTTCTTGTTGAAGACATCCAGGAACCCATGATAAACTTCAGGAACAGATTGGTGAATTTCCTTGTCAGCTTCCAGGCATAATAAAGACGGAGGGTCATCTGTAATCTTTAACAGGCAGTGCTGGTTACAATAGGGGGAGGAGAAGTTGATCTTCCCGGTGCACCAGTCAATCTGTGGGTTATCGGCCTTCAGCCAGGGCATGCCTAGGATGATAGGGAATAAAGGGGAATGAATAATGTCCAAGTACAATAGTTCCTGATGGTTCTCGGAGATGGTGGTTAGCAGGGGTTTTGTCTCCTGTGTAACTGGCCCGGATTTAAGAGCAGAACCGTCGGCCAAGTGCACTGAAAGTCCCTTCGCCCTGGGACGCAAAGAAATGTGGTTCTTGATGGCAAAGGTCAAGTCCATAAAGCCACTGCAGGTTCAAGAATCAATAATTGCGGTGATCTGGATATTCCCTCCTGGAAGCTGTAAGAGAGCAGAAACAGCCAAATGAGAAGCGTTGTCAGATAAAGTGGATACAGGAACAGAGGTAGTGGCGAAGCACTTACGGAGCTTGGCTGGGCAGGTCCTCACATAATGCCCGGGTTCCCCGCAGTACAGGCACAGGTTATTAGTCCTCCTGCGCAGACGTTCTTCTGATGTGAGAGAAGGCTGCAGGAGGCCAAGTTGCATGGGCTCAGAAGAATCAGGGGTAGAAGTGATCGGAGCAGAAGAAGCTGGCTGAGGGTAGCTGGTAACTTGGGGAAACATCCAAACTGGACGAGAAGGACCAGCAAAGCGTTCTGATCTCCGCTCCCTTAACCTCCTGTCAATCTGTATGGAGAGATTAATGAGAGCTTCTAAAGTCTCTGGGACGCCCACTCGGGCCAGTTCGTCCTTCGGTTTTTCGGAGAGTCCCACACGAAATTGGTAGGGCAGGGCGGCGTCGTTCCAGTATCGGAACTCCAGCGCCTGAACTAAGATACATAATCCTCTACAGGTCTGCAGCCCTGGTGTAAGGAGTGCAAAGCCGCCTCAGCAGTAGCTGTCATTTGTGGGTCCTCGTAGAGCTGGGACATGGCCTGGAAGAACGAGTCCAGATTATTAAGGGATGCGTGCTTTTGTTCCAGAAGGTGGTGGGCCCAGGACTGTGGTTCACCCAGTAGCAAAGAGATGACGAACCCCACTTTAGTGGATTCAAGAGAGAAAGTCCGGCGTTGCAGGGCAAAGAACAATTCACAGGCATTACGGAAAGTCCTGGATTTGCTTCGGTCCCCTGAGAACCTCTCAGGCGTGGGGACCCTTGGTTAGGGTGGCAGCATCACCACGTAGGGAGTGGAGGCTGGTCCCGATGAAGAAGGTGAAGGCGCCGACAGAGCTTGAACTTGCCCCTTCAGTCGATTGTACCCTTCTTGCAGGCTCTTCACAGCCTGAGTGAGCTCGGCTAGATGGAGGCAGAGTTCAACCATCGAAGAGGCTCCCGGCGTGGGCTCGGACATGGCTGTCCGGTACTGTCACGTACCTGGTGGTTGAGCCCACGGATGCTGGGAGCGGCAACTCGTATTCCTCCGGCTCAAGAACTCCTGGTAGAGAGGACAGAGGTTCAAGAACGCAGAAGGGGCACAAGCGCCTAGCGGGTCACAGGTGCAAGGGCTAGTCCGGCTCCAGGAACAGAGGAGAACCAGATGCAGGCTGGAACTGAGGTCAGCAAGGAACAGGAGCTGCAGGAACACACACGCTGGAGAGGCGGGGAAGGTGTCTTGTAGTACGGTACACTCTGCGGACCTTCAAGCAGATTGAGTAGAATACTGGAAGGCAGGAAAAGCAGTGGAACAGCAGGCTAGGCGTAGTCGTAGACAGGCCGGGTCAGGTACAGGCAGGCGGGTAAGGCACCGAATCAGCAGGCAGGAGAATCGTCAGACAAGCCGGGGTCTTAGGCAGGCAGCAAGCAAGGAGTCGTCAGGGGTAAGCCGAGTCACAAGAGTAAGCAGGAGTCAGACAAGTACAGGGGGGGTCTCTTCAGGAATGCTGTAGACCAGACAGCAAGGTGGCAAGGTAACAGGTCCCTTTAAATAACCCCTTTGGAGCCAACAACTGTCACGCCATGCGCGTTCACGCGCACACCCACCTCTCCGCGCGTGCGCCCAACATCACTAGCGCGCACCCGCAACAGCGCGCACCCGCGTGCGCCCACCCGCGTTAGCGCGCACCCGCGTGTGCCGACTGCCACTTTTACCAAGGACTTTGCGGATAGAACCTCCGGGGACAGTCGGACGATCGGGCCGACCTTCTTGACAGTATCAAAGGCCTTTCCCACCACACTCGGGTCAAAGGTGAGTTTACTGGGTAGGTAGCCATCATAAGGGAAATTCTGGGTCCCTAGGCCCCATATTTATAACTCCTCCTGCTTCTGCAGTGGTAAGTGCCTGAGATGTTTCTCAAAAAATTCTCTGTAAAGAAGAGCCACTTGGGCTCCAGTATCCAAAAGGGCCTTGGCGTAGAGCCCTTCCACCTGGATGGGGACAATTGGAGAAGGTCCCACTAGCTTAGGAGGGAATCCATGGGAAGTGGCAGGTTTAGCCTATTTGGCAGTCTGTACTTTTACACCTTGCTTTTGTGGGTTCTTACCCAGCTTTGGCCTAACTGTGACCCCAGGGGCCTGGTATGTATGGATTTGTTGGCGTTGGCTGCTGTGATAGGGCGCCCAGTTCACTCCTTCACTGGGGCCCTCTGGAGTTTTCCGCCGGCTGTTGGCGTTTTAATTTAAGGCTTTGCTGGGTTCCGACATACTTGACGGTAATTTCCAACTCCCCCGCAGTTGAAACAGGTCTTCTGCATCTCCGGTTTCTTGTCCTGGACGGCTGTAGGACCCGTAGGGGTCTTGGGTGCTTGGACTTCTGTGGTTCAACCAGTTTGGCAGTCAACAGGGCCATCATTTCTAACATCTCCTTCTGTATCTGAAGCAGTTTACCTAATTCAGACTCACACTTTGGTAGATGTTGTATAGGTAAGGACCAGGTCATTTGATCAGTGTTCACCGTCAGGACACTGGGTTCCCAAGGGCGCTGTAGACCATCAGACTGTTGTCCTTTGGTTCTTGTTGTGATGTTGGACTGGATTCGATTTTGTTTCTTCTCCTTTTTCATTTCCATCTTGGCTGCTTCATTAGTCTCTTCAGTGAGCACCTCATCTGGAATGGAGGGATCATCTAAGTACTGCCTTAACTGGAACTTGACATAGTCACTCCTCAGTTCTGTAGCCACGGACCTCAGAAATTACTTATGGATCAGTTCAGCCCCAAAGTGTTCTTCTGAGCCTTCTTCTTCTGAGACAGACAAGTGGTCTTTCAATTCGATGGCTCTGAATAAGAAGTTCCGAGGAGTGTCCTGACTGCTCTTTGTCATATGTATCAATTGATGATATAGTTCAGCAGCATCTTCCTCTTTGTAGTAGCTCTTTTGTATCCTCCTGAGTTGTGCTAGAGTCAGTCCATTTTTCATTTATAGCATGCCTCTGATACTAAGCCCTGGACTAATGGCGTTGACTACAGCCTCTACAATTTCACATTCAAGATATCCTTTTCGGAGTCCCAGGTCGATCTGATGCAGGAGGTTTGTGTAGGACAACTTGCCCTTCTGTTCATTCTCTCCTATCTGACCTTTGATCTTGAAATCTTTCTGGATCGTCACCTCTGGCAAGTGGCCATGAGTGCGTTTCTGTATCACTGAAACAGGTCTCGGTGTTATCTGACCATATCTTGGGTCCTTGTATGTGACACTTAGCTCAAGGTGTTCTGCAATCATGCTGGAGGTTTCCTGGAGCTTCTCCTTTATATCATTCTACTGCTGTTTCAGGTCAGCCAGTTGCTGTTCTGACTGTGAACCTCTCTTGTGAGCTCTGAATGCTTCAACAACGGCCCTCTTCTTATTATTAGGGGGCCCTCTGTCACTTTCCCTTAGTGTTGACCAAAAACTGACTTCTTGCAGTGTTGGCCCCATCTGTTTTGAGCTGGTGCCGCTTTCACCTGGTCTCGCTGAGTGTGTCAGGTAAAGTTTGGTTTTGCCAGATAGTTTCACACTGGTGCCTTGGAAGTTTTCAGGAACTCCCTTTCTCCATTCTAATAGTGCATAAGTGTGAGAGGTCCCATAATCTGGCCTGACAGCGATCTCCCAGGCCTTCCTATCTGGGGACAATGCCATCACAACTTCTTTAACCCATTCTTCCTCCCAGTCTTCACCTGGGAGTTAAATTGCCACCCTCACTTCTGAGCGAGTGCCTTCTGCTACATACCACTGGACCACAGTGAGAGGATCCATACTGGTGCCAAGAGGGTGGGTTTGATTGCAGAGTAACAGAATCCCAGACGAGCCCCCATGTGTAGCACTGAACCCCGAAGGAGCTATTGGTAATTGATTGGGCATGTACTCTGCCCCCCCCAATAATTTGTCTCAACCCACTTGACACAGCTGTGTAACAGGGTTGGTGCGAAGTTTAATAACAAGGAACAATCCCACAATAACACTATGCATATAATATACCTTTGTCGTTACCTGGGCATCCGTTGCTCCACCTGTTAGGAGAATGAACAAGCCTCACACCAATTGTAACTTAACCAGAGTGCAAGTTTACTGAAACTGGTTTAAACAGTTTTTACAATAACTGTATTAACACACAAACTTAACAAAATAATGCAATTGTGTATTGTTAGCACTACAAAGATTCCTTAAATGACCCCTGCAGGCGTGTCTCCAAGTGAGACTAATTGCTCAGAGTGACAAAGCCTTGACCCTGGTCACCTTCCCACTTACTTTACGGCCGTACTAGACACACTATGCAAGGTTATTTGACACAACAGTATAATTGCTCAAGAGCTCTCTCTGAGGTATAATGCATTTATTTGCATGTAACTGTGACACCAAGCCCCCCAGTGAAGCTATAGTCTTTGGTCTTCTTTCTTCTGCTAGCTATTATACTGCAGTGTTTGTAATCCAAAGGCTTGATAGGTAATAAAGTGATATAAAGTGAATGATGACAGTAATTCCTGTTATGGAACACACGTGTAATCGTCTCCAGTGAAAGCACACTCAGTCTGTCAGTACCTAGTGGAGTTTAAGCTTTCAGGCCTGATTGGACCCTGTCTGTGGAACAGCAGGTCTCAGCAACACTGCATGGTTAGTCTAGTGTTGTATATAACTTCTGGGCAGTAGCCATCTCACCACACCAGGTCTGGAAAGCTGGATGCCTCCGCTCTGGGAGTCTCAGTCCTGCCGCCGGTCAGCACCGTCACGCTGCTTTGCTCCGCAAGATGACCGGACCCTCTTTTGGCTCCATCAGGTGTTCTTGACTTGATCATACAGCTTCTCCAGCACTAACTGTGGTAAGGCACTCTCAGTGGCCACACAATGTAGGCCATGCTCTCTGGAACATTCCCTCACAGATCCCTGTAGGCAGGCCACATGTCCAGAAGAGAAAGAAAATGGCTGCACTGGGCCTTTTATTACCTACCCAGCATGCAGTTAAGCCACTCAGTGTTCATGGGTAGGTGAGTGGGCATTGTGGGTAGGTGAGGCCTTTCACAAAGAAAAACAATTAAGTCACTTCCTGCTTAGCTGTTATGTGAAAGTTAAACAAGTCTATTTGCATTACGTACCAGTAGAGGGAGACAAATAACAATCTATTAACATGGTCCTATTAATAGCATTACATGGCAAAAATTCCAGCACTACATGTCTCTCCTTTTTCATTATTGGTTTTCCCTATAAAATGTATCACCTTTTTATTTTTGTATATTCTTGCTAGATAGTTTCCTGATTTGTTTCCCCATTTATACTTGTCCTTAGCCACTATATTGAAGACTTGTCTTGTTTCCTGTTCCATTAGATCTTTTGGATTATCTTTTTTAATACTAGATCACGTTGTACCTCTATATCCACTTTCTCTTCACGTTGTTGTTCCAACTCATAGATTTCTGTTATTAGCCTTTCCTTGTTACTTATCCTTTTTTTTCCTCCTAGTCCCTATAGAAATCAGTGTGCACCTAATATAAGGTTTATGGGCTTCCCATATCATGTCCTCTGCTATCCCTGGGGTTTCATTTAACTGAAAGTGTTGTTCTATTTCTTTTATTGTATCTTCTACCTCTTTCTCTTGTATTAGGTGTTCATTCAGTCTCCAAGTGCTCCTCTTGGTTTCCTATGAGTTTCAACTTCATTGTTACTGGGGCATGATCTGATATTGACATTATTTATATTTGTGATTTTCCTACTGATTCCAGCAGTCTGTGCTCTACCATTATGTATTCCAGCCTTGAGTATGTCCTGTGCCATGAGGAGTAGAAAGTATAATATTTTACTTCATGGTTGAACTCCCCATACATCTACCAGTTGACATTGGTACAATTTTTTTTTTTTCATTCTGAGTTGAAAATCTCTAGTCCCCAATGCACGACTGCACGTGATGAAATGTCAACCTTCAGGTCAATGCAGAAATTTAGATCTCCTGCCAGGATTAGTAGGCCTTCTTTTATAATCCATCAGTTTTCCCATAACTTCTTTCAGGTAACCTGTTGGGTTCTTATTAGGTTAGTATATATTTGCCAATATACATTCCGTATCCTGTACTTTCCCCCTCAAGAATATGAACTGACCTTCCGGATCCACATTTCTATCTTCTAATGAGAACTTTAATTCTCTCGCCATTCCTATTGCCACTCCTTTTGCTTTTTTACTTGGAGAATCTCCATAGTACCATGTCGGGTTAATATTTGTGTCTTGTGCTATATTTGTCTCTTGTAGAAAGATTATACTTGCAGACTATCTTTTAATTTCTTGTTCTTCCATATGTCCTATTTCACTACCACTTTCGATCTCCATTTCTACTCTCAATTGACTTGCATTGTACAATGTATTTGGGCCCACAGTTGTGTTATTTTGATCATTTTTAATGATCCCTTTTACTTGTCTGGCCCAAGTTCCCGGCTGTTTTTCTGTTACTGACTTATCATGGCTCTGTACTTAAGACATACATTTTTTATGGTCCCTGGGCTTGTGCTTGTTTTGGGTAATTTTGCTGCTCCATTTGCTTTTGCAGATTTCCCCTTTATTGTTGTTTTTTGGCTTTTTTTGTTCCTCCCTCAGTCCTCTTCTCCTGTTCTCCTGCCACACACTCCCTCTCTTCCACTTTATTTTCTATCTTTCACTGTCACCTTATTTCATATGTTGTGTACTTGACCTTCTTAATAGTGATGGACGAACTTACGACGGGACGTTTTTCGCGAAAAAGTTTGCGAACCGCAAAGTTCGCGGCAGACCCCATTGACTTTAATGGCAGGCGAACCTTAAAAACCTTAAAAACCTCCAGGGCATATTTTCAGCCACAAAATACTTACTAGCTGTGCACACATAGTCCCACAACATGGACACTGACATCAAAAGTATTAAGTGAATCTGGGATCGACAACAACAAGCATTATTTTTTTAGCTGTGAAATTTTGACAATTCAGGAGCGTATGAAGGCCATGGAGGAGAGGCAAGGTCAGGGCAGGCTATGAAGGGGGTGCAGGAGATGATCAGTGCCACAGTTAGGGCAGCGCAGTCCTGTGCCAGTGTCCCAGTGTGCCAACCTGTGCTTGAGCCCCTCCCTCTGCCTGGCCCTTACCCCCACCTATGCAAAGCTCCACTGCGGTGGTGCGGAGGTGCCAGTCCAGTTCTAAACCTCAGCCATGGTGCTGGCAATGCCTGATTGACTTCTCCGCTGCCATCTCCCTCACTGACACCAGCACTGAGATAAAACACTGACACCAGCACCGCGATAGAGACTGAGCACTGACACCAGCACCAAGACAGAGAGCACTGACACCAGCACCGTGATAGAGAGCACTGACACCAGCATCGTGATAAAGAGCACTGAGACCACATCAGCACCGAGATAGAGGGCACTGACACCACACCAGCACCATGATAGAGAGCACTGAGACCACACCAGCACCGTGATAGAGAGCACTGACACCACACCAGCACCATGATAGAGAGCACTGACACCAGCACCGAGATAGAGAGAGAGCACTGACACCAGCACCGAGATAGAGAGCACTGACAGCAGCACTGATACCAGCAACTCGCTGCGGGACCCAAAAATATGACACTGCTCAACCTCTTCAAACAGGAGGGTACAGGCATATAGTACGGTGTGCTTTTTTTGTACAAGGAAGTAAGCCAAAGGTAGAAAAAAGGTCCGTGTGCTCAATTAAATAAATCGTTTATAGAGTTATGCATATACATGGTCTACTGATCACATGTGTTGCATTCCTCCGAGATCCATGTCTCATTCATTTTTATAAATGTGAGGTAGTCAACACTGTCATGAGCAAGGCGAGTGCGCTTATCGGTCACAATCCCCCATGCTGCGCTGAACGTCCTTTCAGACAGGACACGGAATGAGGGGCAAGCCAACAGTTCCATTGCAAATTGGGCAAGTTCTGGCCAGAGGTCAAGCCTGCCCACCCAGTAGTCCAGGGGTTCATCACTTCTCAGAACGTCCACATCGGCCGTTAACACGATGTAGTCAGACACCTGTCGGTCTAGGCGTTCCCTGATGAATTCCTCCTCTGCCAGCGCACACAAAAGCAGAATGCAGCATTTGTCGAAGTAAGGTCTTTAAGTGCTCCATTCTGACAGCCCTCTGTGATGGTGGTAACATTTCCGTCATTTTGTGTTTGCACCGGGGGTCTAAGTACGTTGCCACCCAGTACTGGTCCTTGACCTTTATGCTTTTTATACGGGGCTCCCTGTTAAAACACCGGAGCATGAAGACCCCCCATTTGCACTAAACTGGAAGCAGTGTGGTAGCCTGGCTCCTGCTCATCATCCATGATAATGTCGTCCTCCTCATTCTCCTCTCCCCATCCACACACAACAACAGGGATCCCAGAAAGGTTTAAAGAATGCTCTTCTTGCTCCTCCTCATCCACCCCGGCAAAATCCTCCTCTGACTCCTCTTCAGAATCCTGTTGTTGACTTGTCTCAGGTAGAGTAGCCCCCCCTGGGAATTCATCCAGCATTGCGACTTCCTCATCTTCCCGCTCCTGCTCCTCCACAGCTTGATCAATGACACAATGCAATGCACGCTCCATAAAGAAGGCATAAGGTACGATGTCACTGATGGCGCCATGGCTGTGACTGACCAGTTTGGTGATCTAATCAAATGGCTACAGAAGTCTGCATGCGTCACGCATGAGCAGCCACTGGTGCGGTGAAAAAAACCAAGCTCCCAGAACCTGTTCTGCCGCAGAGTTTCGTACAGGTAGTCATTAACTGCACGTTTCTGCTGGAGCAGCCTATCAAGCATATAGAAGGTTGAGTTCCATCGCGTCGGGCAATCGGAAATAAGACGTCTGACCGGCAGATTGTGTCACCGGCCGCTGAAGGTCAGCAAGGTGAGCCATGGCCCTGTAAGATCTTCTGAAATGGGCCGAGATTTTCCTTGCCTGCCGCAAGATATCCTGGACCCCAGGGTATTTGACAACGAATCGCTGCACGACAAAGTTTAAGACGTTTGCCATGCATGGCATGTGTGTAATTTTGCCCTTTTTCAATGCGCTAAGCAGATTGGCACCGTTGTCACACACCACTTTACCAACTGTCAAATTGAGTGGTGTTAGCCACTGATCTGCCTGTGAACACAAAGCTGAAAGGAGTGAAGGGCCAGTGTGGCTCTTGGCTTCCAGGCATAACAGACGCAGCACAGCATGGCAACCTCTCACCTGGCATGTCGAATAGGTTCTGGGGATCTTGGGTGGCGCAGCGGAAGAGGTGCTAGCAGCAGAAAAGGAGGAGTCAGCCGCGGAGGAGAGGGAGGATGGAGTAGGAGGAGGAGAATAAGAGCCAGGCCTGCATGCAATCCGTGGCGGTAAAACCAAATCTACGCGGGTACCACGGGTTACATGCTTGACGGACGCCAGAAGGTTCACCCAGTGGGCAGTAAAATTTATATACCTTCCCTGCCCGTGTTTGCTAGACCACGTGTCTGTGGTCAGATGTATCTTGGCACCGACAATGTGTGCCAGAGATACATTCACTTGCCGCTGAACATGGCCATATAGCTCTAGGATGCCCTTCTGTGAGAAATACTTCCTTCCTGGGACCTTCCATTGTGGTGTTCCAATGGCCACAAATTTTTGAAAGGCCTCCGAGTCCACCAGTTTATATGGCAGTAGTTGGCAGGCTATCAGTTCTGACAAGCCAGCCGTCAACCGTTGGGCAAGAGGGTTATCCGGCATCATCATTTGTTTATGCTCGAACATTTGGCCCACAGAAGCCTGCCTTTTTCCAGAAAAACATGAGGATGTCATTGATGGAAGGTAGAGTGGGGGACAATTGTGAGGAGAGAGGAGAAGGAGAAGTAGAAGACGAGGCTGAACGGTGAGAGCCTGGAGTGTGGCTTTGTGGGTTCCGTTGCTCCCACTGGGTTCGGTGACAGCAGCTCATGTGCCCTATTAAGGCGGTTGTCCCTAGGTAAGTGTTGGGCTTACCGCAACTTATGCGTTAACTGCAAAGGCTGCAGATGGCAACACTATTGTCAGCAGCGGACACGTTAAAAAAATCCCACACTGCGGAGCCATGTGCTGGCGTCCTGGGAGCACCAGATGTGACCGTACATGGTTGATGCCTCGCTCCTGATACATTAGCAATCTGCTTTGTTCCTCCTGTGCAATCTAAGTTCTGCCTGCTTCTCCTCCCTATCTGCTGGTCCATATCTCCCTCTGAACTCCCCTCCTCTTCCTCTCTTGTGGGCACCCACGTGACATCACTTGACACGTCATCATCAACGTCACCTTCCCCACCACTATAATTAGAGATCTTGGAGTAGGCAGCAACACCGGGGACCAACCTCCTCTTTGAGCTGATCTGGGTACTGTCATCAGACTGCTGAGTGGCGGTTGTTGCTACCTCCTCTTCCTGATCCAATGCCAAGAGTGGCTGCGCATCTGCAATGTCTTGTGATGGATCGGAAAATAATTCCTGTGACTCAAGCGGAGGGTATATGGTGGTGGTGGTGTTGGTGGTAGTGTCTTTGGGGGTGCACACACCAGAGAGTGAAGAAGAGGGTGCAGATCGAGAGGATGAGGAGGGTGAAGAAGAGTAAGGCTGAGTGAGCCACTCAACCAAGTCTGGTGCATCTTTTGACGTAATCGCACACACCTTCTGCAATTTTCCACTTTGGCTCAAGCCTGTTGCTCCTGCCCTACCCCTACCACCCCTGCGGAAATGCCTGCCTCTTCCTCTGCCTGTCATTTTTTAAATGACCCTGTGACAAAAGTCTCTAGAGAAGTGCAGTATGTATGTGGAAGAAGGTATATAACACCCCGCTTCAATCTGTCGTTTTTGGGGGCCACTTGTCTATCACACCAGTTATAATACTTTTTTTTAATTGCGTTTGTCACTCTTTGTAGTATAGCTGCTGAACCGCTCAGCAGTCACAATGCTGCACAGTGGAAATGCACTATACTATGCTTTCTATATGTGCAAGTATTTTATACGTGTATTACACCACTATATACTGCACACCAAATAGTACACCTATAACAATCCTTAAAGGGACCTTTGTGGACCTAATAGTAGCTAGCTAGTAGCTAGTGAATTGCAGACTGTCCCGGCTCCAAAAACCAAACTGTCCCTCCCTACACTGAGAAACGACATCTGCAGAATCAGTCAGCAGCACTGCATGCAGTGCACTATAATATGCTTTCTATATTTTAAAGAAAGTATATTGTACGTGTATAACCCTATATACTGTACACCTATAAAAGGACCCTTGTGGACCTAGTAGCTAGTGATTTGCAGACTGTCCCTGCTGAGAACACCAAACTGTCCCTCAGTCCCTACACTGATAAAAGACAGCTGCAGAATCGGGTAGCAATCAGCTCAGCAGCACAGCAGTCATCAGTGCACCATAATATACTTTGTATATTTGAAAGAAAGTATATTATACGTGTACAACCCTATATACTGTACACCTATACCAGTCCTTAAAAGGACCTTTGTGGACCTAGTATCTAGTGATTTGCAGACTGTCCCTGCTCAGAACACCAAACTGTCCCTCAGTCCCTACACTGATAAAAGACAGCTGCAGAATCGGGCAGTACTCAGCAGCACAGCTGTCAGCAGTGCAGCATAATATACTTTGTATATTTCAAAGAAAGTATATTATACGTGTACAACCCTATATACTGTACACCTATAAAAGGACCTTTGTGGACCTAGTAGCTAGTGATTTGCAGACTGTCCCTGCTCAAAACACCAAACTGTCCCTCAGTCCCTACACTGATAAAAGACAGCTGCAGAATCGGGCAGCACTCAGCAGTGCACCATAATATACTTTGTATATTTGAAAGAAAGTATATTATACGTGTACAACCCTATATACTGTACACCTATATCAGTCCTTAAAATGACCTTTGTGGACCTAGTAGCTAGTGATTTGCAGACTGTCCCTGCTCAGAACTCGAAACTGTGCCTCAGTCCCTACACTGATAAAAGACAGCTGCAGAATCGGGCATCCATCAGCTCAGCAGCACAGCAGTCAGCAGTGCACCATAATATACTTTGTATATTTGAAAGAAAGTATATTATATGTGTACAACCCTATATACTGTACACCTATACCAGTCCTTTAAAGGGCCTTCGTGGACCTAATAGTAATAGCTAGTTATTAAACTGACTGTCCCTGCTCCACACAGCATCCTGTCCCTACACTGACAAAAGACAGCTGCAGAATCGGTCAGCAGTGCACTCAGCAATCATCAGCACAGCAGTCAGAAACAGTGCACCAGAACCCTATATACTGTACACCTATGCCAGTCCTTAAAAGGACTTTTGTGGACCTAATAGCTAGTGATTTGTGTCACTACCATTTGTCCCAGCTCCACACAGCAACCTCTCTGTCAGGTCACCTTGAGGCGAGGGGACAGGTGCACACCATAGGGATCAGGAGTGCACCGCAAGGTTGTGGACCCTACGGCTGACTGCTGCAGACGGGGGACAGATCCCACTGGGGTTAGAGCGTAAGATTCCCTGGGGAGCGGAGTCTAAGAGCCAGCAGGTGTTCACCAGAGCCTCGAGTGGTGAGGATGGACTTGGCTGCAACTGGCTCCAGGTTGCGACCCTCAGGGTCCCCCAGCTCACACCCACAGTAGGCAACAGGAGGATAGGGATGGTGAGGGACAAAGCCAAGGTCGGGGTCACAAGCAGACAAGAATAGTCGGGGACACGCCAAAAGGTCAGGATCACAGGCAAACAGGGATAGTCAAGACACGCCAAAGTCGGTAACAGAAACCAGTAGCAGAGCACACAGCAGGAAGCAGGAAGCTAACACACAAAGGAATACACAATGGTTGATCAGAACTGATGGCCTGCAGTGCACAGGTTAATATAGGGCTCCCTGATAGGGCCTGGGGTGGAGCCATGCTTAGAGGAGAGGTTATAAAAACCACCAGGTGGAAGTGGCTGGCCTCTTAGTCTGAAGACATGAGGGGAGGTAAGCAAACACAGGAAGATCACTGCATAACCATGACACTCTCCCTACACTGACAAAAGACAGAATGTAAAATGGCCGCCAGATCAGGTCTATTTATAAGGTAGGGGGAATATCCAATTGTCCATGTGCTGAAATGTCTCAATTGGCTGTCCTGTACCCTATGATGGATGTGTCATGGGTCAAAGTTCTTCACAATGTAAACAAATATGGCCGCCACGAACAGTGCCAGAAGTCTGCCGGTTTGGCGAATCGCAAATGAGCAAAATTTGCCTCGAACTGACCGCCGGGAGAACCGCAAGGCAATCTCTACTCCTTAATGCTTCTAGCCCAACTTCCACCTCTCCTTTATAGTTTCTGGTGTTGATTTTTTCCACCAGACTTCCCTTGTTATACATATACATACATTTTACATGCAAACAGGGGGATCAGTTTCAAGAAATGTCATCTATACAAAGGACCCATCAGTCCAAGGCCACAGGGGGTCAAGTCAGGCCTTTTCCTTCTCCTTCCTCTATTAGGTGTTTGAGTGCTGCTATATGGTACCTTTAGGCAGTGTAGTGGGGGTCTGCCATCTTCTTTGTGTGGCAGTCTGGTGCTCTGTAGGTTCTCCAGTTGGGCAGTTTGGAGGGGACCTGTTTGTGCTCACCGAGCTCTGTTATTCCTGCTTCCTTCAAACGTCCTTGTTCATCCCTCCGCTTCTGACCCACTCTTTCAGGTGTCTGGTGGGGATCCACTGCTTCCTGTCCAGCGCCATGATCAGCCCCCCCCAGCTGTGGCTAGTAGGATTTTTAATGGCAATATATGTGGAAGTAACAGTTCTACAATCTATTGTTAACTGCATGGACAAGTGTTATATTTTATGATTTTGTGCAACAATAAAATAAATTGCTTTTAGAATTTTTGTCTAACGCTAGTCTATCATTGTGGCACCTGAAAAGTCCCAGTGCCTCTGTGTGTATTGGCATTCTTATATTTGTTGCATTCAAGGCATTCAGTACCAAATACCAGATAGATTTGATCTTCACCTGCCTAAAAACAACATTTCAGAGGAATCTTTCAAGTATGTTACAGCATTCTACAAACATTTTGAAGACTGTAATACACAAGTTGACAGACAGTTGCCTTTTATTTAATCCATTGGATGTGCTAAAATACAATTATCATGTGTCCAAATTCTAATATTGCATGCATATAATGCCACATGTGTCTTATTTGCCTAAAGCATGTTTTTTTGTTTTCAGATGTTATCTGCCAAGCTGAATACATCTGCAAGTCATGATTGCACAATCCTGTGTTGTAGTTTCAGGCAATGTAACATAGTGAATCGTCTTGGAAACAAGCACAAATACATTCCTGAGAAGGAAAGCTTTCCTGCGTAACACACACTCAAATCCTACTTGCCGGTACAGGAAATACCATATATGTAAGTGTCTGAGACCTTCTTCCTAAAGAAAATCATGAACTAAAGTTTCTTATCACTTGGCTAATACTCAGGATGTTCTTCACAGGAAAGAATTTCATTTTTTTTTCCAAATAGGACGTTCCCTCATTTTCCACCTGCTTATTAAAGCAGTACTATGAAAATCTAGCTGCCAAATAGTGCAAAAGTACTATGTTACTAAAACATAGGAAATTAAACTTAGTTTTAAGTAAATTATCATTAAATTTGTTAAAAAATATAGCAAACTAGAGGAATTGTACTTTTCACTGTGAAAGCATAAAACATGTGTAAGTATAAAGACCGGGACAAAACTGGAGATCCATCAAGAAAGGCTGCTTTGGTAATTAGAGCAATCATCTGACTATTGAGAAGCAATCTACAGAACCTACCAACTGGGATGCAGCCCTATTTAACAAATTCAAAGTAATGCTATAACAGGAACTAACTACAGCTACATAAAAATTATCATCTAAGAACTGGGCAATGTAACCAACATTCTGGAGCAAAAGCTAGACAGAGTAATCAATGTTCTAGACATCCTCAAACATAGACAGAAACACAATAATGCAAGTCAGATGACAATCTGTAAACAGAGGTCCAAAAGAGCAAGGGATTTTATTGACTAGCCAAAGTGCAAATCGGCATTTCTAGCAGGTAACCTTGACAAGTATTGCACCATGGTTTATCATTAAAAGGCAAATAGAACCTGGATACCAAAATGAAAATACCATTTACATTCCTCCTTGAGAGGGCCCAATAGGAAATCTCTGAATCAAAGGCCTCCAAGATGAGGACTTTTTTTCTGGAATTGGTTCCAATTATTCTACTCAAGTAACTAGAAATGGATTGTATCCACAAAAGCCTTGAGCCAAAAATGACAGACAACCTATGACAAACGACTGCCTAAGATAATGAGGCTGATTTACTAAAGAGTTTAAGAAAATATCAATTATTACTACCAGATCATTGAACCTAATCAAATTAACTGTATATGGGGCTATATGTTTCTTTGCTCTTTAATTAAAATAACCAAGTTTATTTGGCTAATACCCCTGAAAGCTTTAGGGCTATCATAGAAACGCTGCAATTACTACCTCCCTCATGTTTAACACTGTCCAACAGCCAGAGCATACAATCTCCCTGCCCCCACCTTCTTTGGGCAAAGTTTCAAGCCAATGAAGAAGCCACCTATACATTGCACCATGTTCAGATCGCTGTCCATCTTACCATGGAGATATCTGAACAATCCCTACTATGTCCAGAACAAAAAACATTGCTTGCCTCTAGGTAACCCAGTGCCCCATGCTTATCTTAGTATTGACAAGACTGGAACACCTTAAGATATTCAACATAGACATTTTTACCTTTCCCGATATCGTTCCTATACTTGTCTGTACCTATGAAATCATCCAACCTACAGAGATATACTTCCCAACAGACATTCACCGTCTCACAATTAAATTGAAAGTTAATCCATTGACAGAAAACCTACTGATTACTATCCCATGCTTCTGCCTTTGGATATTTACCTTTGTACTGATTCTTCATAATTAGGGATAGGCAAAGATGTTTGGGTTTGATTAATGGGGTTCACTGAATTCAGTTTGAAATTTATGAAACCTCAATTTAAGGTCACAAAGGGCAGGGGGAGCTAGGCACTAGAGATGGGCCGAACTGCCCCCATCGCTTTGGTTCGCATCAGAACTCTCGAACATCGCAAAAGTTTGGACCTGAGTTATTGGCAATAAAAAGGGTATGGGGGCCCAGGTACTGCCCTGGTGGACATGTTCCCATGCAGAAGAAAAACTTTTAAAAGGGATAATTTTTAAAGTAGCAGTGATTTTAATGATGCTTAAAGTGAAACAATAAAAATTAAAAATTCACTTAAATATAGTGCTGGGGGGTCCCCTTAGTCTGCCTGTAAAGTGGCACATCTGTACCATGTATAGAACCTGATGCAGCAAAATGGACATTTATAAAGAAAGAAAAATGACATTTAAATGAATTTTCTTTGCAAGCTTTCTTTATTTTGTAAACAACGGCTTGGGGAGCCAGTCTGTATGATTTAGTGCACTGGAAACAAGAGTAGAGATTTTTTGCATAAATTCTGGTGTCTCTTTGGCAGACTTTGGATGGAAATAATACAATTTTGACCCACAGTGAGCAAGCCTTATGTGAAGAAGTCAAACTCAGGCCAAGATTAACTATTCTTTTTTAGATAAAGTCTGGTGTGTGTCTCTTTCACAGATTTTGGATAGAAGTAACAGGTGCGGAAAAATTGGTCTTTGGGTGTTGGTGATGCCTTCACACCATAACCCTATAGAGGTACTCTTGATAAATGCAAGAACTGTCCTTGATGTAAAAAAAATTGATGCACATGTCAAACGGGTGGAAAAATTTGTCCTTGGGTGTTAATTGTGCCCAAGAAACTTATACCAAAAAATTACTTCAAGATAAAATCAACACCCACAAAGCTAGGCAGCCTAGACAGTCTTGCAGAGATTCGAGATCCTAATAACTCTTAAAACGGATTGGTGAATCTCTAGCGCTTACCTAGTGTTAATGACTAAATGACTAAAGTGAAACTAAAATATAAAATAAATAATATAAATAAAGGCTGAGATCGCAGCTCAATCTAAACTATACAAGTGCACTGAAAATTAATGGGTAAATAGTGATGAGTGCAACCTCAAAACAGTGATAATCACTAACAATAATACCAGTAAATGATAATAAATACAAGTGATGAATAAATCATGTGATATTAGATGATCAAAATAAATAAAATGTTAAAAAGCTCAAAGTATTGAAATTAAATGTGATCAAAAAAAGGAAAAAAATTATGTGCATAGTTCAAACAAAAGAATCCTAGATGTACAATAAATCTTGCAGTTCATGTCAAATAAAAAGCTTCTTGTAAAGTGCTTCTTGCAAAATGCTTCTCATGAAATCCTCCTTAAATAATGAGCTCACAGGGCGCTTACCTCATCAACAGCTGAAATAAGCATAAAACGAACTCCCGGACGTTCAGATATCCAAATACGACCGTCTGGTCAGCCCTCCATTTGATCGGTGGCTCGAGTGATGGTCCACGGGGTAAGGAGCAATGGCAATGATAATCAGTCAAAATATCGGTGGCACATATAATAAGGAGAAAAGGAAAGGCCTCTCATCGTGTAAATTGTAAAATATAAAATTTAATAAAAAAGCCAAATGAACGCTTACATGCAACGAACGAATAAAAATCAATATAGACGGCTCCCGCGTTGAATCCCTTTCTTGTCCACAGGGACTGGCCAATCCAGGATTGCAGTAATTTTTTGGCTGTCCATTTTAATTCCTTCAATTGAGATGATTAGTCCCAGGAATTGGATACTTTGTTGCTCAAACTAGCACTTTTTGGGCTTAGCATACAGGCCATACTGCAGATGCTGAGCCAACACACATCTGACATGCTTGCGATGAGAGTCCAGGGAAGATGAAAAGATCAGTATATTGTCTAGATAGACAACATGATGACGAACAGATGTAGGCAATCTCAAAAGATATCGTTGACAAAGTACTGGAATGTAGCAGGAGCATTGCACAACCTGAATGGCATCACCAGATATTCGAAATGCCCACATCGGGTGCAAAAAAGTCTTCCAATCCTCCCCTTCTCTGAGGTGGGCCAAGTTGTAGGCCAGTTGCAGGTCAAGTTTAGTGAAAATGGTAGCAGCTCCAAGTCTTTGAAATAGTTTGGGCACCAGGAGAAGAGGGTATTGATTCTTAACGGTAATTTTGTTACGTTTGCGGTAGTCAATGCAAGGCTGTAAGGTGTGATCTTTCTTTTCTACAAAGAAGATACCTGCTCCTGCTGGGGAGGTGGATGGGTGGGTGAAAGCCTTTTTCAGATTCTCATCAATGTACTCCTTTAATGTCCCCAGCTCCAGCTCTGTTAGAGGGAAGATTCTCCCAAAAGGAACTTCGGCCCCAGGAAGGAGCTCAGCAGGATAATCATAAGCCAAGTGGGGCGGAAGAGTCTCTGCTCCCTTTTTACTGAAAATGTCCATGAAATCATGATAAGCCTTCAGGACTGATTGGCATATATCAGTGTCAGTGTCCAGGAACAGCAGGTAAGGTCACAGGTATTCTTATAGAGACAGAACTGATGGCAATATGAAGAAGGGAACATGATCTCCCTAGTGGCCCAATTGATGTGAGGGTTGTGGGCCTGCAGCCAAGGCATCCCAAGGATGACTGGGAACAAGCTTGATGCGATAATATCAAAGAATAACAGTTCTTGCTGTAGGTTTGCAATGGTGGCAGGTAGCGGAGTGGTTTCCGGAGTAACTGGTCCAGACTTAGTAGCAGACCCTTAGGCCAGATGCATAGAGTACTTGGGCCTTGAGTGGTAAGGGAATCCAATGTTTGGCTGCAAAAGATGAGTCCATGAAGCAGCTACAGGCTCCAGAATAAATAATGGCAATAGATTGTATATCCCTTTCTGGAAGCTGCAACAAGATAGGTAGAGCAAAGTGAGAAGAGGTGTTCGGCAAAGCAGATGCATGGTCACAAGAAACTGATAGGCACTTATGAAGCTTTGCGGGACAGGTTCTGATGTAATGCCCATGTTCTCCACAATACAGGCAAAGGTTGTTCAGCCAATGACCTTACCATTCTTTCAACGTAAGTGAAGGACGGAACATGCCCAGTTGCATGGGTTCGGAAGTATCAGGTGTGGATGCTGGCTGTACTAGAGGACCTGGATTAGAGAAACTGGGGACTCTTCGTAACATCCAGGTGGGACTAGATGGTCATGTTGCCCTCTCCAATCTCCGTTCCCTCAGAGGGCAATCAATCTGTAGAATATGCAGTGGGGCTTCTGAGTCAGGTTAGTTAAAGCTGCTGCTTTCTGTTCCAGGAGGCAGTGTGCCCAGGCTTGGGGCTTACCCTGTAGCAAAGAGACTACGAAGCCCACCTTAGTGGCTTCTAAGGAGAAGGGACGTGGTTGCAAAGCAAAGTATAGTTTGCAGGCATTGCGGAACGCCCTGAATTTACTGCATTCTCGGGAAAACCTTTCAGGTGTGGGAACTCTTGGCTCAGGAGGAAGCATAACTATTGCAGGAGGAGAGACTGCACTGGCTGAGGAAGCAGAGGGATGTGGGGACCCCTGGGTACCAGCTAGAGAGGATAGTACTTGAACAGGTTCCTCCAATCGGGTGTAGCCTTCTTGTAGGTTTTTGACAGCCTGTGTTAGGCCTTCCAGAAGTTGGCATAGTTCCTCCATAGGAGAGGCTCCCCATTCGGGCTCAGACATGGCTGTCTGATACTGTCATGTACCTAGTAGATGAGCCCAATATGTAAAGGAAGGCCTCTCTTACGCCTCTGACTCAAGGCCCCTAATAGAGCAAACGGGAGGCGCAGGAGTGCAGAGTAGCACGAGTGCCTGGCAGGATCACCAGCAAGGAGGTCAGTCCGGAATTCTAGATGGCACTGTGCAGGGTGGCCAGCAGACTGAAACGGCAGACCGGAGGCTGGAACAGTCTGGGAGGAGATTCTCACTGGACTGGAACTCAGGAGAGTCAGGCAAGCCGGGTCGTACACAGACAGGTATACTTGAACAAGGCAGAGGCAGGAGCAGGGTCACTTGAACAAGCAGGGTTGGTATCAGGTGGGCAGCAGAAGGACCAGAGGAGCAGGCAGGTGCAAAGTCAAGACAACCCGGGGTTAGATGCAGGCAGATCGCAAGAATAGTCAGAGGCAAGCCGGGTAATACACAGGAACAGATGCAGAATAGCAGGTAACACACGGGGAACTCTGTAGATCAGACAGCAATGTTTCTGTATGTCGGTTTAGTTTAAATAGCCCATTTGGCACCAGGGATCGCACGAGCAAGCACTCCCATGTTGGCATCCGCAATCGCGCACCAGCTTGCACAGATCTTCTGTTTCTGGCAAGCCTTCCCTGACAAATTATTTCTGGGGAATGAAAACCATCTCTTAAGATTTGACTTATGTCTTCCTCTGCTTCAGTGCCTCCAAAACTGCCAGAATCCTCCTCCTCCCTCTGCTCTTCTGTGTGTCTTCTGTTGCGTTGCAAGAATGCTGTCTCCATAAAGCAGCCTTGAGAGGAAAGGAACTCCTTCTCTTACTCCCCCTGCTCTGCCTCGAGTGCCCTGTCCATAATGCCACACAGAGTAAGCTTCAACAGCAAAACAAGAGGGATTGTGTCTTTAATGCATGCATTGTCACGGCTTACCGTTCTTGTCACCTCCTCATATGGTGACAGTACAGTGCATGCATCCTTTATCTTTATCAGCAACCATTGGCATGGGAAAAAAAGCTGAGCTGCCCTGAGCCTGTCATTGCCATACTCACATAGTACTTAAGGACAGACCTCTGCTGCATGTGCAGCCGCTCCATTGCCAAGATTGAGCTCCATCTGGTGGCATGTCAAAAATCAGGCAGTTTACAGGCAGGTGGAATTCCCACTGAATTTCAGTCAACCAAACACTGGCTTTGTATGACCACCTGAAATTGTTACAGACTCTTCTGGCCTGCCTGAGAATATCTTGCAAACCTGGTTACCTGTTTAAGAAACACTGCACCACCAAATGAAGGACATGTGCCACGCATGGCCATTATTACATACCTAAATTCCTTGCTCAAGCTGCCTTGGTGTGAACCACATCTGGGCCTGCCCCAGCAGAACTGAAGGAATCTCTGCTCCAGTGTGTCTCCTGATCCCTAGAAAGACCAGCTGAAGCACTACATGGCATCTTTTAACCTGACTTGTTGAATAGCCCCTTGAGCGCTTAGGAGGTACTGATGGTTCATAGAACAATTCAGCAGAAGAGGGCATGGAGGAGGAGGAGGAGCTAGACTCAAAATCAGTTTACTGAATCAGATAAGGCAGCTATTGCAATTGGTTGCCAGAGGTTACTGTGTATCATTACCGCTCACTGACTG
The DNA here is from genome assembly GCF_037356315.1 of Lithobates pipiens. Lineage (NCBI taxonomy): Eukaryota > Metazoa > Chordata > Amphibia > Anura > Ranidae > Lithobates > Lithobates pipiens. The sequence continues at coordinate 155,790,622 of NW_027507791.1, read as the reverse complement.
GTTGCTAGAGGTTACAGCACACAGGGCTCACTGATTAGTTACTAGAGGTTACAGCACATGATTTCTGCTTGTTGATTGGTTTCTAGAGATTACTGTGGATATGACCTCAGGGGGGCATGATATACATATCAATGCTGCCGGCCGCCACTATTTACATAGTAATGCCAGTAATTTAGATGCAAACACAGGGTCTACAGGCGAGTCATCTGTACACAATAGGGCAGAGCTGGGCAGCATTAGTAGCAGCACTTCGCACTGAGATTGGGATACAGTATGGGACTAAAACCTCAAGAGATAAGGGAATTTAAACCAGGATAGTTGGCAAGTATGAAGCAGCTGCTTTGGGCCCCACAACAATGACAGGGCCCAGGGCAGCTGCACCTTTTGCCCTGCCTTAAAAATGGCCCTGGCTGTATGGAAACGTGGCTGCAAAATAAGCTCCAGAACTGAGCCCTCTCCTGCATCCTTCCTTGTTGCAAGCAGAGTTACACAGTGTGCTGTGAAAGAAATATATCAACCCTGACCATACTTGCTGAACCACGGGTCAGCAGTAATGTGGACCTTGTTGAAATAGCCTTAAGTGAAAAAGAATAGCCACTGGGAACCTGCTATTGTGGTACAGAACATACTGCAGACTCACGGAAGGGGGCAGAATTCACCAGACAGAAAGGCAGGAGTTGTAAAGCCAGCAGTTTGGACAAGCTGGAATTTTAGATACTGGGCATGTGAGTAGCAGGGAGTGTCTTTTGTTTTCGATGCAGCATCTGGGGCAGAGAAATTTGCCTGCTATACTCTACAGCTGGTGGTGTGCTGCTAGCAGTTGTGTTGCAAGGGCTTGTGACACTCTTAGCTATATCATCATCCCTGTCAGTATAGGCTGCTGAGAGGTCATGAGATATAGCGGAGGTAGACTTGAAAGGTGAGGCGTGAGAAGAAAAAGAATTGTGTCCCTTGTGTGTGGCTTTCAGGTGCTCTTGCCAATGGGTTGAGTGGTGGGAGGTTAAATGCCTTGTCAAGCATGTGGTACTCAATGGCTGGAGTTTTTCCAATGCTTGATCTACTTGTGACAGACATTGTAAATTGCAACAGTTTGATCAGCTGCACGAGTGCTAAAAAAAGCCTATGAGCTGTGGGAGGTGGGCCTGGAGATAACAGCTCCACAATCTGATGGAATAGGGTGGCTGCTCTCTATTTTTCCTTGATGGCTGCCTCTGGAGGACATCCTGCCTCATTGAGGTTGTTTCTCCTCTTCACTTTCCTCCTATGCTCTATCCGGCACCCAAGTCATGTCAGTGACTTCAAAAACATCATCTCCTCCATCCTCAATATCACTGGAGCCAACTTGGCAATATTCTTTGGCTGGAGGAACATGACTACCAATTTGTTGAAAAGAGGGAGAGATGAGGGCGCTCTGGTGAGGCTGGGTATCCGATCCTTTGTAGCAGCGGAAAGATGGCACTGAAGGCAGCGCTTTGTAGAGGAGAAGCCGCTCTGGAGGGTCATAATGGAAAGAGAAAGGCGCCTCTAAGTGCAGTAGTTAAAATATTTATTGCAGGCAGAATGTGATTAAAAACACTTACACGATAGTAAGAGGTCATAGGCATATCATGATTTGTCCTCATGAGGATCACTGTAATGCTCGTCTGTCAGAGGTCTGATGAAGGAGCTGTGCTTTCCCCGAAACAAGTTACCGCCTACCACTTTCACCTGATGTTACATCTGCAGTGTGCATTTTAGCTTGGTTCCAGAACCCAGGCCGCCTCATCGCATCTTCAGCTCCTCACCAATCTATGTCACCAGGGATTTTGACAGCTACAAGATGGCTCTCTCTCCCCCCAGACTGATGAGGATTACAACGATCCGCATGGGGACAAATCATTATATGCCTATGACCTCTTACTATCTTTTAATTTTTTTTTATCCCATTGTGCCTATATTAAATCTTTTAACTGCACTTAGAGGCACCTTTCTCTTTCCTTTACTACCAATTTTTTGTTTATCAGTTTTCTTCCCTTTCTGTAGACTCATGTTACTCCCTTCCTCTACCTCAGAACCAACATCAGAATCAAGTAATATCTGTGCATCCTCAAGAAGCAAGTGGCTGACGTTGTGTTGAAATACTTTAGCTGACTTCTCTACGCATGATACTGGGGCTATGGCAGGAGTAGCTGTGGACAAGGAGACAGAATAAGCCACTCTGGAAGCTGCGGTGGACTGCACACTAGTGTCAGCTTGAGTCATGGGGGATGAGGAGGATGAGGATGGTTTAGTAAGCCAGTCCACCACCTTCTTTGCATGCCGTGGCTGGATAGCACTGGCAACATCACTAAACAGAGACAAACGGAACTTGTCCACCTTTGCCTGTGGACACAGACACTGCTGGCCCCCTCATAGTGCCATGGGAATGTCTGCCTCTCCTTGTTGGCCTCCCAGACATGATGAGGGGGGTTATTATGCAAATTTAATAGAAACTGGGAAATATGTAATTGGATGCCCTTTAAATTGAGGACTGACAGAAATGTAAAAACTATAAAAAAAGAAAAAAACTGCTCCAACAACACACTGCAAAAGCTTCCTGTGTAAAGCAACCTTTTATTTTGTGGGATGGGACTATGAGCACTAAGCCTTGATTGGATAAAGTCCTCATCACTTTGTCCAATCAGGTCTCTGACAGTGCTCTGTGCCTTAATTGGCAAAGCTTTGTGCCTGATCAGTGGAGTGGTCAGGTTCATTGCTTCATCCAATGAGGGCCCTAGAATGCAATGTGAAGCACATAATGCACTGTGGGGTGCTTGGCATGCAAACATCCTGTCAACCTCACCGCAAATTGGTGTTCCCTGAATGGGCAAACAAGCGATGCTTGGGCTAAACTTTTGCTTGGCCCGAACCATTTGCCCAACTCTACTAGGCACTGTCATGAGTGAAATAACACTTGTTTTCATTGTTAATGTCAGTGCTTTTTGCAGCACTTTCTGTACATCAGAGATGATTCCTTCATATTCAGGAAAAAGGGATCCTCCAAGCATGTTAATTGAAGGAATTGAAAATGTTGTTCCACTTTAGAAAAATTTAACTTATCCTGGCCACGTTTAATTTAATGATTTTTTTTTTTTGCATTGGAACACATTACTCAGAGCAATGCCCACCCCTTCGTGTTATTTTTTAAAAGGAACACCCTGTACAAGTTTATGGGAGAAATCTAAAGTGCAAGTTATTGTCCTAAAGGGTTTTTGTGGACCTGGGTCCTGCCTCAAGGGACATGAATCAATGCAAAAAAGTTTTAAAAGCTGTTTTTTCGGGAGCAGTGATTTTAATAATGATTAAAGTGAAACAATAAAAGTGTAATATTCCTTTAAATTTCGTACCTGGGAGGTGTCTATAGTATGCCTGTGAAGGGGCACATGTTTCCCCTGGGGCAGGACCCAGGTCCCCAAACACTTTTTAGGACAGTAACTTGCATATTAGCCTTTAAAATTAGCACTTTAAATTTTGAATGTTCAAGTCCCATAGACTTTAATAGGGTTCTAAAGTGCACACAAAGTTTAGGTCTGTTCGCAGGTTCTGGTGCGAACCGAACCGGGGGGTGTTCGGCTCATCCTTAGCCTTAATGGACTCTGGAGATCAACTCCATGGGTTACCGTCCTTTCTGGTCATATCAGTCAAGGGCTTGACCAGAGATGAGAAGTTACAAATAAACTTCTGACAATAGTTGGCAAAGCCAAGAAAACGCTGCAGAGGACGTAAATCCATGGGTTGGGGCCACTGTAGGACTGCTGAAAGTTTCTCTGGGTCCATGAAAAAAACAGCAGTGGAAATGGCATAGGCCAGGAATTTTTAGGACAGTAACTTGCATATTAGCCTTTAAAATTAGCACTTTCGATTTTGAACGTTCGAGTCCCATAGACTTTAATAGGGTTCTAAAGTTCACACGAAGTTTAGGTCTGTTCGCAGGGGGTGTTCGTCTCATCCTTACTTGGCAGATCAGGCTCCTATTAATTTCAAAGGAGTTTGGAATCAACTGAACATATTTGAACCCTGCTCGAACCAAACCCAGGGCAGTTATGCCCTGTACACACGGTCGGATTTTCCAACAGAAAAGGTCCAATCGGATTATGTTGTCAGAAAATCCGATCGTGTGTGGGCTCTATCTGACTTTTTCCGTCGGATATCCCAACGGAAAAAGTTTGAGAGCTGGATCTAAAATTTTCCAACAACATCTGATCGGACTTTTTCTGATCATTTGTAGAGAATTCCGATAGACAAAGTGCCATGCATGCTCAGATTAAATTACGAGACCAAAGCTACTGGCTACTAGCCTCTACATAGTCCTGTTGTACACAATGAACGTCACCTCCTTCCGAACTATCGGATTTTCCGCCAACTTTGTCCGACCGTGTGTATGCAAGACAAGTTTGGCACAAAATCCGTCAGAAAAAATCTGATGGATTTTGTTGTTGGAATGTCCGACCGTGTGTACAAGGCATTAGGCTCATCCCTCGATTATACACCTTTGTGGTGGAGACACTAGCTATTCATACACGTCACAATTTATATATTAAAAGCTTGCATTTGGAAGACCATATCTAAATGATTGGGGTTTGTGTCAATGATTTTCTCAATTTGTAACCCTGTTCCTTCCCTTTCATTTGCTCTAAACACTATTAACAAATATAGTGAAATTTCTGGATTAAAGACCAATTGGTCTAACGTTCAGATTCTCTCCATAGACAGTTTTACTTCTATTACTAAACAAGCTTCTTCACTCCTATTGCATGCAAACTTTGTCAATACCTTGACATACACATATCTAGAAATGTGCCAGATTTTATATACTTAAAGTGGTTGTAAACCCATTACAACCACTTTAACCTACAGGTAAGCCTAGATTAAGACTTACCTGTAGGTGCAAGAAATATCGCCCAAACCTAAAAGGTTTAGGAGATATTTTCAGAAATAGCAGCACCGCTGTCTACGGCACATGCGCCATAGACAATGGTGCGCAGGCGCACTGAGCATGCCATTGCTAACGGCGATCATGGCGTTAGTGGCAGCACAAGCACGCATGCGTGGGAGTGACGTCATCGTCGCTCTGGCCAGTCACTCCGGGATAGATGCCGGTGTCGGAGGAGCAGAACGAGGACCGCTTCGATCTCAGGTAAGTAATTCATAATGAGCTAGTATTCTATGCATACTAGCTCATTATGCCTTTGTCTTGCAGGGTTTTTTTTTTTTCTTTATTTCTGAGGCTTTACTTCCTCTTTAACCACCGTATATGTACATTGGCCGGATGGGAGCTCTCTACTTCTGCTAGGACGTTCAGGAACATCCTTCAGAAGGAGGGGCATCGCACACGCGTGCCCGCGCAGCGGCGCGATCCCGATGTGCTCGTGTCACCCGGACACGGCGCATCTCGGATCGGCAGGAGCGCTCTGTGATTGGCCCTCCTGATCACATGACGGCCGTGTCCAATCACGGCCATCATGTGATGTAAACAAACAGCCGGTTGCTAGGCAATCGGATCCTCCTCTCCTCACACAGAAGTCATCGCTGAGGAGAGGAGAGCAGATCGCTGCAGCCGGATGGTGATCAGTGAGTATGAGCTGTTTTTACAGCTTTTTACTAACTGATCACCAGTCTAGTGTAAACACACATCACCACACAGTGTAAACACACATGTCACCACAATACACATGTCACCACACATGTCCCCAAAACACACATGTCCCCAAATAATAAAAAGACATGTCCCCAAATAAAAAAAACACATGTCCCCCACATATGTCCCACTAAAATCACATGTTCCAATGATTATCTGCACACATATGTACGTGATCACCTGCACACATCTGTACATGATCATTTGCGTACATATGTCCGTGATCACACAAACCAATTATTATACACTTAACGGAATTTTTTTTACCAAAAACATGTAGCAGAATACATTTTGGCTTAAATTTATGACCAAATTTGATTTTATTGGATTTCTTTTAAAATAGAAAAAAGAAAATATTGTTTTTTTTTCCAAATTTCCGTTTTTTTGCGCTTATATCGCAAAAAATAAAAAAATAGAGTCGTGAATAAATACCACCAAAATAAAGCTCTATTTGTGCGAACAAAATGATAAAAATGTCATTTGGGTACAGTGTAGCATGACCGCGCAATTGTCATTGAAAGTGTGAGAGCGATGAAAGCTGAAAATTGGGCTGGGAAGGAAGGAGGCGAAAGTGCCCTGTATTGTAGAGGTTAAACATTGGTAGAGTATCAATCTTCCCAAAGCTAGATTACATTTTACATCGCAGGCCATGGAAGCACAGTGCTGGAAACTTTTTACTGTACCTAGGAGTACCTGTTTCCCCTTCAGTTACCCAGAGGAAATTTGGAGTGACTGTATCCCAGTCAAGCTCACAGCCTTAGATAATTTTAGTTGTGTTTCAGAAAATATCCAGACCTTCGGCTAGAGCCAAATCAAAAAACAAAAATTACCATGTCCTATCACTAGAAATCTAACTCAAGATAAATCATACATGGACTTTCTCTGTACTCCACAGACACAACAATTTGTTCCAAAATATTTATTACATAGATTAAGTTAAAAATCACAAATACATTATTAAAAGATCAGCCACCACAATCATAGAGAGCGTTTCCCTTGGCTACTATACGGATAAACATCTAAAACTCCATTCCCTGGGTGAAGTACAATACAAAGGAACACAATCTCCATCCATAATATGATCCTCTACATGTTTTGTGATGTGAGCTGCTTCTTCAGGAGGTAGAGATGGAGGCTTAAATTAATAGCTGATCACTGTTTCAATGGCAGGAACCCACACAGATATTGAAAGGGGAACCTGGGCAAGATTCGGGCACACAGTACACACATGGGAGCAGGCCAGGCCAATGCAGGTGACAAAACATAAAATCAGTCAGTAAACCAAGGCTTGTTCAATCCCACTGAAAGGAGCGGGGAGGCAAAATAATATACATGTGTATAAAATGCCCTCCTAGCACCCAAAAGCAGTTCACTTATGGGGTCCAATTAAAGGCAGCATGTTGAATCCATTCTGATATGGTGCCTCTCATCAATTTGCGTGTAAGCAGTATGGTGTCAGGTGCCCAGTCTCTGGGGGTCCAAGAAACTCAGTATTATCATTTTTCACATTCATTGCACCTGTTGAGAACATTTACAGGAATTTTATGAGGCAGATTGTCTAAAGATTTTACAGCTTTGTTCTACAAGTAGGCTTTGTATGCTTGACTGTGCCAATTGCATTCTCAATCAATATGATGCTCGGTTAAATTATTTTAAGTCAAATGATGATGCAGACCACTTGGTAACTGTGCACAGAATAAGTGTCAAGCTACATGATCCAATCACAAACTATAAATCAACAGACAGCATTTTCATTGGCTACCAAACAAGAGGGGCATCTGTCTACAGTAGATGATTTATCAGCTGTTCAACATTTCATGGTCCCAGTAACAACATTTTACACAAGAGCAGTACCTGCCATAAAAATATGGATGCCCATTGCAGACAGAATCATTTGTTGTTTCAAACATGTTTACTTCTAAATCTGGTGATATTATTGAACTTCAAAGCATTTTCCATAAATTGTTCCCTCGTCTGATTTTGATGCACTGCATATTGAATTTATTGAATACCGAATGACAGATTTCACTGCTTTTGATGAGACTGATACATATGATTGCTATTGGCACATGGTAGGCCAAAGCGGTATTATCCGTCAGGACAATCTGAAAGCACCTTAATTAATAAAAACAGATTTCAGAAACAAACGTTCCACTCCAGTGTTGGAAGGACTGCTGTCAATAAAGAGTAGCCCAGAAAGAATTACTCAGAAAATGATTGAAAATGTTAATATCACAATGTATGACTAAAAGGTTGGCACTGTATCAAAGCCTAAAAATAGTGCACTGGGTATGTGTTCTGCTGCTGGTAAAGTGTATAAGGACAAAAAGTTGTTGGTGGAGGTGGTGTTGGTGTAGGCAGACCACTGACTGAAGCATGTAGATATTTGAATCCTTCCTCATGTGACTGCACAACAGACAATTTGTAAAAAAAATGATAGCATTTTAAATAATTTCAAAATTACAGTTTTAGTTGTGAAAATATTGGGGTTATGGCCAGTCTTGGCCTAACTGTTTGTCTATGTATATTTTGCCTACAAAGGGTAATTTTGCTTTATTTTGCTTCAGTTTGTGGGAGCAGAGCTATAAACATGCTAGGGAGGTTCACCCTTTTCTCTTGTGCTTATTGTCACAGTAGCAGAAGGTGACCAATTTCCCAAAAATATTCTGTTCTTAGCGGAACAAGTGGTAAGGGGAAACCTTCACATGGGGACACCTGTTTCACTGAACACTGCTGCAAGATGCTCTCTTGTTATTTTAACAATGCATTACTGTCTCTTTGGCAGTTGATAACTGAAAAGTCAGTGGTTTATTGATATCTCTATGCATCAGTTGAGGAGATTCACCCTCTATTTGGCCTGTTTACCATTATTACCAAAAGTAAGATTTAATCCAAAGCAGGAATTGAGGGAACCTCTAATCTGGTGATCCTGTTGACTACCTGGGATTTTTCCTCACCTTCTGTGGTGATTATGGTACTCAAATTAAAAGGGAAGCTCTCCAATTGGACACAGGTGACAAAACTACTGGGTTAAATTAGGTTACATTTATACAATGCCTTATTTGAATTGAATTTTTTGTACATGAAGCGCTGGCTTCTGACGAGCAGGTGCTATGTTTTTTTCAAAGTTACCTTTCCTAAAACCACAGTTGGGTTTTAGGGCTAATTTTCGAAATTTCTGGTTTCAGTACCAGTCTGGCTGGGTTGCACTGGGTTCTCCTTAACCGCAGGTGTCGCTGTCACTGCCGGCAAGTTTGAGAACGCAGTCTAGCTGGGTGTATTGAATGCCACTGTTCTTTCGGAACCAGCCCAGTGGGCGTGTTCTCCTGCTGTGCATTCTGGGAGGTGGTATTTAAGGTACTGACATCACGTGCTTCGTGGTTCTGTCCTGTTCTGTTCCAGAGAGTATTTTCTGTCTGTTTGGTTCTGATCCTCCTGACCAGCCCCCATGGCCTTCCTGACCTGGGGTGCGGAACCATGCAATTTGAGTCTCGGGGCTGGCTAGCCCTATGCAGTGCAACTGTAGGGACAGGCCTGAATGGATTTCGGCGCCTATTGATCCAAAGGTTGTCCGGTGCCATCTCATCCAAGGGAGAGGCCCAGAAACTGGAGAAACCCCAGGGGAGGACTCTTCAGGAGAAGGCCGTGCACAAGGCTGGCTTCTCTGAAGGAGCCTGGAGGCTTAGTTGAAGGACGCTACATGGATCTACACTCATATGGTATCGCTGGATCGGCTGAGAGATACTGGTACCATATGATAGCTCTTTAAATTTGTCTATGTCCCTCAGTTACACTCAAGTCTGTGGCAGAGACTTTTCTCAAATATCCTACACTCAAGTCTGTGGCAGAGATTTTTCTCAAATATCCTACACTCAAGTCTGTGGCAGAGACTTTGCTTAACACCCTACCTGCTGCTAGGCCTAGTGAGAGGAGGTCTAACCGGGGGTTGTGAAATCCAGCTGTGAAACGGTTGCTACTCTCTGGATTTTTCCTATAAGAGACTTTCCATTTTTGCAGTCTAAAAGTACCTGAGCTTGATCCTAACCCTCTACCCTTGTCTAAAGACTCTGTTTTTGGTTCAAATAAATAACTCAAAAGAAGATTCGGTGTCAGTTTCCACATTTCTTTGGGCCATCTACCACGGGAACCCCTAGACGGAGAAGAGGTCAAGAAGGTAACGGTAATCCCAACAAAACCAGCAGCTCCTTCGGGGGTAAGTGCTACATACAAAACAACTGTTATACTTTAAAACATTTAAAAACTGGGATGTAGCTACTTTTAAGGGTTTGAAAGGTGCTGGCTGACATGACAAAACTAAGTAGAGCTAAGTTTAGAATTTTACGTTACTGCACAAAGGGGACAGTGTAGTTTTACGTATGACTATTTCAGTTTTGTTTCCTTAAATTGTCTTTTTTGTAAATTCCTTTATGAATGCATAAATGTATGTTACTCTTAATTTTAATGAGAGGAAGAGAAATATAAATTCAATAGGTCATGTATTCTCATTGCATGATGGGTGGGTGGTTTAGGGAATATTTGTATTCTACATGGAAAAAATGACAGTTTTATGGGAATCTAGAATACTAAGGCAAAGGGAATTTAGAATGCTTTTAATAGACTTGCTGGACATGAAAGAATGAGAACATTAGAAAAGACAACTTTTGGCAATAGACATGAAAATGTGCAGTTATCATGAATAAAAAATGTGCTATGACAGATATGACATTAAAGTCTGCATCCCAAATGTTATCCATTATTTCATGACCAAATGGCTGAGATCCAAGTTCAAACAAGTCTTCATTTGTCGCATGCATTTACAATTAATTCAATCTGTAATATGTATTGATATTTCTTCATATAAAATGGCTTTTCATTGTTCATATTGGTGCCAAACAAATATTTTTCTAGCCTAAATTCAAGTCTAAGAAAATATAATGATGATGAAGAGATTACACAGAAGAAAATGAACTGGTGCACAACTGGTGTTGAAGTTGAAAAACTAAAACCCTGAGCTGCTATGTGGTTATATTTGTATGCAACTTTGAAGCATTCATTTTCAGTTTTGGAATATAACTTTAAAGTGACAGTAAATGTTATTTTTTCATTGGCTTAAAGTACAAAAGAGATTACTTGCCCTTTGCAATTATATTGAACAGAGTAGTCCTCTTTTGCAGTTCCCTGACAGTGCTGTATACTCCTTCTTCCTCTAAGTGTGGGGTGTGTGCATCCATAGACACACACAGAGCCGGCAAGCCTTGCCTCACTCCCTCCTCAAAGGAGTTTGACTGACAACAACATTAGCCTATTTTTCCCACTGCGCTTAGCGTTTCCTCTGAATCCAGGAAGATAGCACTGGATTTGTGAAAGGAATCATGTTTAGGGTTGAGGAGGATCACAGTTAATAGGCTGTTTTTTTACTTTAAGGCAGAAAATGCATTAGGGTAAAAAATATTTAGACTTTAGAACCACTTTAAAGTGTAGCATTTAAGGGCTGCATCTTTTCTTCTTTTCTGCAAAGAGAAGGCCATTGTTTAAAGTGGTGCCTAGGTTACAAATTTTCTTTGGTCCATGAAATCAGATGTCCAAACAAAACTGTTACTTCCTCCAATTTTTAAGCTTTTATTACTTTAGGCACAAAAAATTCTTCTCTTTACTTATGTTTTTTTACTGTCTGTTTCTAGATTTATAATGACTGCAAAGGATGGATGTATTGAAATGGAACTAAACTCTATCAATAAACATTAACAATTTGTAATCACTGTGCTACTAGCATTAGTAAATAGATATGAGGGTATATTATATTTACTTGCTTTACTTTCCTTTTTTCCATACTTCGTCAGTCGCTTCCTGGTTTCTGGCCTAGGCCAAAATGATGCCATATTTCCCATAGGTCTTCATGGACATTTTTTCTTTCACCTGGAGGAGGGGAGAAGTAGCTTTCTCAGCTAAGCACACCTTTCTGCCTGCATGCATGAGCTAAAGAGAAGGTGAATTCCAGGAAGTAACTACTATAAGGAGCATCGGCCCTAACCCAAGATGGTCGCTATTAGAAACGCTGGGGTTGCTTTGAATATTAAAAATAAATTAAATAGTATTTGTGGTACTCAGATATAGTTTAGTTCGGCTTTAAAAATGGATGGATGAATAAAGCATTGCAGGAAAATCATGGCCATCATAATTTAAATAAACAGGGTCAGAATATTACATAAAGAAAATAAATGTATCGATTATAACTGCTTAAAGTGATCACAAAAAGCTAACGAGCAGGAGAATGTGGCTACCATGCGATAGGATGGCTGCTTAAGACAACAGCTCAACTCCAGTTTTGGGATTTCACAGTTACAGAGGTGAGCCCGTCTCTCACCATCGACACTAGCATTTGCACGCAGGGTCCCCGAACCTGATTTCCTCTCTTGATTAAGGGCTAAAGTTGCTTCGCTCCTGGGATATTGTACCTGACCAGGAACCCCCAGGACAATCCCTTTCTCCTAAGCTGGACACCCAGAATGACTGGAATCGTGACCCACAAATGACGCAATAAGAAGAACAACACATAATCACCTCATGTGCATATCCTTTCAAAAGCAACAAAATCCCATGGCACCATGGAGCTTATAGCCCACAAACTTACCCCCAGTTATAATGTGCAGTTTTGCTGCTATCGGATTCCCGTTGGGATCCCCCTTTTTACACAACTACTGCACTGGTGGTTTTTTGTTATTTTCTATTGCCTTTCTCTTTCACTGTTCCTACTGCTTAATGTCCAACTTTGAAAAATGCTCTCATTTGGAAGACATCTCACCCTCAGCAAGCCGGCTGCATCGGTCTCACTCTGGAGAACCTCACCTCCTGGACCCGGTCCCCCTTGGACCACTTGAGGGCTATCAAGGTACTATCTAATCATCTCCCTGCTCCTTAACAATGTTGGTTAAGATTATATCCTTCAATGTTAATGAGTTAAAGCACCCAGTTAAAAGATCAGTGCTCTGGAAAGAAGCCGTTAAGCTTAAAAGTGATATCTTGTGTCCCACTTTCAAACCTGCAAACACCCCTGCTTTTAGACACACATTTTTTACTCATATCTTCTTGGCTTCAGCATCTACAAAACAGAAAGGAGTTGTTATAGTTGTCAAAAACTCTGTTGCCTTTACCCTACTGGAACTACACACGGACCCAGAAGGTAGATACTTAATACTGCTTTGCAAACTAAATAACAAACTTTATACGTTAGCCAACATATACACACCTAACAGCCACCAATCTTTTCTTCTGCAAGATCACCACCCTCCAGAAAGGGGCCCTGCTTCTCTGTGGAGATTTCAATATTATGGCTGACCCCTTTTTAAATTCAACAGGGCGACATCCAAAGCTAAACATCCTCCACCTACTCTACAACCTCTCTTGCATGCCACTGATCTTTATGATGTCTGGAGGTGTCAGCATGCAAACGAATGAGACTATACCTTCCACTCCTCAAGACATAATACTTACTCAAGAATTAACTTGATTTTGGTAAATAGAATGCTATTACAATCTGTGGCTTCCTCCTCCATTCACACAATAACGTGGTCTGACCACTCTCCGGTTTCTATCGTAATTCAGGAGGAAAAAACGTATAGTCCATATACATTTGTTTGGCGTGCTAATTCTAATATCATACACACGCCTACTCTTAATGCATATATCGCCCAGCAACTAGCTCATTATGAAATACTTAACTTAGAACGATGCCCTGGAATGCCCTGGAATGCTCCGCTTCCACGGCTGACATCTTTTACTGGAGTTACTTCTAGGTGTGCATGCTTCGGCACTGTGATTGGCTGGAGCCACAATGACCACACTCCTGCGCATGTGCGTGGGAGCCACCAGTCATGGCACATGCCCTGAAAAAATAGCACCAGCGGACAGTTTCTTCAGTGCACATGTGCCAATATCTTCTAAACCGTGCAAGTTTAGGAGATATTTACAATACCTACAGGTAAGCCTTATATAGGCTTACCTGTAGGTACAAGTGGTGTAACAGAGTTTACAACCACTTTAATAGGTTACATACGCTTATGCTTTAACATGTTAATTGGTTACATTCATTATAATGATTTGAAAAGTAGTAACTGAAACACATTGGACCATTCATTATTGCGATCCTGTATTATCAAAATCAAATCCAGTTCACAAAGCTTACTGACTCTGGATAAGCTGCTCTGCATGGTCAGAGAAGTTGAAAATCTAGTACCCCTGATAGAGTCCAAGAGTTAAAGAGTAATAAGAGCTTCATGCAAATGGCAAAGTCCAAAGATGATAAAGCAAATTACTTCATATAAGAGCAGCATGGGATAAAGCAAACAACTGTTTCATGGTCACCAAGACATCCCCTTTGTCAGGGCTTTAAACCTTAAAGGAATTGGGAATATTTAGACTCAATAGGTTTAGAGACAAGATTGATGAGACTCTGACATCCATCCTGGTTAATAGCTTAATGACTAGTGGTTGCTACAGGACAGGGGAATACTTAGTACTCAGAGAGGGAATACTGACCTTGTTCATTTGCTGTGCCAATTAAGAGTAAAAAAGCTTGGTGGAAATTACTGGTGTACCTTTATTTTCCACTTATTTTGATTACAATCTTTTTTTTTGGCATACCTTTGAGAACAATTTACTCTACATGCACCTCCAGTATGCTTGGGTGATGACTAAAGTACATATCATGTGTTGCTATTCCTGTTTCACTAGAGGAACTGTTGAATGCATCTGATAAATATTAGAGGAACCTGGATTTTAAGAAATCAGATCATAATGGGACTACCAACTGTAGGTTGGCTTCCAGAACCATGGTGGGCAGCATACAAAAATAACATAAATCCAAGGCACAGATATAAACATTATTAAACATAAAAGAGTTGCGCTACATATTGAAATAATAAAACAGATCAGAATCAGTGGGAAAAAAATTAACACAGTACACAAATTAAGTGCAATATTAAATATAAGTCCAGTGATGGCACAGTGAAGAAAATTAAGTCCTCTTCATATGTAATCAGAAGTTCAATGTTTGTAGTCACCATCCATCACCATATGTGAGATCCAGACTGGAAAACCACCACCTTAATGTGGTAAAAAGATGCAAGCTTACCAGCTAAATGGGACCTTCTGTGAGGGAAGGTCAACAATGCTTGTGGCTAAATACCCAGCCAGGGTCTCCCTGTAACATTCCTATGGGATCCCCTTATGGCCGATATACAGATGGTGTCATCTGAGTAGTATCTCCACAAATTCATCCTCACAGTGTAAAAACTTTATGGTACATTTATTAAAACATAAAACTGCACTTACATCAATAGGAAGATAACACCGCCTTGAAACAAACTTGCTGGCTGGCATACAACAAGCAACCTGCACTTACGGGAACCGAGATACACGATGACATCAGAACGCCGCTCCTTCCTACACATTTTATCGCCGATGATGTCGTCCGAAGTACAGATGCCATGCTGCACCATCGCTGCCCCAGTTGTATCGAAATAACTAAAGAAGACATCCCAGTTGGGGTTTTTCCTGACCCGATAAGGGTGTAAAGAGACTAGAAGAACAAAGAGGGACTAGAGGGGGGAGGCGAATACAAGCAAAAAAGTAAAAGAGTGTAAAAGATGATGGAATTTATAACCTGAGTAAAAAAGTTTTAAGTGATCATGAAAAAAAGATCTTTAACAAGGGTTTGAAGTTTGCTTCACCTAGTAGGTGGAATACATTTAAAACCTATATGGATGTGTACAAATATGTTTGTAAACTGAACTACACGTGGTACATGTTGACAAATCCAGTCAAAGAGAACAGGATTTCTTCTATTGAAATTCAGCATTCTAATTTTTGAAATGCCTCCTTATTCCATCTCCCGGGAGGGCTGGTCCCTTCTTTGAAAGTTTTACGCAATATAGTTTTAGGATCAGATAAAGGTTCAGAAGTTTTGATCAGATAAAGGTTCAGAATGTAAAAATGCAGAAAGAGAATTAGAGCAGGTATTACATTCTATATGTAGGAATAAAGAATTGGTCATCAGGCCAGCTGATAAGGGAGGGGGATTGTAGTGTTGGATAGTGTGACTTTCTGTTAGAAATGCATTGGATCTTGGGAGACTGAGATACCTATACCCCATTAAATAGTGATAGTAATAACGATAGCTTGCATACGTTTATGGAATCCTTAAATAACAACAATAGAGACATCAAATTGAATTATGAGGCCAGTCTGGAATAGAGCCGCTTCCTTGATTTGAAGATCTCATTTAAGATGTTAGGTTTGTCAACTCCACTTTCTTCAAGTCCACTGATAGAAACCCCCACCCAGATTGCCCCCTCCTTGTGACAATGAGTCGGGGATCTTCTCCCCGCACTCACTGTCACAATGCAAAAAAGAGAGCGAAGCCGTGCATGGCACATCATTGATTTACGGACCCCTGTGAATCAATAAACTACAAGTTCCGACAGCCTTTGCAGCTGTCAGATTGTAGTTCTCAATGAACTACCAGGGTGCTGTTGAGTGGTAGTTAATTTAGCTTCCTGCCATTGTGTAACTGCCTGCCAGTATTGGGGGTACAGCTACACAGACACCCTGGAGAAATGTGATATTACACCCATAATGCTTTACAGGCTATTAACAAAAAAATAAATAAATGCATATTTTTTTACCTGCAAAAAAGTGTTCATTTTTTTTGTAGAAGTGCACTTATCCTATTAATATGTATTAAACTCAATTTCCTGCCAGTAGATGTAGCGGTGAGGAATAAAACTACACTTTTATTAACACATGAAAAGTTATGCTAGAGCTAAGAATGAAAAATAAGGAACGTCAAAATAGGACTGACAATTCTGTATTATCAAAAGATTGTTGAACAGTAATTCAATACCACGTGTATCTTTCCTAGAGTAGAGTCTAAATCAGCTGGATCAGTTCCAACATTCTGCCACCGCCAGATGTACCAACTCCTCAGTACTGCTACATTGGTTCTAACTTGTTTGAAAATAGCAGAGCAGTGAATAAACAAACATGTTACAAATTGAAATTGCATGGCCACCTCTTACAGAAAAACACGTGCCTTACGTGTGAAAAAAAGACAACACTCTGACCCTTATTTCCCTGAAAACATGACTAGGGCTTGTTGTAGAGATGAAATATGTTTCTTCCTGTAAGGCATTCTCCGGAATTGCTCATTATCATCTGCATAGTTGCATATCATCTCCTGACATAGAAAGTTTGAAAATCACCTTCACAAGACATACAACTTGAACAGATTAGTCATTGCAAAACATATATCAAAGGAAAGTTACTAGTGTACATCTTGCACTATATAAAGACATACAGAAGTTCTTATTCAAATGGAAAACATATGATGCAAATCCAAATTAGTCAAATGTAACAATAGACTGAGAAGAGAGAAAGAGCGGAGGTCAGTTTGAAATTACCAGTATTTTGTTTTTACATTGGTGTTGGTATATTTATCATTCAGCGATGTATTAAGATGATATTATAATTTCTTTTTCAAAAAAATGAAAAAAATTCTTTTTATACTGGGATATTTATTGGGTTTCAAAGTGGAGTGCTTTTCCAGTGAGTTAAGTGAAGCCAGGAAATACGGTTTAGGTCTTTATTTTTTTTTTAACCACCTAAAGACCGCTCACCAAATATATACTGCGGCACGGTGGCTCTATTGCACGAAACAACGTACCTGTACGTAATTTTGTGCAATATATACTGTGGGCATGCGCCGGCTGAGCCAATCAGCAGGTCCGGCAGACACAATGTCCAACAGCCACTCGTGATTGCTCCACAGAGACGCAGAACGGGGATCTGCCTATGTAAACAAGGCAGATCTCCATTTTGACAGGGAAGTACACAGCGATCTTCTGTTCCTTGTAAGCAGGAGCATCGATCTCTGTGTTCTTCCTGTTAATCCATCCCCCACACAGTTAGAAAACACTCCCAGGGAGCACACTTTACCCTTTAATCACCCCGGATGTTAACCTTTTCCCTGCCAGTGTCATTTATACATTAACAGTATATTTTTTAGCACTGATCACTATATTGGTGTCACTGGTCCCCAAAAAGTGTAACTTAGTGTCATATTTGTCCGCTGCAATGTCGCAGTCCCACTAAAAATCGCTCATAGCTGCCATTACCAATAAAAACAATAAAACAAGTTAAAAGTCCATAAATTTATCCCATAGTTTGTAGACTATAACTTTTGCACAAAGCAATCAATATACGCTTATTGGGATTTGTTTTTACCGAAAATATGTAGAATACATATTGGCCTAAGTTGATGAAGTAATTTTATTTTTTACAATTATTTTTTTGGGATATGTATGTAGCACTTACCCCTGAAGGAGCTTCTGGTAATTAATTGGGCCTGTACTCTGCTATTTCCACCCCCAATGATTTGGCTCAACCCGCTTGACACAGCTGTGTAAGGCCGCGTACACACGGGCGGACTGTTCGCCCAACTTTGTCCGCTGAACAGTGTTTCAGCGGACAGTCCGCCCGTGTGTGGGCTTTCAGCGGACAGTTTCAGCGGACAGTTTGACGGACAAAGTCTTTCGGAAATTCCGAAAAACTGTCCGCTGAAACTTTGTTTGAGCGAACAGTCCGCCCGTGTGTAGGCTACTTTCGAAATGAGCAAACTGTTCCCGCTCGGAGGAAAGTCTGCTCATTTCGAGCGCGTGTGAAGGTAGGCGGGGCCCGCGACGGAGACGTCGCGGGCTCCGCCGCCTGGAATGGACTTAAAGGGGAACCCCAACACCGAAAAAAATCGGCGTGGGGGTCCCCCCAAAGTCCACAACAGACCCTTGTCCGAGCACGCTACCCGGCCGGCCAGGAAAGGGGGCGAGCGAGCGCGCCCCCCCTCCTGAGCCGTACCAGGCCGCGTGCCCTCAACATGGGGGGTGCCTTGGGGAAGGGGGGGCCGCGCGGCCCCCCCACCCCAAAGCACCTTGTCCCCATGTTGATGAGGACAAGGGCCTCTTCCCGACAACCCTGGCCGTTGGTTGTCGGGGTCTGCGGGCGGGGGGCTTATCGGAATCCGGGAGCCCCCTTTAAGAAGGGGGCCCCCGGATACCGGCCCCCCACCCTATGTGAATGAGTATGGGGTACAATGTACCCCTACCCATTCACCTGTAAAATAAAAGTACCCAAAAAAAAAACACAACACACGAGAAAAAATATTTTATTGCACAGCTCCGGGGGGTCTTCCGTCTTCGGGGGTCTTCTCGCCGGACTCCTCCGCTATCTTCGTGTAGCTCTTTTGCTAGCGGAGGAGTCCGGCTTTCTTCCTCCCCGCCGCCGGCCTCTTCTCCCGACTTCGGGGGTCTTGTCCCCCTCTTCGGTTCTTCTGCCGGGCCACCGCGCCTTCTTGTAGCTCTTTTGCAGGCGGTGGCCCGGTCTTCTGTCGCCGCCGCCTTCCGTTCTTCTGCCGGGCCACCGCGCCTTCTTATAGCTCTTTTGCAGGCGGTGGCCCGGTCTTCTGTCGCCGCTGTCGCCGTCGCCGCCTTCCGTTCTTCTTCTTCTCCAGGAGATGTTGACACGACGCTCTCTCCGGCCGGAATGCCAGAGCCGCCCTGCGCTGCCACTTATATAGTGCCAATGGGGCGGTGTCACATGGTATATGTCACATGGGTTGGTCACATGGGTTGATGTCACATGGTGACCCCGCCCCCTTACGATGTCATAGTCCCCATGTGACATCAACCCATGTGACCAACCCATGTGACATATACCATGTGACACCGCCCCATTGGCACTATATAAGTGGCAGCGCAGGGCGGCTCTGGCATTCCGGCCGGAGAGAGCGTCGTGTCAACATCTCCTGGAGAAGAAGAAGAACAAGAAGAAGAAGAAGAACGGAAGGCGGCGACGGCGGCGACAGAAGACCGCCTGCAAAAGAGCTATAAGAAGGCGCGGTGGCCCGGCAGAAGAACGGAAGGCGGCGGCGACAGAAGACCGGGCCACCGCCTGCAAAAGAGCTACAAGAAGGCGCGGTGGCCCGGCAGAAGAACCGAAGAGGGGGACAAGACCCCCGAAGTCGGGAGAAGAGGCCGGCGGCGGGGAGGAAGAAAGCCGGACTCCTCCGCTAGCAAAAGAGCTACACGAAGATAGCGGAGGAGTCCGGCGAGAAGACCCCCGAAGACGGAAGACCCCCGGAGCTGTGCAATAAAATATTTTTTCTCGTGTGTTGTGTTTTTTTTGGGGTACTTTTATTTTACAGGTGAATGGGTAGGGGTACATTGTACCCCATACTCATTCACATAGGGTGGGGGGCCGGTATAAGCCCCCCGCCCGCAGACCCCGACAACCAACGGCCAGGGTTGTCGGGAAGAGGCCCTTGTCCTCATCAACATGGGGACAAGGTGCTTTGGGGTGGGGGGGCCGCGCGGCCCCCCCTTCCCCAAGGCACCCCCCATGTTGAGGGCACGCGGCCTGGTACGGCTCAGGAGGGGGGGCGCGCTCGCTCGCCCCCCCTTTCCTGGCCGGCCGGGTAGCGTGCTCGGACAAGGGTCTGTTGTGGACTTTGGGGGAACCCCCACGCCGATTTTTTTCGGCGTTGGGGTTCCCCTTTAAATCCATTCCAGGCGGCGGTGCCCGCGACGTCTCCTTCGCGGGCCCCGCCTACCTGTACACGCGCTCGAAATGGGCGGACTTGCCTCCGCCTTACGTGGGCGAGTCCGTTCATTTCAAAAGTTGAGCGAACTGTTTGGCAAACAGTTCGCTGAAACAGTCCGCTCGTGTGTGGGCAAGTCCGCTCATGCAAATTTTGAGCGGACTGTTGCGGCAACTGTTTGACGAACAAAGTTTCAGCGAACAGTCCCCGCGTGTGTACGCGGCCTAACAGTGTTGGTGCAAAACCCAATAATAAAAGACAGTTAAATAATCACAGATTATATTCACTTTACCAGTGTTGTCACCTGGGTATACACTGCTACACCTGTTTAGAGAATGAATAAGCCACACAACACATTGTATTAAACCAAAAGATAAGTTTACTAGAACAGGTTCAAACATCAAACAGAACTGTTATTGGTATACAATACTGAAGCAAATAGTTTTGAATGGCTATCACATGAGAGCTACCTGTATCGCTCCTGCAGACGTGTCTCCAAGTGGGACCAATGCTCAGACAACAACCTCAGATCTGTAACGTGCTACACGGTATTTGAACAAAATAGATTAGACAGTATAATTACTCAATATTCCCCCTACAGTCTCTAGTGGTAATAGCAACACTGTAAGGCCTTACAGTAAGGAATATAGTCTCTTGTCTTCTTTTCTTCAGCTAGCCATTTATACTGTAGTACTTATAATCAGCAGGAGTTCCTTCCAGTAAAGCAGTGTAGGATAATAGACAGTACTTCCATTGTGCAAAATATTTGTGAACCCCTTCCTGGGAATGTACTTCCAGTGGCAGTTTTTGGTAATGAAATCAGGCTTGAGGCCTATGTACGTGTAACTCTATTGAACTGAACTGTTGTGGGGGACTACCGGTCCCAGCAACACTATAAATTTAGTCTAATTATGTGAGGTGCAGTATTAGACTTCTGGGCAGCAGCCCTTGAACCACATCAGGTCCAGACAGATGGATGTCTCCACTCCTTTGGTTCCCAGTCCTGCCACAGTCAGCTCCGTGTCAGGGACTTACCAGCGATGGACAGGCACAGCTGCGTGCACGCACGCGCACGCGTGCTTCTTCTCAAACTGAGCCTCAGCGTGTTCACACTGGCAGGCGTCGGCGCGTGCTTCTGGCGCGTTCGCGTACGCGATCGCGGGTGGTGCGCGGGCGCGCGTGCGCGACAGCGCTATTTGCCGCCATTGAACACTTAAAGGTTCTCCTAGTGCGCTGGTGCGGCGCTGTTTCGTCTCAGCTACTGTGCGTCTGACTACCTGAACCTGAACCTGATTATCTGCTATTGTTACCGACCCGGCTTCGTTTGACTTCTCTGCCTTCTCCAAACCCGACCCGGCCTGCCTGACCTTGCTACCACTTCTGCCTGTGATTCCGTTGCCGATCTCTGCCAGTTTTACAGAAGCTTCCTTGCCTGCTGCTATTACCTGTCTGCCCGCCTACTGACCCGGACCGTCCGACCCTGCTCCAACCTGCTGCCTGTTCAGTGTTCTGCTGTGCCTGTGGTTCCTCTCATCGGCTCCTGTAGCTGCTGCTTGCATTTCTCACATCCAGCCATCCAGAGGGATCTGTTCTCTGCTATCAGTCCCAGCGGCCCTATCCAGCAGGTACTCCTACCCACTGTGCTCTCGAGATCGCTGTTCCCATTCCAGTGGCTCCTGAACCAGCGTTGTAAGAGAGGTCTCCTTCTACAAGTCAGGCTTCAACACCAGGTGCCTAACAGTACGAAACAGCCATGACTGAGCCCGCAGGAGAGACCTCTCCCATAAAGGAGATCTGCACGCATCTGGCGGCCCTTACCCAAGCTGTAAAGTCGCTGCAGGATGGCTATACCAGACTTGAAGGACAGGTCCAGAACCTTACTGATGCTGGTCACGCAGCTTCTGCTCCATCCTCCACACCAGTCTGTTGCCTCCCCATCTGTTGTCATGCTTCCACCTGAGCCAAGGGTGCCCATTCCAGAGAGGTTCTCTGGGGATCTAACCAAATTTCGGGCTTTTCGGAACGCCTGTCAGCTCTATTTTGCCCTACAACCACGGACTTTCTCCCTGGAAGCCACTAAAGTAGGATTTGTGATCTCTCTTTTACAAGGAGAACCCCAGACCTGGGCCCACCGATTACTTGAAGGAGACTCAGTCCTGACTCACTCTCTGCAATCCTTCTTTGAAGCCATGGCTCAGCTTTATGAGGACCCCCAAAGGACTGCCACCGCTGAATCTTCCCTGTTTGCGCTCCAGCAGGGCCGCAGACTGGCCGAGGACTATGTCACAGACTTTAGACACTGGAGCACAGACACTGAGTGGAATGATGCGGCTTTGAGGCATCAGTTCCGCATGGGGTTATCCGAAGGGCTTAAGGACGAACTTGCTCCAGTCGGCATACCAGAAACCCTGGAGGCCTTGATCTCCTTGGCAATCCAGATTGACTGTCGTCTCCGGGAGCGACGATCAGAGCGCTCTGCTCAGCAAACCCGCCCGGTTTGGATGACAGCGAAGGCCCCAACGCCTGCTTCCCGCTACTTACCTCCGCCCAGCTCTTATCCGGCCTGCTCGGCTCCTGACACCTCTGAGCCCATGCAATTGGGACTAATGTGCCCTGCTTTACCTCCAGAAGAACGTGCACGTCGTCGGCAGCAGAATCTCTGCCTCTACTGTGGTGGTACAGGTCACTATGTCTATAACTGCCCTGTCAAGACAAGTAAGTGCCTATCTTCTGCTTCTACCAGTCTCTCTGCATTGTCTGCCAACTCAACCCACCTTGCTATTCCTCTTTTGCTACAGCTCCAAGGAAGGACAGTGACAGTCAACACTATCATTGACTCCGGGGCGTGCAGCTGCTTTATTGATTCCATCTTTGCTGGCCAACAGGGCATCCCGTTACAAGACAAGATTCATGGACTTTCAGTTTTCCTGGCTGATGGATCTAGCATCAGTTCTGGGAAGGTAACTCAAGAGACTCTTCCTCTGCCTGTCACCATCTCCTCTCAGCATAAAGAATTCCTGACCCTTGATGTAATCTCCTCTCCGATGTTTCCGATCATCCTGGGCATACCCTGGCTCCAAGCCCATAACCCTCACATCAATTGGGTTACTAGAGAAGTCAAGTTTCCTTCTCCCTATTGTCTGAAGCACTGCCTAACAGACTCCACTAAGTCTTCTGCCACCCTTTTATGTGTAGACTCTGACCAGAATCTACTCCAGACTGTACCCAAGCATTATCACGAGTTTATTGAGGTCTTCAGTAAGAAAGGAGCAGACTCTCTACCTCCTCACCGCCCCTACGATTGTCCGATTGACTGCTCCCTGGGGCCGAGATTCCTTTTCGGACGCATCTTTCCTCTGTCAGAAAAGGAGCAGGAGGCACTTAAGATCTACTTAGATGAGAACCTAGAAGAGGGGTTAATTCGCCCTTCAACTTCCCCAGCGGGAGCCAGAATTTTCTTCGTCACCAAAAAAGATCAGACCCTCCGACCATGTGTGGACTATAGAGAGCTAAACAAGATTACGGTTAAGAACCCCTACCCCTTACCTTTGATACCCGAACTCTTCCAGAGACTGAGGTCTGCTGTCATATTTACTAAGCTTGACCTAAGAGGGGCGTATAATCTAGTCCGCATTCAGGCCGGGCATGAATGGAAGACAGCCTTCCGGACCCGATTCGGGCATTATGAATACTTGGTAACGCTCTTCGTGCTCTGCAACGCTCCGGCCACTTTCCAACATCTCATTAACGATGTATTCAGAGACTTTCTTGATGTATTCGTGATTGTCTACCTGGACGACATCTTAATATTTTCCGGATCACTCGATCAGCATCGGGAGCATGTCCGCAAGGTCCTAAGCCGTCTTCGTCAGCACAGACTTTACGCAAAGGCTGAGAAATGCGAATTCGAGTTACGGAGCATCCAATTCTTGGGGCTAGTGATCTCCCCAACGGGCATTAAGATGGATCCCCAAAAAGTGTCTGCTGTGTTAGACTGGCCAGCGCCTCTGGAAAAGAAGGGCGTACAACGCTTCATCGGCTTTGTGAACTTCTATAGAAAATTCATAAGAGGCTTTTCAGCTATAATTGCGCCCATCACGCAACTAACCAAACAAAGCTCTCGCTTCTGCTGGACTCAGGAGGCCCAGAGTGCCTTTGAAGAGCTTAAAAGACTTTTCACATCTGCCCCAATCCTCAGTCATCCGGACCCGTCTTTACCCTTCATTCTCGAAGTAGACGCTTCTGAAGTGGCTGTAGGAGCAGTCATCTCTCAACGTCGAGGTAACAAGGACCTAATGCACCCTGTGGGGTTCTTCTCTAGAAAACTCTCTTCTGCAGAGAGGAATTATGACGTTGGCGACCGAAAACTGCTCGCTATTAAAGCTGCCTTGGAGGAGTATCTGTTGGAGGGCGCTGCTCATCCGGTACTAATATATACCGATCATAAGAACTTAGAGTACCTAAGGTCTGCCAAACGACTGAGACCCCGACAAGCTCGCTGGGCCCTGTTCTTTTCACGCTTCTCCTTCCATATAACATACCGGCCCGGATCGAAGAACGTGAAACCGGATGCGCTGTCACGCATGTATGACAATCCAAAGGACTCATCTGTTCCTGATACCATCCTGCCTGCCGGAAATTTTTTACTCTTACAGTCAGATCTTCTCTCTTTGATCAAAGAAGCATCCTCTGACTCCTCAAAACCCCCCGGGATCACTTTAACGTCCAGGGATGGCTTGTTCTGGAGGGGAAGTCAAATCTTTGTTCCCAAGAATGTTCGAGTCAAAGTGTTGTCCCTTCTTCACGATCATCCGCTGGCAGGCCACTTTGGGGTCCGTAAGACCCTTGAGCTCGTACGACGCACGTTCTAGTGGCCCAATTTGAAGGACTTTTGTGAGAAGTACGTCAGCTCCTGTCCTGTTTGTATCCAGAACAAGACGCCAAGAAATCGGGCTTGGGGACTGCTGAAACCCTTACCTATGCCCGACAGACCCTGGAGAATGATTACCATGGACTTTATAGTTGAGCTTCCATGCTCTGAGGGGTGCTCGGCTATCTTTGTGGTTGTAGACCGGCTTTCCAAAATGGCCCATTTTTTACCCCTAAAAGGGACCCCATCTGCTGTGGAGACTGCCTGCATATTCATTAAAGAAATTGTGAGGTTACATGGAATTCCAGCAAATATAGTTTCCGACAGAGGAGTTCAGTTCACCTCACGTTTCTGGAGGGCCCTGTGTGAGATCCTGAAAATTGAGCTGGCCCTGTCCTCGGCCTATCATCCCCAAACCAACGGACAAACGGAAAGGACCAACCAGACTCTTGAACAGTACATTAGGTGTTTCACATCTTTTGTACAGAATGATTGGGTGTCCCTGCTGCCCTTAGCAGAATTTGCCTACAATAATGCTTGTCATTCAGCCACCGGTCAGTCCCCTTTTTTCGCCAATTATGGCTTTCATTTAACTTTTCTGCCTGACTTTCTTTCAGAAACCTCAGTTCCAGCGGTCCAGGAGACAGTGGAGTTCCTCAGCCATAATAACCGGGTGTTGCAGGAGGCAGTGGCTAAAGCCCAGGCAGACAGCAAGAGAGCCTTTGACCGGAAAAGAAGAGGGGAACTGACCCTACAGCTTGGCGACCAAGTATGGCTTTCTACCGATAACATTAAATTGGCTTGTCCTTCCAGGAAACTTGCACCTAAATTTATGGGACCATTTTCGGTAAAGAGGAAAATCAATGAAGTTTCCTATGAGTTAGCCCTGCCCGAGTCGCTTAGGATTCACCCTGTGTTTCATGTGTCACTGCTGAAACCTGCCGTCCCTGATCCTTTCCCTGATAGAGGAACTAGACCTCCAGAACCCATCTTAGTGGATGGGAACGAGGAGTATGAGGTGGAAGCCATCCTTGATTGCAGAAGAAGACAGGGACTTATTCAGTTTTTGATTAAGTGGAAGGGGTTTGGTCCGGAAAACAATTCCTGGGAACCTGACAGCAATATCCATGCCAGGCGGTTAATTCGTGCCTACTTATCTGCACATCCAGAAAAGAGGGACTTGTTGGGCATCCGGAGGCTGCCCCTTGGGAGGGGGCAATGTCAGGGACTTACCAGCGATGGACAGGCACAGCTGCGTGCACGCATGCGCACGCGTGCTTCTTCTCAAACTGAGCCTCAGCGTGTTCACACTGGCAGGCGTCGGCGCGTGCTTCCGGCGCGTTCGCGTACGTGTTTGCGTTCGCGTTAGAGATATTTGCCGCAATTGAACGCTTAAAGGTTCTCCTAGTGCGCTGGTGCGGCGCTGTTTCGTCTCAGCTCCTGTGCGTCTGACTACCTGAACCTGAACCTGATTATCTGCTATTGTTACCGACCCGGCTTCGTTTGACTTCTCTGCCTTCTCCAAACCCGACCCGGCCTACCTGACCTTGCTACCACTTCTGCCTGTGATTCCGTTGCCGATCTCTGCCAGTTTTACAGACGCTTCCTTGCCTGCTGCTATCACCTGTCTGCACCTGTCTGCTCGCCTACTGACCCGGACCGTCCGACCCTGCTCCAACCTGCTGCCTGTTCAGTGTTCTGCTGTGCCTGTGGTTCCTCTCATCAGCTCCTGTAGATGCTGCTTGCATTTCTCAGCTCTTCTATCAACTTCCAGCCGTCCAGCCATCCAGAGGGATCTCTTCTCTGCTATCAGTCCCAGCGGCCCTATCCAGCAGGCACTCCTACCCACTGTGCTCTCGAGACCGCTGTTCCCATTCCAGTGGCTCCTGAACCAGCGTTGTAAGAGAGGTCTCCTTCTACAAGTCGGGCTTCAACACCAGGTACCTAGCACTCCGTCACGCTGCACCGCTCCGCACAATGACCGGAACCTCCATTTGGCTCCATGAGATGTCTCTGGATCTTCCCTGATCTGACCACAACGCTATTCCAGCAGGCTGTAGTGTAGACTGTCTCCGGTGGCTTCAAATGTTGATCTGCAGTGCTCTTCAGACTCACACCCACAGATCCCCATGGGCAGGCCACGCATCTCAGCAAGAAGAGAAAGAAGATGGCCACACAGCATGCAGTTCAGCCACTCAGTGTTCATGGGTAAGTGAGTGGGCATTCTGGGTAGGTGAGCCCTTTTGCAAGAAAAACCGATTAAGTAATTTCCTGTTAGGTTTTCCCAATGCTCTTTAAATGAAGAATAAACAAAGTCCATTTTACATTTATACCACAATAGGGAGCCAAATACCAATTTATAGCATTGTCCATAGTTTAGCATTAAAAGGCAAAAATACCAGTGCTACATGAATTATAGCAGAAAGTAAAAAATATTGTTTTTTTATCAAAATTGTCAGTCTTTTTTTGCTTATAGCGCAAAAACCTCCTACTGCTCTGGCCCATGCCCTGTCCTCTTGGCAGGGGCTCTTCTATGTCCTGGGTGGAACCTGGGTGGAACCTCAAACTACTGCCAATTCTAAATTCTACCTGACAAGTAGTAGATATTACGATAGTAATAAAAGCTGCCCCTAAAAACTTATATTTATGTCATTGTTATTGGGATATATTTATATTTTCTATCTAAGATATATATGAACTAGTCATTATTATTGAAATATATTCTAAGATAAAAAATAATTATTGTAATATTTGGGGGTTATTTTAGCTTAAAGGTAGAGCTTACCAGTGAGCTGGATCCACACCAGATGTCGTTTAAGGGCTCGTAGGCCCACTTTTATTAACGAAAGAAAAGTCAGATAACAAAATAGTTGCCCACACAGGGGTTTCAGCTTTCCACAGCAGTAATGTATGTAGAACCAAAAATACCAAGCCACCTGGCTCTCTTTAGCAGCACTGCTGCTCAGACTTCTGCTGCAGCCCTCTTGGCTCTTTAACAGAGTTCCCGTACACCCAGTACCTCAGCACTCTTTAACAGCTTCTCTTTCAGCCCACAAGCTTGGACCCTCTGTCTACTCTGACAGACCGACCTGTGCAGACATGCACACTTCCTCTCCCTTACACGCCTGGACTCCTCGGGAGGGTGGAGCCCAGAACCATGGTGTTGGCTTTGTTTTAAGCCCAAGACCCACCTGTGCAATCATGCAGCCAGACTTCTGGCTGTTCCCAAAACCCGGTCCCAGGATTGGAGATTCCGTACTACCACATATCCCCCCCCTTTGTTTCGACCCCGAGGGCGGAACACCCAAGTTACTTTTGGCACCTCTGTGCCAGATACCATTTACAGAAGTACCCTCCTGTCCAACCTCGCTTCTCCTAACGGGGAACTCCACCCAATGCCTCCTTTGGTGTCTCCCTCTAAGCCTTACTGTCACTCTGCTATGAGCTTTGATGCGACCTTCCCAACTTTTCTTCCGAGTGCATTTCCACAAGCACTTCCTCTCCTGAAATCTTAATGGGTTCCCGTTGGTCTTTCTACCAACCCTTCTGCCTCCACGCTTCAGGTTCCCAGGTTTCCCCAAAACTCTCTCAGCAGTACTGTTCTGAGACTGTAGGGGGCCTATTTCTATAGTGTTAAGAACGGAAACCCACCTCTTATTTCTGGTACCTGACTCAGCAGTCACTAACTGATTACCAGGTTTACCTGTACCTTTGGACACCACATTATCATGTACCATTAACACATTATTTGGTTCATCATTGACAGACATATTCAAACCAACATTAGACCTCTCAATGTTACACATGTCACCAATGCCTTTTTTTCCAACATTTGCTAGGGTAGAGTCCACAGAGGGCACACATACTGGAGGGCCGCCATCACCCACAGGAACCTCACAGGAAGCCACCTCCCCTGGGTTCACACACTCTGCAGGCAGCTGTCCTACCACTTGACCCGTTCTGATGCCATCTGTATTTTTATCCACCGGAACAGGCAAGCTCTCGTCTGATTCACATACAATTTTTATCACACTCCTTGTCCATTCCCCTGTCCCGGGGACCTTATTAGGTTTGTCACCTAAACCAACCACTGGACTGGGGACCCCAGTCTTTTTAACCACCTTTGTTTGAGCCCTGGTCAGGATCTCTGCTGCTTTCAGGTCCACACATGGCCCTTCCACCTCATGTGGTTTTTCTACTGGTGCAGTATACGCGCCCTTCACCAACTGACCAGCACCACACTGGACCATAGCAGCAGAAATGCTTCCCATCTGGCTGTTAGGAGGTGAAACCACAGACATTTTAGGCTTATTTACCATTTCTCCAAAGTCTGTCTCAAGTATTTCTTCTGGACGTAATCTAGCAGCATACGTAGCGGCAACTTTTAACAAAAGTAGCAGATTTAGGAATAAACCATTCCTGTCCTGTTTTGCTTTGCTCTGTACAGCCTGCCATACAGTGCTCCACCTAGTGGTACTGCGCAGTACCAGCCCATCAGACTGTGGAGGAGATACACTAGTATAGATTGGCTGTACATCCCAAAGTTCAAGTATCTCTTTTAATGCTTCAGTTATAAACCAGGCCCTTGACTCCAGACCCAAGTCCTTCCTGGGTATTTTCATGACACTGGGGATGCAGAGAGACTCACTTGCTGAGACTTTGAAAAGTTGCAACGGTTAACGGAACCTCCTCCCGGCTGGAGGTAAACACAGCCTGGTGCTCCACCAGAGCGCTGCCAATTGCTGGACTCATACCCAACTTCTCAGGCTCAGCATCAGTGAACTGCTCCAGAACATTACCAGCGACGTCACATTGACACTCCATGTCAACCTCAGTTTTGTGGGTCACGGACAATGTCTCTGCTGTGCCCTTATTTGGTTCATCCTGCTCACCAGGGTTAACCCCTGCAGCAGCCACCGCACCCTCAGGTACAGGCTGTTCTGCAGCCCCTCCTGCTGGCCCAGCAGAAACCGTGTCCACCTTATCTTTGTGCATAAAAGCCCTATCTATCAGGGAGATAAGATTTTTGCTCCAACTATCCCAATCTGTTGTATGTGCGCTCCCTTCTGCGGTACTCCTCAGCACCGATCCATCTGCCCAAGGAGACACATAACAGACTGGCTCAGCTGCAGACTCATTACACCAGTCATTGTAAATCATGTCAGACTGTGGTAGCACAGGTTGCAATACACCATATACCTGCACATTTTTAGTACTAGCAGCTTGCACTAACACATTACTATTACACAGTACAGTTCCATTCTGTCCCACCAGAGTGACATCG